>NC_135233.1:272248799-272873799 GCF_051348905.1 Ranitomeya variabilis | reverse complement strand
ATTGGGCTGCCCTAGAAGGCTCCGTGATAGCTGTATTGCTGTGTGTACGCCACTGTGGAAACCAACTGCTTTTTTCAAAGCACATATCCTCTTGTTCCTTCCTTTCTGCACAGCTATCTTTTTTGTTTGTCCACACTTTTTATTTAATTTGTGCATCAGTCCACTCCTATTGCTGCCTGCCATACCTGGCTTACATTACTGCAGGGAGATAGTAATTGTAGGACAGTTTTTTTTTTTTTTTTGTTTTTTTTTTGTGGGAGATTAAGATTGGCATTTCTGCTACAGTGCCATCCCTGTGTGTGCCATCTCTCACTGAGTGGGCCATAGAAAGCCTATTTATTTTTTCCGTGATTTGTGTTCTAAAATCTACCTCAACACAGAAACACTACATCAATCAGTGGGAGAAAAATATTGGCCTCAGTCAGGGCTTGTGTGCCACTGCTGTGTGTGCGCTATCTCTCATTCAGTGGGCTATAGCAAGCCTATATTTTTTTTTTTTTTTTTTTTTTAATATTATTTGGTTTCAAAAGTCTCCCTGAAAAAAAAAAAAAACCTAAAAAAACAGTGGGAGAGTAATATTGCCCTTTCAGCTTGTGTGCCAGTCTTGACTCCTGGGTGTGCCACCTCTCTCCCTCTCATTCAGTGGGCCATAGAAAGCCTATTTATTTTTTTTTTAAAATATTATTGGGTTTCTAAAGTCTCCCTGAAAAAAAAAAAAAAACCTAAAAAAACAGTGGGAGAGTAATATTGCCCTTTCAGCTTGTGTGCCAGTCTTGACTCCTGGGTGTGCCACCTCTCTCCCTCTCATTCAGTGGGCCATAGAAAGCCTATTTATTTTTTTTTTAAAATATTATTGGGTTTCTAAAGTCTCCCTGAAAAAACAAAAAATACATAAAAAAACAGTGGGAGAGTAATATTGCCCTTTCAGCTTGTGTGCCAGTCTTGACTCCTGGGTGTGCCACCTCTCTCCCTTTCATTCAGTGGGCCATAGAAAGCCTATTTATTTTTTCCGTGATTTGTGTTCTAAATTCTACCTCAACACAAAAACACTACATCAATCAGTGGGAGAAAAATATTGGCCTCAGTAAGGGCTTGTGTGCCACTGCTGTGTGTGCTATCTCTCATTCAGTGGGCTATAGCAAGCCTATTTTTTTTTTTTTTTTTTTTTTTTTTAATATTATTTGGTTTCTAAAGTCTCCCTGAAAAAAAAAAAAAACCTAAAAAAACAGTGGGAGAGTAATATTGCCCTTTCAGCTTGTGTGCCAGTCTTGACTCCTGGGTGTGCCACCTCTCTCCCTCTCATTCAGTGGGCCATAGAAAGCCTATTTATTTTTTTTTTTAAATATTATTGGGTTTCTAAAGTCTCCCTGAAAAAACAAAAAATACATAAAAAAACAGTGGGAGAGTAATATTGCCCTTTCAGCTTGTGTGCCAGTCTTGACTCCTGGGTGTGCCACCTCTCTCCCTTTCATTCAGTGGGCCATAGAAAGCCTATTTTTTTTTTTTTTAATATTATTTGGTTTCTAATTCTCCCTGAAAAAAAAAAAAAAACCTAAAAAAACAGTGGGAGAGTAATATTGCCCTTTCAGCTTGTGTGCCAGTCTTGACTCCTGGGTGTGCCACCTCTCTCCCTCTCATTCAGTGGGCCATAGAAAGCCTATTTATTTTTTTTTTTAAATATTATTGGGTTTCTAAAGTCTCCCTGAAAAAACAAAAAATACATAAAAAAACAGTGGGAGAGTAATATTGCCCTTTCAGCTTGTGTGCCAGTCTTGACTCCTGGGTGTGCCACCTCTCTCCCTTTCATTCAGTGGGCCATAGAAAGCCTATTTTTTTTTTTTTAATATTATTTGGTTTCTAATTCTCCCTGAAAAAAAAAAAAAAACCTAAAAAAACAGTGGGAGAGTAATATTGCCCTTTCAGCTTGTGTGCCAGTCTTGACTCCTGGGTGTGCCACCTCTCTCCCTCTCATTCAGTGGGCCATAGAAAGCCTATTTATTTTTTTTTTTAAATATTATTGGGTTTCTAAAGTCTCCCTGAAAAAACAAAAAATACATAAAAAAACAGTGGGAGAGTAATATTGCCCTTTCAGCTTGTGTGCCAGTCTTGACTCCTGGGTGTGCCACCTCTCTCCCTTTCATTCAGTGGGCCATAGAAAGCCTATTTTTTTTTTTTTTTTAATATTATTTGGTTTCTAATTGTCCCTGAAAAAAAAAAAAAAACCTAAAAAAACAGTGGGAGAGTAATATTGCCCTTTCAGCTTGTGTGCCAGTCTTGACTCCTGGGTGTGTCACCTCTCTCCCTCTCATTCAGTGGGCCATAGAAAGCCTATTTATTTTTTTTTTTAAATATTATTGGGTTTCTAAAGTCTCCCTGAAAAAACAAAAAATACATAAAAAAACAGTGGGAGAGTAATATTGCCCTTTCAGCTTGTGTGCCAGTCTTGACTCCTGGGTGTGCCACCTCTCTCCCTCTCATTCAGTGGGCCATAGAAAGCCTTTTTTTTTTTGGTTTTTTTAATATTATTTGGTTTCTAAAGTCTCCCTGAAAAAAACAAAAAAAACATAAAAAACAGTGGGAGAGTAATATTGCCCTTTCAGCTTGTGCGCCAGTCTTGACTCCTGGTTGTGCCACCTCTCTCTCTCTAATTGTGGGCCATAGAAAGCCTTTTTTTTTTTTTTTTTTAATATTATTTGGTTTCTAAAGTCTCCCTGAGAAAAAAAAATAAATAAATTAGGTGGGAGATTAATATTGACATTAGTGCTTGAGTGACAGTCCTGCGTGTGTGTCATCTCTGTGATTTTGTGCCACAGAAAACAGAGTGTGTAACATTGTGCCTGATTTTCCTTGTGGTCTCACCAACCTGTTAAGGGATATTGAAATCATACTGAAGTTATAGCTCACCGTGTAAGTTGTTTGATAGCAACAAATAAAGTTACTTTGGTTAAGATTTTAAAACAATGAGGAAGTCTGGTGCAAGAGGTCGTCGTGGGCGTTCATTGTCAGCTGGTAATGATGGTAGTGGTAGTGGAGCATCAGGTGGTCGTGGGGATAAAAATATTCCACCTAAGTCTGGAGCTGTGGAGCCAGTTTCGTCGTCAGGCTACACAAGGCCTCGAACGCTCTCTTTTCTGGGAGTAGGAAAACCGCTTTTAAAGGCGGAGCAGCAACAGCAAGTTTTGGCTTACATTGCAGACTCAGCCTCTAGCTCTTTTGCCTCCTCTTCCGAAACTGGTAAATGTAAAAGCAGCGCGTCGCTTGTGGATGTTCACGGTCAGGGACAAGTCGCTTCCTTGTCCTCCTCAGCAAAAACTACAACAAGAGAGAAGGATGCAGCAGGCGACACAACGGGTCACTCCATGGAGCTCTTTACACATACCGTCCCTGGCTTAGAAAGTGAAACATTTAACAGGCCATGCCCATTACAAGTATATTCTGACATGGAGTGCACTGATGCACAGCCACAGCCAGAGTACTATGCTGCTCCTTTGACTCAGACCACCACATTGCCCTCTCAGGGTACAGATCCACAATCAGACCCTGATGAGACTATGTTGCCCCGCCACGAACGCTATACCACCGACCGACACAGTGACACAGACGAAGTTGCACACGAGCTCGAAGAGGAGGTAATAGATGACCCAGTTATTGACCCCGATTGGCAGCCATTGGGGGAACAGGGTGCAGGCGGCAGTAGTTCAGAAGCGGAGGTGGAGGAGGGGCCGCAGCAGGCATCAACATCGCAACAGGTTCCATCTGCCGGGCCCGTATCTGGACCAAAACGCGTGTCAAAGCCAAAACCTGTTGGAGCACAGCGTTGCCATCCGGTTAAAGCTCAGTCTGCAATCCCTGAAAAGGGATCAGAGTCTAGGAAGAGTGCAGTCTGGCATTTTTTTAAACAACATCCAACTGATCAGCGCAAAGTCATCTGTCAAAAATGTTCAACTAGCTTAAGCAGAGGTCAGAATCTGAAAAGTCTAAATACTAGTTGCATGCATAGACACTTAACCACCATGCATTCTCAAGCCTGGACTAACTACCAAACGTCCCTCAAGGTTGTAGCACCCTCGGCCAATGAAGCTAGTCAGCAACGCAACATCCCTTCCGTCACTGTAAGGCCACCATTTTCCGCACCACCGGCAGTATCTGTGCAGGTTTCTTTGCCAGCCAAAAGCAGTCAGGGTCAGGGAATCACCAGTTTTGTAGGAGGAAATATTGCATGTAGGGCACCGGCGGAAACAATACCGTCTCCAACCGTCTCTCAGTCTGCCATGTCCACCGGCACACCCGAAAGTTCCACGATCTACAGCTCTCCAGTCCAGCTCACCCTACATGAGACTCTGGTTAGAAAAAGGAAGTACTTATCCTCGCATCCGCGTACACAGGGTTTTAACGCCCACATAGCTAGACTAATCTCGTTAGAGATGATGCCCTACCGGTTAGTTGAAAGCGAAGCTTTCAAAGCCCTGATGGAGTACGCTGAACCACGATACGAGCTACCCAGTCGACACTTTTTTTCCAGAAAAGCCATCCCAGCCCTGCACCAGCATGTTAAACAGCGCATCGTCCATGCACTCAGGCAATCTGTGAGTACAAAGGTGCACCTGACTACAGATGCATGGACCAGTAGGCATGGCCAGGGACGTTATGTGTCCATCACGGCACACTGGGTGAATGTGGTGGATGCAGGGTCCACAGGCGACATCAATTTAGGGACAGTTGTGCCTAGCCCACGGTCTAGGAAACAGTTGGCTGTAGGCGTTCGCACCCCCTCCTCCTCCTCCTCGTCCTCCTGCAGAAGCTACAGCTCTTCCACAGAACGCAGTCGGCCAACCACTCCATCGGCAGATGACACTGTTGCACACCAGTTGTCCCATTATGGGCCAGCTACTGCCAAGCGTCAGCAGGCTGTATTGGCTATGAAGTGTTTGGGCGACAACAGACACACCGCGGAAGTTCTGTCCGAGTTCTTGCAACAAGAAACGCAGTCGTGGCTGGGCACAGTAGATCTTGAGGCAGGCAAGGTAGTGAGTGATAACGGAAGGAATTTCATGGCTGCCATCTCCCTTTCCCAACTGAAACACATTCCTTGCCTGGCTCACACCTTAAACCTGGTGGTGCAGTGCTTATTGAAAACTTATCCTGGGTTCTCCGACCTGCTCCTCAAAGTGCGTGCACTTTGCTCACATATCCGACGTTCGCCTGTACACGCCAGCCGTATGCAGACCTATCAGCGGTCTTTGAACCTTCCCCAGCATCGCCTAATCATAGACGTTGCAACAAGGTGGAACTCAACACTGCACATGCTTCAGAGACTGTGCGAACAGAGGCGTGCTGTTATTTATTTGTGGGAGGATACACGGGCAGGCAGTAGGATGGCAGACATGGAGTTGTCAGGTGTGCAGTGGTCGAAGATACAAGACATGTGTCAAGTCCTTCAGTGTTTTGAGGAATGCACACGGCTGGTTAGTGCAGACAACGCCGTAATAAGCATGAGCATCCCCCTAATGCGTCTGCTGATGCAAAGTTTGACGCACATAAAGGAGCAGGCGTCTGCACCAGAGGAAGAGGGAAGCCTTGATGACAGTCAGCCATTGTCTGGTCAGGGCAGTGTACAGGACGAGGTAGCGGGCGAAGAGGAGGTGGAGGACGAGGAGGATGATGGGGATGAGTATATTTTTAATGCGGAAACTTTCACGGGGGCACAGGAAATTGGTTGCGTGTCACGGCCGGGTTCTGGTTTTTTGAGGGACACAAGTGACGTAGATTTGCCTGCAACTGCCCCTCAACCAATCACAACCGGAGATTTGACAAGTGGAACTTTGGCCCACATGGCGGATTATGCCTTACGTATCCTACAAAGGGACACACGCATTACGAAAATGATGAACGATGACGATTACTGGTTGGCCTGCCTCCTTGATCCACGCTATAAAGGCAAATTGCAAAATATTATGCCACATGAGAACTTGGAACTAATATTAGCAACCAAACAATCAACTCTTGTTGACCGTTTGCTTCAGGCATTCCCAGCACACAGCGCACGTGATCGTTCTCACACGAGCTCCAGGGGGCAGCAGACTAGGAGTGTTAGGGGTGCACACATCAGAAGTGGCGTTGGACAGAGGGGTTTTCTGACCAGGTTGTGGAGTGATTTTGCTATGACCGCAGACAGGACAGGTACTGCTGCATCAATTGAAAGTGACAGGAGACAACATTTATCCAGTATGGTTACTAACTATTTTTCATCCCTTATCGATGTTCTCCCTCAACCGTCATTCCCATTTGATTACTGGGCCTCCAAATTAGACACCTGGCCAGAATTGGCAGAATATGCATTGCAGGAGCTTGCTTGCCCGGCAGCAAGTGTCCTATCAGAAAGAGTATTCAGTGCTGCAGGGTCAATATTAACCGAAAAAAGGACTCGTCTGGCTACCCAAAATGTTGACGATCTAACATTCATTAAAATGAACCACAACTGGATTTCAAAATCTTTTGCCCCACCTTGCCCGGCCGACACCTAGCTTTCCTATGAAAAGCTCTTGCCTGTGAATTACTTTTCTAATGTCTAATTTGCTGCTGCAGATTGTACAGCATACGACATGTTTACACCTCCCTAAATGGCCAAACTCCCCACACGGGGCCGTGGTATCGCGACTTGGCGCAAGCACCCGTGAGACTGCTGTTTGTCTGAAGAGGTGGGTGTGCTCGCTTTTGGTTGACGGCATTGCTACTGGGTCCCTCATAGTACAATGTAGTGTCTCTGGCGGTGGTGGTGCGCACCCAACGTCAGACACACCGTTGTAACATGAGTGGCCCTGGGGCGGTCCCGCCGGCCTCAAGAGAGTTCCCCCCTACCCCAGCTCAAACTGGGCTCTACTACGTGCAAAATTATGTCGCACAGCTCCACCAATCTTTAGTCTATTCGCTGACATCATTCAATGTCTGGCACTGACAATACAAATTTGTAGACATCTATGATGCAACTTAAAGTAGTCTGTGTCTGTGTCCTATATTGGCACCATTAAATAGTTACTGCCAAATTACTATGTCAGAAACACAGCAGATGAGCCCACCCCTGTACCTAAGTATGCCATCTTTTTTTTTGTTTTGGTTGTTTTGCGAGACATTAACATCTATTTATATTTTGGGAGTACTGGGACAGACACTCCTTGCACTACTCCTCCACTCAGCACCAAGCTGCCTGCCCGTGTATCCATGTAACCGCTGTAAAACTGCCATGAGCCTATTGTTTGTTATTTTAGGCCTTTGATAGCCTGTCTGCGGTCCCTACTCCTCCACTGACCACCAAGCTGCCTGCCCGTGTATCCATGTAACCGCTGTAAAACTGCCATGAGCCTATTGTTTGTTATTTTAGGCCTTTGAAGCCTTTCTGCGCTCCCTCCTTCCACTAGTCCTCCACTGACCAGACCACTGCTGCCCGTGTACCCCTGGAACCAATTTTAAAGTGCCTACAGCCAGCCCATTTTATTGTGTTAGGCCTTCGAAGCCTGTCTGCGGTCCCTCCTTCCACTAGGCCTCCACTGACCAGACCACTGCTGCCCGTGTACCCCTGGAACCAATTTTAAAGTGCCTACAGCCAGCCCATTTTATTGTGTTAGGCCTTCGAAGCCTGTCTGCGGTCCATACTTTAAATACTCCTCCACTCAGCACCAAGCTGCCTGCCCGTGTATCCATGTAACCGCTGTAAAACTGCCATGAGCCTATTGTTTGTTATTTTAGGCCTTTGATAGCCTGTCTGCGGTCCCTACTCCTCCACTGACCACCAAGCTGCCTGCCCGTGTATCCATGTAACCGCTGTAAAACTGCCATGAGCCTATTGTTTGTTATTTTAGGCCTTTGAAGCCTTTCTGCGCTCCCTCCTTCCACTAGTCCTCCACTGACCAGACCACTGCTGCCCGTGTACCCCTGGAACCAATTTTAAAGTGCCTACAGCCAGCCCATTTTATTGTGTTAGGCCTTCGAAGCCTGTCTGCGGTCCCTCCTTCCACTAGGCCTCCACTGACCAGACCACTGCTGCCCGTGTACCCCTGGAACCAATTTTAAAGTGCCTACAGCCAGCCCATTTTATTGTGTTAGGCCTTCGAAGCCTGTCTGCGGTCCCTCCTTCCACTAGGCCTCCACTGACCAGACCACTGCTGCCCGTGTACCCCTGGAACCAATTTTAAAGTGCCTACAGCCAGCCCATTTTATTGTGTTAGGCCTTCGAAGCCTGTCTGCGGTCCATACTTTAAATACTCCTCCACTCAGCACCAAGCTGCCTGCCCGTGTATCCATGTAACCGCTGTAAAACTGCCATGAGCCTATTGTTTGTTATTTTAGGCCTTTGATAGCCTGTCTGCGGTCCCTACTCCTCCACTGACCACCAAGCTGCCTGCCCGTGTATCCATGTAACCGCTGTAAAACTGCCATGAGCCTATTGTTTGTTATTTTAGGCCTTTGAAGCCTTTCTGCGCTCCCTCCTTCCACTAGTCCTCCACTGACCAGACCACTGCTGCCCGTGTACCCCTGGAACCAATTTTAAAGTGCCTACAGCCAGCCCATTTTATTGTGTTAGGCCTTCGAAGCCTGTCTGCGGTCCATACTTCCACTAGTCCTCCACTGACCAGACCACTGCTGCCCGTGTACCCCTGGAACCAATTTTAAAGTGCCTACAGTCAGCCCATTTTATTGTGTTAGGCCTTCGAAGCCTGTCTGCGGTCCATACTTCCACTAGGCCTCCACTGACCAGACCACTGCTGCCCGTGTACCCCTGGAACCAATTTTAAAGTGCCTACAGCCAGCCCATTTTATTGTGTTAGGCCTTCGAAGCCTGTCTGCGGTCCATACTTCCACTAGTCCTCCACTGACCAGACCACTGCTGCCCGTGTACCCCTGGAACCAATTTTAAAGTGCCTACAGCCAGCCCATTTTATTGTGTTAGGCCTTCGAAGCCTGTCTGCGGTCCCTCCTTCCACTAGGCCTCCACTGACCAGACCACTGCTGCCCGTGTACCCCTGGAACCAATTTTAAAGTGCCTACAGCCAGCCCATTTTATTGTGTTAGGCCTTCGAAGCCTGTCTGCGGTCCATACTTCCACTAGGCCTCCACTGACCAGACCACTGCTGCCCGTGTACCCCTGGAACCAATTTTAAAGTGCCTACAGCCAGCCCATTTTATTGTGTTAGGCCTTCGAAGCCTGTCTGCGGTCCATACTTTAAATACTCCTCCACTCACCACCAAGCTGCCTGCCCGTGTATCCATGTAACCGCTGTAAAACTGCCATGAGCCTATTGTTTGTTATGTTAGGCCTTTGATAGCCTGTCTGCGGTCCTTACTTTAAATACTCCTCCACTCACCACCTAGCTGCCTGTGTATCCATGTAACCGATGTAAAACTGCCATGACTGCCTACTGTTTGTTATTTTAGGCCTTTGATAGCCTGTCTGCGGCCCCTACTTGCAATACTCCTCCACTGACCACAATGCTGCCTGGAGTGCCTGCCTGTGTATCCATGTAACCGATGTAAAACTGCCATGACTGCCTACTGTTTGTTATTTTAGGCCTTTGATAGCCTGTCTGCGGCCCCTACTTGCAATACTCCTCCACTGAGCACAATGCTGCCTGGAGTGCCTGCCTGTGTATCCATGTAACCGATGTAAAACTGCCATGACTGCCTACTGTTTGTTATTTTAGGCCTTTGATAGCCTGTCTGCAGCCCCTACTTGCAATACTCCTCCACTGACCACACCAATGCTGCCCGTGTACCCCTGGAACCTATTTAAAAGTTCATAGAGCCTAGTTATATATTTTATTTACTATTAATAAGGCCATGATGGACTACGCTGTACCACGCTACAAGCTAACCAGTCGACACTTCTTTTGCGAGAAAAGCCATCCCAACCCTCCACCAGCATGTAGAAGACCGCATTGTCCATGCACTCTGGCAATCTGTGAGTACAAAGGTGCACCTGACAACAGACGCATGGACCTGTAGGCATGGCCACGGAAGATTACGTGTCCATTACGGCGCAATGGGTTAATGTGGTGGATGCATGGTCCACAGGGGACAGCCTACTAAGTCTGTCTGCAGTCCCTAATTCAAATTGTCCTCCACTGTCTAAATCGGAACTTCCACCTTCTGGCTTTCGGCCTATAGTATCAGAAATTAAACTGCATTTGGCCTTCAACTTTGGTTAGGGCCTACTAACGGCTTCTGCCCCTCCCTGGTGTTGCCCTCAACTAAATAAAGCTGAGCTTCAACCTTCCGGCTCTCATTATGTGGTTTAAAAAAAAAAAATGGTGGTTAGGGCCTACTAACGGCTTCTGCCCCTCCCTGGTGTTGTCCTCAACTAAATAAAGCTGAGCTTCAACCTTCCGGCTCTCATTAAGTGGTTTTTAAAAAAAAATGGTGGTTAGGGCCTACTAACGGCTTCTGCCCCTCCCTGGTGTTGTCCTCAACTAAATAAAGCTGAGCTTCAACCTTCCGGCTCTCATTAAGTGGTTTTAAAAAAAAAAAAATTGGTGGTTAGGGCCTACTAACGGCTTCTGCCCCTCCCTGGTGTTGTCCTCAACTAAATAAAGCTGAGCTTCAACCTTCCGGCTCTCATTATGTGGTTTTAAAAAAAAAAATGGTGGTTAGGGCCTACTAACGGCTTCTGCCCCTCCCTGGTGTTGTCCTCAACTAAATAAAGCTGAGCTTCAACCTTCCGGCTCTCATTAAGTGGTTTTAAAAAAAAAAAAATTGGTGGTTAGGGCCTACTAACGGCTTCTGCCCCTCCCTGGTGTTGTCCTCAACTAAATAAAGCTGAGCTTCAACCTTCCGGCTCTCATTATGTGGTTTAAAAAAAAAAAATGGTGGTTAGGGCCTACTAACGGCTTCTGCCCCTCCCTGGTGTTGTCCTCAACTAAATAAAGCTGAGCTTCAACCTTCCGGCTCTCATTAAGTGGTTTTTAAAAAAAAATGGTGGTTAGGGCCTACTAACGGCTTCTGCCCCTCCCTGGTGTTGTCCTCAACTAAATAAAGCTGAGCTTCAACCTTCCGGCTCTCATTAAGTGGTTTTAAAAAAAAAAAAATTGGTGGTTAGGGCCTACTAACGGCTTCTGCCCCTCCCTGGTGTTGTCCTCAACTAAATAAAGCTGAGCTTCAACCTTCCGGCTCTCATTATGTGGTTTAAAAAAAAAAAATGGTGGTTAGGGCCTACTAACGGCTTCTGCCCCTCCCTGGTGTTGTCCTCAACTAAATAAAGCTGAGCTTCAACCTTCCGGCTCTCATTAAGTGGTTTTAAAAAAAAAATGGTGGTTAGGGCCTACTAACGGCTTCTGCCCCTCCCTGGTGTTGTCCTCAACTAAATAAAGCTGAGCTTCAACCTTCCGGCTCTCATTAAGTGGTTTTAAAAAAAAAATGGTGGTTAGGGCCTACTAACGGCTTCTGCCCCTCCCTGGTGTTGTCCTCAACTAAATAAAGCTGAGCTTCAACCTTCCGGCTCTCATTATGTGGTTTTAAAAAAAAAAAAAATGGTGGTTAGGGCCTACTAACGGCTTCTGCCCCTCCCTGGTGTTGTCCTCAACTAAATAAAGCTGAGCTTCAACCTTCCGGCTCTCATTAAGTGGTTTTAAAAAAAAAATGGTGGTTAGGGCCTACTAACGGCTTCTGCCCCTCCCTGGTGTTGTCCTCAACTAAATAAAGCTGAGCTTCAACCTTCCGGCTCTCATTATGTGGTTTTAAAAAAAAAATGGTGGTTAGGGCCTACTAACGGCTTCTGCCCCTCCCTGGTGTTGTCCTCAACTAAATAAAGCTGAGCTTCAACCTTCCGGCTCTCATTAAGTGGTTTTAAAAAAAAAAAAAATGGTGGTTAGGGCCTACTAACGGCTTCTGCCCCTCCCTGGTGTTGCCCTCAACTAAATAAAGCTGAGCTTCAACCTTCTGCTCCAAATTACCATTTTAAAAAATGCAATAGGCTTTTCCGGCCTACTAAAGGTGTCTGCCCCTCCCTGGTGTTGTCCTCAACTGAACAAAGCTGAGCTTCCACATTCTGGCTTTCGCCCTATACTATCAGATATTAAACTGCATTTGGCCTACTAGTGTGGTTAGGCCCTTGAAACAGTGTCTGCTGCTCTTGGGTTTGCTACTCCACTGAACAAAGCAATGCCGCCTGTTTAGTCCTGTTACCAATTTTGAACTGCATGTAGCCTACTTTATTCTTTGGCCCTATATCTGTTTCCTCCTCATCCTGCCCATTGCCCAGCCACTGCTAAATGAGTCTGCTGGTACATTGACCTAGACCACTACATTCCCCTTGTACTCTACACAGCCAGAATCTGTCCCTGCTGAAAGTAAGGTTCCCCTTCCCGCATGTTATACCACCTTACACAGGGACAAAGAGGAAGGTGCAGATGAAAGTGCAGGTTCCTTCATCAGGTGGGGGGGCATACTCGTTGGCGACGTCACTGGCACAGGGCCCCTCAGAGTACGCAAAAGTGTCGCTGCTGGTGGGAGGCGCCCCCGCCATGCAAACACACCGCCGTACTTTGAGGGGCCCTGTGCCAGTGGCAATGCGAACGAGTGGGCCCCCCCTGCTTGCTCAGGATCACAGCACTTGCAACTTTTAAATACTTACCTTTCCCTGCAACACCGCCGTGACGTAGTCCGCATTTCCTGGGCCCACGAAAAACTTGAGCCAGCCCTACTCCCCCCACAACTTTCCCCCAATTCCCTATGCCCAACTATTATTATACAGTTAATTAAGATTGGCAAGCTTCAGAAACAAGAATGGATGTTTTTGGCATTAAAATGGGCACTGTAGGTGTTTTCCTGGCCTCCACTCACTGCCGACTATGCTTCCCCATTGACTTGCATTGGGTTTCGTGTTTCGGTCGATCCCCGACTTTTAGCGATAATCGGCCGACTGCACTCGACTCGACTCTGGACAAAATCGGGTTTCCCAAAACCCTACTCGATCTTAAAAAAATGAAAGTCGCTCAACCCTAGTGACCATGTGATATTTCAGTTTTTCTTTTTTATTAAATTTGCACAAATTACTACATTTCTGTTTTTTTTCAGTCAAGATGGGGTGCAGAGAGTACATTAATGAGAAAAAAATGAACTTTTTTGAATTTACCAAATGGCTGCAATGAAGCAAAGAGTGAAAAATTTACAGGGTCTGAATACTTTCCGTACCCACTGTAGAGAGAAGAGAAAGAAGGATAAAGAGATAAAAAAAGGATATAGAGAAAGGTAGGGGGAGGAGAACGATATAAAGAGAGGGAAAGCGAGAGAGAGAGAAGAAAAGTATAGAGAGAAGAGAGAAAAACAGAGAGAGAAAGAAGGAGAAAGAGAATATGCAAATTGCCTCTTCGAAGAAAAAGAGGACTTGAACTCTACAGTGCCACCTATTGGAAGTATCGGTCCTACAAGTCACAATCAACCCTTTAACGAGTCGTGCAATATGACTTAGGATAAGAGCCAAATCAGTATCTCAATTCGCAGACACGGTGTTTGGAGCTGTTGGCCCTCGTCAGTGCGAAGCATGAGAACTGATTTGGCTAGGTCAGAGGCTCTGGACTGAGGTCTAAGAGGTAAAGTTTCTCCTTGTGGAGAGTGATATACCAGATCTAGCTTGTCAAGGTAAGGAGGCCTATTCGCTGTGCAATGCTCCTCTGGGAAATTTAATATGCAAATTGCCTCTTCAGAGAAAAAGAGGACTTGAACTCTATAGCACCCCTTATTGGAAGTAGCGATCCTATCAATCAGTATCTCAATTCGCAGAAGAAATGAGAAGGAGAAAGAGAGACAGAAAAGTGGGAGAGGGAGGAGAAAGATATAGAGGGAAAGAGAGAGGGAGAAGAAAAGAGATATAGAGAGTATGAGAGATACAGAGAGAAGGAGAAAGAGACAGCGAGAAAAGAGAGAGGGAGGAGATAGATATAGAGACAAGCAGAGAGATATATACTGTAGAGAGAAAAACAGATGGAGAAAGAGACAGAGAGAAAAGAAAGCTAACGATAGAAAGAGAGTGAAAGAGTGAGAAGAAAAAGAGAGATGGTGACATAAGGCGATAGAGAAGAGATAAAGAGCAAGAGACAGAGAAAGGAGAGAGCTTGAGATGGAAGGAGAAAGAGAATTAGAAAGGAGAGAGAGAGAAAGAAAAAAAAGAAAAATGGAGAGAGAGTAAGATAGAGGCAGAACGCAAGAGAGGAGAAAGAGCAGATAAACAGACAAGGAGAAAGGTAAAGAGAGGAGAGCCTGAGATGGCAGGAGAGAGAAGGAGAGTGAGAAAAGGAGGAGTAAAATAGAAAATGAGAGAGAGGAGAGTGAGAAAAGGAGGAGTAAAATAGAAACTGAGAGAGAGAAGGAGAGTGATCGCTAGTGTTTTCTCTTTCTCTTATGAGTTACTCTATAGTGGAGATAAAAGTTCAAAAATCCTCATAGTTCCCGGAGTCTGGGGCAGGGAGGTCGCCCGGTTTGGGCTGTGTAGTTATTGTAGGCACTCCTGATACATGGGGTTACATAGATGTCACCTGGTTGGCTAACAAGCTGTACAAGGTAAGTAGAGGGTGACCTCTGCAAACTTAAAGGGCCACTGTCACCCCCTCCAGCCGTTATAAACTAAAAGAGCCACCTTGTGCAGCAGTAAGGCTGCATTCTAACAAGGTGGCTCTTTTAGTTTTTGGTGCATGTGTTCCCAAAATAAAGCGTTTTATAACTTCTCCAAAATACCTGTCTTTCCCCAGGGAGGCAGGTCCTCACCCCTCTGCTTGAAACGCCACACTGCCGTCACTCAAATCTTCAGGGGCGCCGGGCGCCGCCCCCTCTGACCTGTTTTCGCATGAAATCCGGCGCCTGAGCTGTGTAGTACTGTCTGGTGCAGGCGCAGTGAGCTTTGGCCATCTGACGTCAGAGCCAGGCTTGCAGACGGCGCCTGTGCGGCCACCCATCTTGGTAATCCCAGCCCCGCAGTGTGTTATGCATTATGCACAGTGCGGGGCATGGATTACCAAGGTGGGTGGCCGCACAGGCGCCGTCTGCAAGCCTGGCTGTGATGTCAGATGGCCAAAGCTCACTGCGCCTGCACCAGACAGTACTACACAGCGCAGGCGCCGGATTTCATGCGAAAACAGCGCGGAGGGGGCGGCGCCCCTGAAGATTTGAGTGACGGCAGTATGGCGTTTCAAGCAGAGGGGTGAGGACCTGCCTCCTTGGCGAAAGACAGGTATTTTGGAGAAGTTATAAAACGCTGTATTTTGGGAATACATGCACCAAAAACTAAAAGAGCCACCTTGTTAGAATGCAGCATTACTGCTGCACAAGTTGGCTCTTTTAGTTTATAACGGCTTGAGGGGGTGACAGTGGCCCTTTAATGCAGAATTTGGTCAAATTATATCTTTAAAGATACTGTTCAGAATCAGGACAAGATGCTCTGTTGAAAGTAAATAGTAAAATGTAAGATGATCTTTAATTATTGCGCGACAATAAAAATGATCATTATTGGTGAAACAATTGGCAGATGTAATTTCTGCTTGTCGCTTTACTTACACAGGGATTACTGCGCACCGATCTCCTGAATGCTGTCAGTAGGCAGCCATGATGTGTCCAGCCACAAATCGTCAGTGGCATTTTGCAGGTCCTGTTAGTGATTGAACTATAAGTTTGCTATTGTACCTAACCTTGTATTTTGCTGCTTCTCTTGCTTTACCCATTGGAGTGAGGTTTGCCTACATATAGTTTTTCTCCGGCATTGACTTTGGCATTCTCCTGACCTAGATTTCTCTTGACATTTCACTTGCATATTGACTACCTGTTGACGACCTTTGGCTAGCCCTTGACTATTTCCTGTATACTGCTCTATAACCACCAATCTAAGACTACTCATGGGACTATAGTCAGCAGATTCATTGCAGCAAAGTCGAGCTCCCTTTATAGAGGTTAAAGGGAATGTACCAGGGAATACCTATGGACTTAGCTTCTTGGTTTGCCCAATGTCAGTCATATTGAGGCTTAGAGAGTTCACTTCCAATTTGAGCACAAGTACATTACACATCATCTGCAGCAAGGTGCTCAACTCAGACATTAGATGGAGCTTTTTCCTTTATACTTAAAGAGAAAGCTTTAAGAGCAGCTCATATACTAAGTCCATCAGTGTGTCTACATGCCCACACCTCCTCAGTGCTTCTCTTCTCTGGAGGGGCTGTCTTAGTTCCTCTTTGCTTTCTAAATGTCCCCTTTATTGGATTGATGAATAGATCAACATTAAAGGAAATCTGTCATGAGGTTAATGCTTCCCAAACCATGGGCAACGTGAATCCGAGCTCGGCTGTATTATTGCAACCAGTTATGTTTTACTTTGAAACACTGCTGCACTTCTGAGTAAGCAAAGTTTGAAAAACCAGATGGGGCCGTTTGTCTCAGCTGACTAGTCCGAGTTGTCACCTCCGCCACTTTTTCCACGTTTGGGGCAGGGAAATGCCTCCGACTAATTGGTAGAGATACTGAGTTACCAGCCAGATTTTCACAGTAGGTTTACTGTTGCAGTGTTCCAGAGTAAGAATCTGATGACAGGTCCCCTTTAAAAGGAACCTGTCACCAGGTATTCCCAATATTAAGTATGGCCGCCACCTGTAAGGCCTCTTTTAAGTAAGCTGTACATAAGTCCCCAATCCTCTCTGCATACCTTTTATTTTACCCCCATAAGGTGAGATTTGGTCCGATGCGTCGTCTTTTTTCTGGGTCATCGGTGCTCTTTAGTCTTTCCCGACACATGCACATTACAATTTTTACTCTGCCCTCGGCAGGGGGGAGACAGAAGTGCATCTGCGCAGGAGCACAATTGGGTGACATGGTGGATGATGTAGGACACATCATCTACATGAAGCGAGGAGGACGGTGGCTGCAATGAGAGAAGAGGCGCCGAAACAAGACCAAAGACGCCCATCGGACCACACCATATGGGGTATAATAAAAGTTTTTTTGTGCTATGTAGAGGGGATTACATACAGCTTACTAGAATGCTGTAAAAGAGGCCTTACAGGTGGTGGCCGTACTTTATATTGTGAAATCCTGGTGACAGATTCCCTTTTAATACATTCAATACCTGCCTAATTCCTAGCTGCAAATATATATCCCAAGGTGTCTATTATTTCATGATAATAATGATAATAGTTATAATTATGTAATATATTAATTATGATTTTTGTAATTTAGACTATTACGTTTCTAACTGTAGATGATATTTCTGTAACGCATAAGAGCGCAGCGTATTAGTTCCATATCACATAGCAGTAAGTGTAGACATATGACATATTTCACTTACATGTGTGGTATAAAGGTGTATATCTGATACCACAAGTGTAATATTTGTGTTTCTGGTAATATCCAGGAAACTACCCCTTTCTTTTCTGGCACTGAGTGCCATGGAGGACTGGAGCCCTGCGGGAACACCTGCGGACATAGCTTGAATTCCTGCTGTATAATCCCTCACTGCTCTCACAACGGTATGAAAGAATAAGTAGGGACCGGCCACTCTAAGCCCAGCATTCAGACATCAATCAGTGGGTGCTTCTTCCTTTATCCCTAATTTCCTGCTCTACAAGCAGCTCATATATCATTCAGGACAGGCCAGCAATTCAGTAAAACAGCCTTGAGCTGTACAGGTCAGAGAAAACCCCCAAATTCAGAACACCTCCACTTAGCCATATTCATGAAGAGCAACGAGGACGTCTAAAAAAAAGTCTGAGAACGGATTGCATGTAGATGTCAAAGTAACGCTAAAAAAGAACGTTGGACTTAATGGTATGTTGCAATATAATTTCAATAAAATGTAATTAAAGCACCGCAATCTAAGGATGATAAAGGTGCAGGTGGCAATAATGTCCCATCTAAAGGCTCTGGCTTCACAGAATGACATAGAGATTCAGCCTGACTGACAATATATTATAGCCAGCAGCGTAGCTACTGGGGGGGCAGAGGGGGCCATCGCCCCGGGCCCTGTCACATGAAGGGGCCCACCGGGAGCCAGAGCCACTTCTGTGAGGAGGCAGAGCACCGCATAGGAGCAGAGCAGTATAATGTCTGCTCCCGTCTGACGGAGACTCTGCAGGCTGCTAGTACAGTGGCCGGCTGCAGTCTCCCCCCTGCAGTGAATGGTTTCGCCCGTCTGACCTGATGATGAAGCTTTTGGCCATGTTCACACAGTGCGTTTTTTACCGCGGAACTGCAGCGGTTTTGCCGCTGCGGTTCCGCAGCTGTTTTCCATGCAGGGTACAGTACAATGTACCCTATGGAAAACAGGAACCACTGTGCACACGATCCTGAATTTCCAAAAAAAAGCCGCGCTGAATAGCTGCGGGAAAAAAGAAGGAGCATGTCACTTCTTTGTCCGAAACAGCAGCGGTTCTGCACCCATAGACCTCCATTGTGAGGTCAAACCCGCAGTAAAACCCGCAGATCAAAAATATATCTGCGGGTTTTATTGCGGTTTGTGGTGCAGAACCGCTACAGCAGGAAGTGCGGGGAAGCGGCCGGAAGTGCGTGGGCGGAAGTGCTTGGGCGGAGAGACATGGAGGCATACCGTCGCATGGGGATCGTGTCGGCCGTTTGATTGATTTGGTATGTGTGTGTGTGTGTGTGTGTGTGTGTCCCCATGCGACGCTAGTGCCACCATTGTGCTAAGTCGCCGTATGGGACTACTACTCCCATCCGGTATTAGGATGGGAGAGTTGTCCCTGTGTCCGGCGACTTAGCACAGTTGTAAAGTTACACAAAACACACACAATACACATACATGACACACAGTACATACAACATATAACACAGAGTATATACTCACCAACAGCACACTTGTAGGCGAAGCCCTCGATCCCCTAGATAAAATCCCAAAATAAAAAATCAAATTCATACTCCCTGTCCGCAGAATCCATAAAACGAGTGTCCCACGCCGATCGGCTGCTCTCCGGCGATACACTGCCAGGAGCGAAGCTCCTGGCAGTGTATCGCGTACTGTTCCGGAGCTCAATGGCTCCGGCGTCTCAGTTAACGGCAGTACAGCTGCGTTGAACTTTCCCACGCAGCACTGCCGTTAAGCGAGAGTGCCGGGGTCAATGACCGCCGGTAAACTCGCTCGCGCATGCGCAGTGACACACCGACAGGAACTATGGCTCCTGTCAGTGTGTTATACGTTATATATATGTGTGATACGTGGCACTGAAATACGTGATACGTGGCACTTAAATACGTGGCACTTAAATACGTGATACGTGGCACTTAAATACGTGGCACTTAAATACGTGATACGTGGCACTGAAATACGTGATACGTGGCACTTAAATACGTGGCACTTAAATACGTGATACGTGGCACTGAAATACGTGATACGTGGCACTTAAATACGTGGCACTTAAATACGTGATACGTGGCACTGAAATACGTGATACGTGGCACTTAAATACGTGGCACTTAAATACGTGATACGTGGCACTGAAATACGTGATACGTGGCACTTAAATACGTGGCACTTAAATACGTGATACGTGGCACTGAAATACGTGATACCTGGTGAAATACGTGATACGTGGCACTTAAATACGTGGCAGTTAAATACGTGGCACTTAAATACGTGGCACTTAAATACGTGATACGTGGCACTTAAATACGTGGCACTTAAATACGTGATACGTGGCACTGAAATACGTGGCAGTTAAATACATGGCACTGAAATACGTGGCACTGAAATACGTGGCACTTAAATACGTGGCACTGAAATACGTGATACGTGGCACTTAAATACGTGGCACTTAAATACGTGGCACTTAGGCTATGTTCACATTTGCGTTGTGCGCCGCAGCGTCGGCGCCGCAACACACAACGCAAGCAAAAACGCATGCACAACGCTGCGTTTTGCGCCGCATGCGTCCTTTTTTTGATTGATTTTGGACGCAGCAAAAATGCAACTTGCTGCGTCCTCTGCGCCCGGATGCGTGCGCTGCAGTGACGCATGCGGCGCAAAACGCAAGTGTGACGCATGTCCATGCGCCCCCATGTTAAATATAGGGGAGCATGACGCATGCGGCGATGCTGCGGCGCCCGACGCTGCGGCGCAGACCGCAAATGTGAACGTAGACTTAAATAGCTGGATAGAGCTGGATCCGCGGGCTGTGATCTGGCCTACGCTCAGCACTCTGCGGAGCGCTGTCATTCAAAACACGTCCACTCATTTTGGTGTTTAGTCCCAAAATGGAGGATGGAAGAAGAAAAGGGTTGGACAAGGAAATGACATCATTTCTTTTTTTTTTTTCCCCCACTGCAGTTAAAGCTTTATTTGTGTCAAACACAGACAATCTGCAGAGAAAACTGCATAAAAAAAGCATCAAAAAACACATCAAAAACGCACCAAAAACGCACCTGCGTTTTCTGCCAAGAGCTGCGGTTTTAGTCCTCAAAAAAAAGGATTGAAATCAGGAACGTGTGAACATACCCTTTCCCCCCCGACTGCAGTTTTCTTCACTCTGTGCAGGCTGGGATTGGCTCAGGCACGCTGGGTCCTAGTGCCCACCTTGCATTTCACCTAGACACTTCCTGGTCCTGCCTGCAAACTTTATCAGTAAGTGCTGGGGATGGAACATTTTAGGTTTCTTGAATTCAGGTATGTCACTGTGATGTGAATGTGAGGCCATTGGGGTATTGTGGGCGCTGAAAGTGGGTGAGGGGGGACAGGGTACTGAGGGGTGGATGTGAAATGATGGGGGTATTGGGTACTGAAGTGGGGGAGGGGAGACAGGGCACTGGGGGGTAAATGTGAGACCATGGGGGTGTTGTGGGGGCTGAAGGTGGGTGAAGTGGGACAGGGTACTGAGGGGGTGGATGTGAGATGATCGGGGTATTGGGTACTGAAGTGGGGGAGGGGAGACAGGGCACTGGGGGGTAAATGTGAGACCATGGGGGTGTTGTGGGGGCTGAAGGTGGGTGAAGTGGGACAGGGTACTGAGGGGGTGGATGTGAGATGATCGGGGTATTGGGTACTGAAGT
The DNA here is from genome assembly GCF_051348905.1 of Ranitomeya variabilis. Taxonomy (NCBI): domain Eukaryota; kingdom Metazoa; phylum Chordata; class Amphibia; order Anura; family Dendrobatidae; genus Ranitomeya; species Ranitomeya variabilis. Next base: position 272,852,781 of record NC_135233.1, on the reverse strand, counting down.
GGGGGAGGGGAGACAGGGCACTGAGGGGGTGGATGTGAGATGATGGGGGTATTGGGGGAGGGGGGACAGGTCACTGGGGGCTGAATATTATAATGTTTTGTTACGATATTATATGTGATCCATCACATGTAATATTTGCTGTCTGGGGAGGCTGGAGATGGGGGGGTAGGGGGCTTTTGATACGTACCACCTGGGTCTTTTATGAGTATTAGTATATGAAGCCCCCATATAGTAACCAAGAGCTGCATCACATTTACAGCACCACTCCAGCATTATTATTTATTTCACTGCTGGAGCGGTGCTGAAAATCCACGTCCCCTGCCGTCTGTCTGACACTCACCTTCTGGCGTTTTCATCTGGTTTTGTCTCCGCTCGGCTCCGTCTCCTGCAGTTTGTGACCTGTCCGCGGCTCCAGTGTTTTATGGAGCAGCACAGAGGTCACTAATCAGTGTGAGTCTGTGGGAGCCTCGTTCTGGCCTCTTTCTCACTCTCAGGCTATGTGCACATGTTGCGGATTTGGCTGCGGATTTGCAGCACTTTTCCATGCGGTGTACAGTACCATGTGAACCTATGGAAAACCAAATCCGCAGTGTCGAGGGTGTGGAAAATACAGCACGGTAACGCTGCGTTGTATTTTCCGCAGCATGTCAATTCTTTGTGCGGATTCCGCAGCGTTTTACACCTGCTCCTGTATAGGATTGCGCAGGTGTAAAAACGCAGGCGAAATCCTCACAAAAAACGCAGGAAATCCGCAGGAAATCCACAGGTAAAACGCAGCACGTTTTACCTGTGGATTTTGCAAAAACGGTGCGCAAAAATCCGCACACGAATCCTCAACGTGGGCACATAGCCTCATAGTCTTACATTGAGCGCTTGTGACATAGCTTCTAACTTCTGGCCAGTCAGAAGCTGCGCTCACAAGTTTGAGCAGCGGCACTGCAGCAGTGCCACAAAATAGTGAATACGCCGGAGCATGAGTAAATGACCAGGGCAGGGTACTTGCGCTTAAAACACCACTCCAGTGGTGGAAAAAAAAACCCTGCTAGAGTGGTGCTTTAATAATTTAATAATAAGCAATTTAGTACTATAAAGTTGATAAAGGCTTGGAATAAATGTCTGCAGTCACATTATGTGACTGCAGACTGCCAAATCATGACAGGGAGCTGCGGGCCCATCATACTGTGTATAAGGAAGCTGTGGGCCCATCATACTGTGTATAAGGGAGCTGCGGGCCCATCATACTGTGTATAAGGAAGCTGCGGGCCAATCATACTGTGTATAAGGGAGCTGCGGGCCCATCATACTGTGTATAACGGAGCTGTGGCCCCATCATACTGTGTATAAGGGAGCTGCAGGCCCATCATACTGTGTACAGGGGAACTGTGAGGGACATCATACTGTTTATAAGGGAGCTGTGACCCACCATACTGTGTATAGGGAACTGTGAAGGCATATTGTGCATATGGGAGCTGTTGGCCCATTACACTGTATATAGGGGAGCTCTGTCAGCATTATACTGTGTAAAGGGGAGCCGTGAGAACATCATACGGTGTATCGGGGAGTTATAGAATCATCATACTGTGTATAATGGAGCAGTACATGAGGGAACTTAGGGGACATTATTAAATGTAAAGTGGGCACTTAAGCATTACTGTGTTGTTATAGGGGCACTCAGAGTATTGCGACCATCAAAGTTGTATATCGTCACAATATGGTGGTAAAATCAATGTTAGTTTTTGTATATACATTTATTTTCAATAACAGAGCGGTCATATTCTGAGGTTCCACTATATTCACAATTAGAGTGTGCAACCGTAACTGTAATCAGGGTTAGCTGGTTAGGGGCCCACTCAGATGTTTCGCCCCCCCTAAGTTGAAACCTTAGCTACGCCTCTGATTATAGCATAATTCCTCAGATATGGAATCCCAGGAGAACTCTGACCTAAAAAGCGTTGCGTCTAGAAGAGAATATGTCAGCAGAGCGTTGCAGGTAAAGCATCCTGTGATGTCCCATAATGGAAAATTACAAGGACACAGTAGAGTTGTAGTGTGAGCAAGCATGCTAAGAGCATTATATCAGGAATGACCTAAAAGGGATTTCAGGGACATAATATTTGAGACCCAAACCTTGTGTAGGTCATTAGAGGGGTTGTCCGGTCCAAAATGACTTATGAATCCCCCCTGTGAACTGTGGGGACTTGCCAGTTTCTGAGCCAGGAACGGAGGTGATGTATGCATTATACATACTCCCGGTTAGAACTCGACTAGTGGGCGAGGCCTTGCACTTGTATTGAGCGAGGCAGCGCCCACTAGATGGCCATGCTCACTGGATGGCCGCATCACTTGACGGGGCATGGCCATGCTCCATACAAGTGTATGTCGTGAGATAGCACCCACTAGATCACCATGCCCACTGGACGGCTGCATCACTAGACGAGATGTGGCCTTGCTCAATACAAGTGTGTATAGTGAGGCAGCATCGACTAGATGGCCATGTCCACTGGACGGGCGCATCATGGGGCGTGGCCTCGCTCAATATAAGTGTATGTAGTGAGGCAGCACCCACTAGTTGCCCACGCCCACTGGACGGCTGAATCATGGGGCATGCCCTAGCTCAATACAAGTGTATGGAGCGAGGCTGCGCCCACTAGACGGGACCTGGCCAGGAGTATATACAACATATTCGTATCCGCCGGTCCTGGCTCAGAAATCTAGGAATCCCCTCGGCGCACAATGCATGTGCTGGAGGAATTCATAAGTCTGCAGTCATACGAAGTGACTGCAGATTTATAATTTTGTACCGGACAACCTCTTTAATATGATTTTGGAGGTCTGATTGCTGGTACTCTGCAGGATTTAAGATTTTGGGATTTCCCCTACCTGCAGCGTCACTGCGAATGCCGGAAGCAGCATCACTTTGACAGTGACCTTCAGTGCGCATGCGCCGATTCCCCTGCCTGCTTCGGAGCAACACATCTGGAGGTAATCTGGCTAATGAATTTGCTCCTATATATTATTGACTGAGAATACATGGAGTCAAGCCCCCCCGAGGAAGCGCACACGAAATGCGCGTCGGGGCTGCTGTCCATTGCAATACGTGACCACGCACAGGTTACTATGGGTCTGATGATCTTTTGTGCATCCATATGTGTATTGATCTAACTGCATTACGCAAATATTTGTGGGATTGTTCCTATGCATTTCTTTACTTTATGATGCAATTAACCAATTATGTGAACACTCCCTTGCTATATGCACAGTTTAGTGTATGCACTGATTACTCTGGTTCCCTGGCTTTTGCCAGGTGACCAATGTTTACAGGTTGACGTTTAAGTATTATATCACTATAAGAAATGTGTCATTATCTGCCCTGTGCCGGATACTTTTAATGTGTGGGACCGTGCAATGGTTTCTTTTTGAAACTGTGCGCCACTTGTCCAATGCCTTATTGTTATTATGCCTATTACCAATAATATTTTTTGTGGAATAAAACTGTTATCTTTTACATTTGAACTTTGTGCTCTATGGCTCTTGTAGGTTGAAAGGATTTAGGAGACTGCAATAATCTAGTAAATGCCGATACCTCTTGATTGATTACCAGACACTAGACATAGCTCTGTATATAGTGACTGCCTGGTTCTGTAGTTCTAAGCAGCCCTGACCTATAAAAAGGGGTGTTAGGGCTGGCGGAACGCACTGAGTATGTTTAGATATAATTATTCGTGCGTTCGCAGCCCGGGGTCCACAGTGCAGGAGACAAACCTGCTGCTAGCAAATGGCGGCACAATATGGCGATATAAGCGAACTCTGTTACTTCACAGAGTCGCAGAGAAGGGAAAACGCTGTGCCCTTTTAGCGTCACAGGTGAACACAGCTGCCTAACAGAGCAAAAGCAATCAGTGGTCAGGGAGTAGCAAGCACACAAACACCTCCTCTCCAGTGGAGCCGGAATTCTAATGGCTTTACGCCAGCCCTGAATTCACCATACAAAACTCCTCACCGGAGGTGCCGGTATTCTAGTAGCTTATTTCAGCCGGACCCTGACCACAAGCAGACAAGACCACTGAATAGCAAAAGCTCATGACATAAGCTGATTCTACTGCATGGCCGTGCAGCCATGCAAACCTTTTATAGCTGCAGCAACTTCAGGACCTTCCTAGAGGACAAATGGGAGCTGCCACAGTACCTGAGCAACTTCAGGACCTTCCTAGAGGACCAATGGGAGCTGCTGTAGTACCTGAGCATGTGACCCCTGACCTCAAATGAGAGGTCTTACCTTGGGCATGCTCAGAAGGGGAAAAGCAGGACTTAGTCCCAGAGATCTCTGCTCGCCGCTGACCAGTACTGGCTACAATGGCTGAACCTAGAAAGGCATCAGTAACCATCCGCACAGTATCAGGCTGGGACCGATGTCTCAGCTGAGCAAGTTCCACTGTGGCTAGAGAAGAATGGGAGACCACAGCGGAGATGGTTCAAGACTCCCACTGTGCAGAGGCGGGAACTTGACCCCTAACAAGGGGTTGTCTAACTTTTTGGGACTTATTTTTTTACTTAACTGCATGTGTTTTGGGATAAAGATGTTTCATGACAAATTTTGCACAGTTTGGCTTTATTTGCCTGCACATTTGGCTTACATTACATGTGGTCTATGGTCATAAATCAGGCGAGAGAAGCACCGAAAAAGACAGGTAAGAAAGTAAAAAAGTCTCTGTCTTAGTGATCTGACTGATGGAATCTCAGATAACTCTTTCTGCATCCCAGCAATAGACAGTGTAAGGGTCCCTTTCCACTTGCGAGGAAAACGGACGAGTGCAATCCGATAAAAACTCGGATTGCACTCGGACCAATGTTATTTAATAGGTGTCTTTTCATTTGCGATTTTTTTCTCAGCCGAAATCGGACTGAGAAAAATCTGGATCGGCTGAGAAAAAAATTGCAGCATGCTGCATATTGCTGCGATTCTCGGACGAGACTCGCCAATGCAAGTCAATGGGTGCGAGAAAAAAATCGCACAGCACTCGCACCATGCGAGTTCTGTCCGATTTTTACGCACCGGTGTCCTTTGAAAAGCCAATAATTCAGCGCGGTGTACAGTAAAATCACACTGACAGGTTAGAATAGAGTAGATATATACACATAGAATGTGTATATATAAATATATATATGTCAGTGAGACACCTATATATGTATATTTATATTTAATGCAGCGCTAGATAGCATCAAACCGCTAATTCAATTGCCGGCTTTTGCCCTCTCCTTCACAAACCCGACAGCAGGGCTTGTGTAGGAACGTTTTCTAGGCATTCTTTGCTGTGGGCAAAGATCATTGTGAAGAGAGGGGGAGAAGGTGAGCTGTTACTATCTCATTGTAAATGGTGCATTGTGCGCTATCTCTCATTGCAATCCTGCCAATGATAATAACACTGAATAGTAATCTGTGCGAAACAGAAAGTATGAGCCTAATGTTAACTTTAGTGGCCAGTGTGAACATTTTTTGAAAAAAAATATTCTAGATAGTAATGTAAAAACTGGAAAATTAATTTTCATTTTTTCTTTAAAAATCCATATGTAACACTCATGGAGCGCTAATAAAATCCACACTAAATATTCACCCTTAGACACACCATGTATCTGCGGTAGGAATGTTCATGCTTATACCAAAGTGCAAAGTTGGAATTGCTTATATTTGGGAATATTTTTCTTTTTATTAGCTTAAGTAAAAACTAATCATGAAGATTAATCAAATTAAAGTTGTCATTTTTTTCTTAATCCCCAGTGACTAATCCTCCTTGAAGATTCCCAGCATGAGTAGTACCCAAAATATTAAAGCAAGTTTTCAGGTCAGTCTGAGCTGTCAATCAAAATGTATTGCCCCCAAGTGTTCACAGGTGGTACTGCATTGTTAGAAGAAAAGATTTCGAGCCATGAAGTGCTCTATTTACCACAAACTTGTGAACTCAACTACTGGCTACACTGTAAGGTTACTTTTTGTGTGTACTTGGATGTCAAAAATATGAGGGGATAGTACAGGTGAAGTTAATTTACCTCTATTTTCTTCACAAATATTATCTAAAATTGCATAATTAAAAAATCAGAACGATAATCGCGATATGTAGGTTTAATTAAATGGGTTTTCAGGGACTCAAAATTCAGAGATTCTTTTTTATTTATTTGTATTATTTGGGGCTTTTTTTTATTAGGTTTTACTAAAAAAGGTACACGGATTGTCTTGTGTAGTCTCGTAATTAGGGTCCCTTTCCACTTGTGAGAGACAAAACGGTCCGATTAACGGACCGAAAAAACGGAGGAAGATCATGCGATTGTCATGCGAGTGTCATGCGATTTTTTAATCACAACATCCGTATGACATCCGTATTGCTGTCCGATTTTTACGCACCGGTGTCCTTTGAAAAGCCGGCAAATCAGTGCTGTGTACAGTAAAATCACACTGACAGGTTAGAATAGAATAGATATATACACATAGAATGTGCATATATGCATACAGTATATATATGTCAGTGAGACACATATATATGTATATTTATATTTAATACAGCGCTAGATAGCATTAAAGCCGCTAATTCAATTGCCGGCTTTTCATTTCTCCTTCACAAACCCGACAGGATATGAGACATGGTTTACATACAGTAAACCATCTCATATCCCCTTTTTTTTGCATATTCCACACTACTAATGTTAGTAGTGTGTATGTGCAAAATTTGGCCGCTGTAGCTGCTAAAATAAAGGGTTAAATGGCGGAAAAAATTGGCGTGGGCTCCCGCGCAATTTTCTCCGCCAGAATGGTAAAGCCAGTGACTGAGGGCAGATATTAATAGCCAGGAGAGGGTCCATGGTTATTGGCCCCCTGTGGCTACAAACATCTGCCCCCAGCCACCCCAGAAAAGGCACATCTGGAAGATGCGCCTATTCTGGCACTTGGCCACTCTCTTCCCACTCCCGTGTAGCGGTGGGATATGGGGTAATGAAGGGTTAATGTCACCTTGCTATTGTAAGGTGACATTAAGCCAGATTAATAATGGAGAGGCGTCAATTATGAGACCTATCCATTATTAATCCAATTGTATGAAAGGGTTAAAAAAACCACACACACAATATTGCAAAGTATTTTAATGAAATAAACACACAGGTTGTTGTAATATTTTATTGCTCTCTCAATCCACCTGAAGACCATCGTTATGTAACAAATTAAAAATAATAAACCAACAATATACATACTTTCCGTAGATCTGTGACGTCCCACGATGTAAATCCATCTGAAGGGGTTAAAATATTTTACAGGCAGGAGCTTTGCTAATGAAATTGTGCTCCTGTGTGTAAAAACCCCGGCGAATGAATGAAATGCAGGGTGACCTATAGTTACCTTCAGTCGCGGTGATGCGCCCTCTGCTGGATGTCCTCATATGAACTCGAGCGTGGGAACTTTTACCCGGCTGTCTACAGGAGAGAGAGGACCCCACTGACCATAAGAGCTTACACTCTACAGGGGAAAAGGACCCCACTGACCATAAGAGCTTACACTCTACAGGAGAGAGAGGACCCCACTGACCCTAGGAGCTTACACTCTACAGGGGAAAAAGGACCCCACTGACCATAAGAGCTTACACTCTACAGGAGAGAGAGGACCCCACTGACCGTAAGAGCTTACACTCTACAGGAGAGAGAGGACCCCACTGACCATAGGACCTTACACTCTACAGGAGAAAAAGGACCCTACTGACCATAAGAGCTTACACTCTAGAGGAGAGAGAGGACCCCACTGACCATAAGAGCTTACACTCTACAGGAGAGAGAGAGGACACTACTGACCATAGGAGCTTGCACTCTACAGAAGAGAGAGAGGATACTACTGACCATAGGACCTTACACTCTACAGGGGAAAAAGGACCCCACTGACCATAAGAGCTTACACTCTACAGGAGAGAGAGGATCCCACTGACCGTAAGAGCTTACACGCTACAGAAGAGATAGGACCCCACTGACCATAAGAGGTTACACTCTGCAGGAGAGAGAGGATCCCACTGACCGTAAGAGCTTACACTCTACAGGAGAGAGGACCCCACTGACCAAAGGAGCTTACACTACAGGAGAAAGAGAGAGAGGACCCTACTGACCATAGGAGCTTACATTCTACAGGAGAGGACCCCACTGACCATAAGAGCTTACACTCTACAGGAGAGAGAGGACCCCACTGACCATAAGAGATCACACTATACAGGAGAGTGCAGACCCTGTTGAGCTTAAGAGCTTACACTCTACAGGAGAAAAAAGGACCCTGCTGAGCATAAAAGGTTACACGCAATATAAGGGAAAGAAAGTACATAGCTGACCATAAGAGCTTTACTCTACATGAGGGAAACAGAGGACCACACTGACCATAAGAGCTTACACTCCACAGGAGAGAGAGGACCCCACTGACCATAAGAGCTCACACTCTACAGTAGAGAGGACCCCACTGACCATAGCTCACACTCTACAGGAGAGAGAGAGGACCCCACTGACCATAAGAGCTTACACTCTACAGGAGAGAGAGGACCCCACTGACCATAAGAGCTCACACTCTACAGTAGAGAGAGAGGACCCCACTGACCATAAGAGCTTACTCTCTACAGGAGACAGTGGACCCCACTGACCATAAGAGCTTACACTCTACAGGAGAGAGAGGACCTCACTGACCATAAGAGCTTACACTCTACAGGAGAGAGTGGACCCACACTGACCATAAGAGCTTACACTCTACAGGAGAGAGAACCCCACTGACCATAAGAGCTTACACTCTACAGGAGACTGAGGACCCAATTGACCATAAGAGCTTACACTCTACAGAAGAGATAGGACCCCACTGACCATAAGAGGTTACACTCTACAGGAGAGAGAGGGCCCCACTGACCATAAGAGCTTACACTCTACAGGAGACAGAGGACCCCACTGACCATAAGAGCTTACACTCTACAGGAGACAGTGGACCCTACTGACCATAAGAGCTTACACTCTACAGAAGAGGGAACTTTACTGACCATAAGAGCTTACACTCTACAGGAGAGAGAGGACCTCACTGACCATAAGAGCTTACACTCTACAGGAGAGAGTGGACCCACACTGACCATAAGAGCTTACACTCTACAGGAGAGAGAACCCCACTGACCATAAGAGCTTACACTCTACAGGAGACAGTGGACCCAATTGACCATAAGAGCTTACACTCTACAGAAGAGATAGGACCCCACTGACCATAAGAGGTTACACTCTACAGGAGAGAGAGGACCCCACTGACCATAAGAGCTTACACTCTACAGGAGACAGAGGACCCCACTGACCATAAGAGCTTACACTCTACAGGAGACTGTGGACCCTACTGACCATAAGAGCTTACACTCTACAGAAGAGGGAACTTTACTGACCATAAGAGCTTACACTCTACAGGAGAGAGAGGACCTCACTGACCATAAGAGCTTACACTCTACAGGAGAGAGTGGACCCACACTGACCATAAGAGCTTACACTCTACAGGAGAGAGAACCCCACTGACCATAAGAGCTTACACTCTACAGGAGACAGTGGACCCAATTGACCATAAGAGCTTACACTCTACAGAAGAGATAGGACCCCACTGACCATAAGAGGTTACACTCTACAGGAGAGAGAGGACCCCACTGACCATAAGAGCTTACACTCTACAGGAGACAGAGGACCCCACTGACCATAAGAGCTTACACTCTACAGGAGACTGTGGACCCTACTGACCATAAGAGCTTACACTCTACAGAAGAGGGAACTTTACTGACCATAAGAGCTTACACTATACAGGAGAGAGAGAGAGGACTCTGCTGACCATAAGAGCTTACGCTCTATAGGAGGGAAAAAATACCTCACTGACCATAAGTTCTTACCCACTACATAAGAGAGAGAGGACTTCATTAACCACAAGAGTTTACTCTCTACAAAAGAGGGGGAGATTTGGTTGGCGACCCTGGAAATGGAAAACAATTTTGCGGTACAAACTGTGCTCCGTTGGGAACCGCTGACCTGTGATGACCCAGGTACTGACCACCACTATACAATCTATGATAATCTGTAAGATGTAATAGATACAGAGCATTATGGACAGGCCCACATAGCAACGCAAAATAACATTAGCCCACTCTCTGATATACTAGCAGTGTGGGAAAGTGTTCCTGGCATTTTTTTCTGCGACTCAAGTCACACAAAGTGTATTGACCTGAACCCCCAAATTTCAGGGCATTCAATGTGAACCCAATCCTCCACATACCGAATCACTCATTGCTAAAAGATGGCTTGATTTACAAGGAATTGAAAAAAATAGAGGACGGAATTTTTTAAACTATAAAAATGATTTACCTAATCGAAAAATAAAAAGAAGTCAGACCCATAATTGTAATGTGATAGAAAGGACTACAGGCAGGACTGCCTCTCCATTCAGTTTTAGAATAAAACCAACGAGACAGATGGACCTTCCGCTCTCCTCCGTATTGTACTTGGCTCCATGTAAACAGTTATTAGATGACTTGAATGGTGGAGGTGATGGGTGATAGAAGGAGGGCTGTGCCACACAACTGCTTAATCCCTCCACCATATAGGGACTGTGGACCCCATACACTGTGATCCCCTTCAATCCCTTTCACTTACTTATCAGAACTTGCAATTTGTTCTGCGTCTGCAGCAAAAGTTCATCACCATTTGTATGAAGAGATAAATCCTCTGTGTTTGGATAATCTTCAGCCATCGGATTATCTTTACTAATCATTTCAAAGTTTTCAAAACACAGAGAAAATATTTACTGTGGAGGAGAAGACAGAGGATCAGCATGTAAAGCCTGGCTCTCCGGAGGAGGGAATATCATACAAACTTTCCTCTATAATAAGGGGATGTTTAATGGCCTCAGACAGTCTGTTTGAGGCTGATGGATGAGAGCGGGCATGGTGAGCTCTCTGGGTCACTATCTGCTCTCTGTGTCTGTGGTCTCCTGATCTCTCATGATGTCTCTGTGTACAATACCCTCCAACCAGGCACAAATCCATGCTCAGACTCCCCCAGATGATCCCATCTGCCACACAAAACTGTGATCTGGTACAAATAAGATATACTGATAATAAGATACTGATTTGGCTCTTATCCTAAGTCATATTGCAAGACTCCTTAAAGGGTGGATTGTGACTTGTAGGATCGCTACTTCCAATAGGTGGCGCTATAGAGTCCAAGTCCTCTTTTTCTCTGAAGATGCAATTTGCTCTGGTACAAATAACATTTCAAGTTCACAACATTATGTGCACTATGTAGACCAGTGATAATGGCTTGCTGGGAACTCTACAATGCGAGCAAGAGTTGGAATTGGTCAATTTATGAACTTTTCTCTATGGTGGTGCTTGTGATTTTGAGAACTAGATGGTTAATGGAGATGATGGTCTTTTGTGGCCCATTGATGCAATTTTATATTGGCACAAGTCTATCCCATGGGTCATCAACACGGCTGAGCATCCATTATATGAGACTTGGCAGGTAATTAGTTCTTCAGTAGGATAAAAAAAAGTTTCTAATTCATATGTGAACTTCTAGATGCTACTTATTGCAGAATAAAATCAACTTATGTCCTACAATTATTTTAAGGGCACTTCATCAAAATGCAAAAAAACAAGTCCCACATTATTAAATGTTAGGGACAAAGAAGAGATCCCACATACTATATTAAAAACAATATTTTTATTAAGGCCACAAATGACAAGCAATAGTAAAAAAGCAAAATGCCGTCTAGGGGACACCAGATTTACTTAAATAGTAAAATTCCCCACATGTAATTAATGATCACATAAACTATTTTATTACCAACCAATTTATATTATAAAGTTCATTTACAGACAAATCCTGTCCATGAAATATCCAAAAATATCTATACACCAATATAACCAGGCCCAGTTTCTCAAGGCAGTCTATATTGACCAATATACCCTGTGTTAAATTAACATACAGGGAAAAGAAAAATTTCCTATCTGCAATCACTGCATAGTTACCCTATGGATACATGCCAATGTCCTTCCCCGGTATATGGTGATAGTTGAAATAGTATGGTATAGCTGATATAATGAAAGATAAAGGTTGATAATTACCGACAGCGAGGATTATCCTGGCATCCCCTCACGCAGTTACGGAAGTCATCAGTACCTTAGCGTACAGTAAATGTTCACAGCCGTCCAATGACATTACATTTAAAAAAGTTACAATAATTTTATTGTTGATCTTCTCCTTTTGTTAACACTGAAAAATTATTATTCTGATTAGTCAGAAATTAGTGAATAGCGATTTAGTGAAGACTAGAGTGTAAATGTGCAGTTAATTGAGGAGTATTCAGACTTAGCACCTGGGGCAGCATGAGCTGTAGATACAGCCCAGGTGACTGAAAAACTCTGACACAATATCACAGAGATAGCTACAGATGTGAGATTTTGTGCCAGACACAGATCCAATTGTTGGTCAAACTATTTGTTCAACTGACAGTATTGCAACCATGCAAAGACAAATAATGTCAGATACACAAAGGCAAAAAAACATGAAAAAAAGAAAAGAAATATTGGTTTCATAAAATCCACTTGTTTGCTTAACTGTTGATTTGCTGATCATAAAATAAACTTCAGAGCATCAGTGACCACCAACTAAAAAAATCAAGACTTAAAGGGTTATTCTAAACTTGTGTTTTCAGAAGCAAACAGCTGCATTTCCTCTCACGTCCTCATTTCTGGGTGGGCCCTCCTCCTGAGTGACAGTTCTGGTTTAGTATCATTGTCCTACTGCCGAGCCTATGCTACTATGACATATTAATGGTATATCATTGTTCTGATGTCTGTTATCATTATACTTGCATGAAATGCATTAGAACGAGCTCACAGGAAAGTGAGAGCTATGATTATGAGAACTGCTCTGGAAAGTGACGATGATGGAGACGTTGAAAGACTAGTAATAGGCTAGGAGATGACAAGTAAGGGCAGGGAGGTAAGCTATCGGCTGTATAGAAATCAGAAGGCTGGAGAGTGGTGGCAGGTATTTCAGGAGTTGACTCTTTTTGTAAAATGTAACCACTGTGCACATTCGGCCAAGCACTGGTGGTCGATCTCTTTGACTGCAAGCTATACACTGTGTAAGATAAAAGCTCTCATAGCATGATAATAAAAGTAGATAAAAATCAAAACAATTGCAAACTTGCTTATTTTCATGCTGTCTAACTATACTAATTTTGAAACATGACAATATCCCTTTAGATGGGTTGTCTGACACTGAAATTTTTTTTTAATTTTAATAAATGGAGGCATTTCAAGTTTTAAGCACCACTGTAGATCCAGCAAAAATTGCTCTGGAGGTCTGCACTGGTTTTGAAAGTAATGTTTGCGAGTGATTCAACTGGAAGTCAACAGGACCACTGCTGTTGTGAATTCCGTTCTGGAGCTCCCTCCTGTGGTTGCTAATGGTATTTTTGTGAGTTCTGCCCTTGGGCTACCTCTGGTGGTTTCCAGTGGAACTGCTGCTCCGTTAGGTAGCTGCAGCAGCTGCCATCACTGATCGGCTTGCCTGGGTTTGTTATTTAAACCTGCTCTGGGCTTTAGTTCATGCCAGCTGTCAATGTCTTAGGTTGGATTTGGTTCTCTCCTTGGATTTCTCATATGGCCTGTCCTTGTCAGCAAAAGATAAGTTCTGCTAGTTCTTGTTTGTCCATTTGCTTTGGACATTATTGCTTTGCAAATATGTCTCTTTTTGTCCAGCTTGTCACTATGTCATATTCAGGCTAGCTGGAAGCTCTGGGAAGCAGATTTGCCCCTCCACACCGTGAGTCGGTGTGGAGTTCATTTTTGTAAACTCTGCGTGGATTTTTGTAGTTTTTAATACTGACCGCACAGTATCCTTCTCTCTCTGTCTATCAAGTTTAGTATTGGCCTCCTTTGCTGAAAACTGATTTCATTTCTGTGTATGTCATTTCCCTCTCCACTCACAGTCAATATTCGTGGGGGGCTGTCTTTCCTTTTGGGGTTTTCTCTGAGGCAAGATAGTTTTCTATTTCCTTCTTTAGGGGTAGTTAATTCTTAGGCTGTGAAGAGGTGTCTAGGGAGAGTCAGGAACATCCCACGGCTATTACTAGTGTTGTTGCTAGGATTAGCGACTGCGGTCAGTAGAGATACCACCTCCTCAGAGCTCGTCCCATGTTGCGTTTTAGCCACCAGGTCATATCGGTGTGGCCTCTTAACCACCAGGTCATAACAGTACCGCTGGCCCACAATGTGTTAAATGCATCTCAAAAGAGGGAAAAGAAAGTTCTGAGTCATTTTTTTTCCTTTGTAGCTTGTTTTGTCTTTTTTTCCCCCTTAATCTCTGGGTGGTTCAGGATTTTGGTGCTGATATTGAGGTTCAGGGTCTGTCCTTGCGCGTGGATCAACTCGCTGCAAGGGTACAGAGTATCCAAGATTATGTTGTCCAGACTCCAGTATTAGAGCCTAGAATTCCTATTCCTGATTTATTTTCTGGGGATATATCAAAATTTTTGAACTTTAACCCCTTCCCGACATTTGACGTACTATCCCGTCGAGGTGGGGTGGGCCCGTATGACCGCCGACGGGATAGTACGTCATAGCCGATCGGCCGCGCTCACGGGGGGAGCGCGGCCGATCGCGGCCGGGTGTCGGCTGCATATCGCAGCTGACATCCGGCACTATGTGCCAGGAGCGGTCACGGACCGCCCCCGGCACATTAACCCCTGGCACACCGCGATCAAACATGATCGCGATGTGCCGGCGATGCAGGGAAGCATCGCGCAGGGAGAGGGCTCCCTGCGGGCTTCCCTGAGCCCCCCGCAGCAACGCGATGTGATCGCGTTGCTGCGAGGGTCTTACCTCCCTCCCTGCCTGCTCCAGACCCGGATCCAAGATGGCCGCGGATCCAGGTCCTGCAGGGAGGGAGGTGGCTTCACAGACGCCTGCTCAGAGCAGGCACTGTGAAGCAGCCTGTACTTCTCGCAGATCGGTGATCTGTCAGAGAGCTATGCAAACTGGCAGATCACCGATCTGTATTGTCCCCCCCTGGGGCAAAGTAAAAAAGTAAAAAAAAAAATTTCCAAATGTGTAAAAAAAAATAAAAAAAAATATTCCAAAATAATGAAAAAAAAAAAAAAATATTATTCCCATAAATATATTTCTTTATCTAAATTAAAAAAAAAAACAATAAAAGTACACATATTTAGTATCGCCACGTCCGTAACGACCCAACCTATAAAACTGCCACACTAGTTAACCCCTTCAGTAAACACCGTAAGAAAAAAAAAAAAAAAACGAGGCAAAAAACAACGCTTTATTACCATACTGCCGAACAAAAAGTGGAATAACACGCGATCAAAAAGACTGATATAAATATCCATGGTACCGCTGAAAACGTCATCTTGTCCCGCAAAAAACAAGCCACCATACAGCATCATCAGCAAAAAAATAAAAAAGTTATAGTCCTGAGAATAAAGCGATACCAAAATAATTATTTTTTCTATAAAATAGTTTTTATCGTATAAAAGCGCCAAAACATAAAAAAATGATATAAATGAGATATCGCTGTAATCATACTGACCCGACGAATAAAACTGCTTTATCAATTTTACCAAACCCGGAACGGTATAAACGCCTCTCCCAAAAGAAATTCATGAATAGCAGGTTTTTGGTCATTCTGCCTCACAAAAATCGGAATAAAAAGCGATCAAAAACGGTCACGTGTCCGAAAATGTTACCAATAAAAACGTCAACTCGTCCCGCAAAAAACAAGACCTCACATGACTCTGTGGAGCAAATGTGGAAAAATTATAGGTCTCAAAATGTGGAGACGCAAAAACTTTTTTGCTATAAAAAGCGTCGCTGGTTTCACACTTCCGTTTTTGTCTGCAGCGTTTTTTGCACAAAAAAACGCATGCGTTTTTTCCCTATATTTAACATTGAAAACGCATGCGGTTTTTTTGTACGCGTTTGGTCGCGTTTTCAAACGCATGCGGTTTTTTTCTGCATGCGTTCATTTTCAGAAATACAACCTGCAGTATTTTCTTGCGTTTTTAAGCACATGCGTTTGTTTGCGTTAAAAACGCATGCATTTTTATCGAAAAAAACAGAAAACACACTGAAAAGCCACCCACCACCATCAAGGTGATAAAGGGATCCAAACCCTAACCCTAACTCTACCCCTAACCTCACCCCTAACCGTTTAATGAACATTTTCTGACAGTCATAGTGCCACGTATTTCAGTGCCACGTATTTCAGTGCCACGTATTTCAGTGCCACGTATTTCAGTGCCATGTATTTCAGTGCCACGTATCACGTATTTCAGTGCCACGTGTTTCAGTGCCACGTATTTCAGTGCCACGTATCACGTATTTCAGTGCCACATATTTTAGTACCACGTATTTCAGTTGCACGTATTTCAGTGCCACGTATTTCAGTGCCACGTATTTCAGTGCCACGTATCACGTATTTCAGTGCCACGTGTTTCAGTGCCACGTATTTAAGTGCCACGTATCACATATTTCAGTGCCACGTATTTCAGTGCCACGTATTTCAGTGCCACGTATTTCAGTGCCACGTATTTAAGTGCCACATATCACATATTTCAGTGCCACTTATTTAAGTGCCACGTATTTCAGTGCCACGTATTTCAGTGCCACGTATTTCAGTGCCACGTATTTCAGTGCCACGTGTTTCAGTGCCACGTATTTAAGTGCCACATATCACGTATTTCAGTGCCACGTATTTCAGTGCCACGTATTTCAGTGCCACGTATTTCAGTGCCACGTATTTCAGTCACGTTTAGGGTTAGGGTTAGGGGTAGGGTTAGGGTTAGGGCTAGGGTTGGAGGTAAAGTTAGGGTTGGGGCTAAAGTTAGGGTTGGGGCTAAAGTTAGGGTTAGGGTTTGGATTACATTTACGTTTGGATTAGGGTTGGGATTAGAATTATGGGTGTGTCAGGGCTAGGGGTGTGGTTAGGGTTACCGTTGGGATTAGGGTTAGGGGTGTGTTTGGGTTAGGGTTTCAGGTAGAATTGGGGGGTTTCCACTGTCCAGGCACATCAGGGGCTCTCCAAGCGCGACATGGCGTCCAATCTCAATTCCAGCCAATTCTGCGTTGAAAAAGTAAAACAGTGCTCCTTCCCTTCCGAGCTCTCCCGTGCACCCAAAAAGGGGTTTACCCCAACATATGTGTTATCAGCGTACTCGGGACAAATTGAACAACAACTTCTGGGGTCCAAGTTCTCTTGTTATCCTTAGGAAAATAAAAATTTGGGGGGCTAAAAATCATTTTTGTGGGAAAAAAAAGATGTTTTATTTTCACGGCTCTGCATTATAAACTGTAGTGAAACACTTGGGGGTTCAAAGTTCTCACAACACATCTAGATAAGTTCCTTGGGAGGTCTAGTTTCCAATATGGGGTCACTTGTGGGGGGTTTGTACTGTTTGGGTACATCAGGGGCTCTGCAAATGCAACGTGACGCCTGCAGACCAATCCATTTAAGGCTGCATTCCAAATGGCGCTCCTTCCCTTCCGAGCTCTGTCATGCACCCAAACAGTGGTTCCCCCTGACATATGGGGTATCAGCGTACTCAGGACAAATTGGACAACAACTTTTGGGGTCTAACTTATCCTGTTACCCTTGTGAAAATACAAAACTGGGGGCTAAAAAATCATTTTTGTGAAAAAAAAAAAAGAATTTTTATTTTCACGGCTTTGCGCTATAAACTTTAGTGAAACACTTGGGGGTTCAAAGTTCTCAAAACACATCTAGATAAGTTCCTTGGGAGGTCTAGTTTCCAATATGGGGTCACTTGTGGGGGTTTGTACTGTTTGGGTACATCAGGGGCTCTGCAAATGCAACGTGACGGCTGCTGACCAATCCATTTAAGTCTGCATTCCAAATGGCGCTCCTTCCCTTCCGAGCTCTGTCATGCGCCCAAACAGTGGTTCCCCCCCACATATGGGGTATCAGCGTACTCAGGACAAATTGGAAAACAAATTTTGGGGTCCAATTTATTCTGTTACCCTTGTAAAAATACAAAGCTGGGGGCTAAAAAATCATTTTTGAGAAAAAAAAAAAAAATTATTTTCACGGCTCTGCGTTATAATCTGTAGTGAAACACTTGGGGGTTCAAAGCTCTCAAAACACATCTAGATAAGTTCCTTAGGGGGTCTACTTTCCAAAATGGTGTCACTTGTAGGGAGTTTCAATGTTTAGGCACATCAGGGGCTCTCCAAACGCAACATGGCGTCCCATCTCAATTCCAGTCAATTTTGCATTGAAAAGTCAAATGGCGCTCCTTCCCTTCCAAGCTCTGCCATGCACCCAAACAATGGTTTACACCCACATATGGGGTATCAGCGTACTCAGGACAAATTGCACAACATTTTTTGGGGTCCAATTTCTTCTCTTACCCTTGGGAAAATAAAAAATTGGGGGCAAAAAATCATTTTTGTGAAAAAATATGATTTTTTATTTTTACGGCTCTGCATTATAAACTTCTGTGAAGCACTTGGTGGGTCAAAGTGCTCACCACACATCTATATAAGTTCCTTAGGGGGTCTACTTTCCAAAATGGTGTCACTTGTAGGGAGTTTCAATGTTTAGGCACATCAGGGGCTCTCCAAACGCAACATGGCGTCCCATCTCAATTCCAGTCAATTTTGCATTGAAAAGTCAAATGGCGCTCCTTCCCTTCCAAGCTCTGCCATGCGCCTAAACAATGGTTTACACCCACATATGGGGTATCATCGTACTCAGGACAAATTGTACAACAACTTTGGGGGTCCATTTTCTCCTGTTACCCTTGGTAAAATAAAACAAATTGGAGCTGAAATAAATTTTGTGTGAAAAAAAGTTAAATGTTCATTTTTATTTAAACATTCCAAAAATTCCTGTGAAACACCTGAAGGGTTAATAAACTTCTTGAATGTGGTTTTGAGCACCTTGAGGGGTGCAGTTTTTAGAATGGTGTCACACTTGAGTATTTTCTATCATATAGACCCCTCAAAATGACTTCAAATGAGATGTGGTCCCTAAAAAAAAATGGTGTTGTAAAAATGAGAAATTGCTGGTCAACTTTTAACCCTTATAACTCCGTCACAAAAAAAAATTTTGGTTCCAAAATTGTACTGATGTAAAGTAGACATGTGGGAAATGTTACTTATTAAGTATTTTGCGTGACATATGTCTGTGATTTAAGGGCACAAAAATTCAAAGTTGGAAAATTGCAACATTTTCAAAATTTTTGCCAAATTTCCATTTTTTTCACAAATAAACGCAAGTTATATCGAATAAATTTTACCTTTAACATGAAGTACAATATGTCACGAGAAAACAATGTCAGAATCGCCAAGATCCGTCAAAGCGTTCCAGAGTTATAGCCTCATAAAGGGACAGTGGTCAGAATTGTAAAAATTGGCCCGGTCATTAACGTGCAAACCACCCTTGGGGGTGAAGGGGTTAAAAATAATTGCAGATTGTTTTTTGCTCTGAGACCCCGTTCCTCTGGTGACCCCATTCAGCAGGTGAAGAATGTTATTTCTTTGCTGCGTGGCGACCCGCAGGACTGGGCATTCTCCCTTGAGCCAGGAAATCCTGCATTGCTCACTATTGACGCATTTTTTCAAGCGCTCGGATTGCTGTAAGACGAGCCTAATTCTGTGGATCAGGCAGAAAAAACTTTGCTGGCTCTGTGTCAGGGCCAGGAAGCAGCAGAAGTATACTGTCAGAAATTTAGAAAGTGGTCTGTGCTCACAAAATGGAATGAGTATGCCCTGGCAGCGATTTTCAGAAAGGGTCTTTCTGAAGCCCTTAAAGATGTTATGGTGGGGTTTCCCACGCCTGCTGGTCTGAATGAGTCAATGTCTTTGGCCATTCAGATTGATCGGCGCCTGCGCAAGCGCAAGCTTGTGCACCATATGGCAGTGTCCTCTGAGCAGAGTCCTGAGCCTATGCAATGTGATAGGATTTTGACTAGAGCAAAAAGGCAGAAATTCAGACGTCAGAATGGCCTGTGTTTTTACTGTGGTGATTCTGCTCATGCTATTTCTGATTGCCCTAAGCGTCCTAAGAGGGTCCCTAGGTCTGTTACCATTAGTACTGTACAGCCTAAATTTCTTTTATCTGTGACCCTGATTTGCTCATTGTCGTCCTTTTCGGTTATGGCATTTGTGGATTCTGGCGCTGCCCTGAACTTAATGGACTTAGAATTTGCCAAGCGCTGTGGTTTTTCCTTGAAGCCTTTGCAGAGTCCTATTCCCTTAAGGGGGATTGATGCTACGCCATTGGCCAAGAATAAACCCCAGTACTGGACACAGTTGACCATGTACATGGCTCCAGCACATCAGGAAAATATTCGCTTTTTGGTGTTGCATAATTTGCATGATGTTGTTGTGCTGGGTTTTCCATGGTTACAGGTACATAATCCAGTGCTGGATTGGAGATCTATGTCTGTAACTGGTTGGGGTTGTCAGGGGATACATAGTGATATTCCTTTGATGTCCATTTCCTCGTCCCCTTCTTCTGATGTTCCTGAGTTTTTCTTGGATTTCCAGGATATATTTGATGAGCCCAAGTCCAGTTCCCTGCCTCCTCATAGGGACTGCGATTGTGCCATTAATTTGATTCCTGGCTGTAAGTTCCCTAAGGACCGACTTTTCAATCTGTCTGTGCCAGAGCATGCCGCTATGCGGAGTTATGTAAAGGAGTCCTTGGAGAAGGGGCATATTCGCCCGTCTTCGTCACCATTGGGAGCGGGATTTTTTTTTGTTGCCAAGAAGGATGGTTCCTTGAGACCCTGTATAGATTATCGCCTTCTCAATAAGATCACGGTCAAATTCCAGTACCCTTTACCTTTGCTTTCTGATTTGTTTGCTCGGATTAAGGGTGCCAGTTGGTTTACTAAAATCGACCTTCGAGGGGCGTATAATCTCGTGCGTATTAAACAAGGTGATGAATGGAAAACAGCATTTAATACGCCCGAAGGCCATTTTGAATATCTTGTGATGCCATTCGGGCTCTCTAATGCTCCATCGGTATTTCAGTCCTTTATGCATGATATCTTCCGGAATTATCTGGATAAATTCATGATTGTGTATTTGGATGATATTTTGGTTTTTTCCGATGATTGGGAGTCTCATGTGAAGCAGGTTAGGATGGTATTTCAGGTCCTTCGTGCTAATGCGTTGTTTGTGAAAGGGTCTAAGTGCCTTTTTGGAGTTTAGAAAGTTTCTTTTTTGGGTTTCATTTTTTTCTCCCTCGGCTATTGAAATGGACCCTGTTAAAGTCCAGGCCATTCATGATTGGACTCAACCCACATCTGTAAAGAGCCTTCAAAAATTTTTGGGCTTTGCTAATTTTTATCGCCGCTTTAATGCTAATTTTTCTAGTGTGGTGAAGCCTTTGACTGATTTAACGAAGAAAGGCGCTGATGTGATGAATTGGTCCTCTGCGGCTGTTGAGGTCTTTCAGGAGCTTAAACGTCGTTTCACTTCTGCCCCTGTGTTGCGTCAGCCAGATGTTTCTCTCCCTTTTCAGGTTGAGGTTGATGCTTCTGAGATTGGGGCAGGGGCCGTTTTGTCTCAGAGAAATTCTGATTGCACTTTGATGAAGCCATGTGCTTTCTTCTCCAGAAAGTTTTCGCCTGCTGAGCGTAATTATGATGTCGGCAATCTGGAGTTGTTGGCTATGAAGTGGGCATTTGAGGAGTGGCGACATTGGCTTGAGGGAGCCAAGCATCGCGTGGTGGTCTTGACTGATCATAAAAATTTGATTTACCTCGAGTCTGCTAAGCGGTTGAATCCTAGACAAGCTCGGTGGTCTCTGTTTTTCTCTGTTTTGATTTTGTGGTCTCGTATATTCCGGGATCTAAGAATGTGAAGGCTGATGCCCTTTCTAGGAGTTTTTTGCCTGATTCTCTGGGAGTTCTTGAGCTGGCTGGGATTCTCAAGGAGGGGTTGATTCTTTCTGCCATCTCCCCTGATTTGCGGCGGGTACTTCAGGAGTTTCAGGCTGATAAACCTGACCGCTGTCCAGTGGGGAGACTGTTTGTTCCTGATAGATGGACTAGCAGGGTAATTTCTGAGGTTCATTGTTCGGTGTTGGCTGGTCACCCTGGGATTTTCAGTACCAGAGATTTGGTGGCTAGGTCCTTTTGGTGGCCTTCCTTGTCGCGGGATGTGCGTTCATTTGTGCAGTCCTGTGGGACCTGTGCTCGGGCAAAGCCTTGCTGTTCCCCTGCCAGTGGGTTGCTTTTGCCTTTGCTTATTCCTGAGAGGCCCTGGACGCATATTCCCATGGATTTTATTTCTGATCTTCCTGTTTCTCAGAAGATGTCTGTCATCTGGGTGGTTTGTGACCGGTTTTCTAAGATGGTCCATTTGGTACCGTTGCCTAAGTTGCCTTCCTCCTCTGATTTGGTTCCATTATTTTTTGAGCATGTGGTTCGTTTGCATGGTATTCCGGAGAATATTGTGTCTGACAGAGGTTCCCAGTTCGTTTCTAGGTTTTGGCGGTCCTTTTGTGCTAGAATGGGCATTGTTTTGTCTTTTTCTTCAGCATTCCATCCTCAGACAAATGGCCAAACAGAGCGAACCAATCAGACCTTGGAAACCTATTTGAGATGCTTCGTGTCTGCTGATCAGGATGATTGGGTGACCTTTTTGCCGGTAGTCGAGTTTGCCCTTAATAATCGGGCTAGTTCTGCTACCTTGGTTTTGCCTTTTTTTTGTAACTTTGGTTTTCATCCTCGTTTTTCTTCAGGGCAGCTTGAGCCTTCTGACTGTCCTGGTGTGGATTCTGTGGTGGACAGGTTGCAGCAAATTTGGACTCATGTGGTGGACAATTTGACGTTGTCTCAGGAAAAGGCTCAACGTTTTGCTAACCGTCGTCGGTGTGTTGGTCCCCGGCTTCGTGTGGGGGATTTGGTCTGGTTGTCTTCTCGTCATGTTCCTATGAAGGTTTCTTCCCCTAAGTTCAAGCCTCGCTTTATTGGGCCTTATAAGATTTCTGAAATTATCAATCTGGTGTCTTTTCGTTTGGCCCTTCCAGCTTCTTTTTCCATTCATAATGTGTTCCATAGATCTTTGTTGCGGAGATATGTGGTACCTATGGTTCCCTCCGTTGATCCTCCTGCTCCGGTGTTGGTTGAGGGGGAATTGGAATATGTGGTGGAGAAGATTTTGGATTCTCGTTTTTCGAGACGGAAGCTTCAGTATCTGGTCAAGTGGAAGGGTTATGGCAAGGAGGATAATTCTTGGGTTGTTGCCTCCGATGTTCATGCTGCCGATTTGGTTCGTGCTTTCCATTTGTCTCGTCCTCATCGGCCTGGGAGCTCTGGTGAGGGTTCGGTGACCCCTCCTCAAGGAGGGGTACTGTTGTGAATTCCGTTCTGGAGCTCCCTCCTGTGGTTGCTAATGGTATTTTTGTGCGTTCTGCCCTTGGGCTCCCTCTGGTGGTTTCGAGTGGAACTGCTGCTCCGTTAGGTAGCTGCAGCAGCTGCCATCACTGATCGCCTTGCCTGGGTTTGTTATTTAAACCTGCTCTGGGCTTTAGTTCATGCCAGCTGTCAATGTCTTAGGTTGGATTTGGTTCTCTCCTTGGATTTCTCATATGGCCTGTCCTTGTCAGCAAAAGATAAGTTCTGCTAGTTCTTGTTTGTCCATTTGCTTTGGACATTATTGCTTTGCAAATATGTCTCTTTTTGTCCAGCTTGTCACTGTCATATTCAGGCTAGCTGGAAGCTCTGGGAAGCAGATTTGCCCCTCCACACCGTGAGTCGGTGTGGAGTTCATTTTTGTAAACTCTGCGTGGATTTTTGTAGTTTTTAATACTGACCGCACAGTATCCTTTTCTCTCTGTCTATCAAGTTTAGTATTGGCCTCCTTTGCTGAAAACTGATTTCATTTCTGTGTATGTCATTTCCCTCTCCACTCACAGTCAATATTCGTGGGGGGCTGTCTTTCCTTTTGGGGTTTTCTCTGAGGCAAGATAGCTTTCTATTTCCTTCTTTAGGGGTAGTTAATTCTTAGGCTGTGAAGAGGTGTCTAGGGAGAGTCAGGAACATCCCACGGCTATTACTAGTGTTGTTGTTAGGATTAGGGACTGCGGTCAGTAGAGATACCACCTCCTCAGAGCTCGTCCCATGTTGCATTTTAGCCACCAGGTCATATCGGTGTGGCCTCTTAACCACCAGGTCATAACACACTGCAGCCAATCACAGATGACCAAAAGAGCATGTCATCGGATATTTCTTATGACATGCTCTTCTAGATACCTGACATGTATCTAATACAGGGTTATGGTAAGTAACAGTGGGACTCCACAGCACAATTTAAAATGGGTCTCCATTACACCATGACCAACTTTACAAGCAAATTGATAAAATGAATGGCTTCACTTTCAGGAGTCTTTCCAGGGTGCAGAGATAACGTAATGATGCTGTCACGGTGGGAATTGCAAATCTAATGCAAAAGGAAATATTCATAAAGGAGGCAGAAGGAAAAATGCGCTGATGCCACAGTACGAGAAAAATGTACTTAGTGAACATACAGCACAAAAATCAGGCAGTGATGTCATAATAGGGAGGCAATGTACAAGCGATATGTGCAGGTAGTACTACTGTGTGCGTCTTGGTGTCATAATTGCCTCAGCTAACACAATTAGTAAAAAGGTCACAATTTGTTAGGAGGTCACAGGGGCTTGAGTTAGCAATTTAGGTTGTTAACAATGGTAAATCTGGCATTGGTTTGAATCTGGGGGATTAGCCAAATGCTGTCATAGTCTTTGGCTCAGGGTATTAAAAGGTATATGAGATGTCTGTAATTTGAAGAGCCTTTGAACACTGTTTAAATCTATTGTTAGGTCTTACAGCTAATTAAAAGTTGGAAGACAGGTGAACCTCAAGCTCTGGGTCTGCAGATGTCACCTTTTTGCATAAAGAGCTGAAGTTTTATGCCGGGTTCAGACGAGCATATGCAAAATAATCAATTTTTCACTCCGAAAAAAAAACATATGATTTTTCATCCATACTGTAATCCTTCATCAATATGTTACCTACAGTGCCTACAAGTAGTATTCAACCCCCTGCAGATTTAGCAGGTTTACACATTTGGAATTAACTTGGCATTGTGACATTTGGACTGTAGATCAGCCTGGAAGTGTGAAATGCACTGTAGCAAAAAAGAATGTTATTTCTTTGTTTATTTTTTTTTTAAATTGTGAAAAGTATTTTCATAGGGTCATTTATTATTCAACCCCTCAACCCACCAGAATTCTGTTTGGTTCCCCTAAAGTATTAAGAAGTAGTTCAGGCACAAAGAACAATGAGCTTCACATGTTTGGATTAATTATCTCTTTTTCCAGCCTTTTCTGACTATTTAAGACCCTCCCCAAACTTGTGAACAGCACTCATACATGGTCAACATGGGAAAGACAAAGGAGCATTCCAAGGCCATCAGAGACAAGATCGTGGAGGGTCACAAGGCTGGCAAGGGGTACAAAACCCTTTCCAAGGAGTTGGGCCTACCTGTCTCCACTGTTGGGAGCATCATCCGGAAGTGGAAGGCTTATGGAACTACTGTTAGCCTTCCACGGCCTGGACAGCCTTTGAAAGTTTCCTCCCGTGCCGAGGCCAGGCTTGTCCGAAGAGTCAAGGCTAACCCAAGGACAACAAGGAAGGAGCTCCGGGAAGATCTCATGGCAGTGGGGACATTGGTTTCAGTCAATACCATAAGTAACGTACTCCACCGCAATGGTCTCCGTTCCAGATGAGCCCGTAAGGTACCTTTACTTTCAAAGCGTCATGTCAAGGCTCGTCTTCAGTTTGCTCATGATCACTTGGAGGACTCTGAGACTGACTGGTTCAAGGTTCTCTGGTCTGATGAGACCAAGATCGAGATCTTTGGTGCCAACCACACACGTGACGTTTGGAGACTGGATGGCACTGCATACGACCCCAAGAATACCATCCCTACAGTCAAGCATGGTGGTGGCAGCATCATGCTGTGGGGCTGTTTCTCAGCCAAGGGGCCTGGCCATCTGGTCCGCATCCATGGGAAGATGGATAGCACGGCATACCTGGAGATTTTGGCCAAGAACCTCCGCTCCAACATCAAGGATCTTAAGATGGGTCGTCATTTCATCTTCCAACAAGACAACTATCCAAAGTACACAGCCAAGAAAACCAAGGCCTGGTTCAAGAGGCAAAAAATCAAGGTGTTGCAGTGGCCTAGTCAGTCTCCTGACCTTAACCCAATTGAAAACTTGTGGAAGGAGCTCAAGATTAAAGTCCACATGAGACACCCAAAGAACCTAGATAACTTGGAGAAGATCTGCATGGAGGAGTGGGCCAAGATAACTCCAGAGACCTGTGCCAGCCTGATCAGGTCTTATAAAAGACGATTATTAGCTGTAATTGCAAACAAAGGTTATTCCACAAAATATTAAACCTAGGGGTTGAATAATAATTGACCCACACTTTTATGTTTAAAATTTATAAAAATATAACTGAGCAACAAAACTTTTTGGTTTGTAAGATTTATGCATCTGTTAATAGATCCTGCTCTTGTTTGAAGTTTGAAGGCTCTAACTTATTTGCATCTTATTAAACCTGCTAAATCTGCAGGGGGTTGAATACTACTTGTAGGCATTGTATATGTCATTTAAGTTTTTACTTCCTTATGACATCCATATGGCATCCGTTTTATACATCAACTACAGTATTTAAAGGGAACCTGTTACCAGATTTTCCCTGTGTAAAGTAGGGCCCTCAAAGACAGCATTGCGGAATGCTGTATATAGTGTAAATCCCCAATGAAAAATAAAAAAAATATAGTTTTTATTATATTCACCTATGGCACAGTCTGGTCCGATGAGCGTCTCTGATCTTGATCCAGCGCCCCCTCTCTTCTTGCGATTGCCGTCCTCCTTCTTGCTTCATGTGTATGATGCATCCTACGTCATCTACTCAGTGTCCTCCATTGCGCTCCCGTGCAGGTTCACTTTTCTACCCTGCCAAGAGCAGATAAAAGTACTGTTATGAGCATGGACGAGGAAAAGGCAAAGATCGTCGACGCATACGCGCTACAATACTTTACTCCGCCCTCGGCAGGCAGAGAGAAGAGCGCATGTGCAGGAGCCCGACGTAGGACGTCATCCACACCAAGCAGGGAAGGAGGACGACAATCGCAAAAGAAAAGAGGGGGCACTGGTTCGAGACCAGAGCCACCCATTGGACTGGGCCGTGCCATAGGTGAGTATAATAAAAGGTCTTGTTTTGTGTTATACAGAGTGGATTGGGGACATATATACAGCACTCTAGAATGCTGTAACAGAGGGCTTACTGTATACTGGAAAACCTGGTTCCCTTAAACTCTAATAATAGGTCACATGCAGTTTACAAAATTAATATTTGCAATGATAGTTTGTGATTTGTTTTTTTATGCACTCATGAGCTTATAATGGGAGAGTCTGATCCGAAAAAAGATAATATTTTAGATGTGGACCATTGGTCAGTTTATAAACTGGTTATAAGATCTGCCACATTGACTTGTATTGGTCCTTTGCTTTTTGAATGGTATCATTTTATACATGGGCCAATGGTCCACATGTAAAATATTATCTTTTTTGGATCAAACTCTCCCATTATAACTTGTATTATTAGTTATTCTACAGTGTATTTAATAAACTGCAATATGAGACTAATTTCTTAATATCAATCTCATGTATGATCAGGTCCTGAAAGGAAAGTTACGTTTTGTGTAATATTTGTTCATCTTGTGGTCAGTGTCTAGATATGGAGTGTTCTAGCATTACGCTCCTCAGATTCAGGCCTTGTCCAGACGATTGTATTTTACATTTCTTTTATGGACCACAATGGCCAAACTGATTTCTTGTCTCTTGACCTGAATTTACAGTCTCTTTGGCACATGTGATGCTGTAAGACCTGCAGCTGCTCATACCCATATCTATGATACAATGGAGATTTTTGTATATATTTGACTAGAGTTGAGCGACTTTTAGCCAATATTCCACTTCAAAAGTCAAATGGCGCTCCTTCCCTTCCGAGTAGAGTTGAGCGACTATTACTTTTTTCGCGAAACTCGACTTTGTCAAAAGTCGGGTCGGGTGAAATCGGCCGATTATTGCGTAAAGTCGGGGGCCGACTGAAACACGACACCCAATGCAAGTCAATGGGGAATCAAAGTCGGCAGTGAGTGGAGGACAGGAAAACACCTACAGTGCCCATTTTAATACCAAAAACATCAATTCTTCTTACTTAACCTTGTCAATCTTAATTTACTTTATAATAATAGTTAGGCATTGAAAACTGGGAGTCATTTGGCTAAAGTTGTGGGGGGGTAGGGCTGGCTCAAAATTTTCATGGACCCAGGAAACACGGAATACGTCACGGCGGTGGAGCAGGGAGAGGTAAGTATTTCAACTTTGCAAGTGCTGTGATCCTGAGCAAGCAGGGGGGGCACTCGTTGGCACTGGCACAGGGCCCCTCATAGTATGAAGGTGTGTTTGATGGCGGGTGGCGCCTCCCACTGGCAGAGACACTTTTGGGTACTATGAGGGGCCTGTGCCAGTGACGTCGCCAACGAGTATGCCCCCCCACCTGATGAAGGAACCTGCACTTTCATCTGCATCTTCCTCTTTGTCACCGTGTAAGGTGGTATAGTATGCGGGAAGGGGAACCTGACTTTCAGCAGGGTCAGATTCTGGCTGTGTAGAATGCAAGGGGAATGTAGTGGTCTGGGTCAATGTACCAGCAGACTCATCTAGCAGTGGCTGGGCAATGGGCAGGATGAGGAGGAAACACAGATATAGGCCCAAATAATAAAGTAGGCTAAATGCAGTTCAAAATTGGTAACAGGACTAAACAGGCGGCATTGCTTTGTTCAGTGGAGGAAAACTGTAATGAGTGGCAGACACAGTTAGTAGGCCCAAATAATAAAGTGGGCTAAATGTCTGACAAAAAATTGTTCATAAATAAACAGGTGGCATAGCTAGGTACAGGGGTGGGCTCCTCTGCTGAGTAGCAGACAGTGGTAGTAGGCACAAAGTATTAACTGGTCTAAATGGAGGCCAGGGCCCCTGTATATTTTAACTATCATCTATCATTTCAACAAATTTGTTTTGGCAGTGCCATTGAAGGATTTAACAGCATAGACAACACAGTGGTGGAGCAGGGAGAGGTAAGTATTGCAAGTGGTAGAGCACTGTTCGAGCTGGGGGGGAACATTCTCTCGTGGGCGGTGGTACTGGCACAGGGCCCCTCATATTACGACATTGTGTGTCTGACGTTGGTTGTGCACCACCACTGTCAGAGACACTTCATTGTACTATGATGGACCCTGTGCCAGTGCCGTCGCCCAAGAGTGGGCCCACCCACCTGTCCAGGCAAACGGCACTCGCACAGGTGCTTGTGCCAGGTGGTGACCACGGCCCTGTGGGGGGAGTCAGCCCATTTAGGGAGGTATAAAAATGGCCTATGGTGGACATTCAGCAGCTGCAAATGGAGGAATTGGAGAAGTCAGTAAGAGGAGGCCAAAAGCAAGACAATTTTCAGGCAAGCTACGTGTCAGGAGGGGAAGGTGGGGCAAAATAATTTGAAATCCATGATTGGTTCATTTTAATGAAGATTAGATCATCAACATTTTGGGTAGCCAGACGATGACGCTGGCTCAACACCTCCAGCCTTAGGTGCTATTGTGCTTTTGCCACTACCACCAGATGCACCACCACCACCATCAGTACCAGCTGGCAACCACTGCCCACGGGTTCTTCCACCAGACTTCCTCATTTTTTGGAAAATCTAACTAAAATAACAACCATTATATGGTACTGTAAAACAAGGTAGAAGGTGTATTTAAACTTGTTGAGAATTTAAATCTCCCTTTTTTTGGGAGACTGAACCAAAACTCAGGCCCTGTGCATAAAACAACACAATGTAAGTGGCAGAAAGTGGCTGGCTGATATATGACAAACTAACAGGACTGAAGTATATCCACTTTGTGACAATTTGAATCTCACTTTTTTTGGGGGGAGACTGAACCAAAACTCAGGCCCAGTGTATAAAACAACACAATGTAAGTGGCAGAAAGTGGCTGGAAGATATATGAAAAAATTCAAGGACTGTAGTACAATTTCAATCTCCCTACAATGATCTAAGGACAAGTATGGCAGCAACAAAAAGGACTGCTGCACACAAAAGTGTGGACAAATAAACAAGATAAATGTGCAGAAAGGAGCAACAGGATTTTTGCTTTTAAAAAAGCAGTTGGTTTGCACAGCAGCGTGCAAACAGCAATGCAGCTATCAGGGAGCCTTATAAGGCAGCCTAATAAGCTACAGAGCTAATGCACAAAAATATACCCTCCACTGTCCCTGCAAAAAAAAGGTGGTGTTGGACAGTGGAAATCGCTACAGCACAAGCAGTTTAGGGGTTAATCTTCCCTCCCTAACTATATCCCTGCTTCTGATGAAGCTGCAGCAACCTCTCCCTATGCTAAGATCGGCAGAAGTAAGATGGCGGTCAGAGTGCATGCCCCTTTATAGCCCCTGTGACACCGCAGAAAGCAAGCCAATCACTGTCATGCCCTTCTCTAAGATAGAGGGGACTGAGACTTATGTGATCACGCTGCCCACACTCTGCGTCCTCCTTCATTGGCTGAGAAATGGCGCTGAATGCGTCATATGAAGTGCGACTTTTGCGTGCAGATCGGCGACCTCATGGCCGATCCCACACTAGGATCGGGTCGGGTTTCATGAAACCCGACTTTGCCGAAAGTCGGCGATTTTTGAATTTGTCCGATCCGTTTCGCTCAACCCTATATTTGACAATTAATATTGCATCATGTCTGGTCCTGAAAACAGTCAGTTTTTTAAAAAAGTACGAGATAATAATGCACATGCTTCAAATCTGGTCTTCAGTTCCAAAAATGACCACTTCATAGGAAAGATTGTTTTTTTTCTGAGATAACAAATAAAAATTTAATGTAAATGCTCTCACCTAGGAGGGTTGGGTAGGAATGTTCAACACTGTTTCGATGTTGGTCAAGTCTTTGCTGGACTTCTGCCATAGATCTTTCACGTGAGCTTCACTGGAGCCTATATCAGTTCATTTATCATACAGAAGAGGAGAAAAATTTACCTTTTTTCCCCCCCAGTCCCAAAGGTGGCTCAGTATGTTATGTTCAGTATGGTATTATTTTTTGTGTGTGCAGTAAAAGCAATGTGTCCTAGATTCAGACTGAGTCCCTAATGTTTTGCTTTTTCTTCACACAAATAAATGTGACCTTTATTATATTAATATACTATCCAAATAATCATTTGGGCAGTGACAAAAATTGTCTATTTTTCTCTTCTGTATGATTGATATCAAATTCCAGGCTGCTTCAGAACGCAATTCAAGTGTTCCCAACGCGAATAAATTCTGTGCTTTGGGGGGACCGGTCCATTGTTGAAGAACACCAAAGCTTCTTTGTGTGCTAAGCATGTCTTGATTTTCACAGAAATGTGCTGGTCATCTTCATTTGATGTAGATTTTTTCTTTCTTTCTAATTAAAAGTTTTCCAGAACTGATTATGTCATGTATGAAATGTGTCTGTACCAAATGAGCTCAAATGTTAAAATAGGTAAAAACAAAGGTACTAGAAAGCTTCCATAGGGTTACAGCCAAATAAGATCTCCAAGGAGTCAACTCACTTGATTAGGTTGTGCAGTTTAAAGTTTATTCTCGCCAAAAGTCTTTCATGGCTGAGATGGGAATATTTCCTTCACCACTCTGGCCACTGGGGGTGAGACTACAGAAATGGCTATGAGCAGTTGAGTTACACTGTTTCCGTAACTCACATAGAAAATATTAAGAGTTAGAGAAACAGTGTGTAACGATCAGTATCTGCTGTTTCTGTAGATCTAACCTAAGGATGGAGTCTGGAAGAAGTTATTCCTGTCTGAGCTATAAATGGGTGAGGTGTGAACAACCCTTTAAGTATAATAATAGTTATAATATGGGTTGCTGCTGTGAAGGAAGAAATTAAGAAAGAATCTCCATTTTGTGCTTTTCGACTCCATTTTGTTGTTTTGATATAAATTTTGTTAGTAGGCTAAAGGTTACAGCTGTTATGAGATTTTGATGAGACCTTGATTGTTGCAACCTCGGTAGAACATGAGACTGAGGGTGTATTGTTCTACAAAACTTTGACGCACAGATTGTTCCTGTATTCTTATAGGCTAAGAACCGTGAGCGTGTTCTTATGCTGATTGGTTGAAGTGTAATTTCTATGACTGTGATAAAGTCATGCAGAATAAACGGGGGCTAGAGATCTGCTCGATCCCCCATACAGAGACACACGTCTCCGTCTGGTCATTTTCAGTTGCCGGCAACACTTTATATATTAATTTGGAAATCACTGGGTTAACCGTGAAGGATCACTTTAAATCCTCCCTCAACAGTTGGTGCCGAAACCCGGGATCCAAGCAGGAACGCTTCTGCCCCCCGGAGGACAACAAGACAAAGGACCCTCGGACCGGACACAGGCACTGGAAAATTGGGACTGATCATCCCCCACAACAACCACGGTAAGTTGGCAGTTATACTGTCCAGACTGACCGTTTGGTGTGGTTTTCCTGTGTTTGTTGCTGCAAAGAGGATCTGAGGTTTGTCCCCGGAGTGGGATGATTCTTGGGTGGAATCATATAGAGGTGTAGTTCCGTTGGAAGCCCAGTGCTTGAACCGTACCTCATAAGGGACGGACACCCCGGATTAACCAGTGATGTAATTCTCTTTACAGTCAAAATACCCTGAATTCCTGATCACTGTTAGAATCAGGCGCGGTGAGGTGATCGAAGATTGGGTAGGATGCATAACTCAGGAATATATTGATTTAAATATTTCCAGGGGTGTCCGGAGGGTTAAGTCTAAGACGCCCTCCTCCTTTCACTGAGTACCGCGATTTTGGGTTGTCCCAGCGGGGGACAGGTAAAAACCCCAGTGGAATAGACTATAAACGGCCGCTCTGGTAACTATACACGACTAAGTAGGGGTATTTCACTTTAAAGGAGAATCAGTCCGTGGAAGAAGAAGACTTTGAATTGTGTGATAAAAATTAGATATTGTTAACCCAAAGAAGGGAAAAGAAATCTGTCAGGAATGCAGGGAAAATATTCTCAATCTGGTATGTGAATTGTGCGATGAAGATTTTGTAGAAATTAATTAAGTCTGAGAACTGCTGTATTTCCGTGTCTGTGTTTGTCTTTGAAATATCCGATGGGCGGGGGGAGTTATACAGCTGCGTTATGGCTTTCTTCTGTGCTGAGGAATGTTTTTATTCTTCCCATCTCCGTGTTTCTGGTAGGGAGGGGCAGCAGCAGGTCGCTGCTCTCTTGAGTCTCTCTGTGTTTTTTTAGTGTTGTACATGCTGATAGATCTGTGTTTTGTTTAAAGCGACAATATTGTTTTGAAGTACAAAGAAATATAATCTGGAAAATTGAAAGTGAAATCTAGTGTCTAGTTTTAGAAGGAAATTTGTAAGTGATTGAAAGATTGGTAAAAGTAAGTTGAGTGGTTGATATATAGCAAATTGAGGATCAACAGAGAAAATTAATTCTGATTGTTTTTTGCTACGTTGAAAAATGAAAGCTGTCTACTCCTATGATAAAGTCTGGATGTTTTGTGGTGCAGGAAGGTATTGAGAAAACGTTTGAGAATAATGTGTCACAAAGACAAACAATTAAAAATGATGATCTGGAACAGGGGGTCTCCCTGCTTGATGATAAGGTCCCTCCCCAGGAAATCAAGCCTCTTCTCCCGACCGTAAGCTCTGTGGGTTGCCAAAACTTAGTGCGCCTCCACCCTATGATCCGGCTGCGTGGATCTGTGATGTATGCGGAGTTACTAATTCTCAAGAGAGGTCTGTTACCATTGTGAAGCAAGAAGACCCGGAGTTGTAGCCCCCACCTTTCCCTTGCTAAACGCTGACAGTAATTCCCCCGCTCCAAATACAGCCCCCCTTTCACAGCTGCAAGGACGCTCATTATCAGCGGTTCATGTAACAGATTCTAGTTTCTGCCCTCCTCCCATGGTACACAAATCCAGTCTCATACTAAAATATCCCTTTTAACCCTGTCTGGGAATCTCCCTCCCCAGCCCCATGTCAATTCTCAGATCAAGAGCTTGTTTTAATTAGAGTAGATAACAGACCCAATAAATATACTCTTATAAAATCTATCCCTGTGGGACCTTTCCCTGAAGTTACTGCTCAGTTCGTAATCTCTCCCTCATGTCCGGTAAATTTACTGGGGGCAGATTTATTATTACAGTTCCGCTCCAGAATACAATTCCAAGATGATGGTTAGATGGTCCTTGCGTTATATAACTCCTATGCAAATGAATATAAAGAGATGTGTATCCTACTTGCCCTTCCTACGGTTATGATGGTCCTGATAGACCCAGATTCTCCCCCGATAATGCCTGTAGAACCAGTAAAAGTGTTTCTCAAACCTGGTGCCCCTTTTTCTAAAGTCCATCAATACCCTTTGAAATATGATCAGGAGCAGTCTCTCAAGGGGCAAATACAAATGTTATTCGATAATGGTGCCCTGATACCCTGTGTTTCCCCATGTAACACACCCTTGTTTCCCGTTAAGAAAAAGACCCCACCCGGCCAACCCCCTGTGTACCGGCTGGTACAAGATCTACAGGCATTTAATGCAGTTACTGTTCCAGAAACTCCGGTGGTGCCTAAGCCACATACTCTTTTGTCCCAGATATCTCAGGATGCCGCTTGGTTCATAGTTATCGATCTTGCCAATGTCTTCTTCAGCATTCCATTACACCCAGATTGCCAGTTCTGTTTGTATTCATTTATCAGGGATGACAATTGACGTGGACAGTTATGCCAAAGGGGGGCCAGTCATAGCCCAAGAGTGTCAGGCCTACCTTGCCACTTATATAAAATAAAACCTGGCACTCAACTTTATCAACTGGAAATATATTTATTATCAGCAACAAAAAACGTTTCGGTCCCGAACTGGACCTTCATCAGTTACGTGCTATGAAGGATATGTGCGAGAAACATGCCCGTATGAGCAGATGATAATTAATATTCCATAAGGAAGTAGATAGTTAACCTATGTAGGGCTTTATGGACAAAACACCGTATTGGAACAGCGTGGCTGACGCGGTGTCCACCGGCGGTGGACACCGCGTCAGCCACGCTGTTCCAATACGGTGTTTTGTCCATAAAGCCCTACATAGGTTAACTATCTACTTCCTTATGGAATATTAATTATCATCTGCTCATACGGGCATGTTTCTCGCACATATCCTTCATAGCACGTAACTGATGAAGGTCCAGTTCGGGACCGAAACGTTTTTTGTTGCTGATAATAAATATATTTCCAGTTGATAAAGTTGAGTGCCAGGTTTTATTTTATATTGTCATGGTGTTGGAACCTACCTGAGCACCATAAGAATAAAGGCAGTGCACACGTTTTTCATTTAAGCTACCTTGCCACTTATGGCCCCTTGCAACCAGGAGAGGCTATGGCCACCCCACACGATGTATATAGTATCCTTAACCAAGTACAACCTAGCCACATGTCCATGGCTGGACAGCTGCGACTTCAGTGTGCTATTTTAAAAAGGTGCGCTGTCCTGAACCCCGCTACTCTTCCCCTAGTTCCCCTGGATCCAAAGGGGGGAGGAGTAGGTGACATGAGCAAGGACACATTTTCTTTCTAGAATGGATCCAGAGGAACAAGATTAGGTTTCCAAACCATATGATTGTCTAGAATTGATGTCTCAGGAAACGGCTGGTCTCTAGTGTGCCTATTCTAATGCTGATTTTGAGCTTTTTGTAGATGGATCCCGTCACCAAGATGACCAAGGACGCTTCTGTACCAGATATGCTGTGGTCTCAGAACATGAGGTAATCAAGGCAGAGTCAATGCCAGCTCATATGTGTGCACAAGAAGCAGAAGGTAAGACTGTAAATATCTACACTGATTCCAGGTATGCTTTTGGCATTACACACTATTATGGGCCTATCTGGAGAGCCAGGGCTTTCCTGACAGCAAAATGGCCACCCCTTTAAACGTGCTGAGGCAGTCCAGCAACTTATGAATGCACTACAGCTTCCCACCCAAGCAGGCATCATAAAGGTAAAGGCACATACCAAAGGCACTGATGGACGGACAAAAAGGGTAACGCATTGGCAGACCAGGCTGCCAAGAAAGCAGCAAGCACTCCTGTAGCCTCTAAAGTACATCACCTAGACACCCCACCATCTCCATTTGTGTTGAAAGACATCTTAGCCCGGTTACAAGAACATGCAAGTAAGGAGGAGAAAAATAGGTGGCAAAAGATAGGGGCTTGCTCTGATACCGTCACTGGACTATGGGGGAGGGGTGAAAAGGTCTGCCTACCACAGGTACTGTACCCAATGATGGCACAGGTTCTGCACGGGAATGTGCACCACTCGAAGACGGCCATGTGTGACACCCTACAGAAACAATGGATTGCCCCGGGTTTTCCACCTGCGCAGAAAGGCAGGTACAGAGCTGCATGATATGTGCCACACATAATCAGAGTAGGACAGTGAAAACCCCATCCAAACACACTCCCCGGCCCTTTAACCAATTCCAGAGACTGCAGATTGATTATATTCAGTTACCCAGGGTAGGGACGTATGAGTATGTGTTGGTCTGCATTGATTTATTTTCAGGTTGACCAGAAGCCTACCCAGTTGCCAAAGCTACGGCTAAGACAACGGTGAAGAAACTGATGGCTGAGATCATATGCAGGTATGGAGTTCCTGAAGTCATTGAAAGCGATCGGGGTTCCCATTTTACTGGAGAGATCATGTCAGAGGTAATGGCAGCACTGGGTGTAAGTCAAGCATTGCATAGTCCATCCACAGAGCAGTGGAAGAGTGGAGAGACTAAATGGAACTCTTAAGCTTAAAATCCAGAAGGCAATGGCAGAGACTGGTAAACCATGGACAGAATGCCTTCCTCTAGCTTTGTTTTCAGTAAGACATACCCCAAACAGGAAGACAGGACTGTCACCGTATGAGATTCTGTTTGGCAGGGGCCCCAATTTTGAATGTTTCTTTCCACAACAGTTGCAGCTCAAGTACCAGGACTTGACTAGCTATGTGCAGGCCTTACATGGACACCTTGCCAGAGTGCATTTAACCGTTTTCAGTTCTCTTCCAGACCCAGACAAGGTTCCTGGACACCATCCCTTTGTGCCAGGAGACCTGGTGTATGTGAAAAAGTTTGTGCGCAGAGATTGTCTCCAGCCGAGATTTGAAGGACCCCACACGGTGATCCTGGTCACCCCCACTGCAGTAAAACTCAAAGGAAAAGAGCACCTGGATCCACGCCTCACACTGTAAAAGAGACTGTTGTTTTTGATCCTGGAACTGAGGGCTATCCTCGCCCCTACCTCTTTGGTCCCTATTGTAAAAATAAGAATTCTGGTCCCATTATTCTCTGGGTAAACCTGACAGCCCCGGCAAATATCTGGCGATTTGATTTCTGTAATGTAGTCAAGTGCCCCGAGACTGAACGGGTGGTAGAGGGGACCATCCAGTTTTATATGTGTGTTACCAGAAATGACAACAATAACCGTTATTATTGGTCAGATGCTGCCTGGAATACGGGAGATGATTGGGGATATAAATCTAGTGAAGCCATGTTCCCAAGGATGGGACGGGTAGGAGTCTCCGTGAGAGAATGCATCTAACAGCCCTTCTGCAACCACTTAGGGGCTGTAAATGGGGTAAAAGTTGTCACCCCCTCCTCCTAAATCTCGAAAGTCCCCAATCTGCTGACCTGCAGACATTTGTACTGGGAAGGCATTATAATTATGTATTTAGTAGTGGATATTATGGGAATTTAGGCCATATACAGCTCCAGGATATTAGTTTCAGACCAACCAAAGCCCCTGTTACCAGTACACCTAAAACAGGCCCAGGTGAGCGTTTGCAAAATGTAGTTAATGAAGTAATCCCCATTCCAGGTCTCAGTTGGCAAGAAGTTTTCTCCATAGAAACACAAACAGCCCCAAGGAAAAACCTATGGTTAGAATGGGTGAGATACAATGTAAGAGTCCAGAATATCTCTGTAGGATGTATTGCTTGTGCTGCTGCGAATACACACCTATACACGCATGCATTGCTTTTTCCTGATGACAACACCACTGCCTGTGTCATGAATCTGTTGAAAGGTTTGAAGTCCACTGATTGCCCAGATTATGTCCCACTAATTCATAAGGAACCTAAACTAAAGGTCCCAGGAGAAGTAACCGTATTAGCTGACAATTACACCTGCTATAATTCCCACGACACCACAGGTACACTAGTAGGGATCTTCGAGACAGGTTTCTGCAAAGGGAGCAGTTCTCTAGATACTGACTTGCTAATTAAACATACACAATATATGTACGATATTTATTGGTTATGTGGAGATGGTAAGCTCCGTCCTAGGTTGCCTAATGCCTGGATAGGCCAATGCACCCTTGTTAAACTAGTTATGCAGTTCAAGATTTTATTTTTGGGATCCAAAGATACCTGATGAACTTACCAGAAAGAGGAGAAGTTTTGATCAGCTCCACATGAGTTATGAAGAAGATCCACTAGTATATATTGATGCTATTGGGGTGCCAAGGGGGGTGCCTGACCAGTTTAAAGCCCAGAACCAGATCTATGCTGGCTTTGCTTCTATAATCCCACAGGTGCAGATTAATAAAAATGTTGAATGGATCAAATATATATATATATATATTACAGTGAACAAAGATTTGTCAATTATAGCTGTGATGCCTTTTAGGGTATAGTTGAGGATTTGGGCCCTAACACTTGTATGACTCGTGCTGCAACCCGACCTAAGAGAATTACACTGAATCCTGTCCAGACAAGATCACATGTAGTGACATAAGAAGCTGACACAGGATTGTGGTTGGTGGATACTGGAGACACTAACTTTTGGGAGTAGGCTGACAGTAATCCTTTTGGGAAGGAGCTGTAGACCAGCATGTCATGTCGTCCCCACCACCAGAGAACCAACCACATCAGGTAGGGTAAGACAGATACAGGAGTATTATCCCTGGAGGCCCTCTGACTAGCTATGCAAAAACAATTGGCTGACCCTGAGAACCAACCTTTCTCATTTTACAAACAAATAATGATAATATGATGGACGTATAAGTACACCTGGGCAGGCCTAGGTAGTTAGTGAAAGCAACTCCGATTGGCACCTTCTACAATTAAGAAGTAGACCCACCAGAGTACGATGGTACTGATCCAGGGGAGATCCCTAAGTATGTCCCCCTCAAGAGAATAGACAAAACCCCCCATTCTCAGATGATGCTAAGAGATTTAGTTTAGGGACAGTGGGAGAACTCCATGTGAGGTTAGTGAAGGGTTCAGCTGCCTGGAGGCCTCTCGCTAGGGGAGAGTTTCTGAGGTGTCTGGATGAAGAAATCCACCTCCCCTTTTCCCATCACATGGACAGTCTCGAAGGATCTTTCTTTAGGGAAAAAAAAACTTAGTATTTAGGGGGGATTGTCAAGGTGAAAATATATTTTCTTATATACTTTTTGTACTGCTATACACTTATACTGTGAAACAATAACTTTTTCCTATGCTTGCAGATATAACTGTATTTAAAATGGCTGCCAGTATTCACCTTTATCTTTGTCATGTATGTAATACTAAAACTTGTTTTTTGGTGTATTTCTGTGTGTATTAGGAAATTCTGTACTAGGATAACTAATGATGAAACCAAAAGCGTTGCCACCCCTGCTCTTCTCTACACCGATTTCACAAAGTTACCTGATGAAGATGTTGAAGCCAAGCGCATGGCTATCTTCAAAGGATCCCCACTACTGTTATCAACAATTGTTATTCGTAAATTCTAGTATACAGGAGGGACGGGTACGCCGCAACAGCCATGGCTGGTAACATGGCACCAGTCATGTGAAGACCAGTACCCCTCGAGCTTAGAGCTAGGGATAGTATCTCTGATGCTGGACATTAATTAACAAAATTTATCTAGGGGGGAATGTGAAGGAAGAAATTAAGAAAGAATCTCCATTTTGTGCTTTTCGACTCCATTTTGTTGTTTTGATATAAATTTTGTTAGTAGGCTAAAGGTTACAGCTGTTATGAGATTTTGATGAGACCTTGATTGTTGCAACCTCGGTAGAACATGAGACTGAGGGTGTATTGTTCTACAAAACTTTGACGCACAGATTGTTCCTGTATTCTTATAGGCTAAGAACCGTGAGCGTGTTCTTATGCTGATTGGTTGAAGTGTAATTTCTATGACTGTGATAAAGTCATGCAGAATAAACGGGGGCTAGAGATCTGCTCGATCCCCCATACAGAGACACACGTCTCCGTCTGGTCATTTTCAGTTGCCGGCAACACTTTATATATTAATTTGGAAATCACTGGGTTAACCGTGAAGGATCACTTTAAATCCTCCCTCAACACTGCCACCCTATGGCTGGAGCTCTGTATCCACTATTAATTGAAAACTGACTATAAGACAATGGTGGTGATATAGGATGAATCTTACTGAAGGAAGAAAGAAACGTCAGGACCTGGTAATAGCATTAACAATTTTACATGGGATCGGCTCACAGCCTAACATGTAGAAGAGTCTCTCGACTCTCCCTAGTCAGATTGTGAAGGAGGGAATGGCTAATGAAATCAATTACTAACCTTACAAAAGCTAGTTCAGATGTGGTGTGGCAAGATGGCTTCTGCATCCTGGAACAACGCCCTGGAGACTATATATGGAACGGACTTAACATGGACCAATCACGACTGACAAATTGGTTGTTAACTCCTCTCAGCACTTAGTGTGCTGGAGGAAAATTTCTGGCTTTTACATCACTGAAGCCATTAACCAAAGCAAAACATATCTCCCCTCTAGCACCTTACCAGTGACTTTGTCACAACATTTTGACAGTTTTAGGGAATAAAACAAATTCTTTGGAGTGCTCATGTGAGTTTCTTTTTTACTCCTTACAAACAGGAAGTTTATAACAGATTTGAAGTGATCATGGGGTGAAACCTTGGAGTAGAGTGAACATAAAGCATTGCTTTAATCGTTTTGTAAAATGCAAAAATCACATTCACATCAATAAAATTTGCAAATAATAATAATTTTTTTGGAAGGTTTATTATTTGTGTTTGGACAATTTTATTTATTGGTTCCATTTACTGTAAACGAAATCATATCAAACTTGAAATCATAGTAATCCTTTGAGCATCGTTATCGATAATTAATTTTACAAGACATGTCTATTTATTATGTTAGATATTCGATAAAAAGAAATGATTTCCTAGGAACAATGCCGGGTTATACAAACATACATATTGATGAGCAGAATATCCATGTATATAGAGGCTTGTAGTGAACACCATAGGCGACCCCCATACTAAAATACATGATCTGGGTTTTGTCTGTATTCTTTTACTCTAAAACAACATTGTCGGTTTTATTCAATCTTACACAAGAGAACATTTGTCTTCTATAGACCAAAATCAGGTTATAAATTGTGTAACCAGTTCTAATCAGCTAAGGAACTGCTTACCCCCTCTCCAGACAGTGAATAAGAGCTCCAGTTCCGGCTCTTTTACCGAGCGATGCCAAGTGTAAAGTTATCCTATTTAACTCACAAAGGGGTAAAGAATGGTCCCGAGCATGCTAGATTGATGCTTTTATAATATAAGAAAAATATACATCTATACAATTTTATGTGAAAACAATGGTTCCAATAAACATGGAAATCCTGCAAAAAAGAGTGGATAATCAGATGTTATGAATAAGGATTATGCTCTCTTTCAGCTCCAAGCCAATCGGTCCCAAAGGAATAGATTGAGCACTGTGTGTAAGTGAGGCTAATCATGTCTGACACACACAACGGACTCGTTTTCTCCCACCATGGGTCGGATTGAATTAACCTGTCCCACTCACAGTCTGAAAGTAATAAAATCCTTTCAGAA
Organism: Ranitomeya variabilis; assembly: GCF_051348905.1. NCBI lineage: Eukaryota > Metazoa > Chordata > Amphibia > Anura > Dendrobatidae > Ranitomeya > Ranitomeya variabilis. The sequence goes on along the minus strand of NC_135233.1, from coordinate 272,810,701 downwards.
CATAAGCCCTATATAAGCACAGAGGCCCCGGCGTACAGTATCGGCAGTATATACAGTACCGGCAGAAATAAGAGTGCCGCTCTGTGCGTTAAGGCTTGGGTAACACAGCATCTCTGTTTTAGCTCAGACCAGCAGTGCTTTTGTTTGGTTTATGCTCTTGTGTATACACAGTAGCGGCTAATGGCAGAATGTTCCTCACCCATGATACAAACTATTTCTCCAAATACGTAATGGATAATGTCTAAAGCTAAACTATGTTGACATCTGAATAATGACAAAACAGCTTAGGCATTTTTAGGGCAATTGTCATCTCAAATGATGAAGCCGAGAGTAGATGAGGCCATTTCATTTCAATTTCATGTAACCCTTGGTTTAATCTGTAATTGTGTTCTGCATCCACCACCGCGCTAGCGCGGACCCTTACTGCAGATATTCTGTTCTGCTTAAACAGAGAAGGATTAGAACATAAAATGATCTAAATAAAGGTAACACATGGAGTGGATGGAGACACGGACAATAGGTACTTTTTATACCGGTAGCTAGATGGGTACAGAGACGAGCAGAAAGGTGGACATATAGACAGAGAAATATGTGACCATAGATAAATAGATGAAACCTTTGTGATTTTGTGGCTTTAGCAGCATTTAAACAAACAAAAAAATACACACATAGGCACACACATACAAGCTCACATAAACATACAGATACACATACTGTACTCACCTATACATACAGAAACACACAGGTACACACACATAGACATACATATACTCACATATACACACACACACACACACATACTCACATATACATACATAAACACACATGTACACACATAAACACACAGACATACATATACTCACATATACACACAGACATATACTCACATATACAGTACGTACATAAACACATGTACACACATATAAACACACAGACATATATACTCACATATACACACATACACACACACATACTCACATACACACACAGACATATACTCACATACACACATATACTCTCATATACACACACATACCGTATTAAGACGTACCTAAGTTTTAGAGGAGGAAATTAGAAAAAAAATTGACGCAAAAAAAATGGTCAATTCTGTACTTAATATCCCATATCCTGGTATGCATAGTTCCCTCATCCCCATTCTAATACACATTGCCCCTCATCCCTATCCTGTTATGCATGGCTCCCTCATTCCTATCCTGGTATGAATGGCTCCATCCCTGTCCTGGTTTGATTGGTCCCATCCTTCTTCTGGTATAGTTGGCCCCATCCCGTTCTTGGTATGATTGGTCCCATCCTTATACTGGTATGATTGTCCCCATCAAGGTCTTGGTATGATTGGTCCCATCCTTATTCTGGTATGATTGTCCCCATCAAGGTCCTGGTATGATTGGTCCCATCCTTATTCTGGTATGATTGTCCTCATCAAGGTCCTGGTATAATTGGTCTCATCCTTATTCTGGTATTTTTGACCCCATCAAGGTCCTGGTGTGATTGGTCCCATCCTTTTTCTGGTATAAATGGCCCCATCCTGTTCCTGGTATGATTGGTCCCATCCTTTTTCTTTTATAATTGGCCCCATCCCGTTTCTGGTATGATTGGTCCCATCCTTTTTCCTTTAGAATTGGCCCCATCCTGTTCCTGGTATGCATGGTGCTGCTGGCACCGGAGCAGGATGCTGCGACTGCGAGGGAGCGGAGGAAGGTAAGGGTAATACTTTTGTTTTTTAATCTTTTCTGATGGGACCAATCATACCAGCAACAGGATGGGGCCAATCATACCAGGATGCCAGAAATAAATGAATATTCATTGCCCTCCACACCCATGGGCGTGGAATGCACTGCATATTAATTACTCTTAAGCAGCGGGCACAGGAGTTAGTGGCTGGCTTCAGCCCTCTGTGGCCCGATGCTCCGCTGAAACCACTCCCCCACCTCCCCAACACAGCCAGAACCTATACATCCGGCCTATATGATGCACCCCCATTTTCCTCCACATTTTGGGAGGAAAAAAGTGAAAAAGTGAAAAAAATAGTCCGAAATATATGGTACTCACATACACACACATACTCACATACACACACACACTCACATATGCATACATAAACACACAGGTACACACATATAAACACACATAGACATACATATACTCACATATACACACATACTCACATATACACACACATACTCACATACACACACATATGCTTACATATACTACACACATATACTTATATACACACACACATACTTATATATACACACACATATACTCACACACATACTCATATATACACACACATACTCACATACACACACATACTCATATACACACATATATACTCACATACACACACATGTATTCACACACATATACTCCTATATACACATATATATACTCACATGTACTCATGATGTGCATCTATACCTTTCAACTTTTAAAAATCAGAAAGAGAAACAAATTTACCGTAGGCAAATCCCTGGCCACACTCCAATGATGACCATTTATCATTTCTTTCTACCCTGGCAGGAGGAGATATCAGAGGGGTGGTAGTAGTGAGAGACATTCAGCAGGGTGCAGACCCAAATCCGCAACTGTCCGCTGTATCCAGGATGATTGGGACTAGATATGAGAGGATCGATTCACAGGATTACAGTCCAGTGTCTGGATCAGTGGTACCTGGTGACTGTACGGGAGGTCATGAATCTCTTACCTTCTGGCGTCCCCGATGTGGCATTTGATTAGCCCAGGCTGATGCAAGTTCAGCAGCGTCTTTAGACCACAGGGGGCGCAGTTTTCATGAAATCACATCCACTGTGTTTGGACAGATAAAGGCAGCAGAATTTTTATGCAAAAAAACCTGCAAAAAAACCTGCAGCATTTACGCTACATGTGAATACAGTCTAAATGTCTATGCAAGGTAGAAGTGGTTTCATGATATCTCCGCCCTCAGTGCGTCTAAAGACGCTGCTGAACTCCATGGCTTTGGTGCATTTTTTCTCTATAGGTTTCTTCTGAAAAAAAGAAGAAAATAAATGCCATTACATTTTTATACACAAAATCAATTTTTTTCTGTAGTATTAAAAATGCGGATTCACATCTGCACCAAAAACACATTAAATTATGGGGGAACACTCATAAAAGAAACACAGCAAACACACAATAATCAGAGAAGACTGATATTGTGTTGTGTTGTGAGGACATCTGCACAAAAAGAAGCAATAGAAAAAAACATTTTTTACGATTCCAGAAATAAAGTCCGATTTCTCAACAACAAGACCGCAAATATGAGGCATACAGGTACAACTAGTGTAACATTTCCATCACCTGTATGCCCATATTAATAGGTCATATACATCCTGGGGGTGGCAGATTCCCTTTAATGCGCTAGAATGAAGAAACAAAACCACAAAATAGTTTTACAGAAAATAAAAATCAGAATTTGTTGTTTGACATTGTGCTTGCTTTTCACAAGTGACTGTACTCTACTTTTGCTTTCAAGTACAATCATATTTTTGTGATGGTGGGGTGTATGATTGTTTTTTAAAAAATACAAAAGAAAATTCCCCAAATCCAGATATTTAACTGTAACTCTCTACCAAACAAAATGTACATGTCGCAAGCAAATTTTTATATGCATATTTATTTTACATCTGTCATACCAATACAACACCTTGCTATAAGCTCTGGCTTTTTTGGTCATCTATCTATGTAGCCTTTCTTATTTTGTTATCTTTGGGGAGAGAATGGAATTTGGTAAAAAAAATGGAGTCATCTAAATGTACATGTCTGTTTTTCCACACTTGTTTTAACAGTCCAATTTGACAACCGCTCATGCCACACATATTGTGGCTTACTGTCACATTTTGCTTTCTATTGGTATGTATACATGTCAGGCAGCACTTATTATGTCCTTTTAGCAAGGGTTGAATAATTGGGGTTGAAACGATTGTCAAAATTTAAGTATAGGTTTTTTTTTCAAAATATATAGTAAAAGAAAAGGGCAATGGATGGGGTAGTGTAAAGGAAACAAAATCCATACCACGGCTAAGGTTGTGGGAGACGCTAGTAGCAGCAGAAGCAAAACCACAAATGGCAGTAGCTACCTGGGCAATAGTACTATAAAATTCAGATCATAATTGGTTTCCTTTGCTTTTGAGAAGCGTATTAGTGTGAAAGACGTGAAAGGTATTACAGAATATATGTCAAATTACTCATCTCAGTACAGCATTATGATGTTACCTCTGACAGCGACACTGTCAGTTTGAATCAGTGTTCTGCACAGAATAGTCTGCCTAACCACAAATGTTTAGAGGGATCATTGTAAATCATTTACCTTAATTTTAAAGCCTATGAAAAGTCTGTTAGTACACTATGTTAATAAATGTTCTGTTCTGTTTGTTACTAACGGGTTCCAATCTTTTTCTATGGTGAGGTCACTTTGACATTAATGAGATTAAAAGGGATTTAGTTAAAGTCATAAGAGTGTTATATAAATCCATTCAGGTCAAATGGAGTACCTGGTAGTTATTGCAAATTGAGTAGTTGTAAATTCAGTTTTTAGGAAAAATTTGCCAAACCTGGAAAATTCGAATTTGAAAAGGTTTGATCCGCTCTACTTCTAAATTTAATATTTCACATTCTGTGCTCCCTCGATATAACACTGCCACATATTGTGCACCCCCAAACAATAGTGCTACACATAGTGCCCACCCCTTGAAAATAGGAGTCATCATCACATCATAATGCGGCTTTAACATCTATATATTGCATTACATAATGCTATACTCAGTTGATATAAGGCATATTATTTCAGCATTTGTAGGGATATAAGCACTTGACTGGCATTTTGAGCCTATTATTGTTTTGTTTGTTATTTATGCATTACTCTTGTTTTTTATCCATAGATATACTGCCCCATACAGGACCAATATTTAATACAGCACTAACAATCAAAGTTTACTCTAGTATCTATACCACAGGGCTAGTGTAGAGAATAACTGATTTTCCACATTCTTTCAGTTAATTACTGAATTGGTTTAGCCTAATCTCTTCCAAAATGATGTCACATTATGGACCTGTCATTTGCCCAGTTCCCTAGACAATCTTTTTTAACTATTTGACGAGGGATGTAATAAATATTGTATTACATGTAGGGCTTTGAGCCTTGAGCCAAGTTTTCCATATAATATAAAAATAATCTAAACTTCTTGTAGAGATAAGGAATGTTTTCCTTCTGATACCTCCTAACCTTTGTCTAACAACTAAGGCATTTTACTACTATTATTTTACATGCTGTCAATATCAGTTCTCAAGCAAGCAAAGATTACCAAGCAGAGTGATGTATGGTCTAATCTCTGCATTGTATCTGCTGCACATTATGGTGCCATTAATATGTGTAAACACTGATAAAACCACCACCATTCATGTTCTAGTGTGAGCGTCAATGTATATATGAAAAGGGAGTTTACAGACACAATCCAGAATCACAGTCAGACACATCTCAGGTTAGCCGTGATAAATAGTTGTAGAACTAAGACACATCAATCATAACATCCGCTAAATATTCTGTAATCACTCTAATGAAGCACCAACTTTACCCACCAAACACTAAAATTAATAGTACAACATTTGGTATATTTTCTTGGTGTCCATTAGTGTGATTTTTATGTCAATACTACAAGTGGACACAAGACATTTTGTACAATTTATTACTAAATAAATCAACTTCTTCCTCCTCCTACGAGCCACTTCTCTCCCTGCCTCCCCACCTTATCTTTCACTCTGCATAACAGCTAAAATCCTTCTTGCTCAAGACATAACAGACTGCCAGCTCAATGAGAACTGGTCAGTTCCCGTGATCTTTTTTTTCTACTTATTTGTCATGTTTTTACCACTGTGATTAAATAAACACATTTATTTTTAACTTCAAATTTTCGGGGATATGTTACTGGACAATCCAACCTAACTTGGAAATTCTCCGTCTTGTTGTGAACATAGAGCCCCAGTCTGTGCACCGTTCACAGTCCTGTAATATACACTGTTAGGGGTGAGCTGAAAGTATAATTTCTTATATACAGTGGCATGCAAAGGTTTGGGCACCCCTGGTAAAAAAAAAAAAAAAATACTGTGAACAGAGAAGCTAGTTGAAGATAAAATGATCCTGCATGTTTAGTACCTAGTAGCATCCCCTTTAGAAAGTATCACAGCTTTTAAATGCCTTTTGTAGCCAGGTAAGAGTCTTTAAATTCTTGGTTGAGAGATTTTCATCCATTTTTCCTTGGAAAATTCTTCCAGTTCTGTGAGAATTGTGGGTCGACTTGCATGCACTGCTATTTTGAGGTCTAGCCACAAATTTTCAATGGTGTTCAGATGAGGGGACTGTGAGGGCCATTGTGAAACCTTCAGCTTGCACCTTTTATGGTAGACATTGGGGATTTTGACGTGTGTTTAGGATCGTTATCCAGCTTTTTTTTTTACAGATAGTGTTATGTTTGCATCAAGAATATGCTGAAATTTCATTGAATCCATTCTTCCCTCTACCTGTGAAATGTTCCCTGTGCCATTGGCTGCAACACAACCCCAAGGCATGACTGATCTACCCCCATACTTAATGGTTGGTGAGATGGTCTTTTCCTGAATTTCTGTGCCCTTTTTTCTCCACACATACCTTTGATCATTGTGACCAAAGAGTTCTATTTTAACCTCATCGGTCCACAGGACTTGTTTTCAAAATACATCAGGCTTGTTTAGATGTTCTTTTGCGTACTTCTTAAGCTGAATTTTATGGTGAGTAAGCAGGAGATATTTTCTTCCAGCGCCTCCCATCTTACGATTGCCGTCCTCAATCTTTTTTCATGTGGATGACTTGTTCCTGCGTCAGGCTCCCTGGCATCACGCTCCTGTGCAGGTGTACTTATCTGCCCTGTTGAGGGCAGAGCAAAGTACTGCAGTGCGCAGGTGCCAGGAAAGGTCAGAGAGGCCCAGTGCCTTGCTGTGACTTGTTGAGGGCAGATAAATACGCCTGCGCAGGAGCGCAATGCCAAGCAGACTATGTGGATGATGCAGGGACGCATCATCAACATGATGCAAGAAAGAAGACGGCGATCGTAAGAAGATTGCAGGGGCAGGACCAAGAAGAGCAACACACTTCGGATCAGACCACCCCGCAGGTGAGTATAATAAAAGTTTTTTTCTTCTCATACAGGTTAGATTGGGGGCTTATCTACAGCATTATAGAATGCTGTCGATAAGGCCTGAAAGGCGGTAGCCGTAACTCCTTTCAGCCAAACCTGGTGACAGGTTCCCTTTAAATTCAGTGTATCTTCTTAGTGGCGTCCGTCTCGGCAAAAGTGCTATCCCCCTAAAGTGGCATAGCTTATTATGACTTAAAGAGTGCTGCCACATGGTGCTGGTGGAGCTGGCTGTGACTGCAGTGAAATGCCAAAAGTAGCACAATTTTACGTTGTACAAATATCTTGCAACTTCTCAGTGTTTTACGCCAGAAAACTGGTATAAACACTTTGAAGAATCAGCCCTAATATTTCATTCTTAATTTAAAATGGTCCTATGGAAGATAATTAATGGCAAACTAGTCCTGTCATGTAGCTTTTCATTGCACACAAGTATGGATTGCAGATAATAATTAGCATACTGCAAAGTAAATAACTATTTAACATGCCACATGTGCCAAATTAGTGAGTTACAAATGTGTACAATAGAGTAGAAAGTATAGGTTAACATGCCTAACAAAATTTAAAGGATTTTTATTTTGGTGCCTCTGCCACCATTGATGGTAAGTGATGTTAATACAACCCCAAAAGCTTGTTGCCAACATGAGTGTGTTTCCCATGGTGGATTAAGGACCCTATGTTGGAAAGCTGTGCTTATTTATAACCAAAGTTATTTACATTGTGCAAACCAAAAATTACACAGAACCCAAGGGCTTAACTAAGGGGGCTGCAGACGACAGGGTTCCACCTAGCACAGCTGCCCGAGGCATCTCCTGAGTGGTGGTGCTTTACAGCCAGTCTGGAGTGGGATTCGGACATTTGTGTGACTGACCTAATATTAAAATTGACCGCTGTGCTAAGCCTGGTGATTTATGCATGTACTGATTATGTTTCTGGTGCTGTATTCATGTACTGATGGGGGGTTCTGGTTGTATATTTCTGTACTATTGGTGGTTCTGGTACTGTATGCATGCGCTAATCATGGCTCTGGTGATATATACGTGAACTGATGGATAATTCAAGCTGTGTTTCTGATATGTTGATGGTTCTGTATACATGTACTGTTGGTGTCTGGTGATGTAATCATGTATCAATGGGCGTTGTTCTGGTGATGTAATCTTGTACGATTGTGCTTCTGGTGGTATAGCCATGTATTGATGATAGTTCTGGTGATGTACTTCTGTACTGTTGGTGGTTCTAGTGATGTATTCATGTACTTTTATTGGTTCTGACCCTGTATCCATGTAGCAATCCATCATTTCTCAGATAACTTGATATATGGTTATGTTAATAAAGTACTGTGCCATCTGATTAATTAATGGTTACTACATCTGTATTTAGGTTACGAGCACTAATAATAAAACGAAGCACTGTATTATGCCAAATATTAGAAGAGTGACATATAGTATCAAGATTAAGCTTTGCTTGTTGGTTCTAGATTTCATCACATCAACACACAGAAACATTAGCTGTAATTTTTCATTGAACATTGTGAGAATAAGGAACAGAAGCTAGTTGCCATGTAACTGTAAATATGCAAATTGCATATGATCAGTCACATGACGATTACTCAAGCCACTTATGTTTTGCAGGTTGCGCCAAACTGAATTTTTCTCCAGGTGCAGAAAAAACTAAATTTGCCTCTTACAGAACTCTCTTATGGTATCCAGCTTATACAGGCAGTATATAACTACATGTAAACTGGGAACAATGATCTCCTTGGAGAATGGTCTTTTTAGTTACAGTCCTTCCATGCATGCTGTTATTATAAGGGAAACTTATGAAGAACTTGCAGTCCTCATTGGCCCCAATCTCCTCCATCTCATGTCCTGATTCTGCTCTGAACCATTACAATGAAACCCTGCAAAGTGCCCTGGATGAAGCTGCTCCTCCTATACATAGAGCAACTCGACACAGACGGCGACAACCGTGGCACACGCTGCAAACACGCTTCCTGCAGCGATGCTCCAGGTACGCCGAACGTCTGTGGAGAAAATCTAATCTACCCAAAGATTTCATCCATTATAAGTTCATGCTAAAAACATACAACCCTGCCCTTCACCTCTCCAAACAAACCTATTTCAACACCCTCATCACCTCCCTGTCCAATAACCCTAAACGTCTCTTCGACACTTTCCAGTCCCTACTCAACCCAAGAGAGCAGGCACCAACCACAGATCTCCGCGCTGACGATCTGGCCAATTACTTCAAAGAAAAAATTGACCACATTCGACAGGAAATCATCTTCCAATCTCTTCATACCAGGCACTGTCCTCCCTCCCCCACTGCATCTAGTTCACTCTCTCACTTTGAACCAGTTACTGAAGAAGAAGTAAGCAGGCTCCTTGCATCTTCTCGCCCGACCACTTGCACCAGTGACCCCATTCCGTCACATCTCCTCCAGTCCCTTTCCCCGGCTGTCACCTCTCACATAACAAAAATATTCAACCTTTCCCTCACTTCCGGTATTTTTCCCTCCTCATTTAAGCATGCCATCATACATCCATTACTTAAAAAACCCTCCCTCGACCAAAACTGTGCCGCTAATTATAGACCTGTCTCTAATCTTCCCTTCATCTCTAAACTCCTGGAACGCCTGGTCCACTCCCGTCTTACCCGCTATCACTCAGATAACTCTCTTCTCGACCCTCTTCAATCTGGCTTCCGCTCTTTACACTCTACTGAAACTGCCCTCACTAAAGTCTCTAATGACCTACTAACAGCTAAATCTAATGGTCACTACTCCATGCTAATTCTATTGGATCTTTCCGCAGCATTCGACACTGTGGATCATCAGCTCCTCCTCACTATGCTCCGCTCCATCGGCATCAAGGACACCGTTCTCTCTTGGTTCTCCTCCTATCTCTCTGACCGATCCTTCACTGTATGTTTTGCTGGTTCCTCCTCCTCTCACCTTCCCCTTACTGTTGGGGTTCCTCAAGGATCAGTCCTAGGCCCCCTCCTCTTCTCTTTGTATACTGCCCCTATTGGACAAACAATCAGTAGATTTGGGTTCCAGTACCATCTCTATGCTGATGACACCCAATTATACACCTCTTCTCCTGCTTTCACTCCGACCTTCTTAGAAAACACCAGTGATTGTCTTACCACTGTCTCTAACATCATGTCCTCCCTCTATCTGAAACTGAACCTGTCAAAAACTGAACTGCTCGTGTTCTCTCCCTCTACTAGCCTATCTTTGCCTGACATTGCCATCTCCGTGTGCGGTTCAATCATTACTCCAAAGCAACATGCCCGCTGCCTTGGGGTCATCCTTGATTCCAAGCTTTCATTCACCCCCCACATCCGATCACTGGCTCGCTCTTCTTATCTGCATCTCAAAAACATTTCTAGAATTCGCCCTTTTCTTACTTTTGACTCTGCAAAAACTCTTACTGTTTCTCTTATTCATTCCCGTCTGGACTATTGTAACTCTCTACTAATCTGCCTCCCTCTTACCAAACTCTCCCCGCTCCAATCTGTCCTGAATGCTGCTGCCAGGATCATATTCCTCACCAACCGTTACACCGATGCGTCTACCTTGTGCCAGTCATTACACTGGCTACCCATCCACTCCAGAATCCAGTACAAACTACTACCCTCATCCACAAAGCACTCCATGACTCAGCACCACACTACATCTCCTCTCTGGTCTCAGTCTACCACCCTACCCGTGCCCTCCGCTCTGCTAATGACCTCAGGTTAGCATCCTCAATAATCAGAACCTCCCACTCCCGTCTCCAAGACTTTACACGTGCTGCACCGATTCTTTGGAATGCACTACCTAGGTTAATACGATTAATCCCCAATCCCCACAGTTTTAAACGTGCCCTAAAAACGCATTTGTTCAGACTGGCCTACCACCTCAACGCATTAACCTAACTATCCCTGTGTGGCCTATTAAATAGAAAAAAAACAAAACACATAATCAGGTTCCTTGCATCGTGTTCTCATACACTTTCTGCAGTTAATAGCCCTCTGTGTCTGTACTGCTACATACTTAGGCTGTTAACTGGTTCATGCAGCTTTACATGAACACCCGAGCCTTACACTATGGCTGGTCCAAATAACTAAAGCAATTGTTACCATCCACCTCTCGTGTCTCCCCTTTTCCTCTTTAGTTTGTAAGCTTGCGAGCAGGGCCCTCATTCCTCCTGGTATCTATTTTGAACTGTGATTTCTGTTATGCTGTAATGTCTATTGTCTGTACAAGTCCCCTCTATAAGTTGTAAAGCGCTGCGGAATATGTTGGCGCTATATAAATAAAAATTATTATTATTATTACTATTATTATAAGGGATATTCCTAAAGATGAAACTGATATTTGCCAGTGCATGAGGGGGACCGTTTTTACTTTGGGTTTCTCTGTGATCCAATGCAATATTATATGCCTTTCACCTAAAATCTCCTTTATTGAATGACAACTTGATGGTTGGGGGTAATATACTGTAGCTGGTAGATTGGTGAACCCCAAGTATTAAAAAAACATTTAGTAACCTTTTCCAGACTCATGAACATCAACATCTCTATTTCTGAAATCCTTAGAAAGCTCTTTGATCAACACATGGCATGTGTTAACAATCCTTGTATTATTCACATTCATGCCGGGTTGAACAGGATGATCATCTGGTGGGCACCAGCCCTGACAGAATAACAAGGTCTGGCCACAGCAGGAGCCATGAGGTTTAGCACAGACAATCTCACTTGTAGATCATTTGCTGCTGGTTTGTATTGATGTTTCAGTAATCTAAAATAAATATACTATTAGTGCTTACTGATTTATATGGTTATCTGCACAATTCACACTACAATGAACTTCTTCTATGTATATCTAATATGTGGGCCTGACCATCCAATTACATTTCTATATAGAATATTATTGTGTATTGCATATGCACTCTTATGGTAATCGTATGGTAATCTGGAGAGTAGTTAAAGGGATTTTCCAGGTACATGTTTTGTTGCCTTAAATGTAATTCAATTTTGTTTTTGTTTTTAATTGTTCAGCAACTTATTGAGGAGTTTCCTGGCCATGGATTCAAAATGTCACTGTTTTGGTCACTGAGCCACTTAGGTATCTCTTTTGCCTTGTGACATGGTCTCCACCATTCGTGAAAATGAATTGTTCATCGCTAAAATGCTCCTGGATCATTGGTTGAAGGAGCAAGATATGTAAATAACATTCTTTACTCATGGCAGTGTTTTAGACATAATTGTGAGTGAGCCCACCTCCTTTGATGAAAAGCAACCACACACATGAATGGTCTCAAGATGCTTTACTTTTGACATGATAATTTCGCTTATGGTAGTGCTCACCTTTTCTTCTCTGCACAATTACTCTATCTGGTGCCTTGAACAGTGTAAAGGGAGCTTCATTAGAGAAAACAACATTATGCCAGTCCTCGGCAGTCCAATCCCAGTACTTCCCGTAACATTATTTTCTCTGATGAAGCCCCCTCCAGGGCTGAGACATTTGGAAGGATGATTGTCTGAATAAGAACAATGAACTACCATGAAACTGTTACCTGTGGCCCAACTCATCTCTAACCATCTCACTTTTGTTGAGGACAGGTGATTTTGCACGATGCCATCGAATGCAGGAAACTATCCTTTTATACTTTTGGTACATAGACCTTACGTAACCTGGAGGTGTGTTTTAAGCGATTATACTATTGCAGCACAAATCATGGTCCTACTAAATGCAAACCAGATGGAATGGCATGTTGCTGCATAATTTTGTGGTAGTCATACTGGGTAAGTGTGCTTTCAATTTGGAATGAATCACCAACACAAAGCACCCCCACACCATCACACCTCCTCCATGCTTCATGATGGACACCATACTTGAAGAAACCATCTGCTAATTTTTTCTGTGTCTCTCAAAGATGAAAGTTCATACAAAAAATCTCAGCTTTTAACTCATCAGACCACATTACAGCTTTCCACTGGTCTTCAGCCTAGTCATTGTGCTGCTTAGCCAAAATAAGTTTCTTCTTGATTTTAGTCCTCAATATTGGCTTATGTGTAGTCATTTAACCATAAAGACTTGGTTCTCACAGTCCTACCAGGACAGTTGATGATGAGTTGTATCTGCTTGTACATAATTTATGAGGGCTATTATCTGAACTGTTGCCAATTTAAATTTCCAGAGACTTGTAACTCTGATGAACTTATCCTCTGCAGCAGAGGTAATTCTTAGCTTTCCTTTTTTGGAGCAGTCTTCATTAGAGACAGTTTCATCATAGCGGTTGATGGTTTTCATGACTGAATTTGGCTATAAATTCAAGATTCTAGCAACACCTTTACAACATGCAACTGGTTACGAACACTTTCTGAAAGCTGATGATTGCACAAATAAAGTTTTGATGAGGCATACTGTACCTGTTCACTGGAAGCCATTTCAGGTGAATACCTGTGGAGCTGCTTGAGAGAATGCCAAGGGGATGAAAAGCTGGTATTAAAGCAAATGGGGGGTGCTTGAGAAATCATTGTTTGTTGCACACGTTTCTTTTCTCTTTGCTTCCAAGTTTGTTCATTCGTGGTTTTGCTGCCTTCAGTGTGAATCTGCAATGTACAAATTACAATAGGAAGAGGGAAAATTATGACATGAACAGATGTGTCCAAACTTTTGAATGGAATTGTAACTTTGCTGGGAATTGGAGTGTCTGTCCTTCTGGGACACAATTAAATAGTGCTGGGCCTGATCTATCAATATGGGCATCACTAAGCCAGCCTCTGTGTTATACTACGCTATGTGTGACTGGTGTCCATTACAACCCTTATACGCATGCATTTATAATATTAGGCAACCACCCCCTTCTTGAATTGTGTGAGAGCTTGTTTCATCAGTATTTTTCTCTTGTGCTGTCCCCCGCCTTTATCATCGGTTTCTGCTGCATCCTGAAGTACAATAATATTGTGACCTGCTGTTGGCAACCCCCACATGTATTCAGGCTGTCTAGCAGCTGCAAATCATGCAGCTGCGGGGACGCAAACATAATTTACGAGCACGCCCAAGATACTTGGAGAACACCTGAGCACACTCGCTCATCACTAATAGGAACTGAAGATGTGGTGACCGGACTGTATCTGTAACATGGTGGACAATAACAAATTCTTCTTAGGGAATTAACCAGACGAATCTTCAGCAGAAACAAATACAGATGATCATTTCCTGCTCCGTAAGTGCTTAGTCTGTAGGACACTATGTCACGTTCTAGGGAGCTAATAACACACTACTCCTCCTTGCACAGTTTACGGCCCAGCAACTGCCCTTCAGGAGACAATAATGTAGGAAACATCTTTGATGTTAGACTGTATAGTTTATGTTCCAACAAGTACCTTAGGCTTGTAAACAGATTGGATGTTTTCCATGGAAGTGATTCGTTATACATCTGTAACAACTTAAAATTTATTTTTTTCTATAAAGGAGAACATGTAAAGCCATAGTCACAGCTGCGGTGTACAGGCTGACAGAATATACTCTTCTGGAGATAAAGGAGTTAATGGTCTAGTAAGAATACGTTTGGACTTTTCTGCGCTGGGGCACTTTTGGGTAACAAGGGAGAGAGAGGTACACGGCTCTAAAACAAACACACAAAAATACCAAGAAAATGAAAATATAAACAGGGAGCCAGTAAGATAAACAGTGGAAACATTTCCTAGGTAAACAGATACTGGAGAGTTTTAAATATAATATTTCCTACCAACCACTGGGTCTCTGTAAGTGAGGCCATCTGTTGTGTGTGCTGCAGGCACGGTCAGGACCAGCAGGCTGCATGCGAGGACCAGGTCAATGGCGCTGGCCAATCTACTTCGTGGTTTGGCACTACCAGATCGTAGCCTGAGAAACCGTGTCCTTCCTAAGATGAACTATTCCAGCCAATAGGTTTTCTACAGAAATCCTACACCACACATCAATTTCTTCCATAAGAAGGCTGAGTGTGCAACAGATGCAAAGATTTTCCCTTTTCTGGTGAACAGCGTTTATTTTTTGCAATGAGAAGCAGAATTCCGAGTGGTGGATACTCATTATGTATTTTCAACAATGTTTTCCGTAGCAAATTGCTATGAATGTAACACATTTCGATTGCTAAAATACAAAGTCATTTAGTGATTACCATTTGCATGACAGAAAATGAGTGATGATAATGTGCTGTGGAATATGTTGACACATAATACAAACTGTACATGTTCATGTTCGTGAAAAAGCTCAGAAACACAGAAAAACAGTGTGCGTGGTCCCATTTTTCTAATTAACTCTAATCTTAGGGATATAATAGAAAATACAATTGTAAATATTAAGGAATTTGGTAGTGCCATTATGTATAGGGCTAACAAAGTATAATTTGGATAAGCTAGGTAGAAGTAATTGATGAAATGTAAGTTTTAATAATATTGAAATGTAAAATTTGGAAGGGCCCTCAGACTAACGAGACCAAAATATGACAAACAAATAACATAGGTCACATAAACACCAGGAATATTATGTATTGAAATGTGAAACGGAAGAAATTGTATCTTTATACAGAGCAAAATGTATCCAGATGTCAGCACTATTGTGTTTTAGACATTTTAAACAGATAGACCTGTATCTTCATACACAATAAAATATGGCTAAACAGTAACTAAAAAAAGTGACAGGTACAATCTCACCCAGTTTTGTTCATGGTTTAGACCAGATCAAGTCCCTTTGTGTTCATATAGGTTGGAGGATCCTAGTTGTCAGCATAAGAGGGAGGCACAGTTTCCTGACATGCGCTACTCCACCATCAGGGAGACTTCATAGGATCCATATTGGCAATACCCCTTATTGCGCCTGACGTGTTTCATCTGGTCATTCCTTGGGTGAGGTAGAGACCAGAAAATATATGTTGGAGTGTGCGAAAGCTCTAAGCGATGGGTATATGCTCATCTTTCATACAGGGAGAGCATCAGACTCTTTCTTCTCCTTCTTGTGGTCTCTTTCTTCCCTTTCCAGTGTTGAGATCCAAACAAATTTGCTTACCCTAAATCAAATTTCTGTGGAAAATTCAGCAAAGCTGGAGAATTAAAATTTAAAACGATCAATCCATATCCAATCAGAACAACAAGTAAGAAAAAAAACTCTTTTTACTGGTGCAAAGTACAGTTTGTCACTAGAGATGAGCAAATTGAATTTGCAGGACCATGTTCGCAGCAGCCATGTTGTGTTGGGTCTACAGATCAAAAGTTTGGCCAGGGATTCTGACAATCCTCTGAAGAACATGTAAATTGAAGCAGGAAAGCCCGTATCTGTGTTGCTCAGGCCTCAATAGTCCACCAAATTGTATCTACTGTGATGCCATTTTGAATGTGAGGATGTTGGTGGCTTGGTGGTGAGCTCCTTTGCTTTGCCTCGAGAGAGTGACGGCATGTCTCAGGTGATGTTAGAGGGATCTACTGCATTATATATTAAATAACTCGGAAAAAGTCATACATTTGGCAGGAAGTAGCACTGTTCCAATCTCAAGTTATATGCTTCCAGGAGGTCACCTTACATTAGATGGAAATACAGTCTGTTCTCGATAATTATTCATAACTGGCCATTAATATTCATAAAACGAAAATTCTTTAGACCGTATCACAGCTGTGTTTGCCAAACACTTTGTATCTTTGCTCGAAGTCAATGCCTTCATTAAACCCATTTTAATTATTGATTCATACTTTAAAATACATTTACACTTTGAAAAAAAAAGAAAAGAAAAGAACCAGCACAGCTGTGGAAGCAATATCTCATACTGCACATGGTAGTCAGTGGAAGGGCCCTGTGTCAGCCATCATTTCTTAGAGCTCCTTTCAATTGGATAAATTACAGTTAAGGGAATGTGTGTTCAGGTAGCAACCTACTGTTACACATCGTTTTTTGTTTTATTTGTATTTTTTTTTACATTTCTGGTAATGATTTTTTTTCATATCATGATTTCTATTAAAAACCAAAATTAGTTATCTTACAATTTTACACACTAGTCACCAGGCTATTTTAGACTCTTACTTCCTAGCCTTTCTGGAAGAGTCTTCAGCAGCCTCATTATCATTACAGGCAATTATGGCAGCAATGGATAAGCTCACTCCAATGGCCAATTGGAGATAGGTATTCAGAAGAATGATTCTGTCATAAGCTGATCAAGTGACTTCACACACAAATGATGACGGTAGGTAATTCCTGCTGTATTGCTTTATTTTAACCGCCCCATGCAGAACAGAAATAAAGAGCCAACATTTTGGCTACATCCAGCCTTTGTCAAGGTATATCTGTTGGTGAAGTGGTTGGAGGTGCAGAGCTTTGCGGAACTCGTACCCATAGCTGTCTCTTTTCCCTGCATGAGTCAGCATTAGAAATACAATCCTGCATCACTGAAAAGTCCCTGGCAGCCCAGCTCCACCCCCTCTTCAAGTCCTGGCCCAGCTGCTCCCACTCCCATTGCTTTTATCTCTCTTCGTTGTTTCCTTTTGTCAGTGACGTAGGGTTGTAGAATGATGTGATGCCAAGAATAATCATTTCACCCAACAAATGAGTGTTTTGCTCATTTATTGGTTGATTGGCAGCTTGTTTGAACTGCACAATTATTGGGAAAAGAGGATTTTTAGGAGATAATTGACTAGCATAAGTGCATCTTTTAGCTTCAATGATTTGTGAGTCAGTACCTATGGGGTAGGATTGCCTGTTATTTATTTTCTTCATTGGTTGCCAATTGGCAGGTTTTTAGCACAATTTGTGCAGGTTTATAATTTATAGCTACAGTTTAGGTACAGTATCCACAGAGAGTCTAATGGAGCATTAACATTGGCCGATTACTGTAACCAGTGTTTTTCGAAACCTTCGTTTCCCAATAATTGGCCTGTGTAGACAGCATGACAATCACCTGGTGAACGAGCAAACAGCTTGTTTGTTAGGTGAAACGTTTTGTAACCCTTCCCAATATGGCCAATTTCCATTTATGCGTTTTAGGTTTTTCCTTCTCTTCTTCCAAGAGCTTTTTTTTTTTTTTTCTGTCCAGATAGACAAATTCCAGGTATGGTGAAATTGTAGCAATTTGACATTATTTATTTTTTTACAGTTTTACTGCGTAAATTGTGTGTTAATAATGACCTGGCAATATGATTCTCCTCATCAGTGCGATTATGGCATTACCAAACTAGTCCAGTTTTTTTAAATTATTTTATGGTAAAAAAATCAGAGATTGTAAAAAAAAAATGTTTTTAATTGCGTCTCCATATTCCGAAACCTATGCTACTGACATATATATATCATACATATATATATGTATGGTGAATGTTGATAAGCTGAAAAGTTACCTTAAAAATCACCGTTCTTGGAAGCACATTGTCCTCTGTAAACAGCAGAACTTGTGTAGCTGAGAACAATTATATTATTAATTCTCTGTACGGATTAGTGGACCCGTGGATGTTCGGGTTCATAGGGTTTCAGCAAATTTTAGTTCAAAGTTTGGATCGGGAGCCAGAACTCTACTCGAACTTGAACCTGAACCCCATAGATGTGAAGGGGGACCCAAACTTTGATGCTCTAAAATGGTCATAGAAATGGCAAAGGGGTTGCAAAAGTCTCTCTCTCTCGATCCTCAGCAGCTGAACTCCAAACACAAAGAGAAACTTCCAGAAGTCCATTTTAAAGGGAACCTGTCACCCCCAAAATCGAAGGTGAACTAAGCCCATCGGCATCAGGGGCTTATCTACAGCATTCTGAAATGCTGTAGATAAGCCCCCAATGTATCCTCAAAGATGAGAAAAAGAGGTTAGATTATACTCACCTGGGCAGGCGGTCCGATACGATGGGCATCGCGGTCCGGTCTGGGGCCTCCCATCTTCATAGGATGATGTCCTCTTGTCTTCACGCTGCAGCTCTGGCGCAGGTGTACTGTGCCTGCCCTGTTGAGGTAAACAGGCCGGGCAAATTACTGCAGTGCGCAGGCGCTCGGCCTCTCTGACCTTTCCCAGCGCCTGCGCACTGCAGTACTTTGCTCTGCCCTCAACATGGCAGACAAAGTACGCCTGCGCCGGTGCCGCAGTGTGAAGACAAGAAAAGGATGTCATCGTAAGAAGATGGGAGGCCCCGAACCCGGACCGCGACGCCCATCGGACTAGACTGCAGCCGGACCGCCCCTGGGTGAGTATAATCTAACCTCTTTTTCTCATCTTTCAGGTAACATCAGGGGCTTATCTACAGCATTACAGAATGCTGTAGATAAACCCCTGATGCCGGTGGGCTTAGCTCACCTTCGATTTTGGAGGTGACAGGTTCCCTTTAGGGTTGAGCGAAACGGATCGTTCATTTTCATAAGTCGCCGACTTTTGGCAAAGTCGGCGTCTCATGAAACCGAGCCGATCCCTGTGTGGGGTCTGCCATGCGGTACGCGACTTTCGCGCCAAAGTCGCGTTTCAATGACGCTAAAAGCGCCATTTCTCAGCCAATGAAGGTGGACGCAGAGTGTGGGCAGCGTGATGACATAGATCTCAGTCCCCACCATCTTAGAGAAGGGCATTGCAGTGATTGGCTTGCTTTCTGCGGCGTCACAGGGGCTATAAATGGGCGTTCCCGGGAGAGGTTGCTGCAGCTTCTTCGGAAGCAGGGATAGTGATAGGCAGGGTACATAAAGCTACAAACCGCTTGTGCTGTAGCGATTTCCACTGTCCAACACCACCTTTTGTTTGCAGGGACAGTGGAAGCTACATTTTTTTTTCCTCAGCGCTGTAGCTCATTGGGCTGCACTAGAAGGCTCCCTGACCCTGATAGCTGCGTTGCTGTGCCTGTGTGTACGCCGCTGTGCAAACCAACTGCTTTTTTCAAAGCACAAATCCTGTTTTTCCTTCCTTTCTGCACAGCTATCTTGTGTGTTTGTCCACACTTTTGTGTGCAGCAGTCCTTTTTATAGCTGCGTGCCATACTTTTCTGAGATAACTGCAGGGAGATAAATATTGGCAAGTCTGCCTCCGTGCCATTGCTGTGTGTGGTATCTGTCTCTCATTGTGTGGCACCGAAAACACTGTGTAATACTTGGCCTTTTTTTTGGGGGGGGGTGTACATTCTCCCTTTTCCAAAAAAAAAAATTAGTGGGAGATAAATATTGGCAAGTCTGCCTCCGTGCCATTGCTGTGTGTGGTATCTGTCTCTCATTGTGTGCCACCGAAAACACTGTGTAATACTTGGCCCTTTTTTTTTTTTGCTAAATTCTCCCTTTTCCAAAAAAAAATTAGTGGGAGATAAATATTGGCAAGTCTGCCTCCGTGCCATTGCTGTGTGTGGCATCTGTCTCTCATTGTGTGGCACCGAAAACACTGTGTAATACTTGGCCATTTTTTATTTTTTTTTGGGTACATTCTCCCTTTTCCAAAAAAAAAATTAGTGGGAGATAAATATTGGCAAGTCTGCCTCTGTGCCATTGCTGTGTGTGGTATCTGTCTCTCATTGTGTGCCACCGAAAACACTGTGTAATACTTGGCCCTTTTTTTGGGGGGGTACATTCTCCATTTTCCCCCAAAAAAATTAGTGGGAGATAAATATTGGCAAGTCTGCCTCCGTGCCATTGCTGTGTGTGGCATCTGTCTGTCATTGTGTGGCACCGAAAACACTGTGTAATACTTGGCCATTTTTTTTGGGGGGGGTATATTCTCCCTTTTCCCAAAAAAAAATTAGTGGGAGATAAATATTGGCAAGTCTGCCTCCGTGCCATTGCTGTGTGTGGCATCTGTCTCTCATTGTGTGCCACTGAAAACACTGTGTAATACTTGGCCCTTTTTTTTTTTTTGCTAAATTCTCCCTTTTCCAAAAAAAAATTAGTGGGAGATAAATATTGGCAAGTCTGCCTCCGTGCCATTGCTGTGTGTGGTATCTGTCTCTCATTGTGTGCCACCGAAAACACTGTGTAATACTTGGCCCTTTTTTTTTTTTTGCTAAATTCTCCCTTTTCCAAAAAAAAATTAGTGGGAGATAAGTATTGGCAAGTCTGCCTCCGTGCCATTGCTGTGTGTGGCATCTGTCTCTCATTGTGTGGCACCGAAAACCCTGTGTAATACTTGGCCATTTTTTATTTTTTTTTGGGTACATTCTCCCTTTTCCAAAAAAAAAATTAGTGGGAGATAAATATTGGCAAGTCTGCCTCTGTGCCATTGCTGTGTGTGGTATCTGTCTCTCATTGTGTGCCACCGAAAACACTGTGTAATACTTGGCCTTTTTTTGGGGGGGGGTACGTTCTCCATTTTCCCCCCAAAAAATTAGTGGGAGATAAATATTGGCAAGTCTGCCTCCATGCCATTGCTGTGTGTGGCATCTGTCTGTCATTGTGTGGCAACGAAAACACTGTGTAATACTTGGCCATTTTTTTTGGGGGGGTATATTCTCCCTTTTCCCAAAAAAAAATTAGTGGGAGATAAATATTGGCAAGTCTGCCTCCGTGCCATTGCTGTGTGTGGCATCTGTCTCTCATTGTGTGCCACCGAAAACACTGTGTAATACTTGGCCATTTTTTTTTTTTTTTTGGGTACATTTTCCCTTTTCCAAAAAAAAAATTAGTGGGAGATAAATATTGGCAAGTCTGCCTCCGTGCCATTGCTGTGTGTGGTATCTGTCTCTCATTGTGTGCCACCGAAAACACTGTGTAATACTTGGCCCTTTTTTTTTTTTTGGGTACATTCTCCCTTTTCCAAAAAAAAAATTAGTGGGAGATAAATATTGGCAAGTCTGCCTCCGTGCCATTGCTGTGTGTGGCATCTGTCTCTCATTGTGTGGCACCGAAAACACTGTGTAATACTTGGCCATTTTTTTTTTTTTTTTGGGTACATTCTCCCTTTTCCCCAAAAAAAATTAGTGGGAGATAAATATTGGCAAGTCTGCCTCCGTCCCATTGCTGTGTGCTGCATCTGTCTGTCATTGTGTGGCACCGAAAACACTGTGTAATACTTGGCCATTTTTTTTTGGGGGGGGGTACATTCTCCATTTTCCCCCAAAAAAATTAGTGGGAGATAAATATTGGCAAGTCTGCCTCCGTGCCATTGCTGTGTGTGGCATCTGTCTGTCATTGTGTGGCACCGAAAACACTGTGTAATACTTGGCCATTTTTTTTTTTTTGGGGGGTACATTCTCCCTTTTCCAAAAAAAAAATTAGTGGGAGATAAATATTGGCAAGTCTGCCTCCGTCCCATTGCTGTGTGCTGCATCTGTCTGTCATTGTGTGGCACCGAAAACACTGTGTAATACTTGGCCATTTTTTTTTTTGGGGGGGGGTACATTCTCCCTTTTCCAAAAAAAAAATTAGTGGGAGATAAATATTGGCAAGTCTGCCTCCGTGCCATTGCTGTGTGTGGCATCTGTCTGTCATTGTGTGGCACCGAAAACACTGTGTAATACTTGGCCATTTTTTTTTTTTTTAGGGTAAATTCTCCCAGAAAAAAAAAAAAAATAGTGGGAGATTAAGATTGGCATTTGTGCTTGAGTGCTGGTCCTGTGTGTGCCATCTGTCTCAAATTATTGGGGCACAGAAAACCTAGTGTGTAACATTGGGCCTGATTTTCCTTTCAGTGTCAGGCACCTATAAAGGTATATATAAATCCTACAGAAGTTTGAGTTCACCTGATAAGTTGTTTTACAGTAACAAATAGCGTTACTTTGGTTACGTTTTGCAAACAATGAGGAAGTCTAGTGGAAGAGGTCGTGGCCTTGGGCGGTCATTGTCAGCTGGTAATGATGGTAGTGGTGGTGGAGCATCAGGTGGTCGTGGTAAAAGCAGTACAGCACCTAAGTCTCGAGTTGTTGAGCCAGGTTCGTTGTCTGGCTACACAAGGCCTCGAACGCTCTCTTTTCTGGGAGTAGGAAAACCACGTTTGAAGCCGGAGCAGGAGGAACAAGTATTGGCTTTCATTGCTGACTCTGCCTCTAACTCTTTCGCCTCCTCCTCGGAAAGTGCCAAATGTCAGAGCAGTGCATCGTCAGTGGATGCTCCCGGTCAGGAACAAGTCGCTTCCTTGTGTCCTTCACTAAAAACAACAGTGAAGGATGCGTCAGTCGACACAACAGGTTACTCCATGGAGCTCTTTACACATACCGTTCCTGGGTTACACAGTGAAACAGTTAACAGGCTATGCCCATTAGAAGTTGAATCGGACATGGAGTGCACAGATGCACAGCCACAGCCAGATTACTATGCTGTTCCTTTGACTCAGACCAGAACATTGCCCTCGCAGTGTACTGAGGCAGAATCAAAACCAGCGGAGACTATGGTGCTCCGTCACGAACGCAATACCACCGGCTTACATGGTGACACAGACGAAGTTGCACACAACATAGAAGAGGAGGTCATAGATGACCCAGTTGTGGACCCCGATTGGCAGCCATTGGGGGAACAGGGTGCAGGCGGCAGTAGTTCTGAAGCGGAGGAGGAGGAGCCGCAGCAGGCATCAACATCACAACAGGTTCCATCTACCGGGCCCGTATCTGGCCAAAAACGCGTGGCAAAACCTAAACCAGTTGGAGGACAGCGTGGCCATCCGGTTAAAGAAGCTCAGTCTGCAATGCCTGAAAAGGTATCCGATAGTAGAAAGAGTGCAGTCTGGCATTTTTTTAAACAACATCCAAATGATCAGCGCAAAGTCATCTGTCAAAAATGTTCAACTACCTTAAGCAGAGGTCAGAATCTTAAAAGTCTACATACAAGTTGCATGCATAGACATTTATCCACCATGCATTTGCAAGCCTGGACTAACTACCAAACGTCCCTAAAGGTTGCAGCACCCTCGGCCAATGAAGCTAGTCAGCAACGCAACATCCCTTCCCTCCCTGTAAGCCGACCATTTCCCACACCACCTGCGGTATCTGTGCAGCTTTCGTCGCCAGGCCAAAGCAGTCAGAAAATCACCAGGTTAGTAGTAGGAAACACTGCATGTAGGGCACCGGCAAGAATACCATCTCCAACCCTCTCTCACTCACCCATGTCCACCGGCACCACCGCTAGTTCCACGATCTCCAGCTCTCCAGTCCAGCTCACCCTACATGAGACTCTTGTTAGGAAAAGGAAGTACTCATCCTCGCATCCGCGTACACAGGGTTTGAACGCCCACATTGCTAGACTAATCTCATTAGAGATGATGCCCTACCGGTTAGTTGAAAGCAAAGCTTTCAAAGCGCTGATGGACTACGCTGTACCACGCTACGAGCTACCCAGTCGGCACTTCTTTTCTAGAAAAGCCATCCCAGCCCTCCAACAGCATGTTAAAGACCGCATCGTCCATGCACTCAGGCAGTCTGTGACTACAAAGGTGCACCTGACAACAGATGCATGGACCAGTAGGCATGGCCAGGGACGTTACGTGTCCATCACGGCACACTGGGTGAATGTGGTGGATGCAGGCTCCACAGGGGACAGCAATATTGGGACAGTTCTGCCTAGCCCACGGTCAAGGAAAGAGTTGGCTGTAGGCGTTCGCCCCCCCTCCTCCTCTTCCTCCTCCTCCTGCAGAAGCGAGAGCTCGTCCACAGACCGCAGTCGCACATCCACTCCATCCGCAGCTGCCACTGTTGCACACCAGGTGTGCCATTATGGGACAGCTAGTGGCAAGCGTCAGCAGGCTGTATTGGCAATGAAGTGTTTGGGCGACAACAGACACACCGCAGAAGTTCTGTCCGAGTTCTTGCAGAAAGAAACTCAGTCATGGCTGGGCACTGTACATCTTGAGGCAGGCAAGGTAGTGAGTGATAACGGAAGGAATTTCATGGCTGCCATAGCCCTTTCCCAACTGAAACACATTCCTTGCCTGGCTCACACCTTAAACCTGGTGGTGCAGTGCTTCCTGAAAAGTTATCCGGGGTTACCCGACCTGCTCCTCAAAGTGCGCAGACTTTGCTCGCATATCCGCCATTCGCCTGTACACTCCAGCCGTATGCAGAACTATCAGCGTTCTTTGAACCTTCCTCAGCATCGCCTAATCATCGACGTTGCAACAAGGTGGAACTCCACACTGCACATGCTTCAGAGAGTGTGCGAACAGAGGCGTGCTCTTATGTATTTGTGGGAGGATACACGGGCAGGCAGTTGGATGGCAGACATGGAGTTGTCAGGTGTGCAGTGGTCGAAGCTACAAGACCTGTGTCAAGTCCTTCAGTGTTTTGAGGAATGCACATGGCTGGTTAGTGCAGACAACGCAATAATAAGCATGAGCATCCCCCTAATGCGTCTGCTGATGCAAAGTTTGACGCACATAAAGGAGCAGGCGTCTGCAGCCGAGGAAGAGGAAAGCCTTGATGACAGTCAGCCATTGTTTGGTCAGGGCCGTGTAGAGGACGCGGTAGCGGGCGAAGAGGAGGAGGAGGACGAGGAAGATGATGGGGATGAGTACTTTTTTACTGAGGAAGCTTCTCCTGGGCCAACAGAAATTAGTGGCATTGCAAGGCCGGGTTCTGTTTTTGTAAGGGAGACAAGTGACGTAGATTTGCCTGTAACTGCCCCTCAAACCAGCACAACCACAGATTTGCCAACTGGAACTTTGGCCCACATGGTGGATTATGCCTTACGTATCCTCAAAAAGGACCCACGCATTATTAAAATGATGAGCGATGACGATTACTGGTTGGCCTGCATCCTTGACCCTCGCTATAAAGGCAAATTGCAAAATATTATGCCACATGAGAACCTCGAACAAATATTAGCAACCAAACAAGCTACTCTTGTAGACCGTTTGATTCAGGCATTCCCAGCACACAGCGCTGGTGATGGTTCTCACACGAGCTGCAGGGGGCTGCAGGGCAGAGGTGTTAGAGGTGCACAGATCAGAAGTGGCGTTGGACAGAGGGGTTTTCTGACCAGGTTGTGGAGTGATTTCGCAATGACCGCAGACAGGACAGGTACTGCAGCATCTATTCAAAGTGACAGGAGACAACATTTGTCCAGTATGGTTACTAACTATTTTTCAGCCCTTATTGATGTTCTCCCTCAACCGTCATTCCCATTTGATTACTGGGCATCCAAATTAGACACCTGGCCTGAATTGGCAGAATATGCGTTGCAGGAGCTTGCTTGCCCAGCAGCTAGTGTGCTATGAGAAAGAGTATTCAGTGCTGCTGGTTCAATATTAACCGAAAAAAGGACTCGTCTGGCTACCCAAAATGTGGATGATCTCACCTTCATTAAAATGAACCACTCCTGGATTTCAAATTATTTTGCCCCACCTTTCCCTGCTGACACCTAGCTTTCCTATAAAAAGGTCTTGCTTGTGGACTGGTCTTACTGAGTGTTAAAATCTCTTAATTTGCAGCAGCTGTTTGACCAGCATACGACATGTTTACACCTCCCCCAATGGGAAAACTCCCCCCACGGGGCCATTGTCTCACTCTCGACACTTGGCGCAAGCACCCGTTAGTTACAGTGCTGTTTGTCAGAAGAGGTGGGTGTGCTCGCTTTTGGTCAACGGCACTGCCACTGGGTCCCTCATAGTACAATGTAGTGTCTCTGGCGGTGGTGGTGCGCACCCAACGTCAGACACACCGTTGTAACATGAGGGGCCCTGGGGCGGTACCGCCGGCCACAAGAGAGTTCACCCCCCCAGCTCAAACTGTGCTCTACCACGTGCCAAATTATCTCGCACAGCTCCACCAATGTTTAGTCTATGCGCTGACATCATTCAATGCCTGGCACTGACAATCAATACCAATTTGTTGACATCTATGATGATAGTTACAGTAGTCTGGGTCAGTGTCCTATATTGACACCAGTAAATACTAGTTTACTGCCAAATTACTTTGTCATAAACTCTGCAGATGAGCCCACCCCTGTACCTAAGCATGCCACCCTTTTTTTTATTTATAGTTGTTTTGCGAGACATTAACATCTATTTATTTTTTGGGAGTACTAACTGTGTCAGACACTTCTTGCAATACTCCTCCACTGACCACAATGCTGCCTGCCTGTGTATCCATGTAACCGATTTAAAACTGCCATGCCTGCCTATTGTTTGTTATTTTAGGCCTTTGATAGCCTGTCTACGGCCCTTACTTGCAATACTCATCCACTGACCACAATGCTGCCTGGAGTGCCTGCCTGTGTATCCATGTAACCGATTTAAAACTGCCATGTCTGCCTATTGTTTGTTATTTTAGGCCTTTGATAGCCTGTCTGCGGCCCCTACTTGCAATACTCCTCCACTGACCACAATGCTGCCTGGAGTGCCTGCCTGTGTATCCATGTAACCGATTTAAAACTGCCATGAGCCTATTGTTTGTTATTTTAGGCCTTTGACAGCCTGTCTGCGGCCCCTACTTGCAATACTCCTCCACTGACCACAATGCTGCCTGGAGTGCCTGCCTGTGTATCCATGTAACCGATTTTAAACTGCCATGCCTGCCTATTGTTTGTTATTTTAGGCCTTTGATAGCCTGTCTGCGGCCCCTACTTGCAATACTCCTCCACTGACCACAATGCTGCCTGGAGTGCCTGCCTGTGTATCCATGTAACCGATTTAAAACTGCCATGCCTGCCTATTGTTTGTTATTTTAGGCCTTTGATAGCCTGTCTGCGGCCCCTACCTGCAATACTCCTCCACTGACCACAATGCTGCCTGGAGTGCCTGCCTGTGTATCCATGTAACCGATTTTAAACTGCCATGCCTGCCTATTGTTTGTTATTTTAGGCCTTTGATAGCCTGTCTGCGGCCCCTACCTGCAATACTCCTCCACTGACCACAATGCTGCCTGGAGTGCCTGCCTGTGTATCCATGTAACCGATTTAAACCTGCCATGCCTGCCTATTGTTTGTTATTTTAGGCCTTTGATAGCCTGTCTGCGGACCCTACTTGCAATACTCCTCCACTGACCACAATGCTGCCTGGAGTGCCTGCCTGTGTATCCATGTAACCGATTTTAAACTGCCATGCCTGCCTACTGTTTGTTATTTTAGGCCTTTGATAGCCTGTCTGCGGCCCCTACTTGCAATACTCCTCCACTGACCACAATGCTGCCTGGAGTGCCTGCCTGTGTATCCATGTAACCAATTTAAAACTGCCATGCCTGCCTATTGTTTGTTATTTTAGGCCTTTGATAGCCTGTCTGCGGCCCCTACTTGCAATACTCCTCCACTGACCACAATGCTGCCTGGAGTGCCTGCCTGTGTATCCATGTAACCGATTTAAAACTGCCATGTCTGCCTATTGCTTGTTATTTTAGGCCTTTGTTAGCCTGTCTGCGGCCCCTACTTGCAATACTCCTCCACTGACCACACCAATGCTGCCCGTGTACCCCTGGAACCTATTTAAAAGTTCATAGAGCCTAGTTATATATTTTATTTACTATTAATAAGGCCATGATGGACTACGCTGTACCACGCTTAGTGTTGAGCATTCCGATACCGCAAGTATCGGGTATCGGCCGATACTTGCGGTATCGGAATTCCGATACCGGTATTCCGATACTTGCCGCGTATCGGATACCGGAATCGGAAGCGCCAAGATTCAAAATTCAGAAATTCATCCAATGAGAATGATTCCAAGTGTGGGCACATCCTGTTTAGCATGGAGGGCATGAAAGTACTGGCAAGGCTGTGATTGGCTGCTGTAATGATGTCATGATGCAGTTTAAAAGTCGCTGGCGCCATTTTGCGATCACTCTGCTGTGAATTCAGTTAGTGACAGGACGCTGTTTGCTGACTGAGGGACAGTTTAGAGATAGCGATTTGCTTCTTTGTGCTTTCCAAAGGCTAATTTAGCAACCGCTGTGTTCACCTACTATTCACCTTGCTTTTGCCTTGTAGCGCTGTTTTCACAGCGATCTGCAGGGTCTGTGTGTGTGTGTGTGTGAGTGCAGCCCACTCTCCAGTCTGAGTGCAGCCACATAGGCCATCCATAGTTGGTTGTATTCAGTTCAGGGAGGGTGGTTCATTGCCTCATACTGTTCTTTTTTTTTTTTTTTTTCCAAGTAGTGTAGTCTGCTGCTAATTTATTCAAAAAAATCCTATTAGTGTCTTTCCACCCGTCTCCAGCTAATTTGTGGAAAAACACTACATAGGATAAAGTAGAGGAGGGTTTTTGGGCCTTGCAGCGCCGTTTACGGCTGTCTGCACGGTCTCCGTGTGACTGCAGCTCGCCCTGTAATCTGTGAGCAGCTATAGCCTGGTTGTCTCCAGCTCAGGGTTTTTCACTGCGTCATACCGCCAAATCAATTTTCTTTTTTTTCCAAGTAGTGTAGTCTGCTGCTAATTTAATCCAAAAAATCCTATTAGTGTCTTTCCACCCGTCTCCAGCTAATTTGTGGAAAAACACTACATAGGATAAAGTAGAGGAGGGTTTTTGGGCCTTGCAGCGCCGTTTACGGCTGTCTGCACGGTCTCCGTGTGACTGCAGCTCGCCCTGTAGTCTGTGAGCAGCTATAGCCTGGTTGTCTCCAGCTCAGGGTTTTTCACTGCGTCATACCGCCAAATCAATTTTCTTTTTTTTCCAAGTAGTGTAGTCTGCTGCTAATTTAATCCAAAAAATCCTATTAGTGTCTTTCCACCCGTCTCCAGCTAATTTGTGGAAAAACACTACATAGGATAAAGTAGAGGAGGGTTTTTGGGCCTTGCAGCGCCGTTTACGGCTGTCTGCACGGTCTCCGTGTGACTGCAGCTCGCCCTGTAATCTGTGAGCAGCTATAGCCTGGTTGTCTCCAGCTCAGGGTTTTTCACTGCGTCATACCGCCAAATCAATTTTCTTTTTTTTCCAAGTAGTGTAGTCTGCTGGTAATTTATTCAAAAAAATCCTATTAGTGTCTTTCCACCCGTCTCCAGCTAATTTGTGGAAAAACACTACATAGGATAAAGTAGAGGAGGGTTTTTGGGCCTTGCAGCGCCGTTTACGGCTGTCTGCACGGTCTCCGTGTGACTGCAGCTCTATCTGTTGTCAGTTCAGCCCCCAAAAAATAAATAAATAATAAAGTTCACCAAACACACCATTTACACCACTTTACATTTCTGTAGGCCACATTAGCTCATATTAAAGTCTAGTCCACACTTTAGATAATTAGTGCTTCTTATACCTGTTAGGAGGAGTTGCTCAGGAATAAGAACACAAATCCGTTAGTACTTTTCTGCTTATCTTTATCAGTCAACCAAGATGAAGAAGGCAGTGAGTAAGGCACGTGGGCGTGGGAGCCGTCGCGGAGCAGGGAGGGGACGTGGGGATTCTGTGCCTGCTGCGGGCACCGGTGACTCATCAGCACCCACTTTCACCAGGCAACAGTCGTTCATGCGAAGCTTTGTGTCCGAGCGCCGTACACCGCTGCTGCGTGAAGAACAAATTGAAGCTGTTGTCGGATGGATGGCAGCTAATGCATCAACTTCCATTAGTGCCACATCCTCTCAGACACAGAGCACTGGAGAGCAGCCATCTGTCTCTTCACCACCTGCCAAATTGCCCAGGCAGACAGAGAGCCCAGGACAGGAGCCGTCTCTACTTCTGTTCTCTGAATCTCTTGGCTTGGAAACAGGGGGCCAGCCAAGCAGCATTGGAGAAATGGAAGAAGAGGCAGGGTGCAGTGATGCCCAACAGCTTTTTCTGTCTTCCTCTGAAGAGGCGGGTGGGCCAGTGGCTCCGGTCACCACATCGCAGGCCGCATCAGCTGATGATGACACTCAGGTGCCACTTACTGGTGCGTGCTCTGCTGCTGAGACTACCCAGGAGGAGCAGTTGGGGGCAGAGGGTAGTGGAGATGATGAGGTCCTCGACCCATCTTGGCGTGAGGGACAGGAAGGTGGTGGGAGCAGCTCTGAGGAAGAGATTCCCCGTACGGCCCAAAGAGGGAGAGGGAGGGGGAAGACTGCGGATCCTGCAGCCTCCGCTTTGGCACCCGTTAGGAGCATGTCTCTTCCCAAAGCCAAAAAGGGCGCTCCCAAGACTTGCAGTGCCTGGTTCTTTTTTGACACAGTTGCAGATGACATTTGCTATGTCAGATGCAACGTGTGTCATCAAAAAGTCAAAAGAGGTCGAAATGTCAGCAACCTCAATACCTCGAACATGTGGAAACATGTGCGCAACAGGCACCCGGCGGAGTTAGAAAAACACACTGAAGAGGTAGGCCAACCAACAGCGGCAGCTACCACCTCTTCAGCTCGTGTTGCCTCTTCCTCTAGCTCACACGCAGCTGGTTCGGCTTCCTCCCAGGATCGCCGTGGAAGAACCTCTGCCCCTGTTGTCCAGAGACCCGCTGTAATTCCACCCGCAGCGCCACTTTCCCAGTCATCCACACACTCCCAGCCCAGTCTACAGCCATCGGTAGTACAGGCATGGGAGAAAAGGCGGCCTTTCTCGTCAAACCACCCACGAGCACAGGCTCTGACTGCAGGCATTGCCAAACTTCTGTCACTGGAAATGCTGTCATTCAGGCTGGTGGAGACTGACAGCTTCCGTGACTTGATGTCATTGGCAGTCCCACAGTACAATGTGCCCAGCCGCTTTTACTTCAGCAGGCAAGCCGTCCCTGCCCTGCAGAAGCATGTGGAGGGACACATAAAACACGCGCTACTGAACGCCGTCAGTAGCAAGGTCCACCTCACCACCGATGCGTGGACCAGTCAACATGGACAGGGGCGATACCTTTCCCTCACTGCCCATTGGGTTAATGTCGTTGAGCCGGGTACAGACCGTGCGAGTGGCGCAGGACGTGTCCTGCCCACTCCAAGGATTGCAGGAATCCATTCTGTACGCATTGACTCCTCCTCTTACACCAGTTCCTCAGAATCATCGCTGCAGGAGCCGTCACAGTCCACCTCCACATGGACCCGTGATGAACGTGTACCTGTTACGACTGACATGAGCACAGCCGTGGCCAAACGTCAACAGGCCGTCTTGAAATTAATTTTCTTGGGGAATCGTAGCCACACAGCGCAGGAGCTCTGGAATGCCATCAAGCAGGAGAGCGATGTGTGGTTTGTGCCAGCGAATCTCCAGCCAGGCATGGTAGTGTGTGATAATGGCCGAAATCTGGTGGCAGCTCTGGGCCTCGGCAACCTCACTCACATCCCATGTCTGGCACATGTGCTCAATTTGGTCGTGCAGAGCTTTTTGAGGGACTATCCGGATCTTGATGCACTGCTGCACAAGGTCCGCCTAGAGTGTGCTCACTTGCGGCGTTCCAGCACGGCAAAAGCGCGCATTGCGGCTCTGCAGCGCCGACACCGCCTGCCGGAACATCGCATCATATGTGACCTACCTACCAGGTGGAATTCCACGTTACATATGTTGGAGCGGTTGTGTGAGCAGCAGCAAGCTGTAATGGAGTACCAGCTGCTTCAGGCGCAAAAAAGTCGCAGTCAGCGCCGTACAGACTTCACAACCACAGAGTGGGCCACTATGAATGACGTCTGCCAGGTTTTGCGTCCCTTTGATTATTCCACGCGGATGGCGAGTGCAGATGATGCACTAGTCAGCATGACTGTCCCCCTTATCTGCCTGCTTGAGAAATCACTGCAAGCGCTAAGGGATGATGTTGTGGAAGAGGTGGAGGATGAGGATTCACCATTTCCATCATCTTCTGGACAGTCAGCGCCACGTGGTTCCTCACAAACGCGTAGGCAGGGGACCGTTTGTGAGGAGGATGAGGAGGAGTCAATGGAGGAGGAAGACATCCGTCCAGAGGAGGGAGTTACCGAATTGTCCAGTAGTCAGTGTGTACAGCGAGGGTGGGGTGATGACGAGCGGGCAGAGATCACGCCTCCAGCAGGGGACAGCGTTTCTTGGGCAGTTGGCAGTCTGCAGCACATGGTGGATTACATGCTGCAGTGCCTGAGAAACGACCGCCGCATCGACCACATTCTCAACATGTCTGATTATTGGGTGTTCACCCTCCTCGATCCTCGCTACCGGGACAACGTAGAAAGCCTCATCACACCGTTGAACCGGGAGCGAAAAATGCGGGAGTACCAAGACGCACTGGTCAGTTCCATCATCTTCTCCATTCCAACTGAGAGAAGTGCTGCTAGTGCATTCCAAAGCAGCTCAGTGCGTCCAGGCCGTGGTGGAGGCTCTGCACAAAGAGGGAGCAGAAGCAGTGCCTCTGCCCAAGGCAAGACCAGTATGGCCGAACTGTGGCACAGTTTTCTGTGCCCGCCACAAAAGTCTACACCATCACAGACGGCTCCAGTCAGCAGGAGGCAACGGTTCCGTCAGATGGTGACAGACTACATGTCTTGCCCTCTTGCTGTACTCCCAGACGGCTCTTCCCCTTTCAAGTTTTGGGTCTCAAAGCTGGATACATGGCCAGAGCTAAGCCAGTATGCATTGGAGGTGCTGTCTTGCCCTGCGGCCAGTGTATTATCGGAACGTGTCTTTAGTGCTGCAGGTGGTGTACTAACTGACCGTCGCATGCGACTATCCTCCGATAACGTTGACCGGCTTACTTTCCTGAAAATGAACAAGGCCTGGATCTCGCCGGAATTTGCCACTCCTCCTCCTGATTAAATAATTAGGTCACTGTATACGTTATCCAGGTCTCCTGTTGTGTTCATCTTTCTACCACCTGAACTTAAATTCCTGGGCTCCAACACCGCCAGTTGAGGCTCAGACGTGCCGTCTGCACAGTCAAAACATACGACCCAGTGTTATTGGGTTTCAGTAACGTCAGCTGATCCCCAGCTGTGTAGCCGGCAATGTGTCATGCGACCGCCACGCTGACACAACAACTGAAATGTAAGGGAATCTGTCCCCCCCCCCCCAAGGCGTTTGTTACTGAAAGAGCCACCTTGTGCAGCAGTAATGCTGCACAAGGAAAAAGGTAGCTATTTTGGTTTTGCTCCTTGCACACGCAAAACTTAACACTTATAAAATGTGTCCACTGATACCGTAAAACCGTCCCGGAGGTGGGACTTTCCTTCGTAATATGACGCAGCACAGCCGTCATTCCTACCCCCCCGGCGCCGCGCCCCGGCTCATCAGCGTTGTTTGATTCCGTCCAGGAGCCTGCGCTGTTATGTTATCCCGTGGCCAGGCACACTTAGCGCTGCCCATCTTCTGACATCATTTGGTGTCAGTCTGGCTACGCCTGTGCGGCCGCGCTGGCCTAGAGCCCGCCTCGCAGTGTCTTCTGATTTAATCCCACTGGGGGCCTGAGATCCATGGACATGCGCAGTGCATATCTGAACCTCCACCTCTCACTCATCTCCCTATGGCTTCTTCAGACTGTTCGGTGTCAGCTGGTCCCTAATAGCATGCCACGGCCGTGACACCGCACAGTCTTAAGAAGCCGTAGGGAGGGGAGTGAGAGGCGAGGATATGCACTGCGCATGGCCATGGATCCCAGGCCCCCAGTGGGATTAAATCAGAAGACACTGCGAGGCGGGCTCTCGGCCAGCGCGGCCGCACAGGCGCAGCCAGCCTGACACCAAATGATGTCAGAAGATGGGCAGCGCTAAGTGTGCCTGGCCACGGGATAACATAACAGCGCAGGCTCCGGGACGGAATCAAACAACGCTGATGAGCCGCGGCGCGGCGGCGGTGGGGTAGGAATGATGGCTGTGCTGCGTCATATTACGAAGGAAAGTCCCACCTCCGGGACGGTTTTACGGCTTCAGGGGACACATTTTATAAGTGTTTAGTTCTGTGTTTGCAAGGAGCATGATGAAAAGAGCCACCTTTTCCTTTTGCATCTTTTGTGCTGCACAAGCTGGCTCTTTCAGCTACAAACGCCTTGGGGGGGGGTTAAAGGTTCCCTTTCGACTTTCTCAGGCTTCGGCCTACATTGTGTTCCTCTGCTTTTCCACCTGTCCCTGGGCTCCAACACCGCCAGTTGCCGTCCAGAAGTGCTGTACGCACAGTCAACAGTCGCTCCTCTGTTATTGGGGTTCAGTAACGTCAGCTGTTCCCCTGCTGTGTGTGTGGCAATCCCTCCTACCTCCTCCAACCTCCTCCTCCTCCACCTGTCCCTGGGCTCCAACACCGCCAGTTGCCGTCCAGAAGTGCTGTACGCACAGTCAACAGTCGCTCCTCTGTTATTGGGGTTCAGTAACGTCAGCTGTTCCCCTGCTGTGTGTGTGGCAATCCCTCCTACCTCCTCCAACCTCCTCCTCCTCCACCTGTCCCTGGGCTCCAACACCGCCAGTTGCCGTCCAGAAGTGCTGTACGCACAGTCAACAGTCGCTCCTCTGTTATTGGGGTTCAGTAACGTCAGCTGTTCCCCTGCTGTGTGTGTGGCAATCCCTCCTACCTCCTCCAACCTCCTCCTCCTCCACCTGTCCCTGGGCTCCAACACCGCCAGTTGCCGTCCAGAAGTGCTGTACGCACAGTCAACAGTCGCTCCTCTGTTATTGGGGTTCAGTAACGTCAGCTGTTCCCCTGCTGTGTGTGTGGCAATCCCTCCTACCTCCTCCAACCTCCTCCTCCTCCACCTGTCCCTGGGCTCCAACACCGCCAGTTGCCGTCCAGAAGTGCTGTACGCACAGTCAACAGTCGCTCCTCTGTTATTGGGGTTCAGTAACGTCAGCTGTTCCCCTGCTGTGTGTGTGGCAATCCCTCCTACCTCCTCCAACCTCCTCCTCCTCCACCTGTCCCTGGGCTCCAACACCGCCAGTTGCCGTCCAGAAGTGCTGTACGCACAGTCAACAGTCGCTCCTCTGTTATTGGGGTTCAGTAACGTCAGCTGTTCCCCTGCTGTGTGTGTGGCAATCCCTCCTACCTCCTCCAACCTCCTCCTCCTCCACCTGTCCCTGGGCTCCAACACCGCCAGTTGCCGTCCAGAAGTGCTGTACGCACAGTCAACAGTCGCTCCTCTGTTATTGGGGTTCAGTAACGTCAGCTGTTCCCCTGCTGTGTGTGTGGCAATCCCTCCTACCTCCTCCAACCTCCTCCTCCTCCACCTGTCCCTGGGCTCCAACACCGCCAGTTGCCGTCCAGAAGTGCTGTACGCACAGTCAACAGTCCCTCCTCTGTTATTGGGGTTCAGTAACGTCAGCTGTTCCCCTGCTGTGTGTGTGGCAATCCCTCCTACCTCCTCCAACCTCCTCCTCCTCCACCTGTCCCTGGGCTCCAACACCGCCAGTTGCCGTCCAGAAGTGCTGTACGCACAGTCAACAGTCGCTCCTCTGTTATTGGGGTTCAGTAACATCAGCTGTTCCCCTGCTGTGTGTGTGGCAATCCCTCCTACCTCCTCCAACCTCCTCCTCCTCCACCTGTCCCTGGGCTCCAACACCGCCAGTTGCCGTCCAGAAGTGCTGTACGCACAGTCAACAGTCGCTCCTCTGTTATTGGGGTTCAGTAACGTCAGCTGTTCCCCTGCTGTGTGTGTGGCAATCCCTCCTACCTCCTCCAACCTCCTCCTCCTCCACCTGTCCCTGGGCTCCAACACCGCCAGTTGCCGTCCAGAAGTGCTGTACGCACAGTCAACAGTCGCTCCTCTGTTATTGGGGTTCAGTAACGTCAGCTGTTCCCCTGCTGTGTGTGTGGCAATCCCTCCTACCTCCTCCAACCTCCTCCTCCTCCACTTGTCCCTGGGCTCCAACACCGCCAGTTGCCGTCCAGAAGTGCTGTACGCACAGTCAACAGTCGCTCCTCTGTTATTGGGGTTCAGTAACGTCAGCTGTTCCCCTGCTGTGTGTGTGGCAATCCCTCCTACCTCCTCCAACCTCCTCCTCCTCCACCTGTCCCTGGGCTCCAACACCGCCAGTTGCCATCCAGAAGTGCTGTACGCACAGTCAACAGTCGCTCCTCTGTTATTGGGGTTCAGTAACGTCAGCTGTTCCCCTGCTGTGTGTGTGGCAATCCCTCCTACCTCCTCCAACCTCCTCCTCCTCCACCTGTCCCTGGGCTCCAACACCGCCAGTTGCCGTCCAGAAGTGCTGTACGCACAGTCAACAGTCGCTCCTCTGTTATTGGGGTTCAGTAACGTCAGCTGTTCCCCTGCTGTGTGTGTGGCAATCCCTCCTACCTCCTCCAACCTCCTCCTCCTCCACCTGTCCCTGGGCTCCAACACCGCCAGTTGCCGTCCAGAAGTGCTGTACGCACAGTCAACAGTCCCTCCTCTGTTATTGGGGTTCAGTAACGTCAGCTGTTCCCCTGCTGTGTGTGTGGCAATCCCTCCTACCTCCTCCAACCTCCTCCTCCTCCACCTGTCCCTGGGCTCCAACACCGCCAGTTGCCGTCCAGAAGTGCTGTACGCACAGTCAACAGTCGCTCCTCTGTTATTGGGGTTCAGTAACGTCAGCTGTTCCCCTGCTGTGTGTGTGGCAATCCCTCCTACCTCCTCCAACCTCCTCCTCCTCCACCTGTCCCTGGGCTCCAACACCGCCAGTTGCCGTCCAGAAGTGCTGTACGCACAGTCAACAGTCGCTCCTCTGTTATTGGGGTTCAGTAACGTCAGCTGTTCCCCTGCTGTGTGTGTGGCAATCCCTCCTACCTCCTCCAACCTCCTCCTCCTCCACCTGTCCCTGGGCTCCAACACCGCCAGTTGCCGTCCAGAAGTGCTGTACGCACAGTCAACAGTCGCTCCTCTGTTATTGGGGTTCAGTAACGTCAGCTGTTCCCCTGCTGTGTGTGTGGCAATCCCTCCTACCTCCTCCAACCTCCTCCTCCTCCACCTGTCCCTGGGCTCCAACACCGCCAGTTGCCGTCCAGAAGTGCTGTACGCACAGTCAACAGTCCCTCCTCTGTTATTGGGGTTCAGTAACGTCAGCTGTTCCCCTGCTGTGTGTGTGGCAATCCCTCCTACCTCCTCCAACCTCCTCCTCCTCCACCTGTCCCTGGGCTCCAACACCGCCAGTTGCCGTCCAGAAGTGCTGTACGCACAGTCAACAGTCGCTCCTCTGTTATTGGGGTTCAGTAACGTCAGCTGTTCCCCTGCTGTGTGTGTGGCAATCCCTCCTACCTCCTCCAACCTCCTCCTCCTCCACCTGTCCCTGGGCTCCAACACCGCCAGTTGCCGTCCAGAAGTGCTGTACGCACAGTCAACAGTCGCTCCTCTGTTATTGGGGTTCAGTAACGTCAGCTGTTCCCCTGCTGTGTGTGTGGCAATCCCTCCTACCTCCTCCAACCTCCTCCTCCTCCACCTGTCCCTGGGCTCCAACACCGCCAGTTGCCGTCCAGAAGTGCTGTACGCACAGTCAACAGTCGCTCCTCTGTTATTGGGGTTCAGTAACGTCAGCTGTTCCCCTGCTGTGTGTGTGGCAATCCCTCCTACCTCCTCCAACCTCCTCCTCCTCCACCTGTCCCTGGGCTCCAACACCGCCAGTTGCCGTCCAGAAGTGCTGTACGCACAGTCAACAGTCGCTCCTCTGTTATTGGGGTTCAGTAACGTCAGCTGTTCCCCTGCTGTGTGTGTGGCAATCCCTCCTACCTCCTCCAACCTCCTCCTCCTCCACCTGTCCCTGGGCTCCAACACCGCCAGTTGCCGTCCAGAAGTGCTGTACGCACAGTCAACAGTCGCTCCTCTGTTATTGGGGTTCAGTAACGTCAGCTGTTCCCCTGCTGTGTGTGTGGCAATCCCTCCTACCTCCTCCAACCTCCTCCTCCTCCACCTGTCCCTGGGCTCCAACACCGCCAGTTGCCGTCCAGAAGTGCTGTACGCACAGTCAACAGTCGCTCCTCTGTTATTGGGGTTCAGTAACGTCAGCTGTTCCCCTGCTGTGTGTGTGGCAATCCCTCCTACCTCCTCCAACCTCCTCCTCCTCCACCTGTCCCTGGGCTCCAACACCGCCAGTTGCCGTCCAGAAGTGCTGTACGCACAGTCAACAGTCCCTCCTCTGTTATTGGGGTTCAGTAACGTCAGCTGTTCCCCTGCTGTGTGTGTGGCAATCCCTCCTACCTCCTCCAACCTCCTCCTCCTCCACCTGTCCCTGGGCTCCAACACCGCCAGTTGCCGTCCAGAAGTGCTGTACGCACAGTCAACAGTCGCTCCTCTGTTATTGGGGTTCAGTAACGTCAGCTGTTCCCCTGCTGTGTGTGTGGCAATCCCTCCTACCTCCTCCAACCTCCTCCTCCTCCACCTGTCCCTGGGCTCCAACACCGCCAGTTGCCGTCCAGAAGTGCTGTACGCACAGTCAACAGTCGCTCCTCTGTTATTGGGGTTCAGTAACGTCAGCTGTTCCCCTGCTGTGTGTGTGGCAATCCCTCCTACCTCCTCCAACCTCCTCCTCCTCCACCTGTCCCTGGGCTCCAACACCGCCAGTTGCCGTCCAGAAGTGCTGTACGCACAGTCAACAGTCGCTCCTCTGTTATTGGGGTTCAGTAACGTCAGCTGTTCCCCTGCTGTGTGTGTGGCAATCCCTCCTACCTCCTCCAACCTCCTCCTCCTCCACCTGTCCCTGGGCTCCAACACCGCCAGTTGCCGTCCAGAAGTGCTGTACGCACAGTCAACAGTCGCTCCTCTGTTATTGGGGTTCAGTAACGTCAGCTGTTCCCCTGCTGTGTGTGTGGCAATCCCTCCTACCTCCTCCAACCTCCTCCTCCTCCACCTGTCCCTGGGCTCCAACACCGCCAGTTGCCGTCCAGAAGTGCTGTACGCACAGTCAACAGTCCCTCCTCTGTTATTGGGGTTCAGTAACGTCAGCTGTTCCCCTGCTGTGTGTGTGGCAATCCCTCCTACCTCCTCCAACCTCCTCCTCCTCCACCTGTCCCTGGGCTCCAACACCGCTAGTTGCCGTCCAGAAGTGCTGTACGCACAGAGCCAAACACCTCGCCAATGTGTTAGTGGGGTTCAGCACCGCCAGCTGTTCCCCTGCTGTGTATACGGCAACGTGTACTGCGACCGCCACGCAGGCACAACAAGTTAAATGTAAGGGAACCTGCCCCCCCCCCCCCCCCCAGGCGTTTGTTACTGAAGGAGCCACCTTGTGCAGCAGTAATGATGCAAAGGGAAAAAGTGCCTTTTTTCGTGATGCTCCTTGCACATGCTGAACCAAACACTTATGAAATGTGTCCCCACACAGCGTTAAACCGTCCGGTAGGTGGAACTTTCCTTTGTCGTGTGACGCAGCACAGCCATCATTTTTACCGCCTTGGCGCCGTGCGCCCCCTCCTCAGCGTTGTTTGAATCTGTCCCGGAGCCTGCGCTGTTAGGTTAGCCCTTGGCCATGCACACATGTTGCGCTGCCCGTCTTCTGACCTCATTTGGTGTCAGGCTGGCTGCGCCTGTGCGGGTGCGCTGACCGAGATCCCGCCTCGCAGTGTGGTCTAATGTAATCCCACCGCGGGCCTGTGATCCGTGCCCGTGCGCAGTGCATATCCTCGCCTCTCACTCCCCTCCCTACGGCTTCTTCAGACTGTGCGATGTCAGCTGGTCCCTAATAGCATGCCACGGCCGTGACACCGCACAGTCTGAAAAAGCCGTAGGGAGTGGAGTGAGAGGCGAGGATATGCACTGCGCACGGGCACGGATCACAGGCCCGCGGTGGGATTACATTAGACCACACTGCGAGGCGGGATCTCGGTCAGCGCACCCGCACAGGCGCAGCCAGCCTGACACCAAATGAGGTCAGAAGACGGGCAGCGCAACATGTGTGCATGGCCAAGGGCTAACCTAACAGCGCAGGCTCCGGGACAGATTCAAACAACGCTGAGGAGGGGGCGCACGGCGCCAAGGGGGTAAAAATGATGGCTGTGCTGCGTCACACGACAAAGGAAAGTTCCACCTACCGGACGGTTTAACGCTGTGAGGGGACACATTTCATAACTGTTAGGTTCCGCATGTGCAAGGACCATAATTAATAGAGCTAAGTTTACCTTTTCCAGCATCAGTGCTGTACACAATGGCTCTTTCAGCTACAAACGCCTGGGGGGGGGGGGGGGTTAAAGGTTTCCTTTCAACTTGCTCAAGTGCAGGCTTCGGCCTACACTCCGCTCCCCCTGCTCCTCCTGCTGACCCTGGGCTCTAACACCGCCAGTTTTTGCCCAGATGTGCTAGCTGCACAGAGAAAAACACCAGCCAATGTGTCAGTGGGGTTCAGCACCGCCAGCTGTTCCCCTGCTGTGTAGCCGGCAACGTGTCCTGCGACCGCCACGCAGACACAACACACCCAAAGCTGCCGCCAGTGCAGGCTTCGGCCTACACTCCCCTCCCCCTGCTCCTCCTCCTCCTGCTCCTCCTCCTGCTGTCCCTGGGCTCTAACACACCGCCAGTTGGGGCCCAGATGTGCTAGCTGCACAGAGAAAAACACCAGCCAATGTGTCAGTGGGGTCCAGCACCGCCAGCTGTTCCCCTGCTGTGCAGCCGGCAACGTGTCCTGCAAAAGCCACGCAGACACAAGAACTGAAATTGAAGGGAACCTGTCCCCCCTCCCCCAGGCGTTTTTACGTTATCCAGCCACCTTGTACAGCGGTAATGCTGCATGTGTGCAAGGTGGCTCAGAAACGTATTCTCCTCGCACATGTGGAACTGAAAACACGTCTGCAATGTGTCCTCTGTGTGACCATTTAACCGTCCCGGTGGTGTGACTTTCCTTTGTAATGACACGCTGCAACCCCCTTGGTAGCGCTGCCCGTCTTCTGGCATCATTGTTTGGCTGCCTGCGCCTCTGCGGCCGCCCTGACCCACACAACGCCCCTCGGTGTCTTATTTCTTGGGACTGCGAGGGTGTGTTTGATGGGCAGGAGCAGTGCATCAGTTCGCCTGTCCCTCATCTCCTTCCGCCTTCTTCAGACTGTGCGGCTTCATGGCCGTGGCATGCGATAAGGGATCAGCTGACGCCACATAGTCTGAAGCAGGTGTAAGAACCCAAGCGAGAGGCGAACATATGTACTGCGCCAGGCCATGAATCCCAGCCCCGCAGTGTTTTAACTATGTCAATACACTGCGGGGCTGTGATTCATGGGCATCGCGAACCGCACCGGCCAACATTACATGAGGTCAGAAGATGGGCAGCGCTAACAGCGCTAGGCCAGGGGATAACACGACAGCGCAGACTCCTGTACAGCAAATAACAACGCTCAGGAGGCTGCACCCAGCACCAAGGTGGGATTCTTGACATCTCTGCTGCGTCTCATTACAAAGGGAACTCGCGCCTCCAACACAGTTTGACTGTATAAAGGGCTAAATGTTATACGTGTTTCATTCAGCGTGTGCAAGGAGCAAAATTAAAAGAGCAACCTTTGACTTGTGCAGCACTACTGCTGCATAAGCTGTGGCTCTTCTACTTTATAACCCCTGAGGGGGGGTTAAAGGTTACCTTTGAAATTGGTTCAAGTAGGCTTCGGCCTACACTCTGCTCCCCCTGCAGAGCCCGGGCTACAACACCGCTCGTTGCTGTCCGGAAGTGCTGGCTGCACAGAGCCAAACACCTCGCCAATGTGTCAGTGGGGTCCAGCACCGCCAGCTGTTCCCCTGCTGTGTAGCCGGCAACGTGTCCTGCAAAAGCCACGCAGACACAACAGACCCAAAGCTGCCGCCAGTGCAGGCTTCGGCCTACACTCCCCTCCCCCTGCTCCTGCTCCTCCTCCTCCTGCTGACCCTGGGCTCTAACAAACCGCCAGTTGGGGCCCAGATGTGCTAGCTGCACAGAGAAAAACACCAGCCAATGTGTCAGTGGGGTCCAGCACCGCCAGCTGTTCCCCTGCTGTGCAGCCGGCAACGTGTCCTGCAAAAGCCACGCAGACACAAGAACTGAAATTGAAGGGAACCTGTCCCCCCTCCCCCAGGCGTTTTTACGTTATCCAGCCACCTTGTACAGTGGTAATGCTGCATGTGTGCAAGGTGGCTCAGAAACGTATTCTCCTTGCACATGTGGAACTGAAAACACGTCTGCAATGTGTCCTCTGTGTGACCATTTAACCGTCCCGGTGGTGTGACTTTCCTTTGTAATGACACGCTGCAACCCCCTTGGTAGCGCTGCCCGTCTTCTGGCATCATTGTTTGGCTGCCTGCGCCTCTGCGGCCGCCCTGACCCACACAACGCCCCTCGGTGTCTTATTTCTTGGGACTGCGAGGGTGTGTTTGATGGATCAGTTCGCCTGTCCCTCATCTCCTTCCGCCTTCTTCAGACTGTGCGGCTTCATGGCCGTGGCATGCGATAAGGGATCAGCTGACGCCACATAGTCTGAAGCAGGTGTAAGAACCCAAG
Organism: Ranitomeya variabilis; assembly: GCF_051348905.1. Lineage (NCBI taxonomy): Eukaryota > Metazoa > Chordata > Amphibia > Anura > Dendrobatidae > Ranitomeya > Ranitomeya variabilis. The sequence continues at coordinate 272,767,434 of NC_135233.1, read as the reverse complement.
CGAGAGGCGAACATATGTACTGCGCCAGGCCATGAATCCCAGCCCCGCAGTGTTTTAACTGTGTCAATACACTGCGGGGCTGTGATTCATGGGCATCGCGAACCGCACCGGCCAACATTACATGAGGTCAGAAGATGGGCAGCGCTAACAGCGCTAGGCCAGGGGATAACACGACAGCGCAGACTCCTGTACAGCAAATAACAACGCTCAGGAGGCTGCACCCAGCACCAAGGTGGGATTCTTGACATCTCTGCTGCGTCTCATTACAAAGGGAACTCGCGCCTCCAACACAGTTTGACTGTATAAAGGGCTAAATGTTATACGTGTTTCATTCAGCGTGTGCAAGGAGCAAAATTAAAAGAGCAACCTTTGACTTGTGCAGCACTACTGCTGCATAAGCTGTGGCTCTTCTACTTTATAACCCCTGAGGGGGGGTTAAAGGTTACCTTTGAAATTGGTTCAAGTAGGCTTCGGCCTACACTCTGCTCCCCCTGCAGAGCCCGGGCTACAACACCGCTCGTTGCTGTCCGGAAGTGCTGGCTGCACAGAGCCAAACACCTCGCCAATGTGTCAGTGGGGTCCAGCACCGCCAGCTGTTCCCCTGCTGTGTAGCCGGCAACGTGTCCTGCAAAAGCCACGCAGACACAACAGACCCAAAGCTGCCGCCAGTGCAGGCTTCGGCCTACACTCCCCTCCCCCTGCTCCTGCTCCTCCTCCTCCTGCTGACCCTGGGCTCTAACAAACCGCCAGTTGGGGCCCAGATGTGCTAGCTGCACAGAGAAAAACACCAGCCAATGTGTCAGTGGGGTCCAGCACCGCCAGCTGTTCCCCTGCTGTGCAGCCGGCAACGTGTCCTGCAAAAGCCACGCAGACACAAGAACTGAAATTGAAGGGAACCTGTCCCCCCTCCCCCAGGCGTTTTTACGTTATCCAGCCACCTTGTACAGCGGTAATGCTGCATGTGTGCAAGGTGGCTCAGAAACGTATTCTCCTCGCACATGTGGAACTGAAAACACGTCTGCAATGTGTCCTCTGTGTGACCATTTAACCGTCCCGGTGGTGTGACTTTCCTTTGTAATGACACGCTGCAACCCCCTTGGTAGCGCTGCCCGTCTTCTGGCATCATTGTTTGGCTGCCTGCGCCTCTGCGGCCGCCCTGACCCACACAACGCCCCTCGGTGTCTTATTTCTTGGGACTGCGAGGGTGTGTTTGATGGGCAGGAGCAGTGCATCAGTTCGCCTGTCCCTCATCTCCTTCCGCCTTCTTCAGACTGTGCGGCTTCATGGCCGTGGCATGCGATAAGGGATCAGCTGACGCCACATAGTCTGAAGCAGGTGTAAGAACCCAAGCGAGAGGCGAACATATGTACTGCGCCAGGCCATGAATCCCAGCCCCGCAGTGTTTTAACTATGTCAATACACTGCGGGGCTGTGATTCATGGGCATCGCGAACCGCACCGGCCAACATTACATGAGGTCAGAAGATGGGCAGCGCTAACAGCGCTAGGCCAGGGGATAACACGACAGCGCAGACTCCTGTACAGCAAATAACAACGCTCAGGAGGCTGCACCCAGCACCAAGGTGGGATTCTTGACATCTCTGCTGCGTCTCATTACAAAGGGAACTCGCGCCTCCAACACAGTTTGACTGTATAAAGGGCTAAATGTTATACGTGTTTCATTCAGCGTGTGCAAGGAGCAAAATTAAAAGAGCAACCTTTGACTTGTGCAGCACTACTGCTGCATAAGCTGTGGCTCTTCTACTTTATAACCCCTGAGGGGGGGTTAAAGGTTACCTTTGAAATTGGTTCAAGTAGGCTTCGGCCTACACTCTGCTCCCCCTGCAGAGCCCGGGCTACAACACCGCTCGTTGCTGTCCGGAAGTGCTGGCTGCACAGAGCCAAACACCTCGCCAATGTGTCAGTGGGGTCCAGCACCGCCAGCTGTTCCCCTGCTGTGTAGCCGGCAACGTGTCCTGCAAAAGCCACGCAGACACAACAGACCCAAAGCTGCCGCCAGTGCAGGCTTCGGCCTACACTCCCCTCCCCCTGCTCCTGCTCCTCCTCCTCCTGCTGACCCTGGGCTCTAACAAACCGCCAGTTGGGGCCCAGATGTGCTAGCTGCACAGAGAAAAACACCAGCCAATGTGTCAGTGGGGTCCAGCACCACCAGCTGTTCCCCTGCTGTGCAGCCGGCAACGTGTCCTGCAAAAGCCACGCAGACACAAGAACTGAAATTGAAGGGAACCTGTCCCCCCTCCCCCAGGCGTTTTTACGTTATCCAGCCACCTTGTACAGCGGTAATGCTGCATGTGTGCAAGGTGGCTCAGAAACGTATTCTCCTCGCACATGTGGAACTGAAAACACGTCTGCAATGTGTCCTCTGTGTGACCATTTAACCGTCCCGGTGGTGTGACTTTCCTTTGTAATGACACGCTGCAACCCCCTTGGTAGCGCTGCCCGTCTTCTGGCATCATTGTTTGGCTGCCTGCGCCTCTGCGGCCGCCCTGACCCACACAACGCCCCTCGGTGTCTTATTTCTTGGGACTGCGAGGGTGTGTTTGATGGGCAGGAGCAGTGCATCAGTTCGCCTGTCCCTCATCTCCTTCCGCCTTCTTCAGACTGTGCGGCTTCATGGCCGTGGCATGCGATAAGGGATCAGCTGACGCCACATAGTCTGAAGCAGGTGTAAGAACCCAAGCGAGAGGCGAACATATGTACTGCGCCAGGCCATGAATCCCAGCCCCGCAGTGTTTTAACTATGTCAATACACTGCGGGACTGTGATTCATGGGCATCGCGAACCGCACCGGCCAACATTACATGAGGTCAGAAGATGGGCAGCGCTAACAGCGCTAGGCCAGGGGATAACACGACAGCGCAGACTCCTGTACAGCAAATAACAACGCTCAGGAGGCTGCACCCAGCACCAAGGTGGGATTCTTGACATCTCTGCTGCGTCTCATTACAAAGGGAACTCGCGCCTCCAACACAGTTTGACTGTATAAAGGGCTAAATGTTATACGTGTTTCATTCAGCGTGTGCAAGGAGCAAAATTAAAAGAGCAACCTTTGACTTGTGCAGCACTACTGCTGCATAAGCTGTGGCTCTTCTACTTTATAACCCCTGAGGGGGGGTTAAAGGTTACCTTTGAAATTGGTTCAAGTAGGCTTCGGCCTACACTCTGCTCCCCCTGCAGAGCCCGGGCTACAACACCGCTCGTTGCTGTCCGGAAGTGCTGGCTGCACAGAGCCAAACACCTCGCCAATGTGTCAGTGGGGTCCAGCACCGCCAGCTGTTCCCCTGCTGTGCAGCCGGCATCGTGTCCTGCAAAAGCCACGCAGACACTTGCTCTTGTACCTTCTGCTCCCCATCCTGGTTCCAGTACCGTCAGCTGGTTCCGGGCAGAGCCTTTGGCTTAGGTGCCTCCCTTTGGTATCCGAGTTCCACCAACGTCAGGTGGTCCTTGGTAGTGCTTTCAGGCACGGGTACCTCCTGCTTAGTAACCGGGTTCCAGTAACGTCAGCTGGTCCTCGGTAGTTCCATTGGCTCTTGGACCTTCGGCTACCCATCCGGGTTCCAGCACCGTCAGCTGGTTCTCGGCAGTGTCTTTTGCTCTTGTACCTTCTGCTCCCCATCCTGGTTCCAGTACCGTCAGCTGGTTCCGGGCAGAGCCTTTGGCTTAGGTGCCTCCCTCTGGGTATCCGAGTTCCACCAACGTCAGGTGGTCCTTGGTAGTGCTTTCAGCACAGGTACCTCCTGCTTAGTAACCGGGTTCCAGTAACGTCAGCTGGTCCTCGGTAGTTCCATTGGCTCTTGGACCTTCGGGTAGCCATCCGAGTTCCAGTTCCATCAGCTGGTTCTCGGCATTTTCTCAGCCTTCTTGTACCTTCTGCTACATTTCCAAGTTCAAGAGACTAAACACGATGACCCGGAAGACCACCCCTAAGATGACGACGACACCAGAGACGACAACCACCGTGATGACGACGACCCTGGAGACGATGACCCCGAAGACCACCCCGATGACGACGACCCCGGAGACGACGACCCTGGAGACGACGACGACCTGGAAGACCGAGAAGCAGAAGAACAAGAGGCTGCAGAACAAAGAGCAGAAGGACATTAAGCATAACACAAAATATCAGAGCAAAAAATATTATGTAAATTATAAGCAGAAGAAGACTAAGCAGTGTATGGGGGTGAGTCCGTTCCTCCTCGTGGTGCCCCTGGATAAAGCCTGATGCTGCAGGCCAAACTGAACGCGGACAAATGTAACTGTTTTGTGACAGGCAGAACGGAAGGTGTAATCTTCAAACTTTTATAGATAACAACTACGGGAATGCCTGTCACAAATAAGAATATGATGAAGAAGTTGAATATGATGAAGATAATAGTAAAATAAAAAGAATATGAACAATGTAACCCAAAAAATAATAGGTAGAAGATGAAGAAGAAGATGAATAAGGTGAAGAAGTTGATGTCAAAGAAGCTGATGATGAGGATAATTAAGAAGAAAGCGTGGGAGAAGTAAAAAAGAAGGTGAAGGGCGTGGAAGTAGTGAAACATCAATATCTGACATAAAAAAAAAAAAAATAACATAGTCAAATTCTTTCTAACGCCGAACTTCATAAAAAAAAATAAAAAATCCTGCTATTCTATTACATTGGGCTAAACCTCTGTCCCTTTAATATCTCCGCCACGTCCCCCAATACATCCTACAATATTCTTAGTTGTTTTCCTTCATGTAGAATGAACCTACAAGTGTATAAAGGGTTTATTTTAATTCCGATATTTTCGTCCCATTGACTTGCATTGGGATCGGGTATCGGTATCGGATTGGATCCGATATTTTGATGGTATCGGCCGATACTTTCCGATACCGATACTTTCCGATATCGGAAAGTATCGCTCAACACTAACCACGCTACAAGCTAACCAGTCGACACTTCTTTTGCGAGAAAAGCCATCCCAACCCTCCACCAGCATGTAAAAGACCGCATTGTCCATGCACTCTGGCAATCTGTGAGTACAAAGGTGCACCTGACAACAGACGCATGGACCTGTAGGCATGGCCACGGAAGATTACGTGTCCATTAAGGCGCAATGGGTTAATGTGGTGGATGCATGGTCCACAGGGGACAGCCTACTAAGTCTGTCTGCAGTCCCTAATTCAAATTGTCCTCCACTGTCTAAATCGGAGCTTCCACCTTCTGGCTTTCGGCTTATAGTATCAGAAATTAAACTGCATTTGGCCTTCAACTTTGGTTACGGCCTACTAACGGTGTCTGCCCCTCCCTGGTGTTTGTCCTCAACTGAAAAAAGCTGAGCTTCAACCTTCTGGCTCTCATTAAGTGCTGTGTTTTTAAAAATTGGTGGTTAGGGCCTACTAACGGTGTCTGCCCCTGCCTGGTGTTTGTCCTCAACTGAATAAAGCTGAGCTTCCACCTTCTGGCTTTCGGCCTATAGTATCAGATATTAAACTGCATTTGGCCTTCAACTTTGGTTACGGCCTACTAACGGTGTCTGCCCCTGCCTGGTGTTTGTCCTCAACTGAATAAAGCTGAGCTTCCACCTTCTGGCTTTCGGCCTATAATATCAGATATTAAACTGCATTTGGCCTTCAACTTTGGTTACGGCCTACTAACGGTGTCTGCCCCTGCCTGGTGTTTGTCCTCAACTGAATAAAGCTGAGCTTCAACCTTCTGGCTCTCATTAAGTGCTGTGTTTTTAAAAATTGGTGGTTAGGGCCTACTAATGGTGTCTGCCCCTCCCTGGTGTTTGCCCTCAACTGAATAAAGCTGAGCTTCCACCTTCTGGCTTTCGGCCTATAGTATCAGATATTAAACTGCATTTGGCCTTCAACTTTGGTTACGGCCTACTAACGGTGTCTGCCCCTGCCTGGTGTTTGTCCTCAACTGAATAAAGCTGAGCTTCAACCTTCTGGCTCTCATTAAGTGCTGTGTTTTTAAAAATTGGTGGTTAGGGCCTACTAACGGTGTCTGCCCCTCCCTGGTGTTTGCCCTCAACTGAATAAAGCTGAGCTTCCACCTTCTGGCTTTCGGCCTATAGTATCAGATATTAAACTGCATTTGGCCTTCAACTTTGGTTACGGCCTACTAACGGTGTCTGCCCCTGCCTGGTGTTTGTCCTCAACTGAATAAAGCTGAGCTTCAACCTTCTGGCTCTCATTAAGTGCTGTGTTTTTAAAAATTGGTGGTTAGGGCCTACTAACGGTGTCTGCCCCTCCCTGGTGTTTGCCCTCAACTGAATAAAGCTGAGCTTCCACCTTCTGGCTTTCGGCCTATAGTATCAGATATTAAACTGCATTTGGCCTTCAACTTTGGTTACGGCCTACTAACGGTGTCTGCCCCTGCCTGGTGTTTGTCCTCAACTGAATAAAGCTGAGCTTCAACCTTCTGGCTCTCATTAAGTGCTGTGTTTTAAAAAATTGGTGGCTATGGCCTACTAACGGTGTCTGCCCCTCCCTGGTGTTTGCCCTCAACTGAATAAAACTGAGTTTCAGTCTTAGGCTTTTGGCCTAAAGTATCAGATATTAAACTGCATTTGGCCTATTAGTGTGTTTGGGCCCTTAACCCCTTCATGACCCAGCCTATTTTGGCCTTAATGACCGTGCCGTTTTTTGCAATTCTGACCAGTGTCCCTTTATCAGGTAATAACTCAGGAACGCTTCAACGGATCCTAGCGATTCTGAGATTGTTTTTTCGTGACATATTGGGCTTCATGTTAGTGGTAAATTTAGGTTGATAATTTCTGAGTTTATTTGTGAAAAAAACGGAAATTTGGCAAAAATTTTGAAAATTTCGCAATTTTCACATTTTGAATTTTTATTCTGTTAAACCAGAGAGTTATGTGACACAAAATAGTTAATAAATAACATTTCCCACATGTCTACTTTACATCAGCACAATTTTGGAAACAAATTTTTTTTTTGCTAGGAAGTTATAAGGGTTAAAATTTGACCAGTGATTTCTCATTTTTACAACAAAATTTACAAAACCATTTTTTTTAGGGACCACCTCACATTTGAAGTCAGTTTCAGGGTTCTATATGGCTGAAAATACCCAAAAGTGACACCATTCTAAAAACTGCACCCCTCAAGGTGCTCAAAACCACATTTAAGAAGTTTATTAACCCTTCAGGTGTTTCACAGCAGCAGAAGCAACATGGAAGTAAAAAATGAACATTTAACTTTTTAGTCACAAAAATGATATTTTAGCGAAATTTTTTTTATTTTCCCAAGGGTAGAAGGAGAAACTGGACCACGGACGTTGTTGTCCAATTTGTCCTGAGTACGCTGATACCTCCTATGTGGGGGTAAACCACTGTTTGGGCGCACGGCAGGGCTCGGAAGGGAAGGAGCGCCATTTGACTTTTTCAATGAAAAATTGGCTCCAATCTTTAGCGGACACCATGTCGCGTTTGGAGAGCCCCCGTGTGCCTAAACATTGGAGCTCCCCCACAAGTGACCCCATTTTGGAAACTAGACCCCCCAAGGAACTTATCTAGAAGCATAGTGAGCACTTTAAACCCCCAGGTGCTTCACAAATTGATCCGTAAAAATGAAAAAGTACTTTTTTTTCACAAAAAAATTATTTTAGCCTCAATTTTTTCATTTTCACATGGGCAACAGGATAAAATGGATCCTTAATTTTGTTGGGCAATTTCTCCTGAGTACACCAATACCTCACATGTGGGGGTAAACCACTGTTTGGGCACATGGTAAGGCTCGGAAGGGAAGGAGCGCCATTTGACTTTTTGAATGAAAAATTATCTCCATCGTTAGCGGACACCATGTCGCGTTTGGAAAGCCCCTGTGTGCCTAAACATTGGAGCTCCTCCACAAGTGACCCCATTTTGGAAACTAGACCCCCCAAGGAACTCATCTAGAGGCATAGTGAGCACTTTAAACCCCCAGGTGCTTCACAAATTGATCCGCAAAAATGAAAAAGTACTTTTTTTTCACACAAAATTTCTTTTAGCCTCAATTCTTTCATTTTCACATGGGCAACAGGATAAAATGGATCCTAAAATTTGTTGGGCAATTTCTCCTGAGTATGCCGATACCTCATATGTGGGGGTAAACCACTGTTTGGGTGCACGGCAAGGCTCGGAAGGGGAGGCGTGCCATTTGACTTTTTGAATGGAAAATTAGCTCCAATCGTTAGCGGACACCATGTCGCGTTTGGAGAGCCCCTGTGTGCCTAAACATTGGAGCTCCCCTACAAGTGACCCCATTTTGGAAACTAGACCCCCCAAGGAACTTATCTAGATGCATAGTGAGCACTTATAACCCCCAGGTGCTTCACAGAAGTTTATAACGCAGAGCCGTGAAAATAAAAAAATAATTTTTCTTTCCTCAAAAATGATTTTTAGCCCAGAATTTTTTATTTTCCCAAGGGTAATAGGAGAAATTGGACCCCAAATGTTGTTGTCCAGTTTGTCCTGAGTACGATGATACCCCATATGTGGGGGTAAACCACTGTTTGGGCGCACGGCAGGGCTCGGAAGGGAAGGCACGCCCATTTGGCTTTTTGAATGGAAAATTAGCTCCAATCATTAGCGGACACCATGTCGCGTTTGGAGAGCCCCTGTGTGCCTAAACATTGGAGCTCCCGCACAAGTGACCCCATTTTGGAAACTAGACCTCCCAAGGAACTAATCTAGATGTGTGGTGAGCACTTTGAACCCCCAAGTGCTTCACAGAAGTTTATAACGCAGAGCCATGAAAATAAAAAATAATTTTTCTTTTCTCAAAAATGATTTTTTAGCCCACAATTTTTTATTTTCCCAAGGGTAATAGGAGAAATTGGACCCCAAAAGTTGTTTTCCAGTTTCTCCTGAGTACGATGATACCCCATATGTGGGGGTAAACCACTGTTTTGGCACACGTCGGGGTTCGGAAGGGAAGTAGTGACGTTTTGAAATGCAGACTTTGATGGAATGCTCTGCGGGCATCAGGTTGCGTTTGCAGAGCCCCTGATGTGCCTAAACAGTAGGAACTCCCCACAAGTGACTCCATTTTGGAAACTAGACCCCCAAGGGAACTTATCTAGATGTGTGGTGAGCACTTTGAACCCCCAAGTGCTTCACAGAAGTTTATAACGCAGAGCCGTGAAAATAATAAATGTGTTTCCTTTCCTCAAAAATATTTTTTAGCCCAGAATTTTTTATTTTTGCAAGAGTAACAGGAGAAATTGGACCCCAAAAGTTGTTGTCCAGTTTCTCCTGAGTACGCTGATACCCCATATGTGGGGGTAAACCACTGTTTGGGTACATGCCGGGGCTCGGAAGGGAAGTAGTGACGTTTTGGAATGCAGACTTTGATGGAATGGTCTGCGGGCATCATGTTACGTTTGCAGAGCCCCTGATATGCCTAAACAGTAAAAACCCCCCACAAGTGACCCCATTTTGGAAACTAGACCCCCCAAGGAACTTATCTAGATGTGTGGTGAGCACGTTCAACCCCCAAGTGCTTCACAGAAGTTTACAACGCAGAGCCGTGAAAATAAAAAATCATTTTTCTTTCCTCAAAAAAGATGTTTTAGCAAGCAATTTTTTATTTTCACAAGGGTAACAGGAGAATTTGGACCCCAATATTTGTTGCCCAGTTTGTTGTGAGTACGCTGATACCCCATATGTGGGGGTAAACCACTGTTTGGGCACACGTCAGGGCTCGGAAGGGAAGTAGTGACATTTGAAATGCAGACTTTGATGGAATGGTCTGCGGGCGTCACATTGCATTTGCAGAGCCCCTGATGTGCCTAAACAGTAGAAACACCCCACAAGTGACCCCATTTTGGAAACTAGACCCCCCAAGGAACTTATCTAGATGTCGGGTGAGCACGTTCAACCCCCAAGTGCTTCACAGAAGTTTACAACGCAGAGCCGTGAAAATAAAAAATCATTTTTCTTTCCTCAAAAAAGATGTTTTAGCAAGCAATTTTTTATTTTTACAAGGGTAACAGGAGAATTTGGACCCCAATATTTGTTGCCCAGTTTGTTGTGAGTACGCTGATACCCCATATGTGGGGGTAAACCACTGTTTGGGCACACGTCAGGGCTCGGAAGGGAAGTAGTGACATTTGAAATGCAGACTTTGATGGAATGGTCTGCGGGCGTCACATTGCATTTGCAGAGCCCCTGATGTGCCTAAACAGTAGAAACACCCCACAAGTGACCCCATTTTGGAAACTAGACCCCCCAAGGAACTTATCTAGATGTGTGGTGAGCACTTTCAGCCCCCAAGTGCTTCACAGAAGTTTATAACGCAGAGCCGTGAAAATAAAAAATAATTGTTCTTTCCTCAAAAATTATGTTTTAGCAAGTAATTTTTTTATTTTTGCAAGGGTAACAGGAGAAATTGGACCCCAACAGTTGTTGCCCAGTTTGTCCTGAGTACGCTGGTACCCCAAATGTGGGGGTAAACCACTGTTTGGGCGCACGTCGGGGCTTGGAAGGGCGGGAGCACCATTTGACTTTTTGAACGCAAGATTGGCTGGAATCAATGGTGGCGCCATGTTGCGTTTGGAGACCCCTGATGTGCCTAAACAGTGGAAACCCCTCAATTCTAACTTCAACACTAACGCCAACACACCCCTAATCCTAATCCCAACTGTAGCCATAACCCTAATCACAACCCTAACCCCAACACACCCCTAACCACAACCCTAACCGCAACACAACCGTAACCCTAATCCCAACCCTAATCCTAACCCTAATCCCAACCGTAACCCTAATCCCAACCCTAACCACAACTGTAACCCCAACACACCCCTAACCCTATCCGTAACCCTAACCACAAGCCTAATCTTAACCCTATTTCAAACCCTAGCCCTAATTCCAACCCTAACTCTAATTCCAACCCTAACCCTAAGGCTATGTGCCCACGTTGTGGATTCGTGTGAGATTTTTCCGCACGATTTTTGAAAAATCTGCAGGTAAAAGGCACTGTGTTTTGCCTGCGGAATTACAGCAGATTTCCAGTGTTTTTTTGTGCGGATTTTACCTGCGGATTCCTATTGAGGAACAGGTGTAAAACGCTGCGGAATCCGCACAAAGAATTGACATGCTGCGGAAAATACAATGCAGCGTTTCTGCACGGAATTTTCCGCACCATGGGCACAGCGGATTTGGTTTTCCTTAGGTGTACATGGTACTGTAAACCTAATGGAAAACTGCTTCGAATTCGCAGCGGCCAATCCGCTGCGGATCCGCGGCCAATCCGCTGCGGATCCGCGGCCAATCCGCTGCGGATCCGCTGCCAATCCGCTGCGGATCCGCGGCAAATCCGCTGCGGATCCGCTGCAGATCCACGGCCAATCCGCTGCCCATCCGCTGCAGATCCGCGGCCAATCCGCTGCCCATCCGCTGCAGATCCGCGGCCGATCCGCTGCGGATCCGCTGCCGATCCGCTGCGGATCCGCGGCCGATCCGCTGCGGATCCGCGGCCGATCCGCTGCGGACCCGCGGCCAATCCGCTGCCGATCCGCTGCGGATCCACGGCCGATCCGCTGCGGATCCGCGGCCGATCCGCTGCGGATCCGCGGCCGATCCGCTGCGGATCTGCTGCGGATCCGCGGCCGATCCGCTGCCGATCCGCTGCTGATCCGCAGCCGATCCGCTGCCGATCCGCTGCGGATCCGCGGCCGATCCGCTGCCGATCCGCTGCGGATCCGCGGCCGATCCGCTCTGTGTGCACATGCCATAACCCTACCCCTAACCCTAACCCTACCCGTAACCCTAACCCTACCCCTAACCCTACCCCTAGTTCTAACCCTAACCCTAGTGGAAAAAGAAAAAAAAATATTTTCTTTATTTTATTATTGTTCCTACCTATGGGGGTGATAAAGGGGGAGGGTTATTTATTATTTTTTTATTTTGATCGCTGTGGTAGAACCTACCACAGCGATCAAAATGTACCTGTAACGAATCTGCCAGCCTGCAGATTCGGCGGGCGTACTGAGCATGCGCCCGCCATTTTCCAAGATGGCGGCGCCCAGCGAGGAGACGGCCGGACACCGGGAGGATCGGTAAGTATGAGGGGGTGGTGGGGGGGTGGATCGGAGCACAGGGGGGGGGATCGGAGGACGGGGGGAGCGGACAGGAGCACGGGGGAGCGGACAGGAGCACGGGGGAGCGAACAGGGGGACGGAGGGGGGTACCTGACATAACGGAGGACTGGGGAGGAGATCGGGGGCGGTGGGGGGGGGCCAGTACATGATTTCCAGCCATGGCAGATGCTATTGCAGCATCGGCCATGGCTGGATTGCAATATTTCACCATTTTCATAGGTGAAATATTGCAAATTGCTCTGATTGGCTGTTGCACTTTCAACAGCCAATCAGAGCGATCGTAGCCACGTGGGGGCAAAGCCACCCCCCCTAGGCTGAAGTATAACTCCCCCTCTCCCTGCAGATCGGGTAAAATAGGAATTAACCCTTTCACCCGATCTGCAGGGACGCGATCCCTCCATGACGCATACGCTGCGTCATAGGTCGGGAAGGCACAGACTTTCATGACGCAGCGTATGCGTCAAAGGTCGGGAAGGGGTTAAAACAGTGTCTGCTGCTCCTGGGTTTGCTACTACACTGAACAAAGCAATGCCGCCTGTTTAGTCCTGTTACCAATTTTGAACTGCATTTAGCCTACTTTATTCTTTGGCCCTATATCTGTTTCCTCCTCATCCTGCCCATTGCCCAGCCACTGCTAGATGAGTCTGCTGGTACATTGACCTAGACCACTACATTCCCCTTGCACTCTACACAGCCAGAATTTGACCCTGCTGAAAGTAAGGTTCCCCTTCCCGCATGTTATACCACCTTACACAGGGACAAAGAGGAAGGTGCAGATGAAAGTGCAGGTTCCTTCATCAGGTGGGGGGGGCATACTCGTTGGCGACGTCACTGGCACAGGGCCCCTCAGAGTACGCAAAAGTGTCGTTGCTGGTGGGAGGCGCCCCCGCCGTGCAAACACACCGCTGTACTTTGAGGGGCCCTGTGCCAGTGCCAATGCGAACAAGTGTGCCCCCTTGCTTGCTCAGGATCACAGCACTTGCAACGTTGAAATACTTACCTCTCCCTGCTCCACCGCCGTGACGTAGTCCACGATTCCTGGGCCCACTAAAACCTTGAACCAGCCCTACCCCCCCACAAATTTGCCAAATGACCCCCAAGTTCCATTGAACAACTATTATTATAAAGTTAATTAAGATTGACAAGCTTCAGAAACAACAATGGATGTTTTTGGCATTAAAATGGGCACTGTAGGTGTTTTCCTGGCCTCCACTCACTGCCGACTATGCTTCCCCATTGACTTGCATTGGGTTTCGTGTTTCGGTCGATCCCCGACTTTTAGCGATAATCGGCCGACTGCACTCGACTCGACTCTGGACAAAGTCGGGTTTCACAAAACCCGACTCGATCTTTAAAAAATGAAAGTCGCTCAACCCTAGTTCCCTTAAAGAGTTTAGCACCAGACACTAGGTGTCCACTACAAACCCCGGCCTTTACAGTTTGGGTTTGCTCATCTCTAATTCTGTGTGTGAAAGTGTGGTTGGCGTGTCTAAATGCGCCATGAAAGGACATTCACTAGACCTGCATGCAGCCCATTGGTGGCTGTTTACTGTTGGCTATTGGCCAGTACAAATCTGGTGGTCATTGACCATTGGCTATCAGCCAGTATAAATCTGGCGCAAGCTAGTCTGAGACATATGCCTCATCATTGGTGATGGCTGTTTTACTATTTTTATTTATTATAGCTCCATTTATTCCATAACGCTGTACATATGAAAAGGGGTATACATAATATTGGTTTCTCTTCTCACAACAGCTCTCAGACTCGCTACTGTGTATAAGCATAGTCCATTATATGCTCATAAGGAAATCAGTGCTGTGAGAGTTAGGGTATGTTCACACGTTGCGCTGCATACAATAAGTGTGTTTTTGTAAAATTTTTACGTGCGTTTTTTTTTTTCATTTTTTTGCTTGCTTTTTTCACTCAATAATTTGAATACGTGAAAAATGCTGCAAAAGCTGAAAGAATTGACATGCTGCATCTTGGCAAACATGCAGCAGGACTCAAAATACATATAGTTAAAAAAACATTGTGTGCATGAGATTTCAGAAAACTCATTGATTATGCAGGTACTGTAAAACGCTGCATATTTTACACACCAAATACGCTACATGCAGCAAAAATGCCACCTGTGAACATGCCCTTGTGTACTTAGACAAGTAGATAATTGCGTAGAAGATTGACTATAGGAGTGACACAACCTGGATGACAGACAAGCATTACGTGTAACATTTGTGGTGTATTAATGAGTCACAATCACTATTCCTGGTATAATTGCCTTGGTACCATTTTAGGTACTGACAAAAGATCACAAAATTCACATTTACATTGAACAATGTACTGCCGAACCCTTTCAGAATTGTAGATGATTACATTCTTGATGATCAAGTGTTACTAGACATATTTTTGGTCAGAAGACTTATTTACATTACACAATTATCATTGAGGATTGCTCGGTAACATTCAATTTACTATGATTATCTGCTCGTCTAAGTGGACCCTTCGTTTCTATTACAGAAAGGGCAAAATAATTATAAAGTACATGCTAATATACCAGCAGGGAGCAAAGGGAGATTATTGCGTAATTGCTGCGGGAAATGAGCCTTAACAAGAAGGAGCCGGGTGGGTCACTTTACACTTTCAGATATCCGTCCAGATTCTATCTAATAAGACCAATATCAACCTCAACATTTTGAATTTCTTTGCTGTGATTTTATGAAATTGCAACAAAACTGGTGTGTGAAGTGAGTGCTTGGCTGGCAAATATCTAAAGTGTATGGACATCTTAAGTGATGGCCTTAGTGCTGGACAAAATACAATCCTGGTGGATTTTTCCCAGTTCTGTTGTACAGTCGAAAAGTTGAGGGGTCATGACATCTTTGCTTTAGTAATAGGTGTTATTAAAAGAGGTCAAACCCTTCCAAAAACATAATCATTGAATATTTTAGGGTGTATTTACGCCAAACGATCACAATCAGCAACATCTAAGCCAACCAGCAGTCATTTAGTAGCCTGTTTAAACAGGCTGACCACACTCCCACATGAACAGAACAATTGTTTATACGATCGTTCTTCACACATAGAGGTTCATTGTTCTCGGAGGCACATTTACTCTTTGCCGAACATTTCATTTGGTGCCCCTAGGCCTCATCCAGTCGTCTGTTATTCAAGTTTCTTTTCTATCTGTGTTATTTATGATAGGACATGTACCATTATTCTCTATGGGGCAATTCATGTATTTTTTTGAGGACCAATAAATTAAAATCAAGGATCAAACTCAACTGTTGAATTCAATGGGTCTATGAACAAAAATACATAACATATGAATGCCACCCATGTGTCATCCAAGTAAAAAAAAAAGTATAAAAAGCTTTGTAAATAATTTCTTAAATATATATATGTTTTGCATATAGGTAAAACAGATGCCACACTGATGGTAAAAATGGACCAAAAATAGATGAAAATCAGGTCTGGCATGCTGATGGAAAACAATAATTTTTCATATGCAATAAAATAACTGGACTTGTAAATGGGCCTAAAGACTGTTTCAGACATTCTTGCAAATTGGTATTTAGCACAAAAATCACAAATTAAATAATAAGGACAAAAATCTCATGAGCACATTACTAACCACTAGTCCCTGCTTGTTGGTGTCTAGCAGTCTTCTCATACTTTATTGCCTATTTTAAGTCATTTACTTAATAAAAATTTAATTTTAAAGGATCCTCTCCGGTGGTGGTCCATTCATTCCCTCCTCCTAGTGGTTAATTCTTGCAAATCGGTCCGAGATCGGAACTTAATGCACAGACTGACCACAGCTCTTCTGACCCGAGCACAACCACCTCACAGAAATAAATGAAGCTGTCACACTCAGATTATTCAGGCATTAGTAGAAGCAATTCTGTTTGCATACTGACAATTCTGGACTGTGCAGTAGGACAGTTTGTAAGAAGACCATTTACACAGAGGCGTATCTAGGGGGGCAGGCGACACATGTGCCATCAAGCCATCTGATGTAGCGGTCCGAGGTGTCTCCCGGGCATCTGCATTTTCCCATCTCTCCCCCACGGATTGGGAATCAGCAGTTCTGTGAGCTGGCTGTCAAGCTGATAGTTAACTTAGAGAAAGTGCACAACCCCAGCTACCAGTAATCAATTTTACTCTCGCCTTTCAGACGCAAATTGTTATGACCCCAATGGCGAGGGTCTCAGAGGAACGTGGAAGTCTGCAGAATACAAAAATCCAGCTCATAGGGCAGTGGTAACTGGGTTGACCATATATCTACTCCTAACGCCAACACTAGAAGTAGCCGGGGATCATTCCTACGTTGGTTCTAGATGACACGCTCCAGCCGGAGAATCTAGCTACCCCTAGTAGAGGAAAATAAAAGACCTTTCTTGCCTCCAGAGAAGGGGACCCCAA
This sequence comes from Ranitomeya variabilis, assembly GCF_051348905.1. Classification (NCBI taxonomy): domain Eukaryota; kingdom Metazoa; phylum Chordata; class Amphibia; order Anura; family Dendrobatidae; genus Ranitomeya; species Ranitomeya variabilis. The sequence continues at coordinate 272,750,918 of NC_135233.1, read as the reverse complement.
AGCTGGATAGAAGCCCCCCACAAATAATAACGGTGAGGTAAGAGGAAATGACAAACACAGAAATGAACCAGGTTTAGCACAGAGAGGCCCGCTTACTGATAGCAGAATAAAGAAAGGTAACTTATATGGTCAACAAAAAACCCTATCAAAATCCACACTGGAAATTCAAGAACCCCCGAACCGTCTAACGGTCCGGGGGGAGAACACCAGCCCCCTAGAGCTTCCAGCAAAGGTCAGGATATAGATATGGAACAAGCTGGACAAAAATACAAAAACCAAAACAAATAGCAAAAGCAAAAGGCAGACTTAGCTGATATAACTGGAACCAGGATCAGTAGACAAGAGCACAGCAGACTAGCTCTGATAACTACGTTGCCAGGCATTGAACTGAAGGTCCAAGGAGCTTATATAGCAATACCCCTAACTAACGACCCAGGTGCGGATAAAAGGGATGACAGAAAAACCAGAGTCCAAAAAACTAGTAACCACTAGAGGGAGCAAAAAGCGAATTCACAACAGTACCCCCCCCTTAGTGAGGGGTCACCGAACCCTCACCACGACCACCAGGGCGATCAGGATGAGCGGCATGAAAGGCACGAACTAAATCGGCCGCATTAACATCAGAGGCGACCACCCAGGAATTATCCTCCTGACCATAGCCCTTCCACTTGACCAGGTACTGAAGCCTCCGCCTGGAGAGGCGAGAATCCAAGATCTTCTCCACCACGTACTCCAACTCGCCCTCAACCAACACCGGAGCAGGAGGCTCAGCAGAAGGAACTACAGGCACAATGTACCGCCGCAACAAGGACCTATGAAATACATTGTGAATAGCAAATGACACAGGAAGATCCAGATGAAAAGACACAGGATTAAGGATTTCCAATATCTTGTAAGGCCCAATAAAACGAGGTTTAAATTTGGGAGAGGAGACCTTCATAGGAACAAAGCGGGAAGAAAGCCATACCAAATCCCCAACGCGTAGTCGGGGACCCACACCGCGGCGGCGGTTGGCAAAGCACTGAGCCCTCTCCTGTGACAACTTCAAGTTGTCCACCACATGATTCCAGATCCGCTGCAACCTATCCACCACAGAATCCACCCCAGGACAGTCAGAAGACTCCACATGACCCGAAGAAAAGCGAGGATGGAAACCAGAGTTGCAGAAAAAAGGCGAAACCAAGGTGGCGGAACTAGCCCGATTATTAAGGGCAAACTCAGCCAACGGCAAGAATGTCACCCAATCGTCCTGATCAGCAGAGACAAAACACCTCAAATAAGCCTCCAAAGTCTGATTGGTTCGCTCCGTCTGTCCATTAGTCTGAGGATGGAAAGCAGACGAAAACGACAAATCAATGCCCATCCTACTACAAAAGGATCGCCAGAACCTGGAAACGAACTGGGATCCTCTGTCTGACACAATATTCTCAGGGATGCCGTGCAAACGAACCACGTTCTGGAAAAACACAGGAACCAGATCGGAAGAGGAAGGCAGCTTAGGCAAAGGAACCAAATGGACCATCTTGGAGAAGCGATCACATATCACCCAGATAACGGACATGCCCTGAGATAGCGGAAGATCAGAAATGAAATCCATGGAGATATGTGTCCAAGGTCTCTTCGGAACAGGCAAGGGCAAGAGCAAACCGCTGGCACGAGAACAGCAAGGCTTAGCTCGAGCACAAGTCCCACAGGACTGCACAAATGACCGCACATCCCTTGACAAGGAAGGCCACCAAAAGGACCTGGCCACCAGATCTCTGGTGCCAAAAATTCCCGGGTGACCTGCCAACACCGAGGAGTGAACCTCGGAAATGACTCTGCTGGTCCACCTATCCGGGACAAACAGTCTGTCAGGTGGACAAGACTCAGGCCTATCAGCCTGAAATCTCTGCAACACACGTCGCAGATCAGGAGAAATAGCTGACAAAATAACTCCATCTTTAAGAATACCAACAGGATCAGCGACTCCAGGAGCATCAGGCACAAAGCTCCTAGAAAGAGCATCGGCCTTCACATTCTTTGAACCTGGTAAATACGAGACAACAAAATCAAAGCGGGAGAAAAACAATGACCAGCGGGCCTGTCTCGGATTAAGGCGTTTAGCAGACTCGAGATACATCAGATTTTTGTGATCAGTCAAGACCACCACACGATGCTTAGCACCCTCGAGCCAATGACGCCACTCCTCAAATGCCCATTTCATGGCCAACAACTCCCGATTGCCCACATCATAATTTCGCTCGGCAGGCGAAAACTTCCTAGAGAAAAAGGCACAAGGTTTCATAACAGAGCAACCAGGGCCTCTCTGCGACAAAACGGCCCCTGCTCCAATCTCTGAAGCATCCACCTCAACCTGAAAGGGAAGTGAGACATCGGGCTGGCACAAAACAGGCGCCGAAGTAAACCGGCGTTTCAACTCCTGGAAAGCCTCCACGGCAGCAGGAGCCCAGTTAACTACATCGGAGCCCTTCTTGGTCATATCCGTCAAAGGTTTCACAATGCTAGAAAAATTAGCGATAAAACGACGGTAGAAGTTAGCGAAACCCAAGAACTTCTGAAGACTCTTAACTGACGAGGGCTGAGTCCAATCAAGAATAGCTCGGACCTTGACTGGGTCCATCTCTACAGCAGAAGGGGAAAAAATGAACCCCAAAAAGGGAACCTTCTGTACACCAAAGAGACACTTTGAGCCCTTGACAAACAAAGAATTTTCACGCAAAATTTTAAAGACCAACCTGACCTGCTCCACATGCGAGTCCCAATTATCAGAAAAAACCAAAATATCATCCAGATAAACAATCAAAAATTTATCCAGATACTTCCGGAAAATGTCATGCATAAAGGACTGAAAAACTGAAGGCGCATTGGAGAGCCCAAAAGGCATCACCAAGTACTCAAAATGACCTTCGGGCGTATTGAATGCGGTTTTCCATTCATCACCTTGCTTAATGCGCACAAGGTTGTACGCACCACGAAGGTCTATCTTGGTGAACCACTTGGCACCTTTAATCCGGGCAAACAAGTCAGACAACAGCGGTAAAGGATACTGAAATTTGACAGTGATCTTATTTAAAAGCCGATAATCAATACAAGGTCTCAAAGATCCGTCCTTTTTTGCCACAAAAAAGAATCCAGCACCAAGAGGGGAAGAAGACGGACGAATATGTCCTTTCTCCAGAGACTCCTTGATATATGAACGCATAGCGGTATGTTCAGGTACCGACAGATTAAACAGTCTTCCCTTAGGAAACTTACTGCCTGGGATCAAATCTATAGCACAGTCACAGTCCCTATGAGGAGGCAGAGCACTGGACTCAGACTCATTGAAGACATCCTGATAATCAGACAAATACTCCGGAACTTCCGAAGGCGTAGAAGAAGCAATAGACACAGGCAGGGAATCCCCATGAATACCACGACAGCCCCAACTTGAGACTGACATAGCCTTCCAGTCCAGGACTGGATTATGGGTCTGTAACCATGGCAGCCCTAAAACAACCAAATCATGCATTTTATGTAAAACCAGGAAACGAATCACCTCGCGGTGTTCAGGAGTCATGCACATGGTAACCTGTGTCCAATACTGCGGTTTATTTGCTGCCAATGGCGTAGCATAAATTCCCCTAAGAGGAATAGGATTTTCTAATGGTTCAAGAGTAAAACCACAGTGCTTAGCAAATGACAGATCCATAAGACTCAGGGCAGCACCTGAATCTACAAACGCCATGACAGGATAAGACGACAGTGAGCAAATCAAAGTTACAGACAGAATAAATTTAGGTTGCAAATTACCAACGGTGACAGGACTAACAACCTTAGCTATACGTTTAGAGCATGCTGAGATAACATGTGTAGAATCACCACAGTAGTAGCACAAGCCATTCCGGCGTCTATGAATTTTCCGCTCATTTCTAGTCAGGATTCTATCACATTGCATTAAATCAGGTGTCTGTTCAGACAACTCCATGAGGGAATTTGCGGTTTTTCTATCACATTGCACAGAATTAGGTGTCTGTTCAGACAACACCATGAGGGAATTTGCGGTTTTGCGCTCCCGCAACCGCCGGTCAATTTGAATAGCTAGTGCCATAGTATCATTCAGACCTGTGGGAATGGGAAAACCCACCATAACATTCTTAATGGCTTCAGAAAGGCCATTTCTGAAATTAGCGGCCAGTGCACACTCGTTCCAATGTGTCAGCACGGACCATTTCCGAAATTTTTGGCAATACACTTCAGCCTCGTCCTGCCCCTGAGACATAGCCAGCAAGGCCTTTTCTGCCTGAATCTCAAGATTGGGTTCCTCATAAAGTAAACCGAGCGCCAGAAAAAACGCATCAATATCAGCCAATGCCGGATCTCCTGGCGCCAGCGAAAAAGCCCAATCCTGAGGGTCGCCCCGTAAGAACGAAATAACAATTTTCACTTGCTGAGCAGAGTCTCCAGATGAACAGGGTCTCAGGGACAAAAACAATTTACAATTATTCACGAAATTCCTAAACTTAAACCTGTCTCCGGAAAACAGTTCAGGAATCGGTATTTTAGGTTCTGACCTAGGATTTCTGATAACATAGTCTTGTATGCCCTGCACACGAGTAGCCAGCTGGTCCACACTTGTAATCAAGGTCTGGACATTCATGTCTGCAGCAAGCATAGCCACTCTGAGGTAAAGGGGAAGGAGAAAGAAAAAAAAAAAAAAAACTCAGATCTTCTTTCTTATAATCCCTCTTCTGCAATGCATTAAACATTTAATACGGGCCTGGCAAACTGTTATGACCCCAATGGCGAGGGTCTCAGAGGAACGTGGAAGTCTGCAGAATACAAAAATCCAGCTCATAGGGCAGTGGTAACTGGGTTGACCATATATCTACTCCTAACGCCAACACTAGAAGTAGCCGGGGATCATTCCTACGTTGGTTCTAGATGACACGCTCCAGCCGGAGAATCTAGCTACCCCTAGTAGAGGAAAATAAAAGACCTTTCTTGCCTCCAGAGAAGGGGACCCCAAAGCTGGATAGAAGCCCCCCACAAATAATAACGGTGAGGTAAGAGGAAATGACAAACACAGAAATGAACCAGGTTTAGCACAGAGAGGCCCGCTTACTGATAGCAGAATAAAGAAAGGTAACTTATATGGTCAACAAAAAACCCTATCAAAATCCACACTGGAAATTCAAGAACCCCCGAACCGTCTAACGGTCCGGGGGGAGAACACCAGCCCCCTAGAGCTTCCAGCAAAGGTCAGGATATAGATATGGAACAAGCTGGACAAAAATACAAAAACCAAAACAAATAGCAAAAGCAAAAGGCAGACTTAGCTGATATAACTGGAACCAGGATCAGTAGACAAGAGCACAGCAGACTAGCTCTGATAACTACGTTGCCAGGCATTGAACTGAAGGTCCAAGGAGCTTATATAGCAACACCCCTAACTAACGACCCAGGTGCGGATAAAAGGGATGACAGAAAAACCAGAGTCCAAAAAACTAGTAACCACTAGAGGGAGCAAAAAGCGAATTCACAACAGCAAATACAATTGAACCCCAGTCCACTGGGTCAAGGCCACTTCAGTAACGTGATCAGGTCATGTGACTTTTGAGAGGAACAGTGTGAGGAGCCAGTATAGGGGAGAGGAGTGTAACTGGGCACAGAACAGAGTCTGAGTACTGTGGGGGTAGCATAGGGAACAGTGTAAGGGCACAGCCAGGAAGGGACAGTATGTTAAGGAGGGGGAATGTGATGATAAGGCACAGTATAGAGAATGGGCCCAATAAGGGAGACATCATGTGAGAGGACAATATGAAGAAAGGGCCCATTATGGAAAGGAGAGGGCAGTGTGGAGGGGATGTACCACAAAACAGACAATGGGTGGGTCATATTTTGTGCAGTGAATATAGTGAGGTGCAATTATTTATTCATGGACTCAGCAGATTTGTTTATTCAGAAGCATACGCTGCACAAGACCAAAGAAGATGGAAGTCTGCAGACAGTTGCTACGACTAGTCATTAAGGCATCTGAACAAGATGAAAAAAGAAAGAACGACTCCAAACAAAGACAATGTAATTCATAAGGTACCTGGATGTAAACATTTTTTGTGATTCTACTACTAATAATAATCTTTATTTTTATATAGCGCTAACATATTCCGCAGTGGTTTACAGTTTGCATACATTCTCACCAGTACTGTGGTTCCTGAATGGTCCTCAGTCTGAATGATAGCAACAATTCCCAGAATCTCCTTAACATTGACATTGCAATTGATGTACCATGTACTGATTATGGTTCTGGTGCTAAATTCATGTACTGATGGTGGTCCTGATGATGTATTCTTGTACTGATGATGGTTCATGTGATGTATTCCTGTACTGATGAGGGCTTTGATGTCATGTTTCTGAACTTATGGGGGTTGTAATACTGTGTTTTTGTACTAATGGGGGTTCGTACTATGTATTTCTGTACTGCTGTTGGTTCTGGTGATGGATTCTTTTGCTGTTATTAGCTATGATCTTGTACACATCTAAAAATTCATGACTTGTAAGATTACATGATACATAGCTATATTAATAAAGTGTTGTTCTGTCTGACAAGTTAAGAGTTACTATGCTTTGTTTATGTTAGGAGCATTAAAGTGGATGTCAAAGTTTGTGATGAGTCTGCAGTCATTCTATGTGACTGCAGACTTCTGAATTCTCACAGCGTGAACTGCTGTCAGGATTCTCTCGTGCCAGCAATGAAAGTAGGAGGACACAAAACCGCAAGTATGCGATTTACATACCTGTGGTCAAGTGCCAACTAAACATGCGTAGAAAATTAATTGAGCGAGGCCAGACACATCTGGTTAGAATGGGGCCAGGAGTATACAAATTGCATCGTTGTACTCACATGGTGTGCAGTGAATACACTGTGAGAATAAAGAGTGACTGCAGACCTTTGTCTCAAACCTGGACAAGCCCGTTCATTATAAAATGAAGCACTGTAGCTAGGGTTGATCGAATAGCTTTGGATAAGTCCTTATCCGAATAGCTATAGCGCTTACCGAATAGCTGCCTTGGTAACCTGGATACCTGGAGCGCTCCCGATAATCAGCTGTTCAGCCCGCAGCTGCATGTGTCGCGGCTGTGTCACAGTCACAACATATAGGCTCTCCACGCATGTGCTGTGACTGTCACACAGCCGTGACACATGCAGCTGCGGGCCGAACAGCTGATTATCGGGAGCACTCCAGGTATCCAGGCGACTGAGGCAGCTATTTAGTAAGGCCCCTTTCACACATCAGTTTTTTGCCATCAGTTGCAATCCGTCGAATTTTGAAAAAAATGGATCTGTCGCAGATTGTGAAAAACTGATGCGATGGATACGTTTTTTCGCCGGATGCAACTAGCTGATCCAGCTAATTGGATCCTAAAAAATTCGGAGCATGTTCAGTTTAAAAAAACGGAATCCGTTGCCGGATTTCATCATTTGACGGATCCGGCGCCATAGGCTTCCATTCTAACAAATGACGGATGGCGACGGATCCGTCGCTGTACGTTTTTTCAACTGACACAACAAAACGTTTCTTTGTCCATTGTCTCTGGCCGCCGGACAATTTTTGACCGATCCGGCAAAAGACAGATGAAATGTGAGGCTATCTGTCTCAATCCGTCGCTAATAGTAGTCTATGAGAAAAACGGATCTGGCGGCATCAGCCGCTGGATCCGTTTTTTTCAAAATTTGACGGATTGCGACTGATGGCAAAAAACTGATGTGTGAAAGGAGCCTAAGCGCTATAGCTATTTGGACAAGGACTTATCTGAAGTTATTTAATCAACCCTAACTGTAGCATGTCAATCCTAACAGCGTGTAATATACTAAGGCTATGTTCACACGCTGCGGTTTTTGCTGCGGATCCGCAGACGTTTTCCATGCAGGGTACAGTACAATGTTACCCTATGGAAAACAAAATCCGCTGTTCCCACTTTGCTTTTTTCCACTGGAAAATCCGCGCTGATTTTCTGCGGAAAAAAAGAAGTAGCATGTCACTTCTTTCTGCGGATTCCGCAACTGTTTTCCACCAGCACCAATAGGAAAGTGCAGTTGGAAAACCACAGTGGAATCCGCAGAAGAAACCGCACAAAAAACCGCAGGGAAATCCACCGCGGTTTTGCACTGCGGGATTCCCAAATCAGGACCTGAAAAATCCGCAGGAAAAAAAGGATGGTGTGAACAAGGCCTTACTGTTAGGATTCAGCGCTGTTTGGTAGTTTCAGCAGTCATCACATGGCTACTTCACACATGTGTTTTTCATACTTACGGTCACGTGACGACTAGTTTTTCTTCCTCCCTCTCAGTTTTGTCACTGAACATTGAGAGAATTAGGCTGCCATCACACTGGCAGTATTTGGTCAGTATTTTACATCAGTATTTGTAAGCCAAAACCAGAAGTGGAACAATTAGAGGAAAAGTATAACAGAAACATGTGCACCACTTCTGCATTTATCACCCACTCCTGGTTTTGGCTTACAAATACTGATGTAAAATACTGACCAAATAATGCTAGTGTGATGGCAGCCTTAGGAAGAGCAGCTAGTTGGTATGTGACTGAAAGGCTGCCGTCACACTAGCAGTATTTGGTCAGTATTTTACATCAGTATTTGTAAGCCAAAACCAGGAGTGGGTGATAAAAGCAGAAGTGGTGCATATGCTTCTATTATACTTTTCCTTTAATTGTTCCACTCCTGGTTTTGGCTTACAAATACTGATGTAAAATACTGACCAAATACTGCTAGTGTGATGGCAGCCCAAGTATGTAAAATCAGCCACATGTCGACTAGTCAAACTGAATTCTTGCCCCAGTTGCTGGAAAACCTAGCTACACCTCCGCATTTACATATCACAATCCAATGCTGTCGCACACATGAATCTTTATAGTTAAATAATTATATTCATATTCATAATAATTCTACGTCACATTTATTGTGGAATTGGGATTAGTAATGTTTCCACGTGGCTATATATCCATAGGGATCCCATTATAGCAGGTTGCCCTTACCAAATATGGTGCGCCGTGCTCCTGTCCAGTGGTAAAAATGGTGTCTGGCGTTGGTGCGCATGCTCCAAGTGCGTCACCATGGCGACGCGCTGCTTAAAGGCCTCTGATACTTCCGGTGCCGCCGACTAATGACGTCATGCGGGATTTCCCGCTCGGCGCTGCCGGAACTGAGAACCGGAAGCACTGCAGTTGCGGTGATGAGACACTCGGCGCATGCGCCGTATTAACTTAGCAGTCCAGATTGATGCCCCTATTTAATGAGCGTTAGTAGCACACAGTGATTTACAGCCCCCCGAGGAAGCCGACGCGAAACGCGCGTTGGGGCTACATCACTCTGGTTCCAGAGTGGAGAAATATGGGTGAGTTTGCCTGGCATTAACTCCTGAGAGGCTTTTTGTCCTCTCCAAATTAATGGCTTGTTGAAGGATATATGGTATGGCATAGCCGCTCCTGATAAAATAGGCACTTTATATATGTGGATTTACTCCTTTATACATAGCACTTTAAAGATTAATACTGGTTATCAATCTATTTAGCGGTATTGCTACTACCTATGTGAACAACAGTGTGGTGAGAAAGGAGATATTTTTTTGCTTTGCCTCCCCATCCACGTACAATTACTGGCCCTGGGTGTTACACCTGTGAAGTTACATCTATCCACTTTGTATTTATGTAATGGTGTATATTTATTTATATATGTCACAAGTAAAATTGTATGCATTAAATAAATTATTTAGTTTTTATCTGGGACTATGTCTCTCTTTTTTGGTTCTCCTGTATTATAAAGTATTTTGAGAGTGTTCTGAGCCAAATTTGGCACCCCTATGATGATTGTGGTGGGGGATTGATAACAAAAGTGATGCTGACTGTTCTGAAGCTAGTGTGGCTCATATTCATAATAAGTATGAATATAAATTTTCACTAAACATAAATTGCACTTTTGCCATTTATCATTTTGCTCACTTGAATTATGAGACTGTTCAGAACTTAGTGTTAATTGTAAATGGATCATCAGTTGCCCATCCTCACCATTGTTAACATTTCTAGGTTTTAATATTCCAGCACTTAATGAGTTAATATGCATCTACCACATAAAGGAGTGTTAATCCAGACAGTCATTGCACAGCCCCTTGATGTTAATTTGTGAGCACTTCTACAAGCTAATTAGCACAAGAGAGCTAAGTGCTAATTAAGTGGGCCCGGGAGCTGTTAAACCATTCCTTTCTGGACTGCAACAGATTGAGGAAGTAGGAAACAGGTGCGAGAAGGAGAACCGCACATGGGACACAAACTATATCAGAACTGTATTGTGACATATACACAACTGGAGTGGAATGCGATACCAATTACTCTGTATTGTCTGCCACTTAAAACTAAGTGTAGCTGCCACTTCAGTCAACAGGACAACAAAGCCCGGCAAGTATAACGTAGGACTACATATGGTTTTATGGTGAAGTTTGCCTATGATAAGGGGCAATTTTTTCCTTTTTTCATTATTATTTAGTCTCGTCAAACCAGAAGGCCTCTGCTATATCATATATACTTAACCACTTCACCCCTGTGCAATTTTCCTTTTTTTTTCATTTTTTTCCTCCCCTTCATCCAAGAGCCATAATTTTTATTTTTTTTTTCCAGCCATATAGCTGTATGAGGTCTTGTTTTTTTTGGTGGGATGAGTTTAACTTTTTAATGACACCATTCATTATGCCATATAGTGTGCTGGAAAATGGGGAAAAAAATCCAGGTGCCGTTATATTGTAAACAAAAGTGCAATTTTACAATGATTTTTTTGTTTTTTTATTTACTATGTTCAATATATCGTAAAACCGATTAGGCAATATGATTCCCCAGATCTCAGTATGAGTCCAGAAATATTATTATTATTATTATTTATTATTATTATGGCGCCAGTTATTCCAGAGCGCTTTACATGTGAGGAGGGGTATACATAATAAAAAATAAGTACAGTAATCTTAATCAATACAAGTCACGACTGGTACAGGAGGAGAGAGGACCCTGCCCGCGACGGCTCACAATCTACAAGGGATGGGTGAGGATACAATAGGTGAGGGCAGAGCTGCAGTGCAGTGGTTTGGTGGATCTGTGGTTACTGCAGGTTGTAGGCTTGTCGGAAGAGGTAGGTCTTCAGGTTCCTTTTGAAGGTTTCCACAGTAGGCGAGATTCTGATGTGTTGGGGGAAAGAGTTCCAGAGTATGGGGGATGTGCGGGAGAAATCTAGTATGCGATTGTGGGAAGAGGAGATCTTGTGAGGATCAGAGTTTGCATGCTGGTAGGTAATGGGAAACGAGGTCACAGATGTATGGAGGAGACAGGTTGTGGATGGCTTTGTATGTCATGGTTAGGGTTTTGAACTGGAGTCTCTGGGTAATGGGGAGCCAGTGAAGGGATTGACAGAGAGGAGAGGCCGGGGAAAAGTGAGGCGATAGGTGGATTAGTCGGGCAGCAGAGTTTGGATTGGAGGGGTGCGAGAGTGTTAGAGGGGAGGCCACACAGCAGGAGGTTGCAGTAGTCAAGACGGGAGATGATGAGGGCATGCACTAGAGTTTTTGCAGATTCTTGGTTGATGAATGTGCGGATCAGGGAGATAGATGTTTTTGAGTTGAAGTCGGCAGAAGGTGGAAAAGGCTTGGATATGTGGTTTGAAGGAGAGATCAGAGTCAAGGATTATACCAAGGCAGCGAGCTTGTGGGACTCTGGAGAGTGAGCAGCCATTTACTTTATTGGATAGGTTTGTTGGGATATCAAACATATATCATTTTTGTTTTATTTTAAGTGGTAAAAAAAATCTGAAATTTGCCAAAAAAATGAACAAATTTGTTTTTGTGGCTGTATTCCGGGACCCAGAGCGTTCTCATTTTTTGGAATCGGGCTATTTTAGGGCTTATTTTTTGTGCCTTGAGCTGACTTTATTACTGATGCCATTTTTGGATAGATATCATATTTCAATCACCTTTTATTGCATTTTATTGCAGTGTTGTGGCGACTGAAAAAAACGTGATTCTGCAGTGTTAATTTTTTTCTCATTACACTGTTTATTGATTTATCGATCGGATTATTTTATTTTATATTTTGATAGATTGGACATTTCTGAATGCAGTAATACTAAATGTGTGTTTTATGAACTTTTGTGTTTTTTTTATTTTTTAAAAAGTTTTTGTACTTTTTATTGTATTTAGTAGTCCACTTAGGAGATTTGCTTCAGCACTGGTTCACAGGAGGATCATGATGATAGACACTGGGGTCTTCAGCAGACCCCGAGCTGTCATTACAACCCATCAACACCCCACAATCATGTGATGGGTGCTATCAATGATGCATGCTCTATCTGCATTTGTGAAATGCCTCTGTCAGTGATTGACAGCAGCATTTAACTCGTTAATAGCTGCAGTTGTTAGAGGTACTTGATTGCTGAAGTGTGGAGAATGATGTGGGCTTAGCGTGTGAGCCGCATCAAAGGCAGAGACACGACCAATGACCTACATGTAAATCATCGGTTGTGAAGGGTTTAAAGAAGCACTATCATCAAATTTTATATCCTCTTAATATATTGCACTCATCATATTAATTGGCACTGTGTACTTACAAGTGCTCATTTTGCCTTTCTACCCAGATAGTTCTTCTCCTTTCTCTGCTCTGTATAGACAGAGCAAGTCTATTGTCCCTGCATCTATGATCCCCCTCTTCACCCCCTGACCCACCTGCTCCCCTCCTCCCCCCTGCCAGGGACTTTTGCAGTGACTGATGACTCACACTGGGAAAATTGATCTTCTGTTTGTACATAAGAGCTTAGAAGGATTCAGCTCGTCAGTTTTTATTCACGTGATGTCATAGACCTAATGGAAAAGAGAAGAATAATCTGAATAGAAGGACAAAATGAGTAAATATACTGTAAGTACACAGTGCTATATAATATGATGACTGCAAGAAGATAAAATCTTTTATTTGAGTGCTCCTTTAAGGCCTCATTCACACATTCAGTATTTGGTCAGTATTTTACATTGGTGTTTGTATGCCAAAACCAGGAGTGAAACTTTCGAAGAAAAACTATAATTGAAAGATTGACACCTGTTCTGTGTTTTGGAGACACTTCTGGTTTTGGCATAGAAATACTGATGAAATATTGATCAAAAATACTGATTTGTAAATAAAACCTAAGAGATAGTCCAGTCATTTAAAAATCTGGGAGACTAGCTTAGAATGTTAGAAAATAAGAAAAAGCCATACGCACTTTTCCAAACTCGCAAAATCACTGGAGCAGTAAGTACATAGACAAATGGGAGACCATCCAAGCAGAAACCAAGTCAGGAATCTGTGAGATCGCCTTTGTTATTTTATAACTCTCATCAGTTTTTCTACAGATCTACAACATGTATAAGCTTTTGACTTATAGATTACAGACCTGAACTGCTGATCAACACATTACTGAAGATTTTTCAAACATGTATAGAAGATGGACAGACTGAACAGGCAAAGTATACATCTAATCGGGATCGGAGACAGTCAAAAAGCTTTAGACACCTGTATTTATGTACTTAGAGGACTAGACAAGTAACATTTCTGTTCTGAAACACAGGAGAGATACTTTATATTTCTTACATTACATACATATCTGAGTTATTTTCTCCGGGTCTATAAATAGTCCAGTCACGGGGAAGGCATATGTGTTATATCTGAGCTTTGTCTCAACACACAATGCATAGCCCCTGTGTTATCTCAGCGTTATCAGACGTGTTGATCCAGAATGGGTCTCTCCCTTTCTGTGGAGACTTCCCATGTCCTCAGGCTGACCTTATGTTGGGAGGACAGATAATCATTCTCCACTTTAAAATTGATGAATCCTTTTCCAAAGCTCTTGCAGCCTCCCTCCACACTTGGTGATGGGCTGGCATGCCATGCATTTCTCTCCCACTTCTCCTCCTGATGACATCAAAGACAATTTATTTGCCTGCTTGTAAAGGTGATACCAGGAGATAATCAACCTCTCAGTTACCCTGTGTTCACTTATCTCTGCTGGTGTTGTACCAGACTCTCATCTACACACTTACTGACAAATTCTGATAGGTGCTGAGAGGCCCTGCTTATCTTTAAACAATTAATGCCATAAAATTCCTACAATATTTTAAGAGTGACAGGAGGAGCATTTGCTGCTCATTGAAGCCATTTTCCCTAACCTATCAGTGATTTTTTAAATCGTATTTTTTAAGCATCCTTTGACAAATAAAATTCTCTAGAAATCGAAGTTCACAGACAAGACAACTTATGACTTTGGCAACAAATACCATATAAAATAATTGCAATCATTTTTCCCTTTGATGACCTTTTTGCTTCAAATGACTTCCTTCTATTTGCACCTGTCAATCAAATTACATTGCTTCCTGTCCTATTGAGCACAGACTCTTTTTATGTTACAGACCAGACAGTCTAAGATAATAATAAGAGCTGAGTAGTGAGACCCCAAGATATTTATTGATTAGTGACTTTCGCTTTACAAAAGTAAGGTCTTCTGTTCAAAACTGACCAAGAACAACATCCTCATGGAGTTTGTATGTTCTCCTCAAGCTTTGTGGGTTTTCTTAAGGTATTTTGATTCTCCCAATTGAAACATAAAGCAAGAAGAAATTATAGAAGATGGCTTCCAGCCCTGAATGTAAGCAAAAGCATGCTTAAAGGAGTATGTCAATCCACAATACACAAATAAACCACTTGAATGTTCATATAAGCAGGGTTGGTTTTAGACAAAGTGGGTGTTAGGACTGGCGGAAAGCACCAAATAATGATAATAGAAAACATGAGGTGCGTTCAAAGTCCTGGATCCACCGTGCAGAGATGACACCTGCTGCTGAGTAATGGCGGATGGACGCTTGCTCACACGTGGGTTTAGACCTCACACAGTATGAAGGAAAGTGAACTCTGTTGCTTCACAGAGTCGCCAATATACTCTGCGCCCTGTTAGCAGTCACAGGGTGCAGCTGAAGGACACTCGTGGGATCCCTATGAATCACCCCCACTAAACTGGTGATTGGACTTGCTCTGACCCTCGGTGGCTTTTGAGCCTGTGCCTGAGGATGCCCTGAGTCAGATGCTGAGTCCAAGCGGGAATTCCCACCCTACCCTGACCGGTTGTCAGGAAGGCGCTCTGGTAGCGTACGTTGCCGCTCTGGCGGGCACTGCGAAGAAACGCTGTAACGTGTGCTGAGTGTACAGGTTAGCACTGTCGGGCGCTAGGTAGCTTCCACCATTCATGAGCAGTCATCAACACAAGGAATGGGAATGATTAAGGAGCTTTCATCCATCGACAGACATTCATCTACACACACACGCTAGTAAGTATACACTAGCGCATGGCCGAGCGGCCATGCAAAGCTTTTATAGCAGTAGGACACCGGGACCTTCCAGATGGTCCAATAGGAGCCGCAACAGGACCTGAACATGTGACCCCAACCTCCAATGGGAGGTCGTCCCGTGGGCATGCTCAGTATGAGAAAAGCGGCACTTAGTCCCAGAAAGACCTGCTCACTGCTGATCAGTACTGGCTACAAAGGGAGAGCCTGGAAAGGCAGCAGTAACCAGGTGCACAGTATCAGCCTGAGCCAGATGCTGGGACCGATGTCTCCACTGAGCAGGCTCCACTGTGGCTGGAGAAGAATGGGAGACCGCAGTGGACATGGTTCGAGATTCCCCCTGTGCAGCGGCGGGAACTCGACACCTAACAGTGGGGTCCTGGAAAAAGGTAAATGTTGGGCCCCAAATGCTAATATATTGCAACATCACACACAAGCAATTAGGTTGCATTTACATGCGGTGAGTTCAAACAGTTAAACAAGCGCAACAATATTCTAGTAGTTCAGTGCTTGTGTCAGGACTCTGAACATATTTTACCTTTTGTGCATTACTGCCCTTTTCCAAGATGGCGTCTTTGGTCTCATGTGCACTGTGTCTTCCTGCTATAAAACTCCACCCCAGCCTTCAGTCTGTGCTAGAGTATTCTGCCTTACATCCAGCTCCTGACCTCTGATTACTCCCTGGCTATATACCTGCTCCTGTGAACCTGTGTGGTGATCCTGCTACTCTGCTCTGAGTTCCTGCTGCATACACCAGTTTCCAGTAATCCTCCTTCATCTGCTGCTCGTGTTTACTTCCATCTGCATTTGCTGGACATGTAAGCTGCTTCAGCTCTGCAAAAACCTGAGACTATTAACCAGGCCTCCCTGGTTGAGCTAAGATACGATTTAAACTGCCTTATCAGCTTATCTGTCATGGTTCCCAATGGCAAGGGAACGTCAGAAACATATAAATAACGGACGAGCTCTGGGTGATGGAATCTCGAGCTGACCGTGAGCTAAATCTACCACACAACTAATAGCAGCCAGGGAGCATACCTACGACTTCCTAGATGCCACACGCCAGCCGGAGGACTAACTACGCCTGGTAGAGGAAGGAACAGACCTGGCTTACCTCTAGGGAAATACCCCAAAAGATGATAGCAGCCCCCCACATGTAATAACGGTGAGTTCAAGAGGAAAAGACATACACAGTATGAAAGTAGATTTAGCAAAGAGAGGTCCACTTACTAGATAGCAGAAGGATACAAAAGAGGACTACACGGTCAACTGAAAACCCTTTCAAAAACCAATCCTGAAATTACTTTAAGACTCCTGTGTCAACTCATGACACAGGAGTGGCAATTTCAGCCCGCAAGAGCTTCCAGTTACAGAGAATAACAAAAACTGCAAACTGGACAAAAGATACAAAACAAAAGGACAAAGTCCACTTAGCTGATCAGCAGACTAGTAGCAGGAACATGCAACCGAAGGCTCTGGTTACAATGATGACCGGCAAGGAAATGACTGGAGAGCAAGGCTAAATAGGAAACTCCCAAACACTGATGGAAGCAGGTGAACAAAAGCAGCAAAGTGCAAACAAGTCCCCAGTACCACCAGCAACCACCAGGGGAGCCCAAAAAGCGGATACACAACAGTACCCTCCCCTTAAGGAGGGGGCACCGAACCCTCACAAGAACCGCCAGGGCGATCTGGATGAGCCCTATGAAAGGCACGAACCAAATCCGAGGCATGAACATCAGAGGCAGTTACCCAAGAATTATCTTCCTGACCATAGCCCTTCCACTTAACCAGATATTGAAGTCTCCGTCTGGAAATACGGGAGTCCAAGATCTTCTCTACCACGTACTCCAATTCACCCTCCACCAGCACAGGAGCAGGAGGTTCAGTAGAAGGAACCACCGGTACCTCATATCTCCGCAACAACGACCGATGGAACACATTATGGATAGCGAAAGATGCCGGGAGGTCCAAACGAAAGGAAACAGGGTTAAGAATCTCCAAAATCCTATAAGGACCGATGAACCGAGGCTTAAATTTAGGAGAAGAAACCCTCATAGGGACAAAACGGGAAGACAACCACACCAAGTCCCCAACACGAAGGTGGGGACCAACACGATGACGGCGGTTAGCAAACTGCTGAGTCCTCTCCTGGGACAATTCCAAATTATCCACCACTTGTCCCCAAATCCGATGCAACCGATCCACTACCGCATCCACTCCAGGACAATCCGAAGATTCAACCTGACCAGATGAAAAACGCGGATGAAACCCTGAATTGCAAAAGAAAGGAGACACCAAAGTGGCAGAACTAGCCCGATTATTAAGAGCAAACTCCGCCAACGGCAGAAAGGCAACCCAATCGTCCTGATCCGCAGACACAAAACACCTCAAATAAGTCTCCAAAGTTTGATTAGTTCGCTCCGTCTGGCCATTGGTCTGAGGATGGAATGCAGACGAAAAAGACAAATCAATGCCCAACCTGGCACAGACTGCCCGCCAAAATCTAGACACGAACTGGGTACCCCTGTCAGAAACGATGTTTTCCGGAATACCATGCAAGCGAACCACATTTTGAAAAAACAAAGGGACCAACTCAGATGAGGAAGGCAACTTAGGCAATGGCACCAAATGAACCATTTTAGAAAAACGGTCACACACCACCCAGATGACAGACATCTTCTGAGAAACAGGGAGGTCCGAGATAAAGTCCATAGAGATGTGCGTCCAAGGCCTCTTCGGAATAGGCAAGGGCAACAACAACCCACTAGCCCTAGAACAACAAGGTTTGGCCCGAGCACACACATCGCAAGACTGCACAAAAACACGCACATCTCGAGACAGAGAAGGCCACCAGAAGGATCTAGCCACCAAATCTCTGGTGCCAAAAATTCCCGGATGACCTGCCAGAGTAGAAGAATGAACTTCCGAGATGACTCTAGTGGTCCAATCGTCAGGAACAAACAGTCTACCAGACGGACAACGATCAGGTCTATCCGCCTGAAATTCTTGCAAAGCACGTCGCAGATCTGGAGAGACAGCAGACAAAACCACCCCATCCTTAAGGACACCAGCAGGTTCAGAATTCCCAGGAGAGTCAGGCTCAAAACTCCTAGAAAGAGCATCTGCCTTCACATTCCTAGAACCCGGTAAGTACGAGACCACAAAATTAAACCGGGAAAAGAACAACGACCAACGTGCCTGTCTAGGATTCAGGCGCCTGGCAGACTGCAAATAAATTAAATTCTTGCGATCAGTCAAAACTACCACCTGATGTCTGGCAATCTCAAGCCAATGACGCCACTCCTCAAATGCCCACTTCATGGCCAAAAGCTCCCGATTACCAACATCATAGTTTCGCTCGGCGGCCGAAAATTTTCGCGAAAAGAACGCACAAGGTCTCATCACTGAGCAGTCGGAACTTTTCTGCGACAAAACCGCCCCCGCTCCGATCTCGGAAGCATCGACCTCAACCTGAAAGGGAAGAGAAACATCAGGCTGGCGCAACACAGGGGCAGACAAAAAGCGGCGCTTAAGCTCCCGAAAGGCCTCCACAGCAGCAGGGGGCCAATTGGCAACATCAGCACCCTTTTTGGTCAAATCCGTCAGAGGTTTAGCAACGCCAGAAAAACCAGTTATAAATCGACGATAAAAATTAGCAAAGCCCAAGAATTTCTGAAGACTCTTCAGAGAAGTAGGCTGCGTCCAGTCGTAAATAGCTCGAACCTTGACAGGGTCCATCTCAATAGAAGAAGGGGAAAAAATATACCCCAAAAAGGAAATTTTTTGAACCCCAAAAACACACTTTGAACACTTTACACACAAAGAATTCTCCCGCAAAACCTGAAAAACCCTCCTGACCTGCTGAACATGAGACTCCCAGTCATCAGAAAAAATCAAAATATCATCCAAGTACACAATCATAAATTTATCCAAATATTCACGGAAAATATCATGCATCAAGGACTGAAAGACCGAAGGTGCATTAGAAAGGCCGAAAGGCATTACCAAATACTCAAAATGGCCCTCAGGCGTATTAAATGCGGTTTTCCACTCATCCCCCTGCTTAATTCGCACCAAATTATACGCCCCACGAAGATCAATCTTAGAGAACCACTTAGCCCCCCTTATGCGAGCAAACAAATCAGTCAGCAAAGGCAACGGATACTGATATTTGACTGTAATTTTATTCAGGAGTCGATAATCAATACAAGGCCTCAGAGAGCCATCCTTTTTAGAGACAAAGAAAAAACCGGCTCCTAAAGGTGATGAAGAAGGACGAATATGTCCCTTTTCCAGGGACTCCTTAATATACTCGCGCATAGCAGCATGTTCAGGTACAGATAGGTTAAACAAACGACCCTTTGGAAATTTACTGCCAGGAATCAGATCTATGGCGCAATCACAATCCCTGTGAGGAGGGAGTGAACCAATCTTAGGCTCTTCAAAAATATCACGATAATCAGACAAAAATGCCGGAATCTCAGATGGAATAGATGACGAAATGGACACCAAAGGAGTGTCCCCATGAGCCCCCCGACATCCCCAGCTTAACACAGACATAGCTTTCCAGTCAAGGACTGGGTTATGAGACTGTAACCATGGTAATCCAAGCACCAAAACATCATGTAAATTGTACAACACAAGGAAGCGAATCACCTCCTGATGGTCTGGAGTCATACGCATAGTCACTTGCGTCCAGAACTGTGGTTTATTACAAGCCAAAGGTGTAGAATCCATACCTTTCAGAGGTATAGGGACTTCCAGAGGCTCTAAATCAAACCCACAGTGCCTGGCAAAGGACCAGTCCATAAGACTCAGAGCGGCGCCAGAGTCCACATAGGCATCCACGGTAATAACTGATAATGAACAAATCAAGGTTACAGACAAAATAAATTTGGACTGTAAAGTGCCAATTGAAATAGACTTGTCAACCTTCCTAGTACGTTTAGAGCATGCCGATATAACATGAGCAGAATCACCACAATAGAAGCATAACCCATTTTTACGCCTATAATTCTGCCGCTCGCTTCTGGACATAATTCTGTCACATTGCATTTTCTCTGGCGTCTCTTCAGAAGATACCACCAAATGATGCACGGGTTTGCGCTCCCGCAAACGCCGATCAATCTGAATTGCCATTGTCATGGACTCGTTCATACCTGTGGGTGCAGGGAACCCGACCATAACATCTTTCACGGCATCAGGAAGGCCCTCTCTGAAATTTGCCGCTAAGGCGCACTCATTCCACTGAGTAAGCACAGACCATTTACGAAATTTTTGGCAGTATATCTCAGCTTCATCTTGCCCTTGAGATAGGGCTATCAAAGCTTTTTCAGCTTGAATCTCCAAATTAGGTTCCTCATAAAGCAACCCTAAAGGCAGGAAAAACGCATCCACATTGAGCAACGCAGGATCCCCTGGTGCCAATGAAAATGCCCAATTTTGAGGGTCACCACGCAGCAAAGAAATTACAATCTTAACCTGCTGAACAGGATCTCCTGAGGAGTGAGGTCTGAGAGAAAGGAATAATTTACAATTATATTTGAAATTCAGAAACCGAGATCTATCTCCGGAAAACACCTCTGGTGTAGGGATTTTAGGTTCAGAAATAGGAGTATGTATAACAAAATCTTGTAAATTTTGAACCTTCGTAGCAAGATTATTTAAACCTGCAGCCAAACTCTGAGGATCCATCTTTAAACAGGTGAGCTCAGAGCCATTCAAGGATTATAAGGAGAGAAAGGCAAAGGCTGTAATTAGAGCTGAAATACAACTGGTCCAACTATGGAGCAAGCATAGGGGAAAAAGAAAAAAAAAAAATTTTACAGACTTCTTTTTTCTCTCCTTTCTTCTGCCAATAAGTTTAACAGTGGCCGGTCATACTGTCATGGTTCCCAATGGCAAGGGAATGTCAGAAACATATAAATAACGGACAAGCTCTGGGTGATGGAATCTCGAGCTGACCGTGAGCTAAATCTACCACACAACTAATAGCAGCCAGGGAGCATACCTACGACTTCCTAGATGCCACGCGCCAGCCGGAGGACTAACTACGCCTGGTAGAGGAAGGAACAGACCTGGCTTACCTCTAGGGAAATACCCCAAAAGATGATAGCAGCCCCCCACATGTAATAACGGTGAGTTCAAGAGGAAAAGACATACACAGTATGAAAGTAGATTTAGCAAAGAGAGGTCCACTTACTAGATAGCAGAAGGATACAAAAGAGGACTACACGGTCAACTGAAAACCCTTTCAAAAAACCATCCTGAAATTACTTTAAGACTCCTGTGTCAACTCATGACACAGGAGTGGCAATTTCAGCCCGCAAGAGCTTCCAGTTACAGAGAATAACAAAAACTGCAAACTGGACAAAAGATACAAAACAAAAGGACAAAGTCCACTTAGCTGATCAGCAAACTAGTAGCAGGAACATGCAACCGAAGGCTCTGGTTACAATGATGACCGGCAAGGAAATGACTGGAGAGCAAGGCTAAATAGGAAACTCCCAAACACTGATGGAAGCAGGTGAACAGAAGCAGCAAAGTGCAAACAAGTCCCCAGTACCACCAGCAACCACCAGGGGAGCCCAAAAAGCGGATACACAACACTTATCTATCTGTGTTTGGACTAAGACAAGGATTTATTCGTGTCAAGTATCCTCAAGAATAACTGTGCTTCGTAGACTTTCTGCTTGATTGCATTTTCCTCTGAAGTTTCCTATAGACTGCTAAGCTGCGTTTAATATTTTGTGTTGTGGACTTGAGTTTCTCTCTGCACCTGTTTGAATCACCGTGTGATAATATAGACTTTGCCACTTATAAAACTGTGTCCTGTAGTTGTCTTGTTTCATTCAAAGAGTCTCCTGAGTTATCCCCTATAATTATTACAGGATACTCTAGCCATAAAAAAAAGGAGACTGCTGGAACAATGACTGCAGAAAGCAGATTAGAGCAGGTGTTTTCCATAATTAGATCACTGCAGAAAGATGTGGAAGGTCTGCAAAAGAAGTTTGGAAGCTTTGAACACAATCAACAAGTGTTTGGACAAACTTTGCAGGACTTAAGCAACCGCATGGCAGCCCAGGAAAACAAACTTACTGGCATAGAGTCCCAGTATGGACGGGCTTTTCAGGACATAAGCACGCAAATAGCTGAACAAGTGACTTTACCCTCTGGGCAACCGCCACCAGCTAGCCCACCTAAGTTGCCCCCATTCAGATTTAATGGTGATCGCGACAAATTTCATGGCTTTGTGAATCAATGTATGCTATATTTTGATGTGCATGCTGACCGTTTTTCTACTGATAGATCCAAAGTATTGTGTGTAATAATGCTACTGACCTCACGAGCGCTCGCCTGGGCGAATCCGATGATTGAGTCTCGTGACCCACGGTTAAATAACTTGGATGATTTCTTGGTCGCTATGGCATTAATGTTTGATGACCCTAATCACCGTGCAACCGCTGAATCTGCTTTGTTGTCTTTACGCCAGGCTAAACGTTCTGTTATTGAGTATGCCACTGAATTCAGGAGATTAGCGGTAGATACCAATTGGGACAGTTATGCACAATTGCCTATTTTTTAAAAGGGGTCTGTCTAGTATTATAAAAGATGAACTAGCTCTCTCTGAGTCACCACAAGAGCTAGAGACATTTATACAGCATTGTGTGCGCATAGACATTCGCCTTACCGTGCGTAGGCAGGAGAAATTTGCTGCATATAACCGTATTTCTAACTTTTCCCTTCCTTCCAAAGAGCCTGCAGGTAAAACCTCTCGGGAGGTGGAGGAGGTGCCCATGCAAATTAATTCCATTCAGAGGTGCGAGATCAATGAGCGCTGGGAGCATCGCCTTCGTGAAAGTCTATGTTTCTACTGCGGCCAGTCTGACCACTTCTTGATCAATTGTCCTAAGTGTCCTAGACAGCCTAACAAGGTGCTAGCAGCAGTAGGGGAGTATGACCACTGTGATGATGAATCTGACATCTCTGAATGTAGCCTGCCTTTAAACACTGTATTCCATTCACTTTCTATGACTTCACCCCCCAAGGAGCTGAAGGAGAATAACTCTCACTGTTCTCTCCCTATTAAGATCCTATGTTCAGGACAGTGGATTTCCAGTGCAGCTATGATTGACTCAGGTGCAGGTGGCAATTTCATGGATATCGCATTTGCCAAGGAACATGATATTGAAATTCAGCAAAGAGCCTCTCCAATTACCATGGAAACAGTGGATGCGTCACCTTTAATCTCTGGGCCTGTGGATCGGGAGACAGTACCCTTTGAAATTTTGTTGGAGCCTAATCATCATGAGCAACTTTCTTTCTTGCTAATTTCTTCTCCTCATTTTCCTGTGATTTTAGGCATTCCTTGGTTGCGTTCTCAGAACCCAATTATCAACTGGGAGACCAAGGAGATTATCATTCCAACAAGGAGCAACTCAGCGTTAACTGAAGCTGTCCCCGAGTCCACGGCTACGGAACCACATGTACAGGTATTTTCTTTACCTCCAGCATATAAAGAGTTCTCTGACATCTGTGACAAGAAGAATGCAGATCAGCTTCCTCCACAAAGGCATTATGACTGTCCCATTGAGCAGCTTCCTGGGGCAGCTATTCCTTTTGGTAACGTATACCCTTTGGCGGCACCTGAGCTTCAAGCCTTAAAGGAGTATATTGATGAAAATCTGGCCAAAGGCTTCATATGTCCTTCTTCTTCACCAGCAGGGGCACCTATATTTTTTGTTAAAAAGAAGGATGGGACCCTGAGACCCTGTGTTGACTATCGGGAACTCAATAAGGTAACCGTACAAAACCGTTACGCTTTGCCTCTTTGATTCCCGAATTACTGGAAAGAGTCTGCCATGCTAAGGTGTTCTCTAAACTGGATCTTCGTGGGGCTTATAATTTGGTGCGTATTCGTCCAGGGGATGAATGGAAGACAGCATTCCGATGCCGGTATGGACACTTTGAATATCTCGTGATGCCCTTCGGGCTTTGTAATGCCCCTGCAACGTTTCAACACCGTGCTAATGACATTTTCAGAGATTTGTTGGACCAGTTTGTGGTGATCTATTTGGACGATATTCTAATCTTTTCTGACTCTCTACAGGAACATGAAGAACATGTCAAAGCTGTTTTAAGACGTCTGAAAGAGAACCATCTGTATATCAAGCCGGAGAAATGCGAGTTCCATCGTTCTGGGATACAGTTCTTAGGTTATATCATCTCTCCCCAGGGGCTGAACATGGAATCTGGTAAGATTCAGGCTATCCTTGACTGGCCAGTACCCAAGAACGTTAAGGAGGTCCAACGTTTCTCTCAGTAAAAGTTTGGTTTTTATGAACCACGTGTCTCCTGCACTGTTTGCTGTCCTGGTTCCAGAAGAAGGATTCCTGGACTCTGAACAGGCCTGCTGGCTACAAGTAAGTGTAAATCACCACATATACAGCAGCACACCAGGACTGAGACACCCCTTTCCTGTAGGACTGTAGAATGCCAGAACGAGTGGGGACCAGAGCTACCTCGTTTGGGCATCTTACAGACACATTGAGTTAAAACACAATAAAGATTTATTCATGACCTTGGTTTTGATCTTGGTATTAGTAGGTATGACTATCCTAATTTCAAAATTCCTACACATATGCATTATCTAATCTCGCATTTCTATTTGAAGGAAAACCTGCATATTGTAGGGCTTAGATGTTGACCTCTTCTATTTTTCTCTTCATTAGATATTCATTGCATTACCGCAATTACCTTCAGAGATGGCAGAACATTCTCAATTACCTGCATCTGTTTAAGGATCATTGCGTTCACTCTACCGTCTGCTTTGTCCCATGGATGAGTTTTCCAGCATCTTACTTGCTTTAAATTTGAGAAGCAATAAAAAACTACTTTTCATATGAATCATATTATGCTCATCAGTGACATTTTCCAACTTTTTCCACTCTCCACTTTAATGGTGGTAATTGTAGCTGCAACTGTAAACGGGCAAATTAACTTAACAAATCATGTTCTGTTTTAGAAGGTTTCGTGCTTTTGTGTAAAAAAAAAAATAGAATATGTTTTAATATTATCAAAGGATTGGGTCCATAAAATCAACTCATATGTATAGGACGGCACGCACTTAGGACTTATCTACTGGAGTTTTAATAATGTTATAATTTCCATTTGCTTCGTAGGTCTACACAGTTCTTCATCCAAACTAAGTATGAACAAGGTGTTTTGCTTTGAGCGTAAAAATATGAGTTCTGGAACGCAAAAAATACCCTACATGAAATAAAAAATACACGCTTCAATCTGAATTTCCTCTAGCATTATAACCTTAAAACAACTACCCAAATTCCACAAGATGGATAGGAACTCTGTGAAGGTCAACAAAATCTTTTTTACCTAATTCCCCTATAGTCATATGATTCCTTATATTACTAAATCTTTTCAAGTGTAATTAGTAAGCTAGGTATCTGGCCATCGTCCCCCACAAGCAGCATATACTTCAAACTTTTTAAAGTTCTTTGCAAAATAGGTATGATTACTAACCCGTTTACCCTCCATACATTTACTGTACTATTCAAGCTCACTCATACATGGATGCGCTCTTATTGATACTTGCTACCCCTCTGCATTGGAAAGGATAATAGAAAACCTCTGTGATGGCAGGATTATAGAGATAAGTGAATCAATTTGATGCAAATCGAGTTCCAGTTGAATTTCATGAAATTTGCAGGTACCAATGTGTGTGAACAATTTGCGATTCAATTCATGCAAATCAGCGAAAGATTGCAATAGCCAGAAACACTCACATGATGTCAGACTTTGGATTGATGTTAAAGGGGTTGTACAGGCTTGGGGTTTAAGACTGCAGTTACTTGAAGTAAATTGAGTGAGTCCAGATATTTCTAGTTGGAATGTAACTGAAGTATGCAAATCGCATACTTGCTCCTGATGCCAGGAACAGAAAATCCTGACAGCACGCACTGTGCGCGCTGTGAGGATTCACTAGTCTACAATAATAACAAAGTGAGAATAATGACAAAAAACTCAAACTGTAGAAAAATACATTTCTGACATTTGAAAAAAATATTAGTGACCAACATAGTCGTCCTTCTTTTCATCAACAGTCAAAAGCTATCAATCCATGGAGTCTGTCAGTTTCTTAACTTTTTAGCTCGTGCCAACCACAGCCTCCTTGACTCAAAAAATAAGACAGTCTTATAGTAGCTCACACTAATGTCAATTACTACTAAAGAGTATTCTCTTTTACTTACATAGAGTAATTCTAATTGAAGGGTAAGTAAACTTTTTAACAATACAGGGTCCATGTATAGAAGCGCCTGAGCGCGAAACGGCCGTCGTCCGCCTTTGTCACTCCCCCGCTCCCTCGTATATTCCTGCCGATGCCGCAGCATGTTTTTGAAGATGTAAAGTGCTAAATAAAGGACATGTTTTAGCTGAAGATAAATGGTGAGTGACGCATTTCTTTCTTATACTTGCTCAATTCCTGACTTCTGAATTTGTTACGCGGAGCACCACCTAATTTTCATTAGAGGCTAACAGCGATCACTCCATGCAAGATCACACGGCAGATTGCTTAGATATACAGCTTTTCAGTGCCGGTCACAATTTTTCTTTATTGTTGTGTTTTTAATAATACAATTTTATAGGTTGGTGGAAAAAGTAGATATTGTCCAGCACTCAGGGTAAAAAGTTCTTTCTTTCTTTATTCATCCAAAATACACCTGATACATGATAGACAAGTTAAAAACAAAGTGAAGCCAATGCGTTTGAAGTGGAAAACCGCTATTACTCATTTCATATACCATGCGTAAGTGTTGTTTTTCCACTCGGATTGAGTCAGTTTTACTTTGTTTCTAAGTTTTCTATCATGTGTATCCGCTGTATTTTGGATCAATAAATAAAGAAACTTCTTTTTATCTAGAGTACTGGACAATAACTGCCTTTTCCACATGTTTTGTCTCAGGAAGCCAGCCCTGCTATATGCTCAGTGCACTGAGAATTCTAAGGATATCAATTGTCTCCCATGCAAGAAGAGTTCATGGAACGGTAAGTTGATCCTCTGATCCTTCTTTTATTTTTTATATTTTACAGTTTGCAGGTAAAAATAACTTGCACAAGAATTAGAACTTTCTAAATACATAGCTTTTCCTCATTATAGGTACCAGTCTATATTATACCTCAGAGCTGTAGTTACAATCCTGCAGATTAATGGAAACAGATTGGAAAGGCTTGCTCACAGACAAACCTCTAAAAATCTCAATGTATTGGTAGAACCAATTCTTACTAACCCTCTGTAATGTTCATCTCTGGCACTCCAAGTTCAGGTGCAGTGTGCTTGACAGGCACAGGTTAGAAAACCGCTTAGAACAGTGGTGGCAAGCCTATGGCATGCGTGTGAGAGTGGGCATGCAAAGCCCTCCCTGTGGGCAAGCGAGCCATCAGTGGACCAGGGATGGTGGGTGAGGAGCTCTGCAATGCCAGTCCTTACTTTAGCTGGATCTGTGTCTTCAGACACAGATCCAGCTGAAGTGCATTGCAGCACACAAACTTGCAGGGTCCTTGCGCCGCAATACACGCTGCTGGCCAGTCAGAGGCCAGCAGCTGACATCAGCATACACGCGACTAGGCCCATGGCAGTGATGTCATGCACTTCCTGTTGCTTGGACCCTGAAATTAGCTGCTAGCTGCTTAAGTTGATGCAGCCCACAGGGAAAAGGAAGGAAGGTGAGTAGCAGTGTTTATTGCGTTTTTTTTATTTCTATGAGTTGAACAGCGGTGCCGGCAGAATGGGGGACAAATACCAGGATGGGGGCATATATACAACTAGCTGTTTCCAGCCAGCTAATGCTCAGCATGCTCATTGCTATCTAATTTTTGTCAATATTCTTGTTGTCGATCAGCTACTGCATCGTTGTCCGGATTTTCCTGTGGCCTGTGAGATGGACCTGGCGACTCTTCTTGGCTCATTTTGTTTCGGAGAATGTGGATGCGATTAAATGTACGTTTACCTTGGCTGAAGCAGTTGAATTACATAGAAAGGAAGTGCTGCGTGTGGTAATGTGGGGGGGGGGGGCAGAGCCTCGTGTGGTAATGTGTGGGGACGGAGCCGCGTGTGGTAATGTGTGGGGACGGAGCCTCATGTGGTAATGTGGGGGGTAGGAGCCTCGTGTGGTAATGTGTGGGGACGGAGCCTCGTGTGGTAATGTGGGGGGACAGAGCCTCGTGTGGTAATGTGGGGGGACGAAGCCTCGTGTGGTAATGTGGAGGGACGGAGCCTCGTGTGTCAATGTGTGAGGACGGAGCCTCGTATGATAATGTGTGGGGATAGAGCATCGTGTGGTAATGTGTGGGGACGCAGCCTTGTGTGGTAATGTGTGGGGATGCAGACTTGTGTGGTAATTTGTGGGGACGGAGCCTCGTGTGGTAATGTGGGGGAACGGAGCCTCATGCGGTAATGTGTGGGGACGGAGCCTCGTGTGGTAATGTGTGGGGACGGAGCCTCGTGTGGTAATATGTTGGGACGAAGCCTCGTGGGGTAATGTGTGGGGACGGAGCATTGTGTGGTAATGTGTGGGGGCAGAGCCTCGTGTGGTAATGTGTGGGGATGGAGCCTCATGTGGTAATGTGTGGGGGTGGAGCCTCATGTGGTAATGTGTGGGGGCGGAGCCTCGTGTGGTAGTGTGTGGGGACGGAGCCTCATGTGGTAATGTGGGGGGACGAAGCCTCGTGTGGTAATGTGTGGGGACGAAGCCTCGTGTGGTAATATGTGGGGATGGAGCCTCATCTGGTAATGTGGGGGGCAGAGCCTCGTGTGGTAATGTGTGGGGACGGAGCCTCGTGTGGTAATGTGGGGGGACGGAGCCTCGTGTGGTAATGTGGGGGAATGGAGCCTCATGTGATAATATGTGGGGACAGAGCCTCGTGTGGTAATGTGTGGAGATGCAGCCTCGTATGGTAATGTGTGGGGATGGAGCCTTGTGTGGTAATGTGGGGGGACGGAGCCTTGTGTGGTAATGTGTGGGGACGTAGCCTCGTGTGGTAATGTGTGGGGATGGAGCCTCGTGTGGTAATGTGTGGGGACAGAGCCTCGTGTGGTAATGTGTGGGGATGGAGCTTCGTGTGGTAATGTGGGGGGACGGACCATCGTGTGGTAATGTGTGTGGATGGAGCCTCGTATGGTAATGTGTGGGGACGAAGCCTCGTGTGGTAATATGTGGGGATGGAGCCTCATCTGGAAATGTGGGGGGCAGAGCCTCGTGTGGTAATGTGTGGGGACGGAGCCTCGTGTGGTAATGTGGGGGAATGGAGCCTCGTGTGGTAATATGTGGGGACAGAGCCTCGTGTGGTAATGTGTGGAGACGCAGCCTCATGTGGTAATGTGTGGGGATGGAGCCTTGTGTAGTAATGTGGGGGGACGGAGCCTCGTGTGGTAATGTGTGGGGACGTAGCCTCGTGTGGTAATGTGTGGAGACGCAGCCTCGTGTGGTAATGTGTGGGGATGGAGCCTTGTGTGGTAATGTGGGGGGACGGAGCCTCGTGTGGTAATGTGTGGGGACGTAGCCTCATGTGGTAATGTGTGTGGACGGAGCCTCATGTGGTAATGTGTGGGGATGGAGCCTCATGTGGTAATGTGTGGGGACGGAGCCTCGTGTGGTAATGTGTGTAGACGGAGCCTCGTGTGGTAATGTGTGGGGACGGAGCCTCGTGTGGTAATGTGTGGGGATGGAGCCTCGTGTGGTAATGTGTGGGGAAGGAGCCTTGTGTAGCAATGTGGGGGGATTATGTGCGGTAATGTGGTGGGGGCAGAATTATATGTGGTAATGTAGTGGGGGCGGGATTATCTGTGGTAATGTGTTGGAGGGGCGGAAATATGTGTGGTAATGTGGTGGGGGCGGGATTATGTGTGGTAATGCGGTGGGGGGATTATCTGTGGTAATGTGGTGGGGTGGGCGGGATTATGTGCGGTGATGTGGTGGGGGGCGGGATTATGTGTGGTAATGTGGTGGGGAGATTATGTGTGGTGATGTGGTGGGGGGGTGTGATTATGTGTGGTAATGTGGTGGGGGAATTATGTGTGGTAATGCGGTGGGGCGGGATTATGTGTGGTGATGTGGTGGGGGGGTGGGATTATGTGTGGTGATATGGTGGGGGTGGGATTATGTGTGGTAATGTGGTGGGGGCGAGATTATGTGTGGTGATATGGTGGGGGTGGGATTATGTGTGGTGATGTGGTGGGGGGCGGGATTATGTGTGGAAATGTGGTGGGGGGATTATCTGTGGTAATGTGGTGGGGTGGGCGGGATTATGTGTGGTGATGTGGTGAGGGGGCGTGATTATGTGTGGTAATGTGGTGGGGGAATTATGTGTGGTAATGCGGTGGGGCGGGATTATGTGTGGTGATGTGGTGGGGGGCGGGATTATGTGTGGTGATATGGTGGAGGTGGGATTATGTGTGGTAATGTGGGGGCGGGATTATGTGTGGTGATGTGGTGGGGGGCAGGATTATGTGTGGTGATGTGGTGGGGGGCAGAATTATCTGTGGTGATGTGGTGTAAGCGGGATTATGTGTGGTAATGTGGTGGGGGGCGGGATTATGTGTGGTAATGTGGTCAGGGGCGGGATTATGTGTGGTAATGTGGTGGGGTGCGGGATTATGTGTTGATGTGGTAGGGGCAGGATTATGTGTGGTGCTGTGGTGGGGGGTGGGATTATGTGTGGTGATGTGGTGGAGGGCAGGATTATGTGTGGTGATGTGGTGGGGGTGGGCAGGGCCGGCTCCAGGTTTTCATGGGCCCTTGGGCGACAGAACCTCAGTGGGCCCCCTTGTGGAGCAAATCATGTGGCGACAGTAAAACAGCAGGGACCACAGAGACCCAAATATTTTATTTAGAAAAAAACTATGTAAACTTTATAAAAACACTAGTGCAAAATAGAGAAAGTGCAATATATCAGGGAAACTTTTGATAAATTTGCTTCTCTGTAAGTTGTAAAAGACTTTTTTGACTTTTTTGTAAAAGACATTCAAAGACTGCCGCAAGGAACACGGACATGCTGCGATCTTAAAAGAAGCGCCACATGTCCGGAGTCGCAGGGCCGCCGGGTGCGTGTTACCACGCATAGCGGAGACGGGATTTCATAAAATCCCCTTCACTATGCTGGAACATCTGGACGCTGCGTGTTTGACGCTGTGGCCCCACGCAGCGTCAAACACGCAGCGTTTACTTAACGTGGACACATACCCTAACCGTTCCCATCACCAGATCACACATATAGCCGGCAGCTTTTGTTTTGGCCAAAAGATTTTGTAAGCCGCCACCATAACACGGTAGACTCTTTTGGTGAGGCCCTACTCTGCTGTAACCTATTAAATATTTGTTAAAATATGCAATACAATTTAGGTATATTTTTATTTATTTTTCAATTTTTAAAATGACCAATAATATCACATAAAAAGAACAAATACCGCTACACCATGACCAGATGACATATTACCACCACAGTGATCGAATAATATCACATACAAGGGACAAATACCGCAACACCATGTCCAGACCACATATTACCACCACATAGTGACTGAATACTACAATTCTGATCAGTAATAAAAAAAAAGCACCACACTATCACCATCAGTGCCATTATACACAGGAGATCTGTACTTAGTATGCAGTGTCTGTGTAGAGGTAATACAGTGATCACTAGTGAGATTATACACAGGAGCTCTGTATATAGTATACAGTGTATAGTGTCAGTGTATAGGTAACACTGACTTACCAGTGACGTCTCTAGGTTAAGTCCTTCATCTTTCATCCAGCACAGACCGCCATCATGTCTTCCAGCCAGGACTCGTCTCTGCAGGAAATAACAGAGTTATCTCGCGCTCCGCTTGTAGAACACATTACTTAATTTTTCCGAACTTCTACATTACACCGCATAAAGAAAAAGAGGCGACATAGTGTCACTCTACACAGTAACAGGACCGCCCCCTCATTTAAAACAGTGTCCTCAAAAAATAAATACATCACTGCAGTAATAATATCCCTTAATTAGTCCCTATGGTAATAATATTCCCCATCCTGGCCCCCGTGTGTCTCATTCCTGGCGTCAGCCATATGTTCTCCCATCCTGCCCTCATGAGTATCCTTTCTGCACCATATGATCTCCCCATCCTGCCCCATCTGTCTCCATCGTATCCATCCTGCCCCATGATCCTGCCCCATCTGTCTCCAATCCTGCCTCCAGTGTCTCCAATCATGCCCGTATCACCATTCTGCCCCGTCTCCAATCAGGCCCCCATTTCTGCAATCATGCCCCCTGTGTCTCAATTCTGCCCCATCTGTTTCCATTCCTGCCCCAGTGTCTCCAGTCATGCCCCAGTGTCTCCAGTCATGCCGCCATGTCTGTCATCCTGCCCCTTGTCTCCAATCATGCCGTTTCTCCTTTCTGCCCCCGTGTCCAGCTTTCTGCCCCCGTGTCCAGCGCTCTGCCCCCTCCTGTGTCCAGCGCTCTGCCCCCTCCTGTGTCCAGCGCTCTGCCCCCTCCTGTGTCCAGCGTTCTGCCCCCTCCTGTGTCCAGCGTTCTGCCCCCTCCTGTGTCCAGCGTTCTGCCCCCTCCTGTGTCCAGCGTTCTGCCCCCTCCTGTGTCCAGCGTTCTGCCCCCTCCTGTGTCCAGCGTTCTGCCCCCTCCTGTGTCCAGCGTTCTGCCCCCTCCTGTGTCCAGCGTTCTGCCCCCTCCTGTGTCCAGCGTTCTGCCCCCTCCTGTGTCCAGCGTTCTGCCCCCTCCTGTGTCCAGCGCTCTGCCCCCTCCTGTGTCCAGCGTTCTGCCCCCTCCTGTGTCCAGCGCTCTGCCCCCTCCTGTGTCCAGCGTTCTGCCCCCTCCTGTGTCCAGCGTTCTGCCCCCTCCTGTGTCCAGCGTTCTGCCCCCTCCTGTGTCCAGCGTTCTGCCCCCACCTGTGTCCAGCGTTCTGCCCCCTCCTGTGTCCAGCGTTCTGCCCCCTCCTGTGTCCAGCGCTCTGCCCCCTCCTGTGTCCAGCGCTCTGCCCCCTCCTGTGTCCAGCGTTCTGCCCCCTCCTGTGTCCAGCGTTCTGCCCCCTCCTGTGTCCAGCGTTCTGCCCCCTCCTGTGTCCAGCGTTCTGCCCCCTCCTGTGTCCAGCGTTCTGCCCCCTCCTGTGTCCAGCGTTCTGCCCCCTCCTGTGTCCAGCGTTCTGCCCCCTCCTGTGTCCAGCGTTCTGCCCCCTCCTGTGTCCAGCGTTCTGCCCCCTCCTGTGTCCAGCGTTCTGCCCCCTCCTGTGTCCAGCGTTCTGCCCCCTCCTGTGTCCAGCGTTCTGCCCCCTCCTGTGTCCAGCGTTCTGCCCCCTCCTGTGTCCAGCGTTCTGCCCCCTCCTGTGTCCAGCGCTCTGCCCCCTCCTGTGTCCAGCGTTCTGCCCCCTCCTGTGTCCAGCGTTCTGCCCCCTCCTGTGTCCAGCGTTCTGCCCCCTCCTGTGTCCAGCGCTCTGCCCCCCCCTGTGTCCAGCGTTCTGCCCCCCCTGTGTCCAGCGTTCTGCCCCCTCCTGTGTCCAGCGTTCTGCCCCCTCCTGTGTCCAGCGTTCTGCCCCCTCCTGTGTCCAGCGTTCTGCCCCCTCCTGTGTCCAGCGTTCTGCCCCCTCCTGTGTCCAGCGTTCTGCCCCCTCCTGTGTCCAGCGTTCTGCCCCCTCCTGTGTCCAGCGTTCTGCCCCCTCCTGTGTCCAGCGTTCTGCCCCCTCCTGTGTCCAGCGTTCTGCCCCCTCCTGTGTCCAGCGTTCTGCCCCCTCCTGTGTCCAGCGTTCTGCCCCCTCCTGTGTCCAGCGCTCTGCCCCCTCCTGTGTCCAGCGTTCTGCCCCCTCCTGTGTCCAGCGTTCTGCCCCCTCCTGTGTCCAGCGTTCTGCCCCCTCCTGTGTCCAGCGCTCTGCCCCCTCCTGTGTCCAGCGTTCTGCCCCCTCCTGTGTCCAGCGTTCTGCCCCCTCCTGTGTCCAGCGTTCTGCCCCCTCCTGTGTCCAGCGTTCTGCCCCCTCCTGTGTCCAGCGTTCTGCCCCCCCCTGTGTCCAGCGTTCTGCCCCCCCTGTGTCCAGCGTTCTGCCCCCTCCTGTGTCCAGCGTTCTGCCCCCTCCTGTGTCCAGCGTTCTGCCCCCTCCTGTGTCCAGCGTTCTGCCCCCTCCTGTGTCCAGCGTTCTGCCCCCTCCTGTGTCCAGCGTTCTGCCCCCTCCTGTGTCCAGCGTTCTGCCCCCTCCTGTGTCCAGCGTTCTGCCCCCTCCTGTGTCCAGCGTTCTGCCCCCTCCTGTGTCCAGCGTTCTGCCCCCTCCTGTGTCCAGCGTTCTGCCCCCTCCTGTGTCCAGCGCTCTGCCCCCTCCTGTGTCCAGCGTTCTGCCCCCTCCTGTGTCCAGCGTTCTGCCCCCTCCTGTGTCCAGCGTTCTGCCCCCTCCTGTGTCCAGCGTTCTGCCCCCTCCTGTGTCCAGCGTTCTGCCCCCTCCTGTGTCCAGCGTTCTGCCCCCTCCTGTGTCCAGCGTTCTGCCCCCTCCTGTGTCCAGCGTTCTGCCCCC
Source organism: Ranitomeya variabilis (assembly GCF_051348905.1). Lineage (NCBI taxonomy): Eukaryota > Metazoa > Chordata > Amphibia > Anura > Dendrobatidae > Ranitomeya > Ranitomeya variabilis. Next base: position 272,715,948 of record NC_135233.1, on the reverse strand, counting down.
TCCTGTGTCCAGCGTTCTGCCCCCTCCTGTGTCCAGCGCTCTGCCCCCTCCTGTGTCCAGCGTTCTGCCCCCTCCTGTGTCCAGCGTTCTGCCCCCTCCTGTGTCCAGCGTTCTGCCCCCTCCTGTGTCCAGCGTTCTGCCCCCTCCTGTGTCCAGCGTTCTGCCCCCTCCTGTGTCCAGCGTTCTGCCCCCTCCTGTGTCCAGCGTTCTGCCCCCTCCTGTGTCCAGCGTTCTGCCCCCTCCTGTGTCCAGCGTTCTGCCCCCTCCTGTGTCCAGCGTTCTGCCCCCTCCTAAAAGTAAAAAAAAAAAAACACTACATACTCACCGTCTGTTGCCCGTCACGTCCCCTGGAGCTTGCCGTACTGACTGTCTCAGCGCCGTCCGGCCGTAAAGCAGAGCCCAGCGGTGAACCTGCAGTAACAGCGGTTCACCGCTGGGCACCGCTGTTACGGCCGGCCGGTGCTGAGACACAGTCAGTGCGGCAAGCGCCGAGGGACCACATGAAGGACGACAGAAGGTGCGTATGTAGTGTTTTTTTTTTTTTACATGGGGACTTCGGCATCGCTGAAGACAGTTTCAGCGATGCCGAAGTCGCTTGGTCGCTGGAGAGAGCTGTCTGTGTGACAGCTCCCCAGCGACCACACAGCAACTTAGTAAGATTCAGCCTGAATCCCACCCCTGTGGGCGGGGCTTTCAGCGGGGACTCCGTCTCCTCCGTCCCCTCTGTCTCTGGATCGGCGAGTCGGCGGCCAGTCCCAAGTAAGAAAAAAAAAATAAAAAAAAATTGCCGTCGGATCCTAGGGGGGCCCCCAGAAGTCAGGGGGCCCCGGCATCTGCCCGACCCTGCCGTCCGCTGACGCCGGCCCTGGGGGTGGGATTATGTGTGGTAATGTGGTGGGGGGGCGGGATTATGTGTGGTAATGTGGTGGAGGGCGGGATTATGTGTGGCAATGTGGTGGGGGCGGGATTATCTGTGGTGATGTGGTGGGGGGCGGGATTATGTGTGATGATGTGGTGGTGGGTGGGATTATATGTGGTGATGTGGTGGGGAGCCGGGATTGTGTGTGGTGATGTGGTGGGAGGGCGTGATTGTGTGTGGTGATGTGCTGCGGATTGTGTGTAGTAATGTGGTGGGGGCGGGATTGTGTGTGGTTATATGGTGGGGCGGGATTATGTGTGGCAAGGGGGGCGGGATTATGTGTGGTGATGTGGTGGGGGCGGAGCTACTGTGCAGGGGGCGGGATTTTGAGTGTGATGTGGTGGGGGCGGGATTATGTGTGGTGATGTGGTGGGGGGTGGGATTATGTGTGGTAATGGGGTGGTGGGCGGGATTATGTGTGGTGATGTGGGCGAGCGGGATTATGTGTGGTAATGTGGTGGGGGTGGGATTGTGTGTGGTAATGTGGTGGGGGGCGGGATTGTGTGTGCTAATGGGGTGGGGGGCGGGATTATGTGTGGTGATGTGGGGGGCAGGATTATGTGTGGTGATGTGGTGGGGGGCAGGATTATGTGTGGTAATGTGGTGGGGGGCGGGATTGTGTGTGGTAATGTGGTGGGGGCGGGATTGTGTGTGGTATTGTGGTGGGGGCGGGATTTTGTGTGGTGATGTGTTGGGGGCAGAGCTACTGTGCAGGGCGCGGGATTAGCGAGTAATCACGATGCCTCTTATATATATAGATGGTGGGCAGACATGTACAATGATGGGAGCATATACCAGGATGGGGGAACATATACCAGGATTGAGTAGATATACCAGGATGGGTTGCACATACAAGGATGGTGGAACATATACTAGGATGGGGGAACATATACCAGGATGAAGGACATATAGCAGGATGGGGGGCATATATACCAGGATGAAGGGCATATACCAGGGGAGCATATACAAGGATGGGGGAGCATATACAAGGATGGATGCATATATATGGATTGGGGAGCATATAGCAGGATGGGGGAGCATATGCAAGGATGGGGGAACATATATAAGGATGAGGGCATCATATGCAAGGATGAGGGTGTATATACATGTTGTGGGGGGGGAGCATGGCTTGAGGAAACATATACAAAGATGAGGGACATATGCAAGGATGGAGTAGCATATACTAGGATGGGGGAGCATATACTACAATGAGGTTATGTACATGGATTGAGGGAGCATATACCAGGATGGGGGGAGCATATACAAGGATGAGGGGCATATAACAGGATGAGGGGCATATATCAGGATGTGAGTGCATACACCAGGATTCGGGTGCATATTCAAATATAAGGGGTATATACAAGGATGAGGGGCACATAAAAGGATGAGGGGGCATATACAAGGAAGAGGGGCATATACCAGGATGTGGGTGCATACATAATAGGACGAGGCTGCATATACGAGAGTGAGGGTGCATATATAGGGATGAGGGAGCAAATACCAGGATAGGAAGCATATTCAGGTACCCCTGCTCCTGTCTGTGGCTGCTCTCTACTGCCCCACCTGCTCTCTGCTGCCCTGGCCTGCTCTGCTGCCCCCATCTGCTTTTTGCATGAGTTGTTTTTCTAAACTAAAACCTCAGTATTCAGGTTAAATTGCCATGTTGGCACATTAAGATAAATAAGTGGGTTTTGGGATACAGTTTGGGCTCTCGGTCTCTAAAAGGTTTGAATCGCCATCACTGGCCTAGAATATCTAATTGTCTCTATTTCTGACCTCTAAAAGTAATTAGTGACCTTCATAGGGAATGGGAATGTATTAACCCCCGTAATCCCCAAGGGTGGTTTGCACGTTAATGACTTGGCCAATTTTTACAATTCTGACCACTGTCCCCAGGGCCGGACTGGGACTAAAATTCAGCCCTGGCATTTGAAGTCACACAGGCCCACTTGTCACATGGTGACTGTATAATATCATTGTACACTTGTAGGCTACAAGAAGTGAGGGGAGTGTAAGACGACTATATAACATATAATTACAGCTGTATCCAGCATTACAGCTCAGCCCCCATAGAATGTAATACAGCCAGCCCCCATAGACTATAATACAGCACAGCCCCATAGAATGTAATGCTGCACAGCCCCCATAGAATGTAATGCAGCACAGCCCCCATAGAATGTAATGCAGCACAGCCCCCATAGAATGTAATGCAGCACAGCCCCATAGAATGTAATACAGCCAGCCCCCATAGAATGTAATACAGCCAGCCCCCATAGAATGTAATGCAGCACAGCCCCCATAGAATGTAATGCAGCACAGCCCCCATAGAATGTAATGCAGCACAGCCCCCATAGAATGTAATGCAGCCAGCCCCCATAGAATGTAATACAGCCAGCCCCCATAGACTATAATACAGCACAGCCCCATAGAATGTAATGCTGCACAGCACCCATAGAATGTAATACAGCACAGCCCCCATAGAATGTAATACAGCCAGCCCCCGTAGACTATAATACAGCACAGCCCCATAGAATGTAATGCTGCACAGCCCCCATAGAATGTAATACAGCACAGCCCCCATAGAATGTAATACAGCCAGCCCCCATAGACTATAATACAGCACAGCCCCATAGAATGTAATGCTACACAGCCCCCATAGAATGTAATGCAGCACAGCCCCCATAGAATGTAATGCAGCACAGCCCCCATAGAATATAATACAGCCAGCCCCCATAGAATGTAATGCAGCACAGCCCCCATAGAATGTAATGCAGCACAGCCCCCATAGAATGTAATGCAGCCAGCCACCATAGAATGTAATGCAGCCAGCCACCATACAATATAATGCAGCACAGCCCCATAGAATGTAATGCAGCACAGCCCCCATACAATATAATGCAGCACAGCCCCATACAATGTAATGCAGCACAGCCCCATAGAATGTAATGCAGCACAGCCCCCATACAATATAATGCAGCACAGGCCCATAGAATGGAATGCAGCACAGCCCCATAGAATATAATGCAGCACAGGCCCATAGAATATAATGCAGCACAGGCCCATAGAATATAATGCAGCACAGGCCCATAGAATGGAATGCAGCACAGGCCCATAGAATACAATGCAGCACAGGCCCATAGAATGGAATGCAGCACAGCCCCATAGAATATAATGCAGCACAGGCCCATAGAATATAATGCAGCACAGGCCCATAGAATATAATGCAGCACAGCCCCATAGAATATAATGCAGCACAGGCCCATAGAATGTAATGCAGCACAGGCCCATAGAATGGAATGCAGCCAGCCCCATAGAATATAATGCAGCAGAGGCCCATAGAATGGAATGCAGCCAGCCCCATAGAATATAATGCAGCAGAGGCCCATAGAATGGAATGCAGCCAGCCCCATAGAATATAATGCAGCAGAGGCCCATAGAATGGAATGCAGCCAGCCCCATAGAATATAATGCAGCAGAGGCCCATAGAATGGAATGCAGCCAGCCCCATAGAATATAATGCAGCAGAGGCCCATAGAATATAATGCAGCACAGGCCCATAGAATATAATGCAGCACAGCCCCATAGAATATAATGCAGCACAGGCCCATAGAATGTAATGCAGCACAGGCCCATAGAATGGAATGCAGCCAGCCCCATAGAATATAATGCAGCAGAGGCCCATAGAATGGAATGCAGCCAGCCCCATAGAATATAATGCAGCAGAGGCCCATAGAATGGAATGCAGCCAGCCCCATAGAATATAATGCAGCAGAGGCCCATAGAATGGAATGCAGCCAGCCCCATAGAATATAATGCAGCAGAGGCCCATAGAATGGAATGCAGCCAGCCCCCATACAATATAATGCAGCACAGGCCCATAGAATGGATTGCAGCACAGCCCCCCCCAATAGCTCCACAATCCAGTCATCACTCATTGATAAAAAAAAAACAAAAACACTCTACTCACCTTTCCTCCTGCCCCGCGCTGCTCTGGCTCTGGTCTCAGAAGTCGCAGTCTGCCTGCCCGGTCACCCAGCAGGTGCGCGATGATATGACGTCATCGTGCACCCGCAGTGTCAGCGGCAGGCAGAGCGGGGAATGATGGGAGAGGGGGCGTCAGCGGACGCTCTCTCCTCCATCATTGCATTCAACTGTACCGGCGTCTACGACTATGAATGCGGGGCCGGGAACGCGCCGACAGCGGGGAGAGTGTGCCGACAGCGGCACACTCGAGCGGCCCAGTACTGCCACCGGCCCTTCTGGCATTTGCCAGAACTGCCGATGGCCAATCCGGCCCTGACTGTCCCTTTATGAAGTTATAACTCTGGAATGCTTCAACGGATCCTGATGATTCTGACAATGTTTTCTCGTGACATATTTTACTTCATGATAGTGGTAACATTTCTTTGAAAATTTCGCAATGTTCCAACTTTGAATTTTTATGCCCTTAAATCACAAAGCTATGTCACACAAACTACTTAATAAGTAACATTTCCCACATGTCTACTTTACATCAGCACAATTGTGGAACCAAAATTTTTTTGTTAGGGAGATATAAGGGTTAAAAGTTGACCAGCAATTTCTCATTTTTACAACACCATTTTTTTAGGGACCACATCACATTTGAAGTCACTTTGAGGGGCCTATATGATAGAAAATACCCAAGTGTGACACCATTCTAAAAACTGCACCCCTCAAGGTGCTCAAAACCACATACAAGAAGTGAATTAACCTTTCAGGTGTTTCACAGGAATTTTTGGAATGTTTTTTAAAAAATGGAAATAAATACATTTTTAAAATTTTATTATTTTTCTCTACCTAAGGGGTGATGAAGGGGGGTTTGATTTACTTTTATAGCAGGTTTTTTTTAGCAGATTTTTCTGATTGGCAGCTGTAACACTCTAAAAGACGCTTTTTATTGCAAAAATAGTTTTTTCGTCTCCACATTTTGAGAGCTATAATTTTTTCCATATTTTGGTCCACAGAGTCATGTGAGGTCTTGTTTTTTGTGGGACGAGTTGAGTTTCTATTGATACCATTTTTGGGCACATGACATTTTTTGATCACTTTTCATTCTGATTTTTGTGAGGCAGAATGACCAAAAACCAGCTATTCATGAATTTCTTTGGGGGGAGGGGGCGTTACCATTCCGTGTTTGGTAAAATTGATAAAGCAGTTTTATTCTTCGGGTCAGTATGATTACAGCGATACCTCATTTATATCTTTTTTTATGTTTTGGCGCTTTTATACAATAAAAACTATTTTATATTAAAAAATAATGATTTTTGCATCGCTTTATTCTGAGGACTATAACTTTTTTATTTGTTTGCTGATGATGCTGAATGGCGGCCTGTTTTTTGCAGGACAATATAACGTTTTCAGCGTACCATGGTTATTTAGATCTGTCTTTTTGATCACGTGTTATTCCACTTTTTGTTTGGCGGTATGATAATAAAGCGTTGTTTTTTGCCTCTTTTTTTACGGTGTTCACTGAAGGAGTTAACCAATGGGACAGTTTTATAGGTCGGGTCGTTACGGACACGGCGATACTAAATATGTGTACTTTTATTGTTTTTTTTAAATTTAATTAAAGAAATGTATTTATTGGAACAATATATTTTTTTTCTTTATTTAGGAATTTTTTATTTTTTTTTACACATGTAAATATTTTTTTTTTACTTTATAACATTGCCCCAGGGAGACATTACTATTTATTATCAGATCGCTGATCTGACACTTCGCTGTGCACTGTGTCAGATCAGCAAGGGAGGCTTGCTGGCGCCTGCTCTGAGCAGGTTCTTGCAAGCCACCTCCCTGCAGGACCCAGAAGGAGCCCCGCAGCCATTTTGGATCCGGGGCCTGCAATGAGGAGGAGGTAGGAGACCCTCTGAACAACGCAATCACATCGCATTGTTCCGAGGGTCTCAAGGAAGCACGCAGGGAGCCCCCTCTCTGTGCGATGCTTCTCTATGCCTATGATGTTTGATCACAGTGTTCCAGGGTTAATGTGCCAGGAGCGGTCCGTGACTGCTCCTGGCACATAGTGCCGGATGTCAGCTGTAATAATCAGCTTACGCGTTCACCAAACGGGACTTTGCAACTTTGGTAACTGTGGGCGAAATCTCCGTAGTCCAGGGGACGTCTGATCATGCGCCCTAAGAGCACTGACAGGGAATTCCATGGCGTCTATCGCGCATGCGCTTACCACACAGCATTTGGTTTCAGCAACGGTACGTCACTGCGGTGACGCCCATGAGACGCTGGAGCATGCGCTCTGAACTGAGGGGTTAGCTGCAATGGCCGCTGCCGGAAGCTCCATGCGGGCGACGTATCAGTAACACAGCTGACTCAGGTATATTGCGATAACACTTTCTGTTATTTAAGTAGCAGATCCTGCACTCACACAATACCCCTGACGAAGTCACCGTTTGGTGACGACACGCGTTGGGTTGTTGTGTAGCCCGCACTTGGACTCTGCCTAGCGGCATATTATATTTGAAAATCTCAGGCTATCCCATGATTGGTAACTATAAGGATACTGACCAACAAGTGGCTATGCTTTTTGTGGAATACTGGGTTGATGTTGCTCCCAGGACCCATGCACCATAATTGGGTGTAGAGTATTTTTGGGTGGTGTTTCCATCTACCTATTTGTTTGCTTTATCATGCAGCTATATGGTTACTCTGTATGAGGGGGTTAGACCCAATTTATCCACCTATATATTATATGGGGCTTATACTTGTAACACTTTACCTACCTTTAATATATACTCTATGGGCAGGTGTATTATGGTGCACGGCTATATTATTTATATATGGTCTGTGCTATTTGGTTGTCCATAATATAGGGGTATGCTGTCTATATCGGGATGGTCACATTGTAATAGCCACTCCACATGTGTACATTTTGAGAGTTCTGTGCGAGCAACTTGCCCTATTGTGGGCTTTCATGTATGGCAAGTTTTATGCCTTTTTAAATGTTTTTAAAAGTATATGTGGTTTGCTACTTGTATTGTTGTTTTTCTAATAAAGCTGTGTTCTTTGCAATATTTAATGTGGTGATCCCTGTGTATATAGACCTGGTCTTTTTTCTTTTGTTTGTGTATCATTGGTTTCTTCAGGTCTTAGTGTGATCCCACAATCCGTGGTGCCCCCTTATAGCTATATAGAATCAGCTGACACCCGGCGGCGATCAGCCACGCTCCCTCCGTGAGCTCAGTCGATCGACTATGACGTACTATCCCGTCATTGGGAATTAAGTCCCAGGTCACCTCGACAGGATAGTACGTCATATGGGATTAAGGGGTTAAAAGAGATTACACAAAATTAGGCGCAAAAAAGTATTTAATAACAATAAATGTAATAAAACAAAAAGTACCCAAATTTCACAACTACCACCAAATAGCCTCCAGTTTTAGGGACATAACAACTATTAAACATTAAAATTAGGAAAAAACTTAATGGTAAGGCACTAAGATACTACTGGAGTCATATTCACTCAGATTCACACGTTGAAAGTTAAGCAGAAGAAACACATTGGCAGAGAGAAAAGTAAGATTGGCAGATCATATTATACCTTATCATATTATATCATATCAGAGATTATTATTACGTGTTCGAATGCAATGTGCCTGAAAGACCATTTCTAAGAAAACCCTCTAAGAAAAAGCACAGTTATGTTCACTTTATGCCTATTTATTTGAAGCCCTTGTCACCTGTAAAAGACAAAAAATAATAAACAACAAACTACTCACCTTACACCCAATCCACCAATGCCCATGTCCCCTGTAAAAAAACAAAAATAATAAACAACCATATCCATCACCTGTCAGAAGTGCAGCTATTCCATAGTGTATCCTGATGATTCAGATGATTTGGAGAGCTGTCAAATTAGTGACCACTCTCCTCGCCAGCTGGTACCCACTGTCAGGAGCATAATCACTCTTGTCAGTGTCTAGCGCTGATCTACTGCCTTGAGAAAGTTCACCGGAGTTCATAGTTGAACCCCGGTGAACTCACAGCACCGCTGCGTGAGAACTTTTTCAAGCAGCAAGCAGTGCTTTAAGTGAAATCACCGGGGTTCAGCCTTGAACTCCAGTGAACTTTCTCACGGCCCAAGATCAGCGCTAGACACTGACAGGAGCACTTTCCCTCCTGTCAGTGTAGGCTGGCTAGTGGGGAGAGCAGTCACTCATCAGGCCACCGCCACAGGGAAAGTAGGAAGAGCCTGGCAATGCGATAAAACTAGAACAAGTAATATATGCGCCTTTTCTGGGGCAGCTGTGGGCTGCTGCTGGGGAGCAATATCCATAGCCTCTTCCTAGCCTGAGAATACCACTAGCTGTCTGCTTTAACTAGTATGGTTGTCAAAAAATGGGAAACTCCACATTGTTTTGTACTATTATTTATTTAAATAATTTAAAAAGACTATGTTGGGACCCCTCTATTCTTGATAACCAGCCATGATAAAGCTGACAACTGAGTGTTACAGCCTGCAGCTGTTAGTTTTGCCTGGCAGGTTATGAAAAATAGAAGAAACCAAATGTTATTTATTTTTACTATTTATTTATTTATAGCGCACAGAGGCCTGCTAATAAATACTCTCATCAGTGGCACCTGCTCATGCTGTTTTCAGGGACAGCAGGCTTAGGCCGGGATCACACATACCTGAGATACGGCCGAGTCTCGCAGGTGAAAACCCAGCTCTGGCGCCGGCACTCTGGAGCGGAGCATGCAGCCGCACAGCAATACATGGAGCTGCACGCTCCGAGTGCTGGCGCCAGAGCTGGGTTTTCACCTGTGAGACTCGGCCGTATCTCGCGTATGTGTCATCCCGGCCTTAGGCTGATGAGAGTAGTACTCTCTCATAATGGTCTTACCAGCGATCAGAGCCACTGGTGTTTTCAACATGACAAATTGGGAAACAGCCGATGTTTGGGGTGCCGAACTTGAATAGTAACATGGACTACCCAGAGAAGTCTGTGTTTGGTGTCCGTGCCTAGGTGTTTGGTAAGGACCCCAAACTTTACTGTGTGGGTAAATGTCACTATATTTCAATCCACCCCAGATCTCATTAAATGCTTACTGCCAACAATTAACAATAGATCATTGATTTCATTTTGCCAAACAACTATCAAAATGTTTTCTTCACCTTTCATATTTTTAATGGTATTTTTATTTTATTTTATTGACACAAGAAAATGTATTTTTATAGTATTATATTTATTCCTTGGTGGTAAAAAGCAATGTTGATAATAATACTAGGTTAGGGAAAACTAGTTGTACAATAGCTTCCAGGAAAACTTCAATAAAATGTCTAGGATACAATTTTAGGGGCATACTCTGGCAGCATTGATCAAAATAGAAATTGTTGCACTGCCAGTTTCACAAACATGTAATATGTGCACATTTTTGCAACCACAACACCCAGCCCAAGCTAGAACTTGTTAGTTCAGGTCATTAAAACACACAATCGGTCCAAGACTTGTGGCCATAATGTACTGCTTGTATAAAAAAAGCCCTTCAGCTACATGTACATGAATAGAAATGTACAAACTTAAAAAAATTGTGTTGGATTCCACTTGTCCAAATTGGTTGAAAAATTTGATCTGAGCCAATTTAGATAGGGTGGTAGACGGATGGGTGAGGAGATGTATGTCAGTGCAGAACTATGGAGAACTGTATGGCTTACAGTGATAAATTTATATTGTTTTCTATAGTGGCAGGATAACCACTGCAATGACTGCCACAGGGTGGAGGCATCAGTGTATTGGTTGGAGAGGAATATGATCCTGGCTACTGCATTCCAAATAGATTTGAGAGGGGAGAGTTCGGTAAGAGAGATTGATTAGTAGAAAATTTCAGTAGTCCACTTGAGGATGAATCATATCAACAGTTTTTGCAGAGCCAAAGGAAAAAACATTCTTGAAATGTTTTGGAGGTGCAGGTGACATGAGCAAATGAGTGATCGACTATAAGGGTTAAAGGAAACATCTGAGTCAAATATATCCCCAAGACAGCGAACATGGTTTGTTGTGGAGCCACCCACAGAAATGGCAATATCGGGTTTATGTAGGTTAGTAGAGGGAGGAATCACAAGGAGATCGATTTTGGAAAGATTCAATTTTATATACAGGAGAAGGGACTTACTGCTAAAGACAGCTGACAGATAATCACTAATATTTTGTAGCAATGGGGTGATATCAGGAGAAGACATGATATGACCTTTAAAATTACTTCCATAAAATCACTTTTTGTTATCAGTTATTATTTTATGCCATAACTGTAAAAGCTTCAAATGAAGAAAGATGAAACTATCATGCAGTTTACGGAACAATGAATCAACAAATAAAAGGATTTAATACAAAACCTTCCTGTTCTTAAAATGTTAAAGATTAGATGATGTTGCCGCTTTTCATTTATCATAATTCTCTATGTAACAGAGATTATGAGTTCCCGAATAAAGAGTGACTCACTCAGTGACAAGTTGTCCTGCTAGCTGTACCATAAGTATATTGCATTCTTTTCATGTGTCCCACCTCCCAAGGTGACTGGGCAGAACGTTGCATCACATTTTGGTCAGTTTTTTTCCTTAATTCATAGCTGCTCATTACAGTGAATTCAGCTATCTCTTGCTTTTCGTGGATCCGCCATATTCTACTACCTCCTTTCCGCAAACTCAATAGAAATTTAATTTCCCCTTCAAAAAGTGACAGGACTAATTGCTCATTGCAGGATTTCTCTGGCATACAGGAAGTACGTATGCAGAAGAAATGCAAAGCCCTCTCACCTCTGTGTGATTAATTACACCCCTAGCTCTGGCTCTCTTTCACCCCCAGCCATAATTCAAAGCCTGGGAGAAAATTGAGGTTTTTCTTCTCCTGTATGGTTTAATTAATTACACATGTCTCCGCTTCATATGTGCTAGGGAAGAAAAGCTTTTGTTTTTCTTCCCCAATTATTTTCCGTCCCTTTTCCATGGAGGTGACAGCGGCAAGAGAAGTGAGCGGAAGCTGTGATGTTACATTTTTATGTGCGTGTTCTCTCGTTTGCCAGCGCAGCAAATGCTCAACCTTACAGCATTACCTGTGCAAATGAACAACATTGAGGATTCCCAACAGGTTTAGAGCGCTCTAAGTGAAAATCACTACATCAAAGTATGCGGAAAGAGAAAACTGTCAATTATGTATCAAATCTGTAACGCCTTCAACTAAAGAAAAGCTCAGCAAAATCAACATTTGGGCTGTTAGATGTACAGTGTCTATAAAAAGGGATACACTACCCTTATATTAAGTTGTTTTTTATTGTGTAAAATTCAAAAGATTAGTGAATTTGTATTTATTTTGCATTGAAATAAAACCTAAAAAATGCTCTGATTTAAAAGGAAAATAAATATCTACAAACTCAACTACATTATTATGATAATAAGGTTAGGTTTTGAAGATTTTTTAATTTTTGTCCAAAAAAATAGCATAGCAAAAATGCTAAAATAAATGGACACGATGACAAAAGCCGGAGCCATTCTAAGTCAATAAGGTTTGTCAGGTGCTGATAGTGTCCGTCATGTGGCAAGTCCAACCCTGGCATTGATTCTAGTATTCTGTTCTTAAGGCAAAACGGAATAGCAGAAATCAAAATGTCGATGTAAACCCAGCCTAATACTAATTAGCGGTGCATGCAACCATTTATCACATGAAAGGGGTTGCTTGGTTAAATGGGAACTATAGTTTTTATAAACTGTGAATCTATAGTACAAGCAAGAAAGCTTGTGATATATCTTATCATTGAAATTTGCTTTTTTCTCCACTTAGGAGGCACTTCTCCACACCCCATTGGCTCCTGAAATTACCAGCCACTCTGAGAAATAGTTTCTAAAGAGAAGATCGACTGCCAGCAAAAGTGAGGTGTCAGGTTACACCATCTATTTTACAATATGGAGGAGGAGGTGTGGGAAAAGAGCAGAGAGAGAAAGACAGAATGTTGGTGCTGAGGTTTCTAACAAGTCTTTTGCCTAATCCCAGAGCTGTTTCACCTTTACACTGCTGAGTACTGCTGCATAATGTCCTAAGGGCTGAACCTACCTCTTTCTGTGTGGTTACTAGGGAATGACAAACAGTAATCCCCGTATGTGTGCTGTGCTAAGTATAAGAGAAAAAATACCAGCTAGACTCCTCCCACCAGCTCAGAATTTATTTACTTTACTCATTTATCTACTACCATCATATTCCACAGCACTTTACAGACGTTTTTATCACTGTCCCCATTGTGGCTCACAATCTAAATTCCATACCAGTATGTTTTTAGAGAGCAAACCCATGAAAATCACATAAACTCCTTGAGGGATTTGAACCCAGGACCACAGAGCTGAAAACTAACAGTGCTGCTCCCAGAATCATTTGCAAATTAGAAACAAAGCCTAGAGAGGTGAAAACTGATGCAAATGCAAGATACAAGTCATATAATAGCCAGATATAGTTTTATTCCTCATGTACATGTAGAGATTGCAGGAACGCGGGATGTCGTCATGGACAGGAGGCAGATCAAGAGTTAACAGGTTTATTTAACAGTAAATGTACTCCTTACCGGGAGTAAAGGGTTGCAGGGTGATGGTAGGAAATGGGGCAGAACAGGCAGAGTGGCAGGGTAGGTGAGGGATGAACGATAGTTCAGAATTAAAGAGGTGAAACTTATCAGACTGTAGTCTTCAGGTGTGCAGTGTCTAGGGTTCCAATGGTGGCACCGACAGCAGTGGCACGTGACGCCTCGACAAAGTCTGTAGCAGGCGGAAGTCCAACGGTCGCACCAACAACAGCGAAGTCTCTGGGAGGCGGGTAGATTTCCCGTGCTTACAGGTGTCTAGCATGGCTCTGAGTCCAGTGTGGGCATGAGACTTCGCTCCGCGGTGTGCGCAAGTCCTTGGTAGTGAGGCCCAGGGGCTCCTAAACTGTAACCCCTGGAGAAGTCAGATCACACATGTCTGTGCTGCTATTAACTAACACAGTCAGGATGTCACTGACGGCCATGACTACAGGTCCCTTTCAAGCAGCACCTGACTTTATGGGGATAAACGGGCAAGCACTGTGCGTCTCCTTTTCTCTTGTCCCCGCTATTGGCGGCGGGCGATAGCAGTCGCTGGTCTGTGTGGTGTAGGTGCTCCCCAGAAGAAACACTCCTCTTTGTGTCTGCTGCAGCACCAGACTTGGCTCTGCTCTGCATGCACTGCTCTGCATGACTTTGCTCTGTATGCCTGGCCCTATTCTTCACTGCGGCCTCTCTGCAAGCGATGGGGCCTGTCACAGTATTGATACTGTCTGGAGGGATGGAGCGCAGCACTCCTATCATCACATGCTGCTCTGCACTGGTGCCAGAGACCCCCCTGCAGCGTGTGCTTTTCCCCTTTATCCACATGCTGCTGCTCATGCTTTTTTGGCTCTGTTTGCCCTCCTGGGACAGCAAGAAGCTCTTTCTCCCTCGGGCTTCCCCCAGGCAGCAGGGAAAGGTCTACTCCACTCAGGCTTCCCCCCAGGAACAGAGGATGCTGCCCTTTCAGTTCCGGACCCGGCATACAGGTACCCGCGGTCTGGTCTATCTCCCTACATACACACAGGAGAACTTATTCTGGAAGGTTATTTGAAAGTAAGGTTACCCTTTAAAGAAGTTTTCCAGGAATGGAAAAAAATAAGTAAATTACTATAAATACATTCCAAAGTCCATTTAATTAGCAAATGTCACTTTTTTATGTTTTCCCATACTGGTCCCATATGTTCTCCCATCATGCCACCATGTGTCTTCAACCTGCCCTATATGATCTCCCATCCTGCCTCCTATGTTCCCTCATCCTGCTCCTATGTATCTGCAAATTGCCCCACACCATCTTCCATCCTACCCCATGTGTCTCCACTCTGCACCCATGTGTCTTTATTGTGCCCCATATGTTCTCCCATCCTCCCTCATATGTTCTCCCATCCTGCCCCATGTGTCTCCAACCTACCCCATATGATCTCCCATCCTGCCCCATGTTACACCATCCTGCTCCATATGATCTCTCATCCAGCCCTATGTGTCTCCGTCCTGCCCCATGTGTCTCAATCCTGCCCCATATGATTTTCCATTCTGCCCCATGTGTCTCAATCCTCAATTATTGTGGCTTTCAGTTAAAAAAATAGTAAAAAAAACCTGGTCGCGGTCCATCGGCATCCTCTCCCTGATCCATTTGAAGTACAGACGCACCGGGGCATGGTAATGACATCATGCGGCTTCCCTCGTGGCAATAGATTTTAACTGAACGTGCGTCCAAGAAGCACATTCAGTTACTGGGGCGACTCAGTGAACAGAAGCAAAAAGAGGGGGGCCTTGTCGAGGAAGTAATGATCTGATGGCGGCCCTGGTGATCAGTATACCATTTTTTAATTTATTTACCCCCTTTTCTGCCCTCTAAAATCCAGTAACATGGCAGCCAGCTTCTCACATAGCAAATCACAAAAAAATAGATCTGAGAGAATCTCAATTTTTTGGAGCCGTCAATGCAAATTTGTTTTGCCTCAAACAAATTTGTTCATCTGCATTATTTGTGCAAACCCCTTGTTTTTTTCCTTTCTGTAAGTGGGTATAAAAAATTATAATGATAAAATAAGAGACTGTAGCATGAAGAGGCAGTCTATTGTATAGCAAAATTAAATTATAGATTTTAAAAATGTCAAAGTGCAGGGATGTAAAGGTCACTTGAAATCACATTCACCGCACTGTTATTGCTTTTTCAAAGCTCCTTACTGCCATACTGCCACTCAAAAAAAATATTAGTGTAGGAACACATGTAGCAATGATTTTCCCCATTTCAGACACCACTGACAGGGTACTCAAGGGGTAAAAGCTTCTTCGTACTGTTGCATTACAGTTATGTCCATAGTTTGATTTAACAGTCTGTCTAATTCTGAATTCCTGAGTTGGAAGCACTGAGGCCTATACAGCGCACCACTTGTTATTTCTGTTTGTCTTCAGACTGGGAACAAGACACCTTGGAAGGGGACTGTTTCACTCCAGGGTATCATTGCTCATATCTACAGCCCCACCGTCTCTTGAATTTCGGTCCCTTATCTTAGTTTTCCTGAAAGACTGTGCTTGTTCTAGCGAGCGCTAATGAATAAGCACGCACAGCCATGAAATGGGAAATAACGGCATAGCTTAATCAGGCATTCAACCTCATGCCTTTCTTATCAAGCGTGGAGAGAGACGGACCTCAAGTAACTGTTAACATTTTTAGCTCGAGATTTGGGCACTTAGTAGGTCATTCATTGCGCTTCAATTTTTAGTACGAGCCTGTGGTGATGCAAGGGTTAACGCGATCAGTTTTAGACAGGCAAAATCTATGGATGGTAATAATATTTTTAACATAGTTTAGTGCCAGAACATTACATTGCCGTTTGTCTTTAGGAAAGCTTTCTGGTGCTAGCTGATAAAAAGTCTTCATCACAAAAAGCTGCAGCTAACTTTGGCATTAATATCGAAAAACAAGTCTTGGTGTCGAGACAGGTAAGGTCTGGTATAAGCTCGGCAGCTCATGCACTCACTAGCACAGTTCAGTGGAGCTAATAGTATGACTGTAACTTAAGCGGGCACGGCTACTTCTTACCAAGATAAGGAAAGCAGCCAATCTGATAACAGAGGCTCGGAACTCTTTAGGACGCAACGTAAAACTGAATTTTTCAGGTTCTTCTTAAAAAAGTAGATATTTACTTTGTTATTTTTTCATGCAATCAGGAAAAAGAAGACATATTAGAAAAGTAGAAACAAGTGACAAAGAGGTTTTATTGTCAAAGTCCAATTGTTTATTACAATGACAAGTGATCCTAACATTGCCATAAAAAATAGCGAGAGGCTTATAGATATAAGGAGAAATGTGCATTCTCTGATGCCGTAAATTGCAAAGTGACTTGTTTCTACAAGAAGTTTGCAATGTTACTTATTAATGAATCTAAGGCTATGTTCACACTTTGTTTTTTTTTCTTCACAGCCAAAAACCTGCTCTCTTGGAAGTAAAAAAGCTGCAGACCTAAAACAAATTTTTGCTGTGTTTTTGCTTCATTTTTCAGGATCCCAAAATCCACTATACAAGATTGAACAAGGCAAGGTGTTGGACCACCAATGCAAGACGTATGTGAATCCATAAAACATGGAGATATGGAGATTTTATTTTTCCACGTGCGAGAAAAACTTTGTTATGACACTCAGACCACCCTCTTATCAAACTCTAATTAAATTCTCAGCAAAATAATTTGTCCATTTTTCTCAAAGGTGGAAAACACTGTCGTCTGAATGAGCCCTCACTTGTACAATTAGAAGTCAACAGTTTTCGACTTTATAATTTATCCTTTAATGTTGCTTGGAATGTGTAGGGATAAAAAAGCTGACGAACCATATTATTGCTTTATTGCAACAGCTGAATAAAATTGGAGCTCCTATAAATGTGTAAATTGATAATAACGATATTGGCATTGGATTTATATGCATGCTTTATTATTATGTTCCCGTAAAAGTTTAGTTACTTTCTAAGGATATAATGTTGTTTATTACATGACTGCCCTTCAGTGGCAGATTTTATAGGGAATTTAGCTGTGGTTAAATCATGTAAAAATGTGAGGTTGTACAAAATTCATTGTTTTATAACAAGGCAAAATTAGCCCCTTGTATATTTGAACTGACATAGTTTATTTATTCATTTGTAAACTCTTCATAAAAATGAATAAAGATAATATATTCATAAATTTAAAAAAGGGTATGTTAATCAGGAAAAATTACTGGATATTGTATATACAGTTGTGGCCAAAAGGTTTGAGACTGGCACAAATTTTGGATTTTACAGTTTGCTGCTTCAGTTTTTGTAGTGGCAAGTTACATTAACTTTATATTGTTATGAAGAATGATCAAATCAATTGCAAACGTTGCAAAGTAATTTCTTGCCATGAAAATTGCCAGCATGCCAGAGCATATTGCAGAAGTCTTGAAATATAAGGGACAACCCTGTAAAGAAGTCGTTAAATAAACTTGATGCACTTGTCAATTAAATTTTTAAAATGTATGAAATGCTGATAATTGTGCTTTAGTAACTATAGAAACATTTGTATAAGAGATCTAAAAACACTGAAGCAGCACACTTTGTGAAAAATAAAAATTTGTATCAGTCTCAAAACTTTTGCTATGACTGTACATTTTGGAGAATGTCAGATAGTGACCAGACTGTCATTCAGTGCCCAGATAAATATCAGACACATGTCCTGAAGTATGTATTAAGCCCTGGCACCGCCATAAACCACACTAGTCATCAAGGCAGCATTGATAATTGTGGGTGAACCAATGGATTGAGATCACTGTTAACGTCTCTACATGTAGTAAGATGTGTACACTTCTTATTTAACCCAACAGCTGAATGGGAGCGTTATGTATGTAACATGGCACGGGGCAGTAACCGTGGGCGAGGTACTCTACAGTCCTGTTTAGAAAGTCTTTTACGTGACCACCGGTTCCACGTCTTCTTTCCCCTTACGGTGCCAGCATGGCTGGTCCTTATCTTTTCTAATACTGACACTCTGGAACTCCCACCCGGGCATTCTATTCGTCTCACATACTCAGTCCTCTCTAGGCCCGTTACCTTCAAGAGTTATAAACTCGGGGCCCTCTGGCTAGGAGTCCTCTCCCAAGACCAATCTCCGGTATGGTATTCTGTCTTAGTCACTTCTGCTCTGGATCTCGCTATCTCCTTCTATTGGTCTCCTCTCACTTTAAAGACACTACAGACTGCATCACTGTTCACAATGGGCCTTAGGTCCTCTTTCTATGCATTCAAGGCTGTATTTGCCTCACTTCCAGGAAACAATCACTTTTCCCCACTCTGGGCTAGCCCCAAACACTAACTTTTGCTATCCCTACTGTCAGGCAATTCACATTATCAACATTACTAACATTTTAAACACACATCACAATTCACACTACACCACATATCATTATACTTGTTTCTTCCAAGGGGAACGTGGGAAGTATGTCCATCTCCTTACATGTACATATTATTGCAGTAATACTTTTCAGGAAGCTATAAACCCCAAATCTTTGCAATTAGTTACATTTTGATTTACACTGTGAAATGTATCTAATATATAGACTGACATAGACCAGCAGGGTTATAGCAACTCTTAGTTACCAACTTCTCTCTCTGTCTATGATAACCGTTTACAATATCAATATCATTCAATACTCCATTATCCCAACATTCCCGTGCCAGTTTCCGAGTTGTTGACTGCTTTAGTGAAGCAGCTATTGACGACACATGCTGCTATTATACACATTATCGTTTATTTTGTACTTACAGGGAAACTTTTTGGTATTAATGTCATTTGCAACTTTGTCCACATGCACTTTGTATGCGTTACGCATCAATTTCCTTGCAAAGGGAGTTCAAGAGACATTTTATCTTGATATTCTTTATGATGTGCGTTTTGAAGCTGGCCATCTGAGCTATCTCTCATCTTGGGCTCTAATTCTGGTTTACACTAAGGGAGAAAGGAAGTTAAACAGGAAGGCAGGAGGATTAGGCAGAATAAAACATATGTTCCACAATGTCAGGCGGGCCACATAATTTACAGGAACATTATATATTCATATTTCCAAGAGACATTGTCCTGGGAAAACATGACTGGCCGATTCTCATTCCTGGCAAAGGATTGGTGGAGAATGAGACTATAAAAACTAAAAGCTGTTTGTATTGGGAGGTGTGGGCTGTAAGGTTACACCAACAACCTCACATCTCCAGCCATAAAACAAGTACTCACACATCTGCGGGGAGTTTTTTGTCATTTAAAAGTAAGATTTTCACAAGAAAGACTTAAATTTGAAAGCAGAAATTCAACTAATTAGCGGTGTTACACACTAAAAGGAGGTGAATAATAATGCTTATAAGACCAAATCATATGTGTTGGAGCTGCACCGGGGCAATATATTAACCTTCATCGCATCTTGGGAGTTATAATGCAGTGGGGCACTTGCTACATTTACTTTGCTGTTCCTGGTATGAATGATACCATTATGTATGTAAGAAGCAAGCTAGACATATGTTCTCATTTTAAATTACTTTTTTTCAAGTATCTTTCTCATTCTTATGCATAACAAACTGCACAGTAGCATTGCTACTATAGACCTATCCACTGGCAGACACAGACAGAAAAGGGCCCTGATGCAAGAACAATAAATGGACCCTTTGCAGCCTAATATTTCATCATGATGCACAATTCCACCTGCTTTGGAGATATAAATGGCCCCCCTTATCTCTTTGGCCCATTTGTTGCCACAGAAATTGCCCCAATGATATGCCTGCCCTTAGACCCATGTGGTTGTTAGTAAAGTAATGGAGCAAGCGTGGGGAAAGATGGTTGAGGACCCTGTGCAAGAACAATATATGGGATGCTTGTTTTGTCTGTGACACAAGCTGTGCACTGATTTGAAGGTGGTAATGGCTAGAGTTGAGCGAATTTGTTCTGATTCGGTTCCGAATACGATTTGCAGTGAATATTGTTTTTTCAATATTCGTCGAACACAGCAGAGCATGATTAGAATCAATGGGAGTAGAAATTACCGAATATGTTCAGAACCGATCAATAAACAAACATTTGGCACGAATAGGGTACCAATATGGCACGAATATGGCAAATTCAGATTCGGAGACCGATTCCAAACAAATTCGTTCAACTCTAGTAATGGCGCCCTTAATTCTTGTTGCTGCTCAGGTTGCGCCAATGATATGTCTGCCCCTGGAATGGACCATAAACCAGGCTGACTGACTCATATTGTGCACATGGATATTATGGGAGTATTACGAGGCCATTCCTGAAGATTTGGTGGTATCAGCTGAATAATGTATGATTTTTTGATCATTGGCATGATAACATTTATTGTTCCTATAGATCATCTTGGCATCCAGGGTCCCCATCAAATAGGCATCTATTATTATGGTACTGACCCACATTAACTGCTCAGCCTCTCAGAGAAAGATATCCAATAGCTTAAAGGGAACCTGTTACATGAAAAAAACTCTATTAACCTCCAGAAATAGGGATAATCTGCAGGTTAACAGCATTCTGATCCTTCCCGGCATCAGAACTTAGACCCCACTGCCGGAAGGAAATTTAATTTTATTCCTCCCATGCATTCAGGTTTTAGTCATGAGAACAGCATCGGCATGAATTTAGCGTTAAGAGACATCCCACCAGCACCAAGCATCAAAACCTTGCCATGTGTCAAAGTGACGTCAATGTGAATAAGGGCTGAGAAAGATCGGGTCCCGAATGGATACCCAGTAAAAGGGAATCTATATAAATGTTATGTCCAGCTCAAATGAAGGGAGGCCACACCCTTACCCACACTAAATTCAGAAATTTGAAACCTAACCGAAAAAAATGAACTGGAATATAAGTTGGTATGTTTGCAAAATAGGAGCATGTTCACATTGGCCATTAAACAGACAAAACCTAAGACAGAAACAAAAAGAACATATACCCTGCTGTAAGTAAATAAGTAAAAGCAATAGTGCATATAAATAACATAGGGTACTTAGTAAACACCATTTTTATTTAAAAAAAAAAATGCGTAAAAGCCATCCCACAAGGTATATCCAAATCAGGATGGTCCTAACTAGTGATGGGTGAAACCCTGCATGTTATGGTCTGGCGGGATTAGCTGAAAAGTAAAAAAAAGATCAGGTACCAGAACAGTACTCGAACCCGCACATGGACACCATTTACTTGAATTGGGGGGGCCTGAACATCCAGTGTTTGCCACGCTGTCATGTGCATAAAATCATTAAAGTCGATCAGAGAGCCGCGGTTCCTATGCTGTCAAATGACAGAGTGAGCCTGCAGCTGTGATTGGAGGTAAAATTTTTTCCTCCGGTTACTCGCATTGGCTCATGGAACTACCAGTCCCATCAGCCTATGCCTGGAGCCACTAAAAATTAGAGAGCAGGCTGTGGCTGATAGGAGTATTCATCTGCCGGAGTCTGCATGCTAAATAAATAATAATGAAAAAAAATGGCATGGGTTCCCCTGTATTTTTGATAACCCTCAGATGTCGGCTTGAGCAAGGTTGGTTATCAAGAACAGAAAGGTCCACATGCCATTTTTGAAATTATTTAAATAAATAAAAAAAAAACAGCATGGGGTCCCCCCCTTTTGACAACTAGTCAAGCAAAGGCTGACAGCTGCAGGATGGTATTCTCAGGCTGGTAAAGGGCCATGGATATTGGCCCCCCAGCCTAAAAATAGCAGCCCGCAGCTGCCCACAAAAGGCATATCTATTAGATGCTCCAATTCTCGCACTTTGCCTGGCGCTTTCCATTTGCCCTGTGGCAGTAGCATGTGGGGTTCATATTTGTAGGGTTGATGTCACCTTTGTGTTGCACAGTGACATCAACCCCATGGCTTATTAATGGAGAGGCGTCTACAGACTTTTTTTTTTTACTGTGCTAGAGGTGATCTCATGAAGGTCACAGTAATTCAGGGGCCCAGCTGGGAAAGCAGCTTCAGTGACCTGTGGTAACCTCGATGAGGTCATCGCTAGTCATAGAGGTTGCATTCATAGCAGCTCATTCCTCAGCGGTTCTCAGCCTGGACGGTCGCATTTTGGCACCAATAAGGTTGAAAACTGTTAATACCAGACATGGATTACGGCGCGGGACAGAATAACTTACTGGTGAGTAATATGGTTGTTTTTCATTTTTGTATTATTACAGGAGACAATGGCTTCAGCTGACTGGGCGTTAGGTGAAGATAACTGTGTTTGTTATTTTTAAATAGAAATGTAAAAGTGTGTTTTTTTATTTCAAATGAAACACTTTATTCTAGCTGTGTCTTTATTTACAATATAACTATAAGATTAGTAATGGATAGGCATCTTATAGAAGCTTCTCCATTACTAAGCCAAATAAGAACCCCACTTGCCACCGCCAAAGGGCATGTGGGAAAAGTTCAAGGTCCGTGTCTGAACAGCAGGTGTTTGGTATGGACCCCAAACTTTACTGTTTGGGTTCGCCCATCTAACCTTGGATATTAAAACTTTACCAAGGGTCAAAACCTGTCACAGCTCCTCAGTGTGCGGCGTCTGAAGTCTCTGTGTGGATGTAGCGGGAGACTTAGATTAGTCATTTAGAAACTGTTAAGAGTTAACAGATTAAGCAATTATATCCTCTTCTAGTGGATTAACCATTTAAAAGCAGTCATGTCCTCCTCATGCAGATTAACCCTTTAGAAGCAACTGTATCCTCCTCCTTTACTTGCCCTGTGTAATACACAGCTTAATAAATAGATACTTAAAAGCAATATTCTGTGTAAAATAAAGTTCAGAATTTTGGCTAAGGAAATAAGGAAAATGTTTGACTGAATTGTGCAATACTGAGTCACCGCAAAACAATTTGGCATATTTATGAGAAAAATATCAGTCAATTATTTCAATGTATTCCGCAGGCCAGTGACTCAAACTGGCAAATTCATTTTTTACACTCTGAATCCTGACCATTCAGATGTATAGAAGCTCCCACTTCAGAGATGAGGCTTCTGAGAGAAGAGAATCTAGCTCAGTTTGGCACTTAAGCTGTTAACGTGAAAGTAAAATCTGAATCCCTGTAATTCTGAGGGAAATTAAGTGATTTTCTAATGAAATGCTTTTCAAAAAAGTTTTAGAATTGAATCTACTGTCCTCTTAAAGGGAAACTGTCAGAAGGTTCATGCTAGTTCATCTGAGAGCAGCATAATGCAGGCAAAGAGAAGCTGAATCCAACGATGTATCACTTAGGTTATTGAGTGCAGCCGTTCTCACACAATCAGAGTTCTCAGATTTAGCAATGCAGCAGAGCTGAGAAATGTAACTCTGCCCACACCATGCTGTCCGTGTACAAAGTCCATAGACAGTGAGCTGCCTATCACATGAGGGGAAGGAAGGGGACTGTGATGCACTGGCTGCTATAGCTGCTCCAGTCCAACCTTGACAATCACCAGGTGACAAAACCTTCAGTGTAAGTGAACAACAGCATACGGCTGGACATGTGACACATCATTGAAATCAGTGTTTTAATCCCTACCTCATGCTGTGCTCAGATTACACAGCAAGAACCTGCTGACAGATTCCCTTTAAGAATTATAGTTACCAACATCAATGTACTTTCTATAAAGGGTTGTTTAGATGGCATTTTTTTTTTATACAAATTCTATTTGTGTTCTTCACAGATAGAACTCATATATATTATAGTTTATGGAAGTGTTCACATGTCTGTATATTTTTACAAACTGAGTTGTCTGCACAAAATCATGGAAATATGTTCAATTTTAATCAAAGTCACAGATCTCACTCGCCAATGCTATTTTATGGATCCGTAAAAAGTTGGATAGCACTTGCAATCCATCCTTGTGCTATCCCTATTTCAAGGACTGTTTTATTGGAGAATCCCCTATTATTTATTTTTCATCTGAGAAAAACTGATAAAACTCTGATGGTAAAAATGGACACACTGACCAATCACAAACTTTTTGTGCACAAGAGAATCCACTAATGTCTGAATGAACCTTTAGATTCCATCTTTCTATTAGGAGTAATTGACATTACCAGCCATGTTGTGCCTGGGTGCTGTTATCCATGAGTGGTAACTCACTGACATACTACTATTGCTATTCTAAAATAAGCCAAATCACTGAGCTGATTCAGATGTTAACCAGTTATTTACAGGACAAACTGGGAGAGCAAAGTTGAAAGGATAGAAATGCCTTTGAGGGATTTTTAATTCAAATAATATTTTTTTAAATACATTTTTTTATAAATTTTTCTTAAATAATTTTTTTAATAATAAGACAGAAAATACAAATAGTGTCTTATCTAATAAACAAATAACATAAAATATTGTAGGTACGCTCATCTGATAGGGTTGGGACAGTCACAACTCTTACAAAAGCATCTAAAAGCTTCTGCCAGATCACCAATAAAATGCCATGCACTAAAAGAGGAATATGGTGGTGCAGGGTCCAAGCTGCCCAAGTTTCAAAGGTGTAGTCACACGCAAGGTTAAAACATGAATGCAGTTTATTGTGTCAACATGTTTCAAGGTTTCCAAACCTCTTCTTCAGGACCAAACCACAATGAACGCTCCTGCGTCGCACCACCTTGACATCTTCTTCTCCTAACCCACAGCATTGCCTCACTCCTGCTGTTAAATGATGTAAATGTCACTCTGCTCCTGCCTCCTGTGACCCTGCTCCACTGCTGCAGCCCCAATAATCTACATTCAGACCCTGAAATGCACCTGTGAGCCCTGATATGCCTGATCCTGATGATAGGTTAAAAGTTATTTTTTTCCTGTTTTCCTCCTGTAAACTTATGGTCTGGAGCATCTTATAACCTGAAAAATATTTGGAGTCATTTAGTTTCTACAGTCTCTATGTAATACTGCACATATCAGACTTCAGATAAATAGATATGAGTGGCGCTATAGAGCACAAAGCAGTTTGCCTGCCGCAGGTAAAAACAATCACCACAAAGGATTGTAAATAGTATGCATGGAGTAAAATGGATGATCACATAAAAATGATTACATCAACAACCTGCGCTGGTATAGCTGCCTGTCGGCAAAAAATCTCCTACACTTTCAACAGCTTTAAGGTATTATACACAAAAGACTGTATTGGCATACTACGAAGTCCAATGTTACAAATAAACAGACCAGACGGCATTCACGGTCAAGGGAAGGAAAAAAATCAATTCTCATCCTTACCACGAGTCCATAGGGGGGGGGGATGCTGACGGTCCTAAATGAAAATCCGCTGCCAGAAAGAGTCCTAAAATGCCGCTTCACTGGCCAGGTAGATAACAGGATGTTATGTCCTTTGTAGACAACACGGCAAAAGTTCCGGAAATAGCCACAAACCCCCTCGGTGCGGTTCATATCAGACTTCGGAATAATTTACCAGTGAAGTCCATTAGTGAGCTTGTCTGAATGTCATGGCTCAGTTTTGGGATTCAGTCAAGCTGACCTGTTGCTGCGTGGACAGTTCCCCTGTCTGCTGCACTATTTCCTTTTTTTCCTGCACAAATGCTGATGGTTCCAATTGTGTTTGCTCTCTGTTTTTGGTCTGCCCTATCACATTCTGGGTTGGGTTTCATATATGCACCCTTCACTGCACTCACTTGCTGGCTATACTTTTAAGTGGACTTGGGTTTAGGAGTTCCAGCACTTCAGCTAATGGGGTTGCATTGCGTGGTATTCATAAGTTAAATTTCTGCAGTCAATTTGTTTGTTTTACTTCGCAGTTTCTCTTCCTTTTACTTCTTTAGGTTTCTGGGAGGTTGTACTTTTGGCTCTCCTTAGCCTTCCTTCTCTACCCTTATTGAACATGTTTTAATTTTCTCACCCTGGGTTTTCATATCTTTTTGCACACATTCCTCTCCTTTAGTTGGCAGTGTGTTGCGACCTCACACAACTCATGTCCAAGGTGTTGTTGAGTTGTGTGGCTAGGGTCTTACAGGTACCAGTTGGGTGTGAATGCGGTGTCTCCGTGTAGTAGGTCTTCCCTTTTTCCGTTACCCATGAGTAAGTGTGTGTTACGTTCATAATTGTAATGATTATAAGGGATAACTCAGGAGACTCTTTGCATGGAACAAGACAACTACAGGACACAGTTTTATAAGTGGTAAAGTCTATATTATCACACGGTGATTCAAACAGGTGCAGAGAGTAACTCAAGTCCACAACACTTGGAGTAAATATTAAACACAGCTTTGCAGTCTATAGGAAACTTCAGAGGAAAATGCAGTCACACAGAAAGTCTATGAAGCACAATTATTCTTGAGGATACTTGACACGAATAAGTCCTTGGTAGTCCAAACACAGAAAGATATGCTTATAAGGCAGTTCAAATAATATCTTAGCACAACCAGGGAGGCCTGGGTAAAAGTCTCAGGTTTAAGCAGAGCAGCAACAGCTTATATGTCCAGCAAATGCAGATGGAAACAAACACAAGCAGCCAGATGGAGGATTACTGGAAACCGATGTATGCAGCAGAAACTCAGAGCTGAGTAGCAGGATCTCCACACAGGTTCACAGGAGCAGGTGCAGGTGCAAAGCCAGGGAGTCATCAGGAGCTGGATGCAAGGCAGAATACTCTAGCACAGACTAAAGGCTGGGGTGGAGTTATATAGCAGGAAGACACAGTGCACATGAGACCAAAGACGCCATCTTGGAAAAGGGCAGTAATGCACAAAAGGTAATCAAAATGTTCAGAGTCCAGACATTACTCCCTTCTCAGAAGCGGCCTCAGGACGATCCTGGACCTGGTTTCTCAGGGAATCTTTGATGAAAACGAGAGATCTTCTGTTGGGCATTGATGTTTTCCACAGGTTCCCAAGAGTTTTCCTCAGGGGGATATCCCTGCCATCTTATAAGATATTGGAGCCGATTCCTGTGAATCCTGGAATCAATAATTTCCTCCACCACAAATTGTTCTTGCCCATCAATCACCACAGGCTGCGGAGGTGGCACAACACGTCCCTGGAAGGTATTAGGAGATACAGTCTTTAGTAAAGATACATGAAAAACTGGGTGTACCTTCATAGACCTAGGCAGCTTCAGATGGCAGGCCACAGAGCTCACAATACCGTTGATCTTGAAAGGGCCAATGAATTTCTGTCCAAGTTTTTGTGAAGGAACGTTTAACTTCAGATTCTTAGTTGATAACCACACGGAATCTCCTACCTTGAACATGGGTGCAGGTTTACGGAATCTATCACCTGATCTCTTATAACGTTCTTGAGCCGTGGTCAGGGATTCCTTCAGAGCCTCTAGATTTTGCCTCATCTCAGTCAGCCTTTCCTCAACTGCTGGAACCGGATAATTAATCGGAGACCTAGGTAAGTTACATGGATGATAACCCAGATTGGCAAAGAAAGGAGTGAACTTAGTGGAGGCGCTCTGAGAATTGTTGTATGAAAATTTGGCTAACGGCAGTAATTCCAACCAATCATCTTGGAGATGGCTAACATAGCATCTTAGATATTGTTCCAACCTCTGGTTGGTACACTCAGTCTGACCATTTGTCTGGGGATGGTAAGCGGAAGAGAGTCAGACATTAATATTGAGTGCAGAGCAAAACCCCTTCCAGAATCTTGAAGTGAACTGTACGCCACGGTCAGAGATGATCTCATCTGGGACCCCATGCAGCCGGAAGACATTCTTAATAACCAAGTTCACTGTATCCTTAGCTGAGGGGAGGCCGGTGCATGGAACAAAATGAGTGGCTTTAGTCAGGCGATCAACTACTACCATGATCGTATACATGCCCCCCGATGTAGGCAGCTCCACAATAAAGTCCATTGATATAGACCCCCAAGGTCAGGACAGAACAGGTAATGGTTGCCGGAGACCCGTAGGTGCCACACGAGGAGTCTTGTAATGAGCACATACCTCGCAAGAGAGAACATAGTCCTTAGTATCCTTCAGGCAAGTTGGCCACCAGAAAAATCGGCTTAGGAACTCTTGTGTCTTCTGTACCCCCCTGTGACAAGCCAACTTGGAGTCATGTACCAACTTGAGGATCTGCAGATGGACAACCTCAGGGATGTAGATACGTCGATCTCTGAACCACATGCCACCCTTAAAGACAAGATTAATATCAACAGGTGGGTTGGCCAGAAATACATCACCGTCATAAGCCTCCCTGCACTCTTTCCACAAGTCCTGATAACTCCGATGAAATTGGCATCAGATAGAATGGTCTTGGACGGGGCTCCAGGTACGGAATCCGCAGCATGGATTTGGGATAAAGCATCAGCCTTCCCATTACGAGAACCTGGACGGTATGAGATAACAAAATTAAATTGATTTAAAAATAAATTCCAACGAGCCTGACGAGGAGAAAGACATCTGGCGGATCTGAGGAACTCTAAATTGCGATGGTCAGTAAGCACTACGATCTGTTGTGCAGCTCCTTGCAGATGATGCCTCCATTCCTTGAAATCCGCAATAATAGCCAGCAATTCCTTGTCTCCCACATTGTAATTCTTCTCTGCTGAGGTTAGTCTATGGGAAAAGAAAGCACAAGGATGTAGCAGACCCTTCTCTCCAGTTCTTTGGGAGAGAATAGCCCCCAAGGCATTATCAGAAGCGTCCACCTCCACAATGAAAGAAAGTGTTGGATCTGGGTGTATCAACAGCGGTGCTGAGGTGAAACAGATCTTAAGCCGATCAAAAGCTTCTTGAGCCTGTGATGACCACTTAAAGGGCTTTTCCTTCTTTGTCAAGGAAGTAATGGGACGGACAATATCAGAAAAATTTCGAATGAAGCGTCTGTAGAAATTTGCAAAACCAATAAAACGTTGGACCTCCTTAACGTTCTTGGGTACCGGTGAGTCAAGGATAGCCTGAATCTTACCAGATTCCAAGTTCAGCCCCAGGGGAGAGATGATATAACCTAAGAACTGTATCTCAGAATGATGGAACTCGCATTTCTCCGGCTTGATATACAGATGATTCTCTTTCAGACGTCTTAAAACAGCTTGGACATGTTCTTCATGTTCCTGTAGAGAGTCAGAAAAGATTAGAATATTGTCCAAATAGATCACCACAAACTGGTCCAACAAATCTCTGAAAATGTCATTAGCAAGGTGTTGAAATGCTGCAGGGGCATTACAAAGCCCGAAGGGCATCACAAGATATTCAAAGTGTCCATACCGGCATCGGAATGCAGTCTTCCACTCATCCCCTGGACGAATACGCACCAAATTATAAGCCCCATGAAGATCCAGTTTAGAGAACACCTTAGCATGGCGGACTCTTTTCTGTAATTCGGGAATCAGAGGCAAAGGGTAACGATTCCGTACAGTTACCTTATTGAGCTCTTGATAGTCCACACAGGGTCTCAGGGACCCATCCTTCTTCTTTACAAAAAATATAGGTGCCCCTGCTGGTGAAGAAGAAGGACGTATGAAGCCTTTGGCCAGATTTTCATCAATATACTCCTTTAAGGCTTGAAGCTCAGGTGCCGCCAAAGGATATACATTACCAAAAGGAATAGCTGCGCCAGTAAGCAACTCAATGGGACAGTCATAATGCCTGTGTGGAGGAAGCTGATCTGCATTCTTCTTGTCACAGATGTCAGAGAACTCTTTATATGCTGAAGGTAAAGTAAATACCTGTACCGGTGGTTCCGTAGCTGTGGACTCGGGGACAGCTTCAGTTAATGCTGAGTTGCTTCTTGTTGGAAAGATAATCTCCTTGGTCTCCCAGTTGATAGTTGGATTCTGAGAACGCAGCCAAGGGATGCCTAAAATCACAGGAAAATGAGGAGAAGAAATTAACAAGAAAGAGAGTTGCTCTTGATGATTAGGCTCCAACAAAATCTCAAGGGGTGCGGTCTCCTGATCCACAGGCCCAGAGATTAAAGGTGACCCATCCACTGTTTCCATGGTAATTGGAGAGGCTCTTTGCTGAATTTCAATACCATGTTCCTTGGCAAATGCGTATCCATAAAATTGCCACCTGCACCAGAGTCAATCATAGCTGCACTGAAAATCCACTGTCCTGTACACAGGATCTTAATTGGGAGAGAACAGTGAGAGTTCTTTTCATTTAGCTCCTTGGCTGGTGAAGTTATAGAAAGTGAATGGAATACAGCGTTTAAAGGCAGGCTACATTGAGAGATGTCAGATTCATCATCATAGTTGTCATACTCCCCTACTGCTGCTAGCACCTTGTTAGGCCGCTTGGGACACTTGGGACAGTTGATTAGAAAGTGGTCAGACTGGCCGCAGTAGAAACATAGACTTTCTCAAAGGCGATGCTCCCGGCACTCATTACTCTCGCACCTCTGAACAGAATCAATTTGCATGGGCACCTCCTCTACCTCTCGATAAGTTTTACCTGCAGGCTCTTTGGAAGGAAGGGAAAAGTTAGAAATACGTTTATATGCAGCAAACTTCTCCTGCCTACGCTCAGTAAGGCAAATGTCAATGCGCACACAATGCTGTATAAATGTCTCTAGCTCTTGTGGTGACTCAGAGCGAGCTAGTTCATCTTTTACAATACTAGACAGACCCCTTTTAAAAATAGGTAATTGTGCATAACTGTCCCAATTAGTATCTACTGCTAATCTCCTGAATTCAGTAGCATACTCAATAACAGAATGTTTAGCCTGGCGTAAAGACAATAAAGCAGATTCAGCGGTTGCACGGCGATTAGGGTCATCAAACATTAATGCCATAGCGGCCAAAAAATCATCCAAATTATTTAACCGCAGGTCACGAGACTCAATCATCGGATTTGCCCAGGCGAGCGCTCGTGCGGTCAGCAGCATTATTACACACAATACTTTGGATCTATCATTAGGAAAACGGTCAGCATGCACATCAAAATATAGCATACATTGATTCACAAAGCCACGAAATTTGTCGCGATCACCATTAAATCTGAATGGGGGCAACTTAGGTGGGCTAGCTGGTAGCGGTTGCTCAGATGGTAAAGTCGCTTGTGCAGCCATTTGCGTGCTTATGTCCTGAAAAGCCCGTCCATACTGGGACTCTATGCCAGCAAGTTTGTTTTCCTGGGCTGCCATGCGGGTGCTTAAGTCCTGCAAAGTTTGTCCAAACACTTGTTGATTGTGTTCAAAGCTTCCAAACTTCTTTTGCAGACCTTCCACATCTTTCTGCAGTGATCTAATGATGGAGAACACCTGCTCTATTCTGCTTTCTGCGGTCATTGTTCCAGCAATCTCCTTTTGAGGCTAGAGTATCCAGTAATGATCATAAGGGATAACTCAGGAGACTCTTTGCATGGAACAAGACAACTACAGGACACAGTTTTATAAGTGGTAAAGTCTATATTATCACACGGTGATTCAAACAGGTGCAGAGAGAATCTCAAGTCCACAACATTTGGAGTAAATATTAAACGCAGCTTAGCAGCCTATAGGAAACTTCAGAGGAAAATGCAATCACACAGAAAGTCTATGAAGCACAATTATTCTTGAGTATACTTGACACGAATAAGTCCCTGGTAGTCCAAACACAGAAAGATATGCTTATAAGGCAGTTCAAATAATATTTTAGCACAACCAGGGAGGCCTGGGTAAAACTCTCAGGTTTAAGCAGAGCAGCAACAGCTTACATGTCCAGCAAATGCAGATGGAAACAAACACAAGCAGCCAGATGGAGGATTACTGGAAACCGATCTATGCAGCAGAAACTCAGAGCTGAGTAGCAGGATCTCCACACAGGTTCACAGGAGCAGATGCAGGTGCAGGTGCAAAGCCAGGTAGTCATCAGGAGCTGGATGCAAGGCAGAATACTCTAGCACAGACTAAAGGCTGGGGTGGAGTTATACAGCAGGAAGACACAGTGCACATGAGACCAAAGACGCCATCTTTGAAAAGGGCATTAATGCACAAAAAGTAATCAAAATGTTCAGAGTCCTGACAATAATACTTTCTCTTTCTATTAGCGATAGATAAGCTTAGAAAATAGTTCAGGAGAAAAGTGGGTTACAGACTTAGCCATCAGACAAGCTTACTGACAGTGACTGTTAACTTCTTTTCATTTGCCTTCTGTCTGTATTATGCTATATCTTCCCTCTTGTTTAGTGATGATAGGGTTAATGTTGTTGTTTTATGTCTTATCATTTACAGATTTCTATTCTGGGTCCTATTATTTACTTCTGCCTGACTTCAGGATACTGATTGTCCGAGGGGGGAATTTTGGCAGTTGGTTGCCGGGCAGTTTTTACCTAAAGAGCTGAAAGAAGAAACATCATCATGGAGGATCTTTTACATCAACTACTGAGGAAGGCCGCATAGAGTTAGGGCGAGGAGTGGCTCCGAAGATGCCTACAGGATGATGTAGCCCAAGGCTCCGGTTCCAGTTCGGGGTCTGGTGAGGGTATCGCTGTGCTTTCAGCATGTGGACCAAATAAAGTGGT
Organism: Ranitomeya variabilis; assembly: GCF_051348905.1. Classification (NCBI taxonomy): domain Eukaryota; kingdom Metazoa; phylum Chordata; class Amphibia; order Anura; family Dendrobatidae; genus Ranitomeya; species Ranitomeya variabilis. The sequence goes on along the minus strand of NC_135233.1, from coordinate 272,683,048 downwards.
GAGAGACGATGACGATGCAACTGCTGGGTTGGAGGTTAATGAAGCGGACCCAGAAGCAGCGTCACTGCTACTTCCCTCCTGAGTTGCGGAGAAGAAGACGAGGTGATAGAAAATCTGGTTCACCACTTGAAGGACGCAGTAATGTAGCGGAAAGTCTGGGGGAAGCGGAGTATACCATGGAGTTGGACACTCCAGTGGATCAGATGCCAGGAGCACAGTGTGCTGAAGGTTTCTCTTTAGCAGCGCAGCTAGGGGGTGGGAGTAATAGTCCCATAGACAGCATGGCAACATGGTAATTTTTTTAATGCTTTGCTGATTTTTCTAAGGCGTGTAGCCTTTACCCTGCCACAAAATCTAATGAGGTTGACATTAGTGGTGTGGGTGGTAAGGCTGCAGCTGTATGGGTTAATTTGGCTTCTAATTTGGGTAGGGATATTTCTGAAGTTAACAAACTCAATATTGGCAATTTGAATGTGCTAACCCCGCGATTCCGCACAAGGAATGAACATGCTGCGTTTTTTCCCGGAATGCGAATCCGCCACGGAAAAAAAACGCAACATGTGCACAAAAATTGCGGATTGCATTCTAATAATAGGATGCTTAATGTATGCATTTTTTTTGCGCAGTTTTATAGCGTTTTTATATCAAATAAAACCGCGAAAAAAATGCGAAAAGTCCTGAACGAGTGCACATAGCCTAAATGAAATGCAGTGTAAGTTGTTGTCAAAATGCTGCTACAGGCACAAATGTTCATTCTGCAGTGGAGCACATCCCTTGGTTCATTGTTTCAAAAAGGCTAATCAGTTCGCACAGCTACTGCTTGTCTCAAAGGAGTCTGTGGTCAAAAGCGCTGACATCGGTGATTTTGGAAAAAAAGGTTAGAAGTTTACCCAGACCACATGATGGCGGAGCTGCTAGTTAATGGTCTTTCTTATGGATTTTTGTGTACCTGAGTTTGTTGGTAGGGGTTGTAAGTGGGTTGATAATCTCAAATCAGTTAATTTGAACAATGAAATGGTGCTTTCAAAAAATTGTAAAGAATTGGAGGAGTGTAAGGTGGAAGGTGCATTTACTTGCCTCCTTTTACAAATTTTCAGTTATCTCCATTGGGTTTGGTTCCTAAGGAGGAGCCAAACGAATATACACTGACACATCATTTGTCTTATATGCTGGGGTCGGCTTTAAATGATGCAGTGGATAAGTCAAAGGCTTCAGTGTGTTATTCTTTGTTTGAGACAGCTCTTGTTTTATTGCGAAAGTTTGGACATGAGGTCTTGTTAGTCGGATATTAAAGCTTTTTGGTTATTACCAGTGTCGCCCAAGGGTTTTAATTCTTTAGATTTATGGTTTAATTCTTTAGATTTTCAGTTTAATGAGGGTTTGTATTTTGAAAAGGCATTACCTATTGGCTTCTCTTTGTCATGTTTTTATTTTGAGTTGTTTTCATCTTTTCTGGAGAGGGTTATTGCAAGAGAGTTCAACGGACATTGTGGTATATTGTATCACCTCGATTTTTTATTTGTAGGTAAGAAATACTCTGATGACTGCTTTAAGTTATCAAATATGTTTTGCAGGGTTGTGAATGAATTTGTTGTCCCTTTGGCTTTGGAAATAACAGTTCAGTCATGCAATAAGTTTAATTTTAAGGCATTGCAATTGATATAGTTTTAATGGAGTTTCGTTTAGCAGAAGAGATATTGAATAGGATTCTTGGGATGCTTGATAAATTTTTGTTTATGAGGAAGGTGTAGTCACTATTGGGACTGTTAGTTTTTGCAGCTCGTGTAATCCCGATGGCCAGGAGGCTTTATTTTGCCACTAAAAGTTTTATTCTCACGTTTGGCTTTTCAAGCCCGTGAGGGATGATTTGAAGATATGGCGAGAGTTTTAGTAAGTTTTAATGGTCGTTCGCTTTGGCAGTCAGATGTTGTTGAAGCCGATGCCCTGAGTTTGTTTACTGATACTGCTGGTGGTAGAGGTTTTTGAGCCTTTTGGAACGACCATTGCTGTGCAAGATCTTGGGACCAGTCATAGATTTATGTGGGATTAATGAAGAACTTAGTTTTGTTAGAAATGTTTCCAGTTGTTGTTGCTTTGGTGGTGACTGAGACTGTCACTTGTAGGGTCTTTATTTATTCATCAGGATTTATTTCATGAGGATTTATTTCTGTTGACAAGATTTCAGTTCTCGACAGTCTTAGAGTGTTGCCTTGGTTTTCTGGGTTTGGATGGTTTTAAGCTCACTTCCCATTCTTTCCAGATTGGGTGGCAACAGAGGCAGCTGTTTTAGGTTTAGATGATTCAGTTATAAAGGGCTTAGGTAGGTGGCCATCTGATAAATTTAAGATTTATATAAGGCCTAATTTAATTCTTTATTAACTATTTTGTTTTTCAGGGGTCTGGAGGATGATAGTATGGATAGTGGGTCATTCGTTCATTCACTAGGCCAATGTGAGAGCTTCTTCTAGATCATATACTGCAAATTTGTCTTTTGATCAGGATCAAGTGGTTTTGTTTTGGTTAGGAGTTAGAGAGTTGAGGTGGAGTCAGCTAGAGGGTATAATTTTTAAGCAAGCTGGTGTTTCTCCGGATATTTTAATCATTCATGCAGGAGGTAATGATGTTGGTAGGTTTAGCACATCATTATTGCTATCTCAGATTAAATTGATGTGTTTTAACCTTAGATGGTTGTTTCAAAGTTGTGTTTTGGATTTTTCTAAAATTGTTCTACGTCTAGTGTGGTCGGTAAGTAGGCTTTGTTTTATTGAAAAGATCAGGAAGCATTTAAACAGGGATACAGTAAAAATCCTCCTTTCGGTTGGTTGATTATCATACCAGCATGTAGATCTGGAAGTTTTTTCAGAGGGTTTATATAGATCAGACATGGTGCATTTGTCGCATATAGGATTAGATATTTTTAATGTTGGTTTGCAGAATTTGGTTGAGAGGGCGGTGTTGTTGGGGGGCCTCTCCGGTTGAGATGCAAACTCTAAGTGGACATTGGTCTTAATGTCATTTATTGGGGTTGAAATAAATTGAAAGTTTTAATTAGTATTTATTCATTTTAAATGTTAACCCAAAATATACACTGCATCCTTTTTCTGCCAAATTCAGCTTTGTGTGTTTGTGTTCTTTTGCCTGGGTTTGGGGTGCAGCTATGATCCCATGGAAAGCCCAAAATAAAGCATAGTCTAGGGGCTCATGGGATCATGCTGTCCCCCCCTTCCTTCTTTCCATTCACTCCTACTGTATGTATTAAGCTATCTCTTCCCTCTAGTTTAGTGCTGAAAGGTTTATGGGTTTTTTTTTAAGCCTCTTATGTACAGGTTTCTATACTGGGTTATGTGATTTACTTCTGCCTTACTACAAAATGCTGATTGGCAGGGGGTATTTTGTTGGGTTCAAGGATGATTATTTAACCCCCTGCTTGTCTGTTACCGGGCAGTTTTTCACCTCAAGAGCTGAAAGAAGAAACATCGTCCCGTCCACCTGCCCCAATGGCAGAAGTTTAGTATTGTTCCATTGTCTGTTGGAGGGTGGTCACCAAGCTAATGCTAGGTGACATTGGTCTTATTGTTACTTGAATATATTATTTATTGGGTCTGAAAGTAAATGAATCCTCTCTCCTCTTGTACCAGTTGGTGACTTCAAGATTATTGTACTTTTTTTGCTACAGGTGCTTCTCACAAAATTTGAATGTCATAAAATAGTTAATTTATTTCAGTTCTTCAATACAAAAAGTAAAACTCATATATTATATAAAGTCATTATAATCAAAGTGATCTATTTCAAGTGTTTAGTTCTGTTAATGTTGATGATTATGGCTTACAGCCAATAACAACCCAAAAGTCATTATCTCAGTAAATTAGAATAATTAGCAAAAACAAATGCAAAGGCTTCCTAAGCATTTAAATAGGTCCCTTGGTCTGTTTCAGCAGGCTCTACAATCATGGGGAAGACTGCTGACTTGATAGATGTCCAGAAGGCAGTCATTAACACACTCCATAAGGAGGATAAGCCACAAAAGGCTTATTTTTACCTTTAAACAGCACCTAGTGTTTGGACAGTAGCTCTACTGGATACCTCTGTACATTTTTAGAAACTAAGACGGCTCTTTTTTCATGATTACATAGTTTCTATATATAATGGATCCCTTTGCACTATTCTTTGACACATGTCCATACAGGAATCATTTGATCATTGGGTGTAAATTGTTATACTCATATTGTTTATATGTTGCTTTGTGTACATTATATGAGCTCATATGTCTTTATAGTGGCAAAAAACAATTTAATAAAACCACCAACGAAAAACCACACTGGGGCTAGGCTGTATTCCTGTGTCAAACAAGCTGCAGGCACCTAGGCAGGGAGTGTGTGCACCCCTGCCATCCAATAATAAATCACAAACAATTACACCAAAGATGCCGCACTGGAATGAGAAAAAAATTGTGACTGTAAAGTTGATAGTGAAACAGTTGTTTACCTCGAAGTAGTAATGGCTAGGGTTGAGCGAAACGGATCGTTCATTTTCATAAGTCGCCGACTTTTGGCAAAGTCGGCGTCTCATGAAACCCGACCTGATCCCTGTGTGGGGTCGGCCATGCGGTACGCGACTTTTGCGCCAAAGTTGCGTTTCAATTACGCTAAAAGCGCCATTTCTCAGCCAATGAAGGTGGACGCAGAGTGTGGGCAGCGTGATGACATAGATCTCAATCCCCACCATCTTAGAGAAGGGCATTGCAGTGATTGGCTTGCTTTCTGCGGCGTCATAGGGGCTATAAAGGGGCGTTCCCGCCGACCGCCATCTTACTGCTGCTGATCTGAGCGTAGGGAGAGGTTGCTGCCGCTTCGTCAGAAGCAGGGAGAGCGTTAGGCAGGGTACATTCACCCCCAAACCGCTTGTGCTGTAGCGATTTCCACTGTCCAACACCACCTTTTGTTTGCAGGACAGTGGAAGCTACATTTTTTTTCCTCAGCGCTGTAGCTCATTGGGCTGCCCTAGAAGGCTCCCTGATAGCTGCGTTGCTGTGTGCACAAATCACAATGCACAAATCCTGTTGTTCCTTCCTTTCTGCACAGCTATCTTGTTTGTTTGTCCACACTTTTGTGTGCAGCAGTCCTTTTTATAGCTGCCTGCCATACTTTTCTGAGATTACTGCAGGGAGATAAAGATTGGCAAGTCTGCCTCTGTGCCAGTGCTGTGTGTGGCATCTGTCTCTCATTGTGTGCCACAGAAAACCTAGTGTGTAATATTGTTTTTTTTGTTTGTTTGTTGTTTTTTTAATTCTCCCTGAAAAAAAAAATTAAATAGTGGGAGATAAAGATTGGCAAGTCTGCCTCTTTGCCAGTCCTGTGTGAGGCATCTGTCTCTCCTTGTGTGCCACCAAAAACCAGTGTGTAATACTGGGCCATTTTTTTGGGGGGGGGTAAATTCTCCCTGTAAAAAACAAAATTAAAAGTGGGAGATAAAGATTGGCAAGTCTGCCTCTGTGCCAGTGCTGTGTGTGGCATCTGTCTCTTCTTGTGTGCCACCAAAAACCAGTGTGTAATACTGGGCCATTTTTTTTGGGGGGGGTAAATTCTCCCTGTAAAAAACAAAATTAAAAGTGGGAGATAAATATTGGCAAGTCTGCCTCTGTGCCAGTGCTGTGTGTGACATCTGTCTCTCCTTGTGTGCCACCGAAAACCAGTGTGTAATACTGGGCCATTTTTTTTGGGGGGGTAAATTCTCCCTGTAAAAAACAAAATTAAAAGTGGGAGATAAAGATTGGCAAGTCTGCCTCTGTGCCAGTGCTGTGTGTGGCATCTGTCTCTCCTTGTGTGCCACCGAAAACCAGTGTGTAATACTGGGCCTTTTTTTTTTTTTGGTAAATTCTCCCTATAAAAAAAAAAAATAATAGTGGGAGATAAAGATTGGCAAGTGTGCCTCTGTGCCAGTGCTGTGTGTGGCATCTGTCTATCCTTGTGTGCCACCGAAAACCAGTGTGTAATACTGGGCCATTTTTTTTTTTGAGTAAATTCTCCCTGTAAAAAACAAAATTAAAAGTGGGAGATAAAGATTGGCAAGTCTGCCTCTGTGCCAGTGCTGTGTGTGGCATCTGTCTCTCCTTGTGTGCCACCGAAAACCAGTGTGTAATACTGGGCCATTTTTTTTGGGGGGGTAAATTCTCCCTGTAAAAAACAAAATTAAAAGTGGGAGATAAAGATTGGCAAGTCTGCCTCTGTGCCAGTGCTGTGTGTGGCATCTGTCTCTCCTTGTGTGCCACCAAAAACCAGTGTGTAATACTGGGCCTTTTTTTTTGTAAATTCTCCCTGTAAAAAAAAAAATAATAGTGGGAGATAAAGATTGGCAAGTCTGCCTCTGTGCCAGTGCTGTGTGTGGCATCTGTCTCTCCTTGTGTGCCACCGAAAACCAGTGTGTAATACTGGGCCATTTTTATTTTTTTGGGTAAATTCTCCATGTAAAAAAAATTATTAATAGAGGGAGATAAAGATTGGCAAGTCTGCCTCTGTGCCAGTGCTGTGTGTGGCATCTGTCTCTCCTTGTGTGCCACCGAAAACCAGTGTGTAATACTGGGCCATTTTTTTTTTTTTTTTAATTCTCCCTGGAAAAAAAAAAGTGGAAGATTAAGATTGGCATTTCTGCTTGAGTGCCGGTCCTGTGTGTGCCATCTGTCTCAAATTATTGGGGCACAGAAAACCTAGTGTGTAACATTGGGCCTGATTTTCCTTCCAGTGTCAGGCACCTATAAAGGTATATATAAATCCTACAGAAGTTTGAGTTCACCTTATAAGTTGTTTTACAGTAATAAATACCGTTACTTTGGTTACGTTTTGCAAACAATGAGGAAGTCTAGTGGAAGAGGTCGTGGCCGTGGGCGGTCATTGTCAGCTGGTAATGATGGTAGTGGTGGTGGAGCATCAGATGGTCATGGTAAAAGCAGTACAGCACCTAAGTCTCGAGTAGTTGAGCCAGGTTCGTCCTCTGGCTACACAAGGCCTCGAATGCTCTCTTTTCTGGGAGTAGGAAAACCACTTTTGAAGCCGGAGCAGGAGGAACAAGTATTGGCTTTCATTGCTGACTCTGCCTCTAGCTCTTTCGCCTCCTCCTCGGAAAGTGCCAAATGTCAGAGCAGTGCATCGTCAGTGGATGCTCCCGGTCAGGAACAAGTCGCTTCCTTGTGTCCTTCACCCAGAACAACAGTGAAGGATGCGTCAGTCGACACAACAGGTTACTCCATGGAGCTCTTTACACATACCGTTCCTGGGTTACACAGTGAAACAGTTAACAGGCCATGCCCATTAGAAGTTGAATCGGACATGGAGTGCACAGATGCACAGCCACAGCCAGATTACTATGCTGTTCCTTTGACTCAGACCAGAACATTGCCCTCGCAGTGTACTGAGGCAGAATCAAAACCAGCGGAGACTATGGTGCCCCGTCACGAACGCTATACCACCGGCTTACACGGTGACACAGACGAAGTTGCACACGACATAGAAGAGGAGGTCATAGATGACCCAGTTGTTGACCCCGATTGGCAGCCATTGGGGGAACAGGGTGCAGGCGGCAGTAGTTCTGAAGTGGAGGAGGAGGAGCCACAGCAGGCATCAACATCACAACAGGTTCCATCTGCCGGGCACGTATCTGGCCAAAAACGCTTGGCAAAACCAAAACCAGTTGGAGGACAGCGTGGCCATCTGGTTAAAGAAGCTCAGTCTGCAATGCCTGAAAAGGTATCCGATAGTAGAAAGAGTGCAGTCTGGCATTTTTTTAAACAACATCCAAATGATCAGTGCAATGTAATCCGTCAAAAATGTTCAACTACCTTAAGCAGAGGTCAGAATCTTAAAAGTCTAAATACAAGTTGCATGCATAGACATTTATCCACCATGCATTTGCAAGCCTGGACTAACTACCAAACGTCCCTAAAGGTTGCAGCACCCTCGGCCAATGAAGCTAGTCAGCAACGCTACATCCCTTCCCTTACTGTAAACCCACCATTTCCCGCAGCACCTGCAGTATCTGTGCAGCTTTCGTCGCCAGGCCAAAGCAGTCAGGGAATCACCAGGTTCACAGTAGGAAACACTGCATGTAGGGCACCGGCAAGAATACCATCTCCAACCCTCTCTCAGTCACCCATGTCCACCGGCACCCCCGCTAGTTCCACCGTATGCAGCTCTCCAGTCCAGCTCACCCTTCATGAGACTCTCGTTAGGAAAAGGAAGTACTCATCCTCGCATCCGCGTACACAGGGTTTGAACGCCCACATTGCTAGACTAATCTCATTAGAGATGATGCCCTACCGGTTAGTTGAAAGCAAAGCTTTCAAAGCGCTGATGGACTACGCTGTACCACGCTACGTGCTACCCAGTCGACACTTCTTTTCTAGAAAAGCCATCCCAGCCCTCCAACAGCATGTTAAAGACCGCATCGTCCATGCACTCAGGCAGTCTGTGACTACAAAGGTGCACCTGTCAACAGATGCATGGACCAGTAGGCATGGCCAGGGACGTTACGTGTCCATCACGGCACACTGGGTGAATGTGGTGGATGCAGGGTCCACAGGGGACAGCAATATTGGGACAGTTCTGCCTAGCCCACGGTCAAGGAAAGAGTTGGCTGTAGGCGTTCGCCCCCCCTCCTCCTCTTCCTCCTCTTCCTCCTCCTCCTGCAGAAGCGAGAGCTTGTCCACAGACCGCAGTCGCACATCCACTCCATCTGCAGCTGCCACTGTTGCACACCAGGTGTGCCATTATGGGACAGCTAGTGGCAAGCGTCAGCAGGCTGTATTGGCAATGAAGTGTTTGGGCGACAACAGACACACCGCGGAAGTTCTGTCCGAGTTCTTGCAGAAAGAAACTCAGTCATGGCTGGGCACTGTACATCTTGAGGCAGGCAAGGTAGTGAGTGATAACGGAAGGAATTTCATGGCTGCCATAGCCCTTTCCCAACTGAAACACATTCCTTGCCTGGCTCACACCTTAAACCTGGTGGTGCAGTGCTTCCTGAAAAGTTTTCCGGGGTTACCCGATCTGCTCCTCAAAGTGCGCAGACTTTGCTCGCATATCCGCCGTTCGCCCGTACACTCCAGCCGTATGCAGAACTATCAGCGGTCTTTGAACCTTCCCCAGTATCGCCTAATCATCGACGTTGCAACAAGGTGGAACTCCACACTGCACATGCTTCAGAGACTGTGCGAACAGAGGCGTGCTGTTTTGTTTTTGTGGGAGGATACACATACACGGGCAGGCAGTTGGATGGCAGACATGGAGTTGTCAGGTGTGCAGTGGTCGAAGCTACAAGACCTGTGTCAAGTCCTTCAGTGTTTTGAGGAATGCACACGGCTGGTTAGTGCAGACAACGCCATAATAAGCATGAGCATCCCCCTAATGCGTCTGCTGATGCAAAGTTTGACGCACATAAAGGAGCAGGCATCTGCAGCCGAGGAAGAGGAAAGCCTTGATGACAGTCAGCCATTGTCTGGTCAGGGTCGTGTAGAGGACGCGGTAGCGGGCGAAGAGGAGGAGGAGGACGAGGAGGATGATGGGGATGAGTACTTTTTTAATGAGGAAGCTTCTCCTGGGCCAACCGAAATTAGTGGAGTTGCAAGGCCGGGTTCTGTTTTTTTAAGGGAGACAAGTGACGTAGATTTGCCTGTAACTGCCCCTCAAACCAGCACAACCGCAGATTTGACAACTGGAACTTTGGCCCACATGGCGGATTATGCCTTACGTATCCTCAAAAGGGACCCACGCATTATTAAAATGATGAGCGATGACGATTACTGGTTGGCCTGCATCCGTGACCCTCGCTATAAAGGCAAATTGCAAAATATTATGCCACATGAGAACCTCGAACAAATATTAGCAACCAAACAAGCTACTCTTATAGACCGTTTGATTCAGGCATTCCCAGCACACAGCGCCGGTGATGGTTCTCACACGAGCTGCAGGGGGCTACAGGGCACAGGTGTTAGAGGTGCACAAATCAGAAGTGGCGTTGGACAGAGGGGTTTTCTGACAAGGTTGTGGAGCGATTTCGCAATGACCGCAGACAGGACAGGTACTGCAGCATCTATTCAAAGTGACAGGAGACAACATTTGTCCAGTATGGTTACTAACTATTTTTCATCCCTTATCGATGTTCTCCCTCAACCGTCATTCCCATTTGATTACTGGGCATCCAAATTAGACACCTGGCCTGAATTGGCAGAATATGCATTGCAGGAGCTTGCTTGCCCAGCAGCTAGTGTGCTATCAGAAAGAGTATTCAGTGCTGCTGGTTCAATATTAACCGAAAAAAGGACTCGTCTGGCTACCCAAAATGTGGATGATCTAACCTTCATTAAAATGAACCACTCCTGGATTTCAAATTATTTTGCCCCACCTTTCCCGGCTGACACCTAGCTTTCCTATAAAAAGGTCTTGCTTGTGGACTGGTCTTACTGAGTGATCCAATCTCTTAATTTGCAGCAGCTGTTTGTCCAGCATACGACATGTTTACACCTCCCTCAATGGGAAAACTCCCCCCACGGGGCCGTGGTCTCGCCACTTGGCGCAAGCACCCGTTAGAGTGCCGTTTGTCTGAAGAGGTGGGTGTGCCCACTTTTGGTCGACGGCACTGCCACTGGGTCCCTCATAGTACAATGAAGTGTCTCTGGCGGTGGTGGTGCGCACCCAACGTCAGACAAACCGTTGTAACATGAGGGGCCCTGGGACTGTACCGCCGGCCACAAGAGAGTTCCCCCCCCAGCTCAAACTGTGCTCTACCACGTGCAGAATTATCTCGCACAGCTCCACCAATGTTTAGTCTATGCGCTGACATCATTCAATGCCTGGCACTGACAATACCAATTTGTTGACATCTATGATGCTAGTTAAAGTAGTCTGGGTCAGTGTCCTATATTGACACCAGTAAATACTTACTGCCAAATTACTTTGTCAGAAACTCAGCAGATGAGCCCACCCCTGTACCTAAGTATGCCACACTTTTTTTTTGTTGTTTTGCGAGACATTAACATCTATTTATTTTTTTGAGTACTAACTGTGTCAGACACTCCTTGCAATCCTCCTCCGCTGACCACAATGCTGCCTGTGTATCCATGTAACCGATGTAAAACTGCCTTGAGCCTATTTTTAGTTATTTTAGGCCTAGTACGCCTGTCTGCGGTCCCTCCTTGCAATCCTCCTCCGCTGACCACAATGCTGCCTGTGTATCCATGTAACCGATGTAAAACTGCCTTGAGCCTATTTTTAGTTATTTTAGGCCTAGTACGCCTGTCTGCGGTCCCTCCTTGCAATCCTCCTCCGCTGACCACAATGCTGCCTGTGTATCCATGTAACCGATTTAAAACTGCCTTGAGCCTATTTGTAGTTATTTTAGGCCTAGTACGCCTGTCTGCGGTCCCTCCTTGCAATCCTCCTCCTCCTCTGACCACAATGCTGCCTGTGTACCCCTGGAACCTATTTTAAAGTGCAAAGAGCCTATTTTAAGTTATTTTAGGCCTAGTATGCCTGTCTGCGGTCCCTCCTTGCAATCCTTCTCCGCTGACCACAATGCTGCCTGTGTATCCATGTAACCGATGTAAAACTGCCTTGAGCCTATTTTTAGTTATTTTAGGCCTAGTACGCCTGTCTGCGGTCCCTCCTTGCAATCCTCCTCCTCCGCTGACCACAATGCTGCCTGTGTATCCATGTAACCGATGTAAAACTGCCTTGAGCCTATTTTTAGTTATTTTAGGCCTAGTATGCCTGTCTGCGGTCCCTCTTTGCAATCCTCCTCCTCCGCTGACCACAATGCTGCCTGTGTATCCATGTAACCGATGTAAAACTGCCTTGAGCCTATTTTTAGTTATTTTAGGCCTAGTACGCCTGTCTGCGGTCCCTCCTTGCAATCCTCCTCCTCCGCTGACCACAATGCTGCCTGTGTATCCATGTAACCGATGTAAAACTGCCTTGAGCCTATTTTTAGTTATTTTAGGCCTAGTATGCCTGTCTGCGGTCCCTCTTTGCAATCCTCCTCCTCCGCTGACCACAATGCTGCCTGTGTACCCCTGGAACCTATTTTAAAGTGCAAAGAGCCTATTTTTAGTTATTTTAGGCCTAGTACACCTGTCTGCGGTCCCTCCTTGCAATCCTCCTCCTCCGCTGACCACAATGCTGCCTGTGTACCCCTGGAACCTATTTTAAAGTGCAAAGAGCCTATTTTAAGTTATTTTAGGCCTAGTACGCCTGTCTGCGGTCCCTCCTTGCAATCCTCCTCCGCTGACCACAATGCTGCCTGTGTATCCATGTAACCGATTTAAAACTGCCTTGAGCCTATTTTTAGTTATTTTAGGCCTAGTACGCCTGTCTGCGGTCCCTCCTTGCAATCCTCCTCCTCCGCTGACCACAATGCTGCCTGTGTACCCCTGGAACCTATTTTAAAGTGCAAAGAGCCTATTTTTAGTTATTTTAGGCCTAGTACGCCTGTCTGCGGTCCCTCCTTGCAATCCTCCTCCTCCGCTGACCACAATGCTGCCTGTGTACCCCTGGAACCTATTTTAAAGTGCAAAGAGCCTATTTTAAGTTATTTTAGGCCTAGTGTTGTGAATAGTGTTGAGCGATACCGTCCGATACATGAAAGTATCGGTATCGGAAAGTATCGGCCGATACCGGCAAAGTATCGGATCCAATCCGATACCGATACCCGATACCAATACAAGTCAATGGGACTCAAGTATCGGACGGTATTCCTGATGGTTCTCAGGGTCTGAAGGAGAGGAAACTCTCCTTCAGGCCCTGGGAACCATATAAATGTGTAAAAGAAAGAATTAAAATAAAAAATATCGCTATACTCACCTGTCCGACGCAGCCGGGACTTCAGCGAGGGAACCGGCAGCGTTGTTTGTTTAAAATTCGCGCTATTACTTGGTTACGTGAATTCCCGGCTTGTGATTGGTCAGGTCGGCCATGTTGCCGGGACGCGGACCAATCACAGCAAGCCGTGACGAAATTACGTCATGGCTTGCTGTGATTGGTCCGCGTCCCGGCAATATGGCCGCCCTGACCAATCACAAGCCGTGACGTCACGGGAGGCTGGACACGCGCTCATTTTAAAATGGGCGCGTGTCCAGCCTCCCGTGACGTCACGGCTTGTGATTGGTTGCGCCGCGGTCAACCAATCACAAGCCGGGAGGCTGGACGCGCTCATTTTAAAATGGGCGCGTGTCCAGCCTCCCGTGACGTCACGGCTTGTGATTGGTTGCGCCGCGGTCAACCAATCACAAGCCGGGAGGCTGGACGCGCTCATTTTAAAATGGGCGCGTGTCCAGCCTCCCGTGACGTCACGGCTTGTGATTGGTTGCGCCGCGGTCAACCAATCACAAGCCGGGAGGCTGGACGCGCTCATTTTAAAATGGGCGCGTGTCCAGCCTCCCGTGACGTCACGGCTTGTGATTGGTCAGGGCGGCCATATTGCCGGGACGCGGACCAATCACAGCAAGCCGTGACGTAATTTCGTCACGGCTTGCTGTGATTGGTCCGCGTCCCGGCAACCTGGCCGACCTGACCAATCACAAGCCGGGAATTCACGTAACCAAGTAATAGCGCGAATTTTAAACAAACAACGCTGCCGGTTCCCTCGCTGAAGTCCCGGCTGCGTCGGACAGGTGAGTATAGCGATATTTTTTATTTTAATTCTCTCTTTTACACATTTTAACATTAATGTTGTTGCGATACCCGATACCTGATACCACAAGAGTATCGGAATCCCGGTATCGGAATTCCGATACAGCAGGTATCGGCCGATACCAGATACTTGCAGCATCGGAATGCTCAACACTAGTTGTGAATTCTGTTTTTGGGCTCCCTCTGGTGGTTACTGGTGGTACTGGTTGACTTTTGTCTTGCACCTGTTTCCATCAAGAAACTGGGAGTTTCCTATTTAGTCTGGCTTCTCAGTCATTCTAGTGCCGGCAATCAATGTTACCAGAGCACCTCTGTTGCTTGCTACCTGCTCCAAGTCTGCAATTCAGCTAAGTTGGATCTTTGGCATTTTTTGTGTTTGTTTGTCCAGCATGCATTTATATTTTCTTTGCTGCTGGAAGCTCTAGTGATCTGAAATTACTACTCCGGTGTCATGAGTTGATAACGGAGTTAAAGTAATTTCAGGATGGCTGTTTAGGGTTTTGAGGTGACCACAAAGTCCTCTTTTGTATTTTCTGCTATCTAGTCAGAGGGCCTCTCTTTGCTGAATCTATATTCATACTGCGTACGTGTTTTCCTCTTACCTAACCGTTATTATATGTGGGGGGCTACTATCACTTTTGGGGTTTCCCTGGAGGCAAGCCAGGTCTGTGTATTCCTCTGCTAGGGGAAGCTAGATCTCCGGCTGGTGCGAGGTGTCTAGGGATAATCGTAGGCACACCCCCTGGCTACTATTAGTTGCGTGTTAGGTTCAGCATCGCGGTCATCTGAGATTCCATCATTCCTAGAGCTAGTCCGTTTTTGCCTGAGTCCCTGCCATTGGGAACCATGACAGTATTGCCGGAGAGCAATGTATTAAAGGTATTGGCTGAAGAAAGAGAGAAAAAAGAAGTTTCTGACACTTTTTTTTTTTTTTTTTACTCAGAAGTTCTGTCTAGCCATAATTGCAGTCTGCTGCTTTTTTCTCTCCTCTTAACCCCTGAATGGCTCAGATCTCAGCTGTTAAGAAATGGATATCCAGAGTTTAGCTACAAACCTGAATACTCTTGCTTCTAAGGTTCAAAATATCCAAGACTATGTTATACATGCTCCTATGTCAGAACCCAAGATTCCTATACCGGAGTTCTTTTCTGGAGATAGATCTCGTTTTTTGAATTTTAAGCACAATTGTAAATTGTATCTTTCTCTGAGATCTCGCTCCGCTGGAGACTCCGCTCAGCAGGTTAAAATTGTGATTTCCTTGTTGCGGGGTGACCCCCAGAATTGGGCATTTGCATTGGCACCAGGGGATCCTGCGCTGCTCAATGTGGATGCGTTTTTTCTGGCACTGGGGTTGCTCTATGAGGAACCTAATTTGGAGATTCAGGCTGAAAAGGCCTTGATAGCCCTTTCTCAAGGGCATGATGAAGCTGAAATATATTGTCAAAAATTTCGAAAATGGTCTGTGCTTACTCAGTGGAATGAGTGCGCCCTGGCGGCGAATTTCAGAGAAGGTATCTCTGATGCCGTTAAAGATGTCATGGTGGGGTTTCCTACGCCCACAGGTCTGAATGAATCCATGACTATGGCTATTCAGATTGATCGGCGTTTACGGGAGCGCAAACCTGTGCACCATTTGGCGGTGTCTTCTGAGCAGACACCGGAGATTATGCAATGTGATAGAATTCTGTCCAGAAGTGAACGGCAGAATTATAGGCGTAAAAATGGGTTGTGCTTCTACTGTGGTGATTCTGCTCATGTTATATCAGCATGCTCTAAACGCACAAAAAAGGTTGATAAGTCTTTTGCAATTGGCACTTTACAGTCTAAGTTTATTTTGTCTGTAACTTTGATCTGTTCATTATCATCTATTACTGTGGATGCCTATGTGGATTCTGGCGCTTCCTTGAGTCTTATGGATTTGTCCTTTGCCAGACGCTGTGGGTTTAGCCTAGAGCCTTTGGAAGTTCCTATCCCTCTGAAGGGTATCGACTCCACACCATTGGCTAGGAATAAACCACAATACTGGACACAAGTGACTATGTGTATGACTCCTGACCATCGGGAGGTGATTCGCTTCCTTGTGTTGCATAACTTGCATGATGTCTTAGTGCTTGGATTGCCATGGTTGCAAACTCATAATCCAGTCCTTGACTGGAAAACAATGTCTGTGTTAAGCTGGGGATGTCAGGGGGCTCATGGGGAGGTACCTTTGGTTTCCATTGCTTCATCTACTCCCTCTGAAATTCCGGCATTTTTGTCTGACTATTGTGATGTTTTTGAGGAGCCTAAACTTAGTTCTCTTCCCCCTCACAGGGATTGTGATTGTGCTATAGACTTAATTCCTGGCAGCAAGTTTCCCAAGGGTCGTTTGTTCAATCTGTCTGTGCCTGAGCATGCTGCTATGCGAGAGTATATTAAGGAGTCCTTGGAAAAGGGACATATCCGTCCATCCTCATCCCCTTTAGGAGCAGGTTTTTTTTTCGTGGGTAAAAAAGATGGCTCCCTGAGACCCTGTATTGATTATCGCCTGTTGAATAAGATTACAGTCAAATACCAGTATCCTTTGCCACTATTGACTGATTTATTTGCTCGTATTAAAGGGGCAAAGTGGTTTTCTAAGATTGATCTTCGGGGTGCGTATAATTTGGTGCGGATTAAGCAGGGAGATGAGTGGAAAACTGCATTTAATATGCCCGAGGGCCATTTTGAGTATTTGGTAATGCCTTTTGGTCTTTCTAATGCTCCTTCAGTCTTTCAGTCCTTTATGCACGATATTTTCCGTAAATACCTGGATAAATTTATGATTGTGTATTTGGATGATATTTTGATTTTTTCGGATGACTGGGAGTCGCATGTTCAACAGGTTAGGAAGGTTTTTCAGGTTTTGCGGGCCAATTCTTTGTTTGTAAAGGGTTCAAAGTGTATTTTTGGGGTTCAGAAGATCTCCTTTTTGTGGTATATTTTTTCCCCTTCTTCTGTTGAGATGGATCCTGTCAAGGTTCGGGCTATTTGTGATTGGACGCAGCCTACTTCCCTGAAGAGCCTTCAGAAGTTCTTGGGCTTTGCTAATTTCTATCGTCGATTTATAACTGGGTTTTCAAGTGTTGCTAAACCTCTGACTGATTTGACTAAAAAGGGTGCTGATGTTGCCAATTGGTCCTCTGCGGCTGTGGAGGCCTTTCGGGAGCTTAAGCGCCGCTTTTCTTCCGCCCCTGTGTTGCGCCAGCCTGATGTTTCGCTCCCTTTTCAGGTCGAGGTTGATGCTTCCGAGATTGGAGCGGTTTTGTCGCAGAGAAGTCCCGATTGCTCAGTGATGAGACCATGTGCATTCTTCTCTCGAAAGTTTTCGCCCGCCAAGCGAAATTATGATGTCGGTAATCGGGAGCTCTTGGCTATGAAGTGGGCATTTGAGGAGTGGCGTCATTGGCTTGAGGGTGCTAGACATCAGGTGGTGGTCTTGACTGATCACAAGAATCTGATTTACCTTGAGTCTGCCAGGCGTCTGAATCCTAGACAGGCGCGCTGGTCGTTGTTTTTCTCCCGGTTTAATTTTGTGGTTTCATACTTGCCGGGTTCAAAAAATGTGAAGGCACATGCCCTTTCTAGGAGTTTTGAGCCTGACTCCTCTGGTGATTCTGAGCCTACGGGTATCCTTAAGGATGGGGTGATTTTGTCTGCTGTCTCCCCAGACTTGCGACGTGCTTTGCAGGAGTTTCAGACTGATAGGCCTGATCGTTGTCCGCCTGGGAGACTGTTTGTTCCAGATGAGTGGACCAGTAGAGTCATCTCGGAGGTTCATTCTTCTGTGTTGGCAGGTCATCCTGGAATTTTTGGTACCAGAGATTTGGTGGCCAGGTCCTTCTGGTGGCCTTCCCTGTCTCGGGATGTGCGTGCCTTTGTACTGTCTTGTGATGTTTGTGCTCGGGCCAAGCCTTGCTGTTCTCGGGCTAGTGGATTGTTGTTGTCCTTGCCTATTCCGAAGAGGCCGTGGACGCACATCTCTATGGACTTTATCTCGGACCTCCCGGTTTCTCAGAAAATGTCCGTCATTTGGGTGGTGTGTGACCGTTTTTCTAAGATGGTTCATTAGGTACCCTTGCCCAAATTGCCTTCTTCATCTGAGTTGGTTCCTTTATTTTTTCAGAATGTGGTTCGTTTACATGGTATCCCGGAAAACATCGTTTCTGACAGGGGGTCTCAATTTGTGTCTAGGTTCTGGCGAGCGTTCTGTGCCAGGATGGGCATTGATTTGTCTTTTTCGTCTGCATTCCATCCTCAGACTAATGGCCAGACGGAGCGAACTAATCAGACCTTGGAGACTTATTTGAGGTGTTTTGTGTCTGCTGATCAGGATGATTGGGTCGCCTTTTTGCCGTTGGCAGAGTTTGCCCTCAATAATCGGGCCAGTTCTGCCACTCTGGTTTCTCCTTTCTTTTGCAATTCAGGGTTTCACCCTCGTTTTTCATCTGGCCAGGTGGAATCTTCGGATTGCCCTGGAGTGGACACGGTGGTGGATAGACTGCACCAGATTTGGAGTCATGTGGTGGACAATTTGAAGTTGTCTCAGGAGAAGACTCAGCAGTTTGCTAATCGTCATCGTCGTGTGGGTCATCATCTCCGCGTTGGGGACTTGGTGTGGTTATCTTCTCGTTTTGTCCCTATGAAGGTCTCTTCTCCTAAGTTTAAACCTCAGTTCATAGGTCCTTATAAGATTTTGGAGATTCTTAATCCTGTATCTTTTCGTTTGGACCTACCAGCATCTTTCACCATTCATAATGTCTTCCATCGGTCGTTGTTGCGGAGGTACGAGGTACCGGTTGTTCCTTCTGTTGAGCCTCCTGCTCCTGTGCTGGTGGAGGGTGAGTTGGAGTATGTTGTGGAGAAGATTTTGGACTCTCGTGTTTCCAGACGGAGACTTCAATATTTGGTTAAATGGAAGGGATACGGTCAGGAGGATAATTCTTGGGTGACTGCCTCCGATGTTCATGCCTCTGATTTGGTTCGCGCCTTTCATAGGGCGCATCCAGATCGCCCTGGTGGTTCTCATGAGGGTTCGGTGCCCCCTCCTTAAGGGGGGGGTACTGTTGTGAATTCTGTTTTTGGGCTCCCTCTGGTGGTTACTGGTGGTACTGGTTGACTTTTGTCTTGCACCTGTTTCCATCAGGAAACTGGGAGTTTCCTATTTAGTCTGGCTTCTCAGTCATTCTAGTGCCGGCAATCAATGTTACCAGAGCACCTCTGTTGCTTGCTACCTGCTCCAAGTCTGCAATTCAGCTAAGTTGGATCTTTGGCATTTTTTGTGTTTGTTTGTCCAGCATGCATTTATATTTCCTTTGCTGCTGGAAGCTCTAGTGATCTGAAATTACTACTCCGGTGTCATGAGTTGATAACGGAGTTAAAGTAATTTCAGGATGGCTGTTTAGGGTTTTGAGGTGACCGCGAAGTCCTCTTTTGTATTTTCTGCTATCTAGTCAGAGGGCCTCTCTTTGCTGAATCTATATTCATACTGCGTACGTGTTTTCCTCTTACCTAACCGTTATTATATGTGGGGGCTACTATCACTTTTGGGGTTTCCCTGGAGGCAAGCCAGGTCTGTGTATTCCTCTGCTAGGGGAAGCTAGATCTCCGGCTGGTGCGAGGTGTCTAGGGATAATCGTAGGCACACCCCCTGGCTACTATTAGTTGCGTGTTAGGTTCAGCGTCGCGGTCATCTGAGATTCCATCATTCCTAGAGCTAGTCCGTTTTTGCCTGAGTCCCTGCCATTGGGAACCATGACAGCCTAGTACGCCTGTCTGCGGTCCCTCCTTGCAATCCTCCTCCGCTGACCACAATGCTGCCTGTGTATCCATGTAACCGATGTAAAACTGCCTTGAGCCTATTTGTAGTTATTTTAGGCCTAGTACGCCTGTCTGCGGTCCCTCCTTGCAATCCTCCTCCTCCGCTGACCACACCCATGCTGCCCGTGTACCCCTGGAACCTATTTTAAAGTGCCTAGAGCCACTTTTTGAAATTGTAGGCGTACTACGCCTGTCTGCGGTCCCTCCTTGCAATCCTCCTCCTCCGCTGACCACACCAATGCTGCCCGTGTACCCCTGGAACCTATTTTAAAGTGCATAGAGCCTATTTCTTTATTTTATGTAATATTAAAAAAGCCATGATGGACTACGCTGTCCCACGCTACGAGCTACCCAGTCGACACCTCTTTTGCAAGAAAAGCCATCCCAGCCCTCCACCAGCACCACCTCCATTTTCCATGCACTCTGGCAATCTGTGAGTACAAAGATGCACCTGACAACAGACGCATGGACCTATAGGCATGGCCACGGAAGGTTACGTGTCCATTACGGCGCAATGGGTTAATGTGGTGGATGCATGGTCCACAGGGGACAGCCTACTAAGTCTGTCTGCAGTCCCTAATTCAAATTTTCCTCCACTGTCTAAATCTGAGCTTCAACCTTCTGGCTCTCAGTAAGTGCTTTTTTTAAAAAAATTGGTGGTTGGGGCCTAATACCTCTGTTTGCCGCTCCCAGGTGTTCTCCTCAACTGAATAAATCTGAGCTTCAACCTTCTGGCTCTCATTTTTTTTTTTTAAATTGGTGTTTGGGGCCTAATACCTCTGTTTGCCGCTCCCTGGTGTTCTCCTCAACTGAATAAATCTGAGCTTCAACCTTCTGGCTCTCATTAAGTGCTTTTTTAAAAAAAAAATTGGTGGTTGGGGCCTAATACCTCTGTTTGCCGCTCCCTGGTGTTCTCCTCAACTGAATAAATCTGAGCTTCAACCTTCTGGCTCTCATTAAGTGCTTTTTTAACAAAAAATTGCTGGTTACGGTCTAATAACGGTGTCTGCCGCTCCCTGGTGTTGTCCTCCACTGTATAAAGCTGAGCTTCAGTCTTTAGGCTTTCGGCCTATAGTATCAGATATTAAATTGCATTTGGCCTTCAACTTTGGTTACGGCCTACTAACGGTGTCTGCCGCTCCCTGGTGTTGTCCTCAACTGAATAAATCTGAGCTTCAACCTTCTGGCTCTCATTAAGTGCTTTTTTTTAAAAAAATTGGTGTTTGGGGCCTAATACCTCTGTTTGCCGCTCCCTGGTGTTCTCCTCAACTGAATAAATCTGAGCTTCAACCTTCTGGCTCTCATTAAGTGCTTTTTTTAAATAAATTGGTGGTTGGGGCCTAATACCTCTGTTTGCCGCTCCCTGGTGTTCTCCTCAACTGAATAAATCTGAGCTTCAACCTTCTGGCTCTCATTTTTTTTTTTTAAATTGGTGTTTGGGGCCTAATACCTCTGTTTGCCGCTCCCTGGTGTTCTCCTCAACTGAATAAATCTGAGCTTCAACCTTCTGGCTCTCATTAAGTGCTTTTTAAAAAAAAAATTGGTGGTTGGGGCCTACTAACGGTGTCTGCCGCTCCCTGGTGTTGTCCTCCACTGTATAAAGCTGAGCTTCAGTCTTTAGGCTTTTGGCCTATAGTATCAGATATTAAACTGCATTTGGCCTTCAACTTTGGTTACGGTCTACTAACGGTGTCTGCCGCTCCCTGGTGTTGTCCTCAACTGAATAAATCTGAGCTTCAACCTTCTGGCTCTCATTAAGTGCTTTTTTTAAAAAAAATTGGTGGTTGGGGTCTAATACCTCTGTTTGCCGCTCCCTGGTGTTCTCCTCAACTGAATAAATCTGAGCTTCAACCTTCTGGCTCTCATTTTTTTTAATTTATTTATTTTTTTAAATTGGTGTTTGGGGCCTAATACCTCTGTTTGCCGCTCCCTGGTGTTCTCCTCAACTGAATAAATCTGAGCTTCAACCTTCTGGCTCTCATTAAGTGCTTTTTTTAAAAAAATTGGTGGTTGGGGCCTAATACCTCTGTTTGCTGCTCCCTGGTGTTCTCCTCAACTGAATAAATCTGAGCTTCAACCTTCTGGCTCTCATTAAGTGCTTTTTTAAAAAAAATTGGTGGTTGGGGCCTAATACCTCTGTTTGCCGCTCCCTGGTGTTCTCCTCAACTGAATAAATCTGAGCTTCAACCTTCTGGCTCTCATTAAGTGCTTTTTTAACAAAAAATTGCTGGTTACGGCCTACTAACGGTGTCTGCCGCTCCCTGGTGTTGTCCTCCACTGTATAAAGCTGAGCTTCAGTCTTTAGGCTTTCGGCCTATAGTATCAGATATTAAACTGCATTTGGCCTTCAACTTTGGTTACGGCCTACTAACGGTGTCTGCCGCTCCCTGGTGTTATCCTCAACTGAATAAATCTGAGCTTCAACCTTCTGGCTCTCATTAAGTGCTTTTTTTAAAAAAATTGGTGTTTGGGGCCTAATACCTCTGTTTGCCGCTCCCTGGTGTTCTCCTCAACTGAATAAATCTGAGCTTCAACCTTCTGGCTCTCATTAAGTGCTGTTTTAACAAAAAATTGGTGGTTACGGCCTACTAACGGTGTCTGCCGCTCCCTGGTGTTGTCCTCCACTGTATAAAGCTGAGCTTCAGTCTTTAGGCTTTCGGCCTATAGTATCAGATATTAAACTGCATTTGGCTTTCAACTTTGGTTGCGGCCTACTAACGGTGTCTGCCGCTCCCTGGTGTTGTCCTCAACTGTATAAAGCTGAGCTTCAACCTTCTGGCTCTCATTAAGTGCTTTTTTAACCAAAAATTGGTGGTTACGGCCTACTAACGGTGTCTGCCGCTCCATGGTGTTGTCCTCCTCTGTATAAAGCTGAGCTTCAACCTTCTGGCTCTTATTAAGTGCTTTTTAAAAAAAAAAATTGGTGGTTACGGCCTACTAACGGTGTCTGCCGCTCCATGGTGTTGTCCTCCACTGTATAAAGCTGAGCTTCAGTCTTTAGGCTTTTGGCCTATAGCAGCAGATATTAAACTGCATTTGGCCTTCGACTTCGGTTACGGCCTACTAACAGTGTCTGCCGCGCCCTGGTGTTGTCCTCAACTGTATAAAGCTGAGCTTCAACCTTCTGGCTCTCATTAAGTGCTTTTTTAACAAAAAATTGGTGGTTACGGCCTACTAACGGTGTCTGCCGCTCCATGGTGTTGTCTTCCACTGTATAAAGCTGAGCTTCAGTCTTTAGGCTTTTGGCCTATAGTAGCAGATATTAAACTGCATTTGGCCTACTAGTGTGGTTGGGCCCTTAAAACAGTGTCTGCTGCTCCTGGGTTTGCTACTCCACTGAACAAAGCAATGCCGCCTGTTTAGTCCTGTTACCAATTTTGAACTGCATTTAGCCTACTTTATTCTTTGGCCCTGTAGCTGTGTTTAGTACTCCTCATCCTGCCCATTGCCCAGCCACTGCTAGACGAGTCAGCTGGTACATTGACCTAGACCACTACATTCCCCTTGCACTCTACACAGCCAGAATCTGACCCTGCTGAAAGTAAGCTTCCCCTTCCCGCATGTTATACCACCTTACACAGGGACAAAGAGGAAGGTGCAGATGAAAGTGCAGGTTCCTTCATCAGGTGGGGGGGGCATACTCGTTGGCGACGTCAATGGCACAGGGCCCCTCAGAGTACGCAAAAGTGTCGCTGCTGGTGGGAGGCGCCCCCGCCGTGCAAACACACCGCTGTACTTTGAGGGGCCCTGTGCCAGTGCCAATGCCAACGAGTGGGCCCCCCCTGCTTGCTTAGGATCACAGCACTTGCAAACTTGACATACTTACCTCTCACTGCTCCACCGCCGTGACGTAGTCCACGTTTCCTGGGCCCACTAAAACCTTGAACCAGCCCTACCCCCCCACAACTTTTGCCAAATGACCCCCAATTTCCAATGCCCAACTATTATTATAAAGTTAAATAAGATTGACAAGCTTCAGAAACAAGAATGGATGTTTTTGGCATTAAAATGGGCACTGTAGGTGTTTTCCTGGCCTCCACTCACTGCCGACTATGCTTCCCCATTGACTTGCATTGGGTTTCATGTTTCGGTCGATCCCCGACTTTTAGCGATAATCGGCCGACTGCACTCGACTCGACTTTGGACAAAGTCGGGTTTCGCAAAACCCGACTCGATCTTAAAAAAATGAAAGTCGCTCAACCCTAGTAATGGCTGGTGTGTCCACCGGATAAAAAGTTAGCTGCTGTTGTGACCGTGCCGTTCGCACTATTGAAGGGAAAAAGCGGCGTTTGCAGTCCACAGAGCCGAGGGAGCGTCCTCCCGTGGTAGAAAAAATCCCCTGCACGCTCGCAGCTGAATGTGTCAGCAAGCGGCCTCAGCTGATGGCGCCGCCGTGCAGTCACATAGTGAGCGGGGGGCATGGCTAAGCGGTAACGTCACCTGTCCGTGATACGGACACTGGCAGGGGCCAATCCCGACGTGTTTAGAGGAAACTGTTCCTCTTTCTCAAGGGAGAAAGAGGGATGGTTCCCTCGAAACGCGTCGGGATTGGCCCCTGCTAGTGTCCGTATCATGGACGGGTGACGTCACCGCTTAGCCACGCCCCCGCTCGCTGCATGGCAGTGCCATCGGCCGATGCCACTTGCCAACACATTCAGCTGCGAGCATGCAGGGGATTTTTCCTACGGCACGGTCACAACAGCAGCTAACTTTTTATCCGGTGGACACACCAGCCATTACTACTTCAAGGTAAACAACTGTTTCAATATCAAATTTACAGTCACAATTTTTTTCTTTAGTGTAATTGTTAGTAAAAAATATTTAATGTCTAAATTATGATTTGTATTCATAGAATCCTAGAATGTTAAAGTTGGAAGGGACCTCAAGGGATATTGTGTCCAACTTTCTGCTCAATGCAAGATTCACTAAATCATCTCAGACAGATGTCTGTCCTGCCTCTGTTGTGAAGATTGTGAAGACTTCCATTGAAGGACAACTCACCACCTCTTCTTACAGCCTGTTCCATTTTAAGATCACCATCACTGTCAAAATTTTTTTTCTAATATCTAATCTGTATCTTTTCCCTTTCAGTTTCATTAGATTGCTTCTCATGTTTCCATGTGCAGATTAGAATAATGATGATCCCTCTACCCTGTGACATTCCTGCACATGTTTGTAGACAGATATTAAGTCTTCTCTTAGCCTTCTTTTATGCAAGCTAAACATTCCCAAATCCTTTAACCGTTCCTCGTAGGACATACTTTGCAGTCCGCTTACCATTTTCATCGCCCTTCTTCGAACTTGCTCCAGGTTTTCAATGTATTTTTTAAAATGTGGTGCCCAGAACTAGATACAGCATTCCAGATGATGCCCGACCAAGGAGTAGAGAGGGATAATTACTTTGCATGATGTAGACTATAAACTTCTCTCAATACATCCCAGAACTGTGTTTGCCTTTTTTGCTGCTGCATCACACTGTTGACTCAGGTGCAGTCTGTGATCTGTTACTATACCCAAGTCTTTTTCACACATGCTGTTGCTTAGTTCTATTTCTCCCAATATATAAATGTAAGTTTATTTTTCTTGCCCAAATGTAGAATCTTGCATATCTCCGTTAAATACCATTCCATTAATCGTTGCCTATTGTTCAAGCTTATCTAGATCCTTCTGAATCCTTTCTCTGTCTTCACTAGTGTTATCTATACCTCGTAGCTTTGCATAGTCTCCAAATTTTATTAGTTTACTTTCAGTTCCCCTATCTAGCTCATTTATCAAAACGTTTAACAACACTGGGGCCACGACAGAGCATTGTGGTACCCACTTGAAATACTTTTCCAACTGGATGTGCAACTATTTATTACCACCTTTTGATCACTAAGCCAGTTATGAATCCACCTAAGCGCAGGATGGTCAATCCCATACTTGGTAATCTTTCAATAAGGATAGTATGAGAAACTTTATCAAATGCTTTATTGAAGTCAAGATATAATATATCTACCGCTTTTCCCTGATCCACCCAGTCAGTGATTCCATCATAGAAGGAAATTAGATTAGTCTGGCATGACTTGTTTGCTACAAACCCATGCTGGCTCTGGTTAATTACTGTATTCTTATCCAAGTACTTACTGTGAGATGGCGCTACCTGAGTGTGTTGGGGGACACTCGCTTGGCACGGGATTAAAGCACACAGGAGCGTTTTTCTCACAAAAAACAGCCTATTTGGTTTATTAACTCCACATAAACAACACCATAAAGTTCATTATATTACATCCACGAACATGTCATGACTACCAGTCTGTTCATGTAGCAGATAAACCTCTCTGCCGCATATTACAACCCCCCTGGTCTGGAGTTACCTTCCAGGAGCTCCACTCCCCACGCTGACTCCTTGTCACAGTCCTGGCTTCACCAACACCGAAGCCATCTCAGGCTCTAAAGGTACATGGTTTTACCAGATGCTTCCAGGAAGTCTCCACTCACAGGAGCTTCCAAGACCAACCATCCAAGTCCATGGTCTCTCCACATGCTCTTCGGGAAGTCTCCACTCGCCGGAGCTTCCAACACAGACCTGACCTCATTCAGGACCTACAACACAGAACATTCAGGTCCAAACAGTCTGAACCATGTGATCCGAACCCTGGTCACATTATGTAGTTGTAACCTCTCCCATAGGTGGGAGGTGTGTGTGGCTAGTTCGACCAGCCCAGCTCTCAAGCCATCCATGCAAGCCTCCCTTTAAAAGTAAGCAAATACTTGTGGGACTACAGGTCCCAGAACATCATTACTGGCTTACAGCGCAGGCTTCCTCTGCGACACATACTGGTCATTTACAATCCTGCTGGACTTTGTCTCATTACCACAGTTATAACTGTGACTGCCATGCATTCTTATGGTCTCAATACGCCTCCGTGTGTATTCTGAAGGGACCATGCAGCACCACCTGCCTGTAACAGGGGTCACTGCATAACATTACATACATGCTGTTTAATAATTTTCTCAAATATCTTTCCTGGTAAGGACGTCAGGCTCACTGGCCTGCAATTTCCTGGCTCTGTTTCTTTCCTTTTTTGAAGATAGGGACAACATTTGCCCTTCTCCAATCTTCTGGGACTTCTCCTGTTTTCCAGGATTTTTCAAAGATTCTGTTTAGTGGTTCTGCAATTTCCTCTACTAACTCTTTCAGTGCTCTAGGATGTAACTCATCTGGACCCGGAGATTTAAATTCATTTAAATTAGCTAAGTGCTAGATTTTTTATTCCTTCACTAGCACCGTGAAGATCAGTTGATGTTACATTTGCTTTCTTAGAGAATACAGATGCAAAATAGGAATTTAATGTTTACATTATTATATGGTATGGAGAGCATACACCGTCTCTAAACTACATCCAGGCAAACCCACCTAGTGACTTTACCAGTGGTTTTCTCATTTTCTCTTTTATACATGTCTTTTTACTTTTTTAATGTATTCTTTAAGTAAAAATCTAATCAAAAAATAATAATTTGGCCTTGTGTAAAGCTTTTCTTTTGGAGTCTATAATGTTTTCTGCTTTATGGCCACATACGCAGAGGATAAGTTATTTGGTGTGTCTAATCTGCAGATTAACAGCGTTATTATGCTGCCCGGTGCCTGCAAGCAGCCGAATGCAGCAGGGAAAAAACAAACTTTATTCTCCCTGCCAGCATTCAGTTTCTGTCATAGGGGCGGCACCGCTTCCGTCACCGCCCTACACATAGTGGCCGCTGTAACCATGCCCTGGCCCTGACTGACACAGGCACTACATTATGGCTGGCAGTCAGTCAGGGCGGGGGATAGGTTAACAGCGACCTCTCTGTTTACTCAGAGTGTTGACTGAACCAGCACCTCCTCGCCTCCATGACTGAAACCAAATGCTGGCAGGGCAGAATAAAGTTTATTTTCTCCCCGCTTTATTTGGCTGCATGCAGGCGATGGACAGCATAATAATGCTGTAAACCTGCAGTTTAACTGCATATCTGCAGGTTAAAAGCGTTATTTCTAGCAACAGTTTCCTTTTAACCACTTAGGGACGCTCTCTCCAAAAATCACTACCAGGCATCCATGCATTCACAGACCACACCAAACTATTCTTCCTTACAAACACAGTGACATACACACCCAACACCTTGGAACCTCAATGCACCTACATAACAGAGGACCCAATCTAATCAAAGACAACCCAAACTACCATCAAAAAGGGCACCATGGCACTTCTTGCTAGCTATTGTTCGGAAGATGGTGTATGGTCCTCTTTTTAGTGGCCACACCAATATCACACCTTTTTCATTCCTTCTTCAACCCACACACATCTTGTCCCTACCCTTGGAGATTACAAGCCAAAAGAGACCACGCCAGGAGCAGCTTTGGTTTGACACCCATGATTTCCTGACTCTTTTAGAAGTCTGGGAGGTCTTTCCTGTTTCCAGAGAGTTTAAATTCATGTAGAAGATAAAGTAACTCTCAGCTCATGTGCAACAGACTGCAATATTAAATACTTTCCCCAAAAAGCTTAAAAACTACAGTAAACACTTCAAATACAGTAACTGTATTAATAAAGATATACCACTGGCAAGACAAGCGATTTGCACATCCTTAGCACATCATTGTAAGCTAAATATATTAATATCTAGTAGACAGAATTTAACATTGCTTAGGCCTAAAATCAACACGAGACATTAACCTGATTTGTTTCATTGAATGACTGTTATTACTAATATAAGTAGTAACTAAGTTTTTATTGCTTTTTCAGACCCAGTCGTGTCCTATTTTGCAACTTTAAATGGCTCAAGTATTCATTACAATTAGGAAAATTATGCTTCTGTTAATTACACCTCTGTCATGGCTCCTTCTCTCCCTCATCATGTCTGAGGCCTGTGGATTATTTCACTGCCCAGATTGCTAAGAGAGACCAATATCGGCTCAGCATGGAATCCTTAGGGAAGATAATCTGCCGAGATCAGCACACGGTTTCTATTTCTAGGATGACATTGTTCTGCTCTGCGCCGCTCTCGGAGCTTCTCCCAGCGGCACATCTAGGCTCTGTATCACTAAAAATATCCACAAACCTTAACTCCTTCGCTTCTAGATCAATACACACTAAGGTGTATCTTCCAGAAGCAACATCATTAGTGTCCTGGCAGCACAGTGGTATTTCAAGGTCAGAACAGCAATCTGTTGGGTCGCCAGAGGTCAATGAGGCCACAAAATAATGGTTTTGGCCTTATATTTTTGTATATTTAGAATTCCTCAGTTATGTTATACAGAGTCAAAGGCATACCTTCTTATGCGTAATGATTACACAAGATATGGATCACAGTGAAGCCAATACAAGCATTTACAAGTCTTCAGATATTATATCTTTAGCAGACTCATCTCTTTACTTTGCAAAAAAAAAGAGTTAAAAGTACATCGATTGCAATTTTGTAGCCTCGAACTAGTATATCAAGGACAGGCAGCAGCTTTCACTGGCAGAAGATGGCGGATGATTTATGGTAGAGGGGCTCGCATCTCTATGGTACCTGTTCTATAATTATCCTGCTCAGCTGGAAAGAACATGTGCTGTCCTCACAATTTCTGTGGTGCCTCTGCTCCGAGCAGTTAACTTCTCTTATACAAAGAGAGAAGAAGAGGATTTTAAACTCTGTTTCCAGAAATTGTTCAGAGGCGTGCACCAAAACATGTAATAAAAGTGCTGCATTAATTTGCTAACATCCCATATCCCAGCTTTTTTTATGCTGATATGTCCCAGACTGCCAATTATAATAACCGAGACTGAAGGAGGAGAATGAGATAGATACGTCAACCTTCATTGACACATTCATTGAACTACACTTCTTCCAGTTTTCTAAAAAAAAGGATAAAAAAGAGCTATAAATTAGGTTGATGTCTCTTTGTCTTTCCAACAAAAAGTAAATTGATTCCATATTATATTTTATTTATTTCACTTGCTTACATAGCACCATCATATTTCACATCTCTCTCCAACATCATCATCGCTGTCCAGTTTGAGGGTCTCAATCTAAATTCCCTATCAGTATGCCTTTAGAGCATGGGCGGA
Organism: Ranitomeya variabilis; assembly: GCF_051348905.1. NCBI lineage: Eukaryota > Metazoa > Chordata > Amphibia > Anura > Dendrobatidae > Ranitomeya > Ranitomeya variabilis. Next base: position 272,653,464 of record NC_135233.1, on the reverse strand, counting down.
AAGTCACGGGGAAGAACATACAATAGCTCCTTGTAGATGTGTTTGGTGGATTTGAACCCAGGATCCCAGGACTATGAAGTAACAGTGCTAACTACTGAGCACTTCTATCGTGCCAACTTGAAGGATAGAATCAATCAAGCAGTCCCTGTACAGTGAAAAAGATGAAATGGGGCAAGCTCTGTCACTGTGACTGGCTGCCAAGGAAAAGTGAGGAAGAAGGTTAAAGGGAATGTGTCCCAGAAAATGACTACAGTAATTGTTTAAATCACGTTTTCATGTAAAACAAATTTTAGGGAATGTTGATTTACATTATTTTTTTTTACTTTTGTCAATTTTATTTTTAATCTGAAATTTTGCAGCATTCACTTTTGCCACTGAGCCCCACAATAGACTGATGTCTCTAGTTCTATAGAGATCAGTTTTCAGTAGTCATTTCATTATCCTCATCATTATTATCGTAAGAGAAATGATAAGAAAACACGTATATTTAGATAAGACATGATCCACTGTGTTATTTCGCATCTGTTTGGGCTTCTGGGCCAAGTTCTGCTCCCTTCCCATAATGACACTGCCCTTTTTGCTGCTCCACATTGAGTTACACAAGTTGCCTGCCAGGTTGCATGGGGTGGTAGTCATGGGTGAGTCCACTAAGGTACTGTCTGTGAGCACCCCAGCCCCTTGCACATAGAAGACAGATAAAGTCCTGGTCCTGCAGCACAGTCAGTTACCTCTATCACAGGATTGCTCTACGCTCTGGAAACATGTCCTCAAATACACCACATGACATGATTCTGTCCAACGTTAGAAACTTTAATGAACATGAGGTAACATGAGGAAAATAAAGTAATGCATCCTGCGCTATCCCTGCATCTTCAACAAGATATTCAGGATCAACTGCTCCCATCTGGATTTGGGAGCCACAAAAGTCCTTCTGGGGACAGTCCCCCAACACTAGGGCCCATCCACACTGCCAAGAATTCCATGGCAGCTAGTGTCCCCCTGGCCCGGGGTACCCCCTGCTCTGGCAGAGAACCACATCCTGCCTTGGGCAAGCCTGCCAGGGCTCTGCTGCAACAAAAAGGAAATCCTTCTCCTGTAACCTGTGGGACCGCCCCCTTATTAACCCCTCTGTCCCTAAACTTATTCTGTACAAAATGCAGTCACATAACATATACAGAACATTACACATTAATACACAGCATAACAGTGTAAAACATAAGGGAACCGTTGAGGTACCACAGGGGCCCAGTGTAAAGGAGAGAGGAGGCAGTCGAGGGTCCCTGCCACCTCCTTTCAACATCAACACCCAACACCTTCTAATGTGGAGTTTGAAACCCATGTGTGTATGAGTATTATGTCAGGTTGGTGTTCTCATACCTTGTGCCTTGGAGTTTTATCCCAACTCTTGCCTCAGGTGGCAACCATCTCAGCAAACTTTTGCATGTTATTCTTGTATCTGCATTTACATTCAGGTTCAGAACCACAGCTAACCATTAATCTGCTGTAAGCATAATTAATAGTGATGAGCGAGTATACTCGTTACTCAGGTTTACCAGAGCATGCTTGGGTGATCTCCGAGTATTTTCTAGTGCTCGGAGATTTAGTTTTCTCACCTCAACTGCATGATTTACGGCTGCTAGACAGGCTGAATACATGTGAGGAATGACTGTTTGTTAGGCAATCCCCTCATGTATTCAGCCTGTCTAGCAGCCGCAAATCATGCAGCTGCTCAATGAAAACTAAGTCTCCAAGCACTACAAGATACTCGAAGACCACCCGAGCATGCTCTGGGAAACCCGAGCAACGAGTATACTAGCTCATCACTAATAATTAAAACTAATTTCTGGAAATGTTCACATTTCAAATACTGCTGCATCAAAGTATATAATCTCTACCAACCATCTAGCGTGTTCATCACTGTTGCCAGCGGCTGTCCGCTTGTTTTCTGATTAACCATTCTTTTGCTATAAGAATAATAAACTCGTCTTCAAACTTACATTGCAAATGCTGCCGCTAGTTCAGACCTCTCTATACATGTTCAGTTCCTGTGTGTGTCAGTCCTGTTCTACTTACCGTCTGCCAAGTACTGCCCGCTGTGTGATTTCCTTCCACATGTGTTGTCCACCTTGACCTGTGACTTACAGATTCCTTCTCACCAGATGAGCCTCTCTTATATTCATAGTACATGATAGTTAGAACTCATCTTCTTTCTTTCTCTGCATAGTGACCTCAGCACAGATCACAGAGCATGCCTAGATAACTTGTAAGCTGTGGAGGTGTCCCCCGTTAGTTCAGCTGTCATGTGGCTAAATTAAAGATATTTTTAGAGCTATGTTAACTGAGTGTGTATAATATTTTAAATTGTTGTTCTTGCACATTATGTATTTTTGGGGTGGCATGTCTCTCCCATTTTGGGCTATTGTAGTTACAATGAAGATATAGAAAAGCTAATGCTTTAAGCAACAGGAGGAGATGAGTCCTGCCATGCCAAGCAAAGTTAGTAACTGCTTCCTTTACTGAAGCTGTGCTCATCTGTCCTTGACTCAGTATACTTTTAATTTGTACCTAGGAAAAATGCAAATTATTCATTTCCTTTACACTGAACCTGATACGTGCTGATACATGCTGCTCAATCCCCAGGCAGTAAGTATCACACATTGGCTGTATGATCTCAGCCAGGTATATTTGAGTTTAAAACACTGCTGTATTTCAGAGAAAAACAGACTTTAAAAGGCCGCCGGGGATCAAGCCTCGCTGGAGACTAGTTGGACAGGCTGGTCCCCGGCGGGAGTTCCTTGCCAGCTCCCCTGGATTGACAGCTTTCTCCAATTACATGCATATATGAAAAGATGTGAGAATCCACAGCAGTGAACAGGTAGAAGCCACCACAGACCTGCCTGTCCGACTAGTCATCAATGTAGCTTGGTCCCCAGCGGCTATAAAAGTGTGTTTTTCTCTTTGTTTCACAGTCAAATATACCTGGCTGAGTTCATACATGATGGCTGTGGATCAGGCAGCATGGATCGGCTGTCAGATTCCCTTGAATTACTTGCAGACTGGAAATGGATCAGTTTTGATCTGGTTAAAGACCATTAGTACAAACTGGTAACAAACAACTAACTTCTAAATTCATTAAAGGCAGTGAAACTGTGGTGCAGTAATATTGTAGATTAGTTTACAGGGGTACTCATTGACATACAGTGCACATGTAGTACAGTATATCGGTATGTGTTGTAGATAGGCCCCGGACAAGTATGGCACTCACAGTTATAAATGATGGAGAGTTTTGCAAATAGCAGACTATAATGGAGAGTGCTACCGCAACCAGTTCTTGCTTCTATTTTGCAATATAGTAGGATTTGAGAAGCACCATCACATTTTCCATTTTGCCTGGGCATAAACTTTAAAAAGAGGGATAAAAAAACAAGACTCATCTTTTCTAAATGTACCCCATGTGGTGTCGTACGGGGTCAGGACACATGAGCCCTTAATGTGGAAGCTGTGGTTTGGAGTTACTAAAGCTATTACATGAACCTAGCCAAAAACATGGATTAGCTATTTTGGCTGAGATATTGTCCAAGTTTCACAATAAGTCGAAAAATAATTTTATTTTTTTTTTGCGGATGGAGAGTAATAAACAACTGACGTGCCAGAGAAGAAAATAGGATTGTGCCAGTTGAAATCCAACCTGCTTTAGTACTGTCTGAAATAGGGAATAATTAGGCTATGCCTGTACATGTAAGGCTGTGTCCACACTACTGTTGGGACTTCCATTTATAACTCCGGTGGTATGTTGTATAACAGATAGACTGGCGCCAACTAACCCTCTGTCTGATAATGAACTCTACGAATTAAATTAGTTAGATACCAATGATCAGGACACAGACATTGGTAAGAACAACCGTTGTCAGTGAATGGCTGTTCTATAACACTATATTTTTTTTCTTAGAACTCTACGTGAACTAATTCCCTGCTCTTATTCCTTCTAGAAAGGTATGATTAAATTGATCATTTGATGTTACCACTATAGGGTCTCACACAATCCATTCAGTGCTAACGGTGTCACACTCAGTTTTAGGGTGCTTTCACGCTGCGTATACTCTAACGTTCAGTGCCCCATCGAGGCTTACGTCCAAACCCCCCCAAAATGGGATTCGGGCATATGCACTGACCGGGTCATTAACTATAATGATACAAAGAGAGTCACCGTGTGCTCTGTTGTGCATCATTTTTGGATATAAACACCTATTGGAGGTGGACATAAAGACATAGTAGACAACGTCTAGCTATCGTCTTAGGCTACTTTCACACTAGGAAAACACATCCTGCAAAGTTGTCTGCAGGATGCGTTTTTCCCCATAGACTTACATTAGCGACGCATGGCCACACGTCGCATCCGTCATGCGACGGATGTGTCGTGTTTTGGCAGACCGTCGGCACAAAAAATGTTCCATGTAACGTTTTTTTGTGCGTCGAGTCCGCCATTTTCGACCGCGCATGCGCGGCCAAAACTCTGCCCCCTCCTCCCTGGAACTCACAATGGGCAGCGGATGCGTTGTAAAACTGCATCCGCTGCCCATGTTGTGCTACTTTAACACACTGTCCGTCGGGCCGACAGTTTGCGACGGCCCGTACCGACAGACTAGTGTGAAAGTAGCCTTAGTGTTTGCCAGAATCCCATTTTGTGGGCGCTTCGAAGGTAAGCCATGATGGGGCTACTGAAAGTAGGAGAAAACGCAGTGTACAATCACCCTACATTCTGTTAACTGGAGAAATGGTAACACCCAATTGCCAATCTAATATATAAAGCTGAATGTGTGTGTGTGTGTATGTATGTATGTATGTATGTATGTCCGGGATTGGCATCTGAACCGTAGCAGCTACAGCCACAAAATTTTGCACAGTCACACGTCTGGACCCCGAGAGCGTCATAGGCTATGTTGTGAGGTGAAATTTTAACCCCGCGCTTTCCAATTCACCAAACAATTTTGCCCCTATCTACATAATGGGGAAAAAGTGAAAGGAAAAGTGTTGGAGGCGTCGCAGCTACAGGCACAAAATTTTGCACAGTCACACGTCTGGACCCTGAGAGCGTCAAAGCTATATTGTGAGGTGAAATTTTAACCCCGCGCTTTCCAAGTCACCAAACAATTTTGCCCCTATCTACATAATGGGGAAAAAATGAAAGGAAAAGTGTTGGAGGCAAATTAACAGCTGCCAGATGTGAACAAGGGGGACTTAAAGAATGACAGCGATGGCACCAAAGAGTATATACTGTACAGTTGCTAAGGTGGGGCCCCAACATGGGATAATCACACCACCACGGGGATATGAACACACACACAAAATGCGCCACACACTACCACGTGCTCGAACACATATACCACCCTCAGTGCACATTTCACCACACATACACCAACCTCGCCACATAAAAGTAGAAACACAAAAGTCGCCGCTCAAAACTCGCCACGCGCAAAACTCTCCACATGCAAAACTCGCCACACGTGCAAAACTCGCCACACGCAAAACTTGCACACGCAGAAAAATTGCCACACGCAGAAAAATTGCCACATGCACAAAAGTTGCAACACATGCAAAAGTTGCCTCACACAAAACTTGCACATACTCAAAAGGCACCACACATAAAACTCGCCACGCGCAAAACTCGCCATGCGCAAAACTTGCTGCACACAACTTGCTACACTAACCTGTCACATGCAACTCGACACACAAAAAGTTGCTACACGCATGTCGCCACACAAAACTCATCTCACAAAAGTCCCTACATGCATGTCGCCACACGCAACTCAACACACACAACTTGACACACGAAACTCGCCCTAAAACACACACAAGTCTGGTATCCTTCAAAAATAAAAATCTGATTAATAAGCAGACAAACTACAAGAGCAACAAATGTACCATATAGGAATCCGGCAGCTGTCAGTCACATGACCAGTCTATTATGTGTATGTGTGAGCTAATATATACTGCCAGGGGGTGGGCTTACTGTTGGCTGGGGATTTATCAGGCTGCCATTTTAGCTTACAAATACTGAGGTAAAAATACTGACCAAATAACGTGTGAACGAGGGCTAATACAGGAGGAGATGGCATACAGCTATATACTATATACAGGAGATGACACACAGGTATATACTATTTACAGGGGAGATGACACACAGGTATATACTATATACAGGAGGAGATGACACACAGATATATACTATATACAGGAGAGATGACACACAGGTATATACTATATAGAGGAGGAGATGACATACAGGTACATACTACATACAGGAGGAGATGACATACAGGTATATACTATATACAGGAGGAGATGACACACAGGTATATACTATATACAGGAGCAGATTACCTACAGGTATATAGTATATACAGGAGGAGATGACACAGGTATATGCTATGTATAGGAGGAGATGACATACAGGTATATACTATATACAGGAGATGACACACAGATATATACTATATATAGGTGAGATGACACACAGGTATATACTATATACAGGAGATTACATACAGGTATATCTAATATATAAAGCTGAATGTGTGTATGTATGTATGTGTGTATGTCCGGGATTGGCATCTGTACCGTCGCAGCTACAGCCACAAAATTTTGCACAGTCACACGTCTGGACCCCGAGAGCGTCATAGGCTATGTTGTGAGGTGAAATTTTAACCCCGCGCGTTCCAATTCACCAAACAATTTTGCTCCTATCTACATAATGGGGAAAAAGTGAAGGGAAAAGTGTTGGAGGAATATTGACAGCTGCCAGATGTGAACAATGAGGACTTAAAGAATGAGAGCGATGGCGACAAAGAGTATATACCGTACAGTTGCTAAGGTGGGGCCCCGACATGGGATACTCACCACACACGGGGATATGAACACAAACACAAAATGCGCCACACACTACCACGTGCTTGAACACATATACCACCCTCAGCACACATTTCACCACACACACACACCAACCTCGCCACATAAAAGTCGAAACACAAAAGTCACCACTCAAAACTCGCTACATGCAAAACTCGCCATATGCAAAACTAGGCTCACGCAAAACTCGCCACACGTGCAAAACTCACCTCATGGAAAACTCACCTCATGCAAAACTTGCACACACAGAAAAATTGCCACACGTACAAAAGTTGCACCACATGCAAAAGTTGCCTCACACAAAACTTGCACATACTCAAAATGCACCACACATAAAACTCGCCACGCGCAAAACTCGCCATGCACAAATCTTGCTGCACACAACTTGCTACACTAACCTGTCACATGCAACTCAACACACAAAATGTTGCTACACGCATGTCGCCACACAAAACTCATCTCACAAAAGTCGCTACATGCATGTCGCCACACGCAACTCAACACACACAACTTGACACATAAAACTCGCCCTAAAACACACACAAGTCTGGTATTGTCCTTCAAAAATAAAAATCTGATTAATAAGCAAACTACAAGAGCAACAAATGTACCATATAGGAAATACGGCAGCTGTCAGTCACATGACCTGTCTATTATGTGTATGTGTGAGCTAATATATACTGCCAGGGGGGAGGGCTTCCTGTTGGCTGGGGATTTATCAGGCTGCCAATAGCAACCAATCACAGCTCAGCTTCTATTTTGCTACAGTTAATTAACCTGAGCTCTGATTGGTTAATATAGGCAACAAAGACATTCTCAGTATAACAAAGCTAATATATGTTGTGAAATGCTTCTATTTGCTTAGTTTTTGCCTTTTAATAATTACATTTCTATCTATTTGTTTTGTGGTTTTTGTGTGCAGAATAAATTTTTGTTAACACATTCTATTTTGCTAACAGCAGTCATTAACCCGGGCGAAGCCGGGTAGTACAGCTAGTCTAATATATAAAGCTGAATGTGTGTATGTGTGTGTGTATGTATGTATGTATGTATGTATGTCCGGGATTGGCATCTGAACCGTCGCAGCTACAGCCACAAAAGTTTGCACAGTCACACGTCTGGACCCCGAGAGCGTCATAGGCTATGTTGTGAGGTGAAATTTTAACCCCGCGCTTTCCAATTCACCAAACAATTTTGCCCCTATCTACATAATGGGGAAAAAGTGAAAGGAAAAGTGTTGGAGGCGTCGCAGCTACAGGCACAAAATTTTGCACAGTCACACGTCTGGACCCCGAGAGCGTCATAGGCTATGTTGTGAGGTAAAATTTTAACCCCGCGCTTTCCAATTCACCAAACAATTTTGCCCCTATCTACATAATGGGGAAAAAATGAAAGGAAAAGTGTTGGAGGCAAATTAACAGCTGCCAGATGTGAACAAGGGGGACTTAAAGAATGACAGCGATGGCGCCAAAGAGTATATACTGTACAGTTGCTAAGGTGGGGCCCCGACATGGGATAATCACCACACCACCACGGGGATATGAACACACACACAAAATGCGCCACACACTACCACGTGCTCGAACACATATACCACCCTCAGCGCACATTTCACCACACATACACCAACCTCGCCACATAAAAGCAGAAACACAAAAGTCGCCGCTCAAAACTCGCCACGCGCAAAACTCTCCACATTCAAAACTCGCCACACGTGCAAAACTCACCTCATGGAAAACTCGCCACACGCAAAACTTGCACACGCAGAAAAATTGCCACACGCAGAAAAATTGCCACATGCACAAAAGTTGCAACACATGCAAAAGTTGCCTCACACAAAACTTGCACATACTCAAAAGGCACCACACATAAAACTCGCCACGCGCAAAACTCGCCATGCGCAAAACTTGCTGCACACAACTTGCTACACTAACCTGTCACATGCAACTCGACACACAAAAAGTTGCTACACGCATGTCGCCACACAAAACTCATCTCACAAAAGTCGCTACATGCATGTCGCCACACGCAACTCAACACACACAACTTGACACACGAAACTCGCCCTAAAACACACACAAGTCTGGTATTATCCTTCAAAAATAAAAATCTGATTAATAAGCAGACAAACTACAAGAGCAACAAATGTACCATATAGGAATCCGGCAGCTGTCAGTCACATGACCTGTCTATTATGTGTATGTGTGAGCTAATATATACTGCCAGGGGGTGGGCTTACTGTTGGCTGGGGATTTATCAGGCTGCCATTTTAGCTTACAAATACTGAGGTAAAAATACTGACCAAATAACGTGTGAACGAGGGCTAATACAGGAGGAGATGACATACAGATATATACTATATACAGGAGGAGATGACACACAGGTATATACTATTTACAGGGGAGATGACACACAGGTATATAGTATATACAGGAGGAGATGACACACAGATATATACTATATACAGGAGAGATGACACACAGGTATATACTATATACAGGAGCAGATTACCTACAGGTATATAGTATATACAGGAGGAGATGACATACAGGTATATACTATATACAGGAGGAGATGACACACAGGTATATACTATATACAGGAGCAGATTACTTACAGGTATATAGTATATACAGGAGGAGATGACATACAGGTATATGCTATGTATAGCAGGAGATGACATACAGGTATATGCTATATACAGGAGGAGATGACACACAGATATATACTATATATAGGTGAGATGACACACAGGTATATACTATATACAGGAGATTACATACAGGTATATCTAATATATAAAGCTGAATGTGTGTATGTATGTATGTGTGTATGTCCGGGATTGGCATCTGCACCGTCGCAGCTACAGCCACAAAATTTTGCACAGTCACACGTCTGGACCCCGAGAGCGTCATAGGCTATGTTGTGAGGTGAAATTTTAACCCCGCGCGTTTCAATTCACCAAACAATTTTGCCCCTATCTACATAATGGGGAAAAAGTGAAGGGAAAAGTGTTGGAGGAAAATTGACAGCTGCCAGATGTGAACAATGAGGACTTAAAGAATGAGAGCGATGGCGCCAAAGAGTATATACCGTACAGTTGCTAAGGTGGGGCCCCGACATGGGATACTCACCACACACGGGGATATGAACACAAACACAAAATGCGCCACACACTACCACGTGCTTGAACACATATACGACCCTCAGCGCACATTTCACCACACACACCAACCTCGCCACATAAAAGTTGAAACACAAAAGTCACCACTCAAAACTCGCAACGCGCAAAACTCGCCATATGCAAAACTCACCTCATGGAAAACTCACCTCATGCAAAACTTGCACACACAGAAAAATTGCCACATGTACAAAAGTTGCACCACATGCAAAAGTTGCCTCACACAAAACTTGCACATAGTCAAAACGCACCACACATAAAGCTCACCAAGCGCAAAACTCGCCATGCACAAATCTTGCTACACACAACTTGCTACACTAACCTGTCACATGCAACTCGACACACAAAATGTTGCTACACGCATGTCGCCACACAAACCTCATCTCACAAAAGTCGCTACATGCATGTCGCCACACGCAACTCAACACACACAACTTGACACATGAAACTCGCCCTAAAACACACACAAGTCTGGTATTGTCCTTCAAAAATAAAAATCTGATTAATAAGCAGACAAACTACAAGAGCAACAAATTTACCATATAGGAAATACGGCAGCTGTCAGTCACATGACCTGTCTATTATGTGTATGTGTGAGCTAATATATGCTGCCAGGGGGGAGGGCTTCCTGTTGGCTGGGGATTTATCAGGCTGCCAATAGCAACCAATCACAGCTCAGCTTCTATTTTGCTACAGTTAATTAACCTGAGCTCTGATTGGTTAATATAGGCAACAAAGACATTCTCAGTATAACAAAGCTAATATATGTTGTGAAATTCTTCTATTAGCTTAGTTTTTGCCTTTTAATAATTACATTTCTATCTATTTGTTTTGTGGTTTTTGTGTGCAGAATAAATTTTTGTTAACACATTCTATTTTGCTAACAGCAGTCATTAACCCGGGCGAAGCCGCGTAGTACAGCTAGTTTATTCATAAAGTGGGAAAAGAATTGCCTAATGTTTTAAGGAAGGCTGTAACATAATTACATTGAGAATACATTTTTCTGCCAAAACAGGAATGTCAGAAGAGCTTAAAGATCCCTTTTAAAGCCATAACTTTTAAGATACTACTACATTTTGGGGCTTATTGTTTGGGCATTTTTTTTCTACATTTAAAAAAGCATGCAGTTGTCTTCAAAAATAAAGCAAAACAAAAAGCTTTTATAAAAGGAAACATTTTTTGCTGCAGCATTTATGGTTTTGGGGTGTTACGAACTGTAATAGCCAAATTGCTCTATGCAGCAAAAAAACATTCTTTTCCTTATCCAAAGGTATACTTTGACATAGCACACAAACGGGGTGCTGAAAGGATCTAAGGATTGTATGTGAATGAATATACTTTAAAGTCTTCTACATTGTTATATGTGCTCAGATGTCTAAAGTTACAGCATAAAGTGCAAGGTGCATATATTTTTGTAAGCTTACATTTTAGGATCGCCCTGTGGCTCTACAGTTAACAAGTTACGGACATGGTTATAATTCTTTGGACTTAATCATTATACTACAGCTGAATGAATCAATACAAAACTGTATCACCAGATATAAAGGTTTTTATTTTTAGAACAACACAGTAATACACTTCAATTTAATTTTTTTTATTTTCTTGGAGATGTAGTTGATAAAATTAAGGGCTGTGGACAGACTACTTTGAGGAAAATAAACAACTTCTTGTATAAAAAAAAAATAAGTCAGAAAACTTTAAGAACGAACAGAACAAGAAAGATGAGATGAAAAGATGTGCAGGAAACAAGTGCGGTCGAGAGGCTGTAAATAGAGGAGCTGGCGTGGGTGGGAATGTTACACTTCCCGCAGACCTGGCGGGATTAATGCAGACTGTATTTAGTGAAAATTGTGTATTTAGTGTAATGTAAAACCTAAATTTGGTCGACACCTCATAAGGAGCTACTCTTCTAGGGATTACTGCAAATTTGTGTATTCTGCCAGATTTTGTTTTTCGTCAGAAAATAAAGAAAACAGAGAAAATACAAACCCAAAAATTGGCATTGTTTTATTTCCACATCCATGTTGATATTTACTGTGAATAGACAGTTTTCTAAAGCCATAAAACAGTGGATATCAAATTAATAGGAATCTTTACACCTCTAAACAGCATTCTGTCTCCTGAAGCTTCAAGAATCTTCATTTTTAGATATATGCAAGGAAGGTGTAAAGTGCAAAGGGAAGGAGTATGCACTTAAAGTGGATATCCATTACCTGGACAACCATTTCATAAATACTCTATTCCCCCTTGAAATATAATTATACCCTATACTCACCTTCTGCACCGGTACCATTTCAACTATGTCGACACTGGGTCCGCCCAAGGCTCCTGTGGTATTTTCATGTCACACAAGCCTTGCAGACCATCAACCTTGGGAAACCCACTCCAGCATGGGTACAACAGGTGAGTATACAGTTTTATTATTTCACAAAGGGTAATATAGTATTTAAAAAAGAAGTTGACTTGACAGTTGACAACCCCTTTAACTGTATTCTCCTGCATCTTGCATCTTATTTGCATATCACTAAAACTGTGGACTTCTCAAAATTGTTGCAGTAGGCATCTTGCCCGCCTCATGGACCTATTTTCTTTTCATAATTTTTGATGGACATCCCTTCCCCTTAGGGAGTCGCTGTAGCAACAATATTCATTAGGGTGTAGTTTCACTTGCTAGTGAATTGTGAGGTTCTGAGCGGCCAGTCCTGAACCTGCTTCCCCAGTCCGTGTGTGGCCAGTGCCTGAACCTGCTCCCCTGGTCCATGTGCAGCCAGTTCCTGTAACCTCGTCCCCCTGGTCCATTTGTACCCAGAATGCTAAAACCAACCAACTGCTTCGAAGCAACCAAGTCTAAACATAGCCCAAATCTGTGTCAGTAACCGTTCAATAGAGGAGCCAGAACTTATTAGTCTGAACTGAGCCATAGTCCTTAATTAATGTTAATAAACCTGACCCCTGGAATCAACAGCTGCAGTACTGTGCTCTGCCAAGGAGTGGTAGGAAGATGAGAGATGTAACTTTTCTTCTAGTGGAAAGAAGAAGTCATAGTCCTGAAGAGATGTTGTGGGAGTCCATGAAGGGTGTTGGCCTCCAAATTCTCTGCAGAGAGTCCTTGCTGATATGAGAATAAGGGGAGTAATGTAATGCCGCTGCTGACATCCCCACATGGCTCCCCTTCCCCCACCATGCAGAGACCACAGCATATTCACCACCCCAGCCCTGCGGCATGATTCCCGGCAGGCTCTCTGGCTTCTGCTGTAATGTGCGTGCACTCCCCTGCTCTTTAAGGTACAGCGCTGCCATATAATGAAATGTCCTCAGCCTGTAGCTCAGAGGCATTTAGTATAATAAGTACATTTGCAAGATGCCTCCCAGACAATTGCTGGGAGCCATCCTGTATAAAAGAATCCCCTCCTCTTAGTGAGTTGCCAAGGCAACAATATTCATTAGTGTGTAATTTCTACTACTAGAACCTGCTTCCCTTGGTCCATGTGTGGCTGAAGCCTGAACCTGTTCCCCTGGTCCGTGTGTGGACAGCTTCTGTCCATTTGTACTTAGACTTATAAAACCAGTCTCTGAATCAGCCCAGTCTGAAACATAGCTCGAATCCGTGTCAGTAGCCCTTCTGTAGAGGAGCCAGAACTTATTAGTCTGAACGGAGCCCTAGTCCTTAAGCAAACCTGACCTTTGGAGTCAGCAGCTGCAGTACCGGGTTCTGCCTAGGAGTTGTACCTGGTGGTACAACTCCTAGGCAGCGATTCAAAACACAAGGCCAAGTCAACCTGTCATTGGCTACAGCAGAACAGAGTGAAGGTTCTGGAGTGGTCATCTCAGTCTCCTGACCTCAATATCACTGGGGAGATCTCAAGCACGCAGTTCATGCTAGACAGCCCAGGAATTTACAGGAACTGGAGGCTTCTTGCCAAGAAGAGTGGGCAGCTTTACAATCTGAGAAACTAAAGAACCTCATCCACAACTACCACAAAAGACTTCAAGCTGCCATGTTAGAGGGGGCAAACATGGTATAAAGTAATGGGTTATGTGAACTTTTGATCAGGGTCACTTGGATGTTTTAGGTTGTCATTATGATTTAAAAACAGAAAACACAGTAGTTTGACAATAAATGGCTTCACCCAACCACTAACCATGAGTGGAGAAAAAGTTTTGGTGTTATCATTGGTGTTTAGTGTTGAGCATTCCGATACCGCAAGTATCGGGTATCGGCCGATACTTGCCGTATCGGATTTCCGATACCGAGATCCGATACTTTTGTTGTATCGGGAATCGGTATCGGGACCATATTAATGTGTAAAATAAAGAATTAAAATAAAAAATATTGATATACTCACCTCTCCGACGCAGCCTGGACATCACCGCTGGTAACGGCAGCCTGCTTTGTTTAAAATGAGCGCGATCAGTACCTTCAATGATGTCACGGCTTCTGATTGGTCGCGTGGCGGTCACATGGGCGGCCGCGACCAATCACAAGCCGTGACGTCATCTAAGGCCCTGAATGCGCTCATTCTTAAGAAGGAAGGCTGCCGGAAAGAAGCAGGGCGCGTCCGAGGGTGAGTATATACCTAATAGGAATATACTCACCCTCGGCTTCTTTCCGGCAGCCTTCCTTCCTAAGAATGAGCGCGTTCAGGGCCTTAGATGATGTCACGGCTTGTGATTGGTCGTGGCCGCCCATGTGACCGCCACGCGACCAATCACAAGCCGTGACGTAATTCTCAGGTCACCTGAGGGATGACGTCACGGCTTGTGATTGGTCGCGTGGCGGTCACATGAGCGGCACGCAACCAATCAGAAGCCGTGACGTCATGGAAGGTACTGAACGCGCTCATTTTAAACAAAGCAGGCTGCCGGTTACCAGCGGTGATGTCCAGGCTGCGTCGGAGAGGTGAGTATATCAATATTTTTAATTTTAATTCTTTATTTTACACATTAATATGGATCCCAGGGCCTGAAGGGGAGTTTCCTCTCCTTCAGACCCTGGGAACCATCAGGGATACCTTCCGATACTTGAGTCCCATTGACTTGTATTGGTATCGGGTATCGGTATCGGATTAGATCCGATACTTTGCCGGTATCGGCCGATACTTTCCGATACCGATACTTTCAAGTATCGGACGGTATCGCTCAACACTAGTTATCATTCATATTCTCTGAAAAAAGGCCAAGAAAGCAAAAATGCAGCCGGGGTATGTAAACTTTTGAGCACAACTGTATATCATGTAACCAGTGTTTGTTTCATGCTGCCCATGGTTCTGGCAGCATGAATTCAGCATTCTGTTAGTTAAAACTATGCTTAAATCATTAAGGTAAGGTTACTGACACTGTAATTTATTTTCTTAAAATGAACTTGTCAGCAGGATTTTGCTCAGTAACCTACAGACAGTGTCAGGGCAGTGCCGTTATACTAATTAAAATGTTACCTTGGTTGATGAAATCCACCTTGTGGTTATTGTTCAATCTTTATTTTCAGGTAACGAGTTTCTCGTGCTCCATGGCGGCCTGTGGGTGAGTCTTTATTTAGTGCTCTGTTCTCATATTCATCCTTATAGGCTTATGACAGGTCACTGATCTTTCACTGACCCGCCTACTATTTTACATATTGCTTATAATAGTGTTGGCTTTGAAAAAAAAGTAACTTCAGAAAAATGGCACTGGCGGTGGCACATGCGCAGTAGCATCTATTGCTTGCCAATAGATATTACTGCGCAAGCGCTGCCACCGGTGACATTTTGCTGCAGCCAGATTTTTTTCCTGCAACAAAATGGCGCTGCCACCGGTGCTTGCACAGTAGCATCTATTGCTTGCCAATAGAGGTTACTGCATAAGCAATGCCGCCATTTTGCTGCAATGGTGCGGCGGCACAGCTTACGCAGTAGCATTTACTGACAAGCGATGGATAGGGTTGAGCGACTTTCATTTTTTTAAGATCGAGTCGAATTTTGTGAAACCCGACTTTGTCCAGAGTCGAGTCGAGTGCAGTCGGCCGATTATCGCTAAAAGTCGGGGATCGACCGAAACGCGAAACCCAATGCAAGTCAATGGGGAAGCATAGTCGGCAGTGAGTGGAGGCCAGGAAAACACCTACAGTGCCCATTTTAATGCCAAAAACATCCATTCTTGTTTTCTGAAGCTTATCAATCTTAATTAACTTTATAATAATAGTTGGGCATTGGAAATTGGGGGTCTTTTGGCAAAAGTTGTGGGGGGTAGGGCTGGTTCAAGGTTTTAGTGGGCCCAGGAAACGTGGACTACGTCACGGCGGTGGAGCAGTGAGAGGTAAGTATGTCAAGTTTGCAAGTGCTGTGATCCTAAGCAAGCAGGGGGGGCCCACTCGTTGGCATTGGCACTGGCACAGGGCCCCTCAAAGTACAGCGGTGTGTTTGCACGGCGGGGGCGCCTCCCACCAGCAGCGACACTTTTGCGTACTCTGAGGAGCCCTGTGCCAGTGACGTCGCCAACGAGTATGCCCCCCCACCTGATGAAGGAACCTGCACTTTCATCTGCACCTTCCTCTTTGTCCCTGTGTAAGGTGGTATAACATGCGGGAAGGGGAACCTTACATTCAGCAGGGTCAGATTCGGGCTGTGTAGAGTGCAAGGGGAATGTAGTGGTCTAGGTCAATGTACCAGCAGACTCATCTAGCAGTGGCTGGGCAATGGGCAGGATGAGGAGGAAACACAGATATAGGGTCAAAGAATAAAGTAGGCTAAATGCAGTTCAAAATTGGTAACAGGACTAAACAGGCGGCATTGCTTTGTTCAGTGGAGGAGCAAACTCAGGAGCAGCAGACACTGTTTTAAGGGCCCAACCACACTAGTAGGCCAAATGCAGTTTAATATCTGCTACTATAGGCCAAAAGCCTAAAGACTGAAGCTCAGCTTTATACAGTGGAGGACAACACCAGGGAGCGGCAGACACCGTTAGTAGGCCGTAACCAAAGTTGAAGGCCAAATGCAGTTTAATATCTGATACTATAGGCCGAAAGCCAGAAGGTTGAAGCTCAGCTTTATTCAGTTGAGAACAAACACCAGGGAGGGGCAGACACCGTTAGTAGGCCCTAACCACCAATTTTTTTAAAAAACATCACTTAATGAGAGCCAGAAGGTTGAAGCTCAGATTTATTCAGTTGAGGACAAACACCAGGGAGGGACAGACACCGTTAGTAGGCCGTAACCAAAGTTGAAGGCCAAATGCAGTTTAATATCTGATACTATAGGCCGAAAGCCAGAAGGTTGAAGCTCAGATTTATTCAGTTGAGGACAAACACCAGGGAGGGGCAGACACCGTTAGTAGGCCCTAACCACCAAATTTTTTAAAAAACATCACTTAATGAGAGCCAGAAGGTTGAAGCTCAGATTGATTCAGTTGAGGACAAACACCAGGGAGCGGCAGACACCGTTAGTAGGCCCTAACCACCAAGTTTTTTAAAAAACAGCACTTAATGAGAGCCAGAAGGTTGAAGCTCAGATTTAGACAGTGGAGGACAATTTGAATTAGGGACTGCAGACAGACTTAGTAGGCTGTCCCCTGTGGACAATGCATCCACCACATTAACCCATTGCGCCGTAATGGACACGTAACCTTCCGTGGCCATGCCTACAGGTCCATGCGTCTGTTGTCAGGTGCACCTTTGTACTCACAGATTGCCAGAGTGCATGGACAATGCGGTCTTTTACATGCTGGTGGAGGGTTGGGATGGCTTTTCTCGCAAAAGAAGTGTCTACTGGTTAGCTTGTAGCGTGGTACAGCGTAGTCCATCATGGCTTTATTAATATTAAATAAAATATATAAATAGGCTCTATGAACTTTTAAATAGGTTCCAGGGGTACACGGGAAGCATTGGTGTGGTCAGTGGAGGAGTATTGCAAGGAGGGACCGCAGACAGGCTAACGAAGGCCTAAAATAACAAAAATTAGTCTCAAGGCAGTTTTAAATTGGTTACATGGATACACAGGCAGCATTGTGGTCAGTGGAGGAGTATTGCAAGGAGGGACAGCAGACAGGCTAACGAAGGCCTAAAATAACAAAAATTAGTCTCATGGCAGTTTTAAATCGGTTACATGGATACACAGGCAGCATTGTGGTCAGCGGAGGAGGATTGCAAGGAGTGTCTGACACAGTTAGTACTCTCAAAAAATAAATAGATGTTAATGTCTCGCAAAACAACAAAAAAAAAAAGTGTGGCATACTTAGGTACAGTGATTTGGCAGTATTTACTGGTGTCAATATAGGACACTGACCCAGACTACTTTAACTAGCATCATAGATGTCAACAAATTGGTATTGTTAGTGCCAAGCATTGAATGATGTCAGCGCATAGACTAAACATTGGTGGAGCTGAGTGAGATAATTTTGCGCGTGGTAGAGCACAGTTTGAGCTTGGGGGGGGAACTCTCTTGTGGCCGGCGGTACCGTCCCAGGGCCCCTCATGTTACAACAGTGTGTCTGACGTTGGGTGCGCACCACCACCGCCAGAGATACTTCATTGTACTATGAGGGACCCAGTGGCAGTGCCGTCGACCAAAAGCGGGCACACCCACCTCTTCAGATGAACAGCACTGTAACGGGTGCTTGCGCCAAGTGGCGAGACCACGGCCCCGTGGGGGGAATTTTCCCATTGTGGGAGGTGTAAACATGTCATATGCTGGACAAACAGCTGCTGCAAATTAAGAGATTGGAACACTCAGTAAGACCAGTCCACAAGCAAGACCTTTTTATAGGAAAGCTAGGTGTCAGCCGAGAAAGGTGGGGCAAAATAATTTGAAATCCAGGAGTGGTTCATTTTAATGAAGGTGAGATCATCCACATTTTGGGTAGCCAGACGAGTCCTTTTTTCGGTTAATATTGAACCAGCAGCACTGAATACTCTTTCTGATAGCACACTAGCTGCTGGGCAAGCCAGCTCCTGCAATGCATATTCTGCCAATTCAGGCCAGGTGTCTAATTTGGATGCCCAGTAATCAAATGGGAATGACGGTTGAGGGAGAACATCGATAAGGGATGAAAAATAGTTAGTAACCATACTGGACAAATGTTCTCTCCTGTCACTTTGAATAGATGCTGCAGTACCTGTCCTGTCTGCGGTCATTGCGAAATCACTCCACAACCTGGTCAGAAAACCCCTCTGTCCAACGCCACTTCTGATCTGTGCACCTCTAACACCTCTGCCCTGTAGCCCCCTGCAGCTTGTGTGAGAACCATCACCGGCGCTGTGTGCTGGGAATGCCTGAATCAAACAGTCTACAAGAGTAGCTTGTTTGGTTGCTAATATTTGTTCGAGGTTCTCATGTGGCATAATATTTAGCAATTTGCCTTTATAGCGAGGGTCAAGGATGCAGGCCAACCAGTAATCGTCATCGCTCATCATTTTAATAATGCGTGGGTCCTTTTTGAGGATACGTAAGGCATAATCCGCCATGTGGGCCAAAGTTCCAGTTGGCAAATCTGCGGTTGTGCTGGTTTGAGGGGCAGTTACAGGCAAATCTACGTCACTTGTCTCCCTTAAAAAAACAGAACCCGGCCTTGCAACGCCACTAATTTCTGTTGGCCCAGGAGAAGCTTCCTCATTAAAAAAGTACTCATCCCCATCATCCTCCTCGTCCTCCTCCTCCTCTTCGCCCGCTACCGCGTCCTCTACACGGCCCTGACCAGACAATGACTGACTGTCATCAAGGCTTTCCTCTTCCTCGGCTGCAGACGCCTGCTCCTTTATGTGCATCAAACTTTGCATCAGCAGACGCATTAGGGGGATGCTCATGCTTATTATGGCGTTGTCTGCACTAACCAGCCATGTGCATTCCTCAAAACACTGAAGGACTTGACACAGGTCTTGTAGCTTCGACCACTGCACACCTGACAACTCCATGTCTGCCATCCAACTGCCTGCCCGTGTATCCTCCCACAAATACATAACAGCACGCCTCTGTTCGCACACTCTCTGAAGCATGTGCAGTGTGGAGTTCCACCTTGTTGCAACGTCGATGATTAGGCGATGCTGAGGAAGGTTCAAAGACCGCTGATAGTTCTGCATACGGCTGGAGTGTACGGGCGAACGGCGGATATGCGAGCAAAGTCTGCGCACTTTGAGGAGCAGGTCGGGTAACCCCGGATAACTTTTCAGGAAGCACTGCACCACCAGGTTTAAGGTGTGAGCCAGGCAAGGAATGTGTTTCAGTTGGGAAAGGGCCATGAAATTCCTTCCGTTATCACTCACTACCTTGCCTGCCTCAAGATGTACAGTGCCCAGCCATGACTGAGTTTCTTTCTGCAAGAACTCGGACAGAACTTCCGCGGTGTGTCTGTTGTCGCCCAAACACTTCATTGCCAATACAGCCTGCTGACGCTTGCCACTAGCTGTCCCATAATGGCACACCTGGTGTGCAACAGTGGCAGCTGCGGATGGAGTGGATGTGCGACTGCGGTCTGAGGCCGAGCTCTCACTTATGCAGGAGGACGAGGAAGAGGAGGAGGGGGGGCGAACGCCTACAGCCAACTCTTTCCTTGACCGTGGGCTAGGCAGAACTGTCCCAATATTGCTGTCCCCTGTGGACCCTGCATCCACCACATTCACCCAGTGTGCCGTGATGGACACGTAACGTCCCTGGCCATGCCTACTGGTCCATGCATCTGTTGTCAGGTGCACCTTTGTAGTCACAGACTGCCTGAGTGCATGGACGATGCGGTCTTTAACATGCTGTTGGAGGGCTGGGATGGCTTTTCTAGAAAAGAAGTGTCGACTGGGTAGCTCATAGCGTGGTACAGCGTAGTCCATCAGCGCTTTGAAAGCTTCGCTTTCAACTAACCGGTAGGGCATCATCTCTAATGAGATTAGTCTAGCAATGTGGGCGTTCAAACCCTGTGTACGCAGATGCGAGGATGAGTACTTCCTTTTCCTAACAAGAGTCTCATGTAGAGTGAGCTGGACTGGAGAGCTGGAGATCGTGGAACTAGCGGTGGTGCCGGTGGACATGGGTGACTGAGAGAGGGTTGGAGATGGTATTCTTGCCGGTGCCCTACATGCAGTGTTTCCTACTGCAAACCTGGTGATTCCCTGACTGCTTTGGCCTGGCGACGAAAGCTGCACAGATACTGCAGGTGGTGCGGGAAATGGTGGGTTGACAGTGAGGGAAGGGATGTAGCGTTGCTGACTAGCTTCATTGGCCGAGGGTGCTGCAACCTTTAGGAACGTTTGGTAGTTATTCCAGGCTTGCAAATGCATGGCGGATAAGTGTCTATGCATGCAACTTGTATTTAGACTTTTAAGATTCTGACCTCTGCTTAAGGTAGTTGAACATTTTTGACAGATGACTTTGCGCTGATCATTTGGATGTTGTTTAAAAAAATGCCAGACTGCACTCTTTCTACTATCGGATACCTTTTCAGGCATTGCAGACTGAGCTTCTTTAACCGGATGGCCACGCTCTCCTCCAACTGGTTTTGGTTTTGCCACGCGTTTTTTGCCAGATACGGGCCCGGCAGATGGAACCTGTTGTGATGTTGATGCCTGCTGCGTCTCCTCCTCCTCCGCTTCAGAACTACTGCCGCCTGCACCCTGTTCCCCCAATGGCTGCCAATCGGGGTCAACAACTGGGTCATCTATGACCTCCTCTTCTATGTCATGTGCAACTTCGTCTGTGTCACCGTGTAAGCCGGTGGTATTGCGTTCGTGACGGGGCACCATAGTCTCCGCTGGGTTTGATTCTGCCTCAGTACACTGCGAGGGCAATGTTCTGGTCTGAGTCAAAGGAACAGCATAGTAATCTAGCTGTGGCTGTGCATCTGTGCACTCCATGTCCGATTCAACTTCGAATGGGGATGGCCTGTTAACTGTTTCACTGTCTAACCCAGGAACGGTATGTGTAAAGAGCTCCATGGAGTAACCTGTTCTGTTGACTGACGCATCCTTCACTGTTGTTCTGGGTGAAGGACACAAGAAAGCGACTTGTTCCTGACTGGGAGCATCCACTGACGATGCACTGCTCTGACATTTTGCACTTTCCGAGGAGGAGGCGAAAGAGCTAGAGGCAGAGTCAGCAATGAAAGCCAATACTTGTTCCTCCTGCTCCGGCTTCAAAAGTGGTTTTCCTACTCCCAGAAAAGAGAGCGTTCGAGGCCTTGTGTAGCCAGACAACGAACCTGGCTCAACAACTCGAGACTTAGGTGCTGTACTGCTTTTACCATGACCACCTGATGCTCCACCACCACTACCATCATTACCAGCTGACAATGACCGCCCACAGCCACGACCTCTTCCACTAGACTTCCTCATTGTTTGCAAAACGTAACCAAAGTAACGGTATTTGTTACTGTAAAACAACTTATAAGGTGAACTCAAACTTCTGTTGGATTTATATATACCTTTAGAGGTGCCTGACACTGAAAGGAAAAACAGGCCCAATGTTACACTCTAGGTTTTCTGTGCCCCAATAATTTGAGACAGATGGCACACACAGGACCAGCACTCAAGCAGAAATGCCAATCTTAATCTCCCACTATTTTTTTTTTTTTATGGGAGAATGTAAAAAAAAAAACAAAACAAAAAAAAACAATATTACACACTAGGTTTTCGGTGCCACACAATGAGAGACAGATGCCACACACAGGACTGGCACAGCGGCAGACTTGCCAATCTTTATTTCCCACTAATTATATTTTTTTTACAGGGAGAATTTACCCCCCCCCAAAAAAATGGCCAAGTATTACACAGTGGTTTTCGGTGGCACACAATGAGAGACAGATGCCACACACAGGACTGGCACAGCGGCAGACTTGCCAATCTTTATCTCCCACTAATTATTTTTTTTTTTAAAGGGAGAATTTAGAAAAAAAAAAAAAAGGCCAGTATTACACAGTGGTTTTCGGTGGCACACAATGAGAGACAGATGCCACACACAGGACTGGCACAGAGGCAGACTTGCCAATCTTTATCTCCCACTAATTATTTTTTTTTAAAAGGGAGAATTTACCCAAAAAAATAAATGGCCAAGTATTACACAGTGGTTTTCGGTGGCACACAATGAGAGACAGATGCCACACACAGGACTGGCACAGCGGCGGACTTGCCAATCTTTATCTCCCACTAATTATTTTTTTTAAAAAAGGGAGAATTTAGAAAAAAAAAAAAAAAGGCCAGTATTACACAGTGGTTTTCGGTGGCACACAATGAGAGACAAATTCCACACACAGGACTGGCACAGAGGCAGACTTGCCAATCTTTATCTCCCACTAATTATTTTTTTTTTTACAGGGAGAATTTACCCCCCCCCAAAAAAAATGGCCAAGTATTACACAGTGGTTTTCGGTGGCACACAATGAGAGACAGATGCCACACACAGGACTGGCACAGCGGCAGTCTTGCCAATCTTTATCTCCCACTAATTTTTTTTTTTTTACAGGGAGAATTTACCCCCCCCCAAAAAAAATGGCCCAGTATTACACAGTGGTTTTCGGTGGCACACAATGAGAGACAGATGCCACACACAGGACTGGCACAGCGGCAGACTTGCCAATCTTTATCTCCCACTAATTATTTTTTTTTAAAAGGGAGAATTTACCCAAAAAAATAAATGGCCAAGTATTACACAGTGGTTTTCGGTGGCAAACAATGAGAGACAGATGCCACACACAGGACTGGCACAGCGGCAGACTTGCCAATCTTTATCTCCCACTAATTATTTTTTTTTTAAAAGGGAGAATTTAGAAAAAAAAAAAGGCCAGTATTACACAGTGGTTTTCGGTGGCACACAATGAGAGACAGATGCCACACACAGGACTGGCACAGCGGCAGACTTGCCAATCTTTATCTCCCACTAATTATTTTTTTTTTAAAAGGGAGAATTTAGAAAAAAAAAAAAAAAGGCCAGTATTACACAGTGGTTTTCGGTGGCACACAATGAGAGACAGATGCCACACACAGGACTGGCACAGAGGCAGACTTGCCAATCTTTATCTCCCACTATTTTTTTTTTTTACAGGGAGAATTTACCCCCCAAAAAGTGGCCAAATATTACACAGTGGTTTTCGGTTGCACACAATGAGAGACAGATGCCACACACAGGACTGGCACAGCGGCAGACTTACCAATCTTTATCTCCCACTAATTATTTTTTTTTTAAAAGGGAGAATTTAGAAAAAAAAAAAAAAAAGGCCAGTATTACACAGTGGTTTTCGGTGGCACACAATGAGAGACAGATGCCACACACAGGACTGACACAGCGGCAGACTTGCCAATCTTTATCTCCCACTAATTATTTTTTTTTTAAAAGGGAGAATTTAGAAAAAAAAAAAGGCCAGTATTACACAGTGGTTTTCGGTGGCACACAATGAGAGACAGATGCCACACACAGGACTGGCACAGCGGCAGACTTGCCAATCTTTATCTCCCACTAATTATTTTTTTTTTAAAAGGGAGAATTTAGAAAAAAAAAAAAAAAGGCCAGTATTACACAGTGGTTTTCGGTGGCACACAATGAGAGACAGATGCCACACACAGGACTGGCACAGAGGCAGACTTGCCAATCTTTATCTCCCACTATTTTTTTTTTTTACAGGGAGAATTTACCCCCCAAAAAGTGGCCAAATATTACACAGTGGTTTTCGGTTGCACACAATGAGAGACAGATGCCACACACAGGACTGGCACAGCGGCAGACTTACCAATCTTTATCTCCCACTAATTATTTTTTTTTTAAAAGGGAGAATTTAGAAAAAAAAAAAAAAAAGGCCAGTATTACACAGTGGTTTTCGGTGGCACACAATGAGAGACAGATGCCACACACAGGACTGACACAGAGGCAGACTTGCCAATCTTTATCTCCCACTAATTATTTTTTTTTAAAAGGGAGAATTTACCCAAAAAAATAAATGGCCAAGTATTACACAGTGGTTTTCGGTGGCAAACAATGAGAGACAGATGCCACACACAGGACTGGCACAGCGGCAGACTTGCCAATCTTTATCTCCCACTAATTATTTTTTTTTTAAAAGGGAGAATTTAGAAAAAAAAAAAGGCCAGTATTACACAGTGGTTTTCGGTGGCACACAATGAGAGACAGATGCCACACACAGGACTGGCACAGCGGCAGACTTGCCAATCTTTATCTCCCACTAATTATTTTTTTTTTAAAAGGGAGAATTTAGAAAAAAAAAAAAAAAGGCCAGTATTACACAGTGGTTTTCGGTGGCACACAATGAGAGACAGATGCCACACACAGGACTGGCACAGAGGCAGACTTGCCAATCTTTATCTCCCACTATTTTTTTTTTTTACAGGGAGAATTTACCCCCCAAAAAGTGGCCAAATATTACACAGTGGTTTTCGGTTGCACACAATGAGAGACAGATGCCACACACAGGACTGGCACAGCGGCAGACTTACCAATCTTTATCTCCCACTAATTATTTTTTTTTTAAAAGGGAGAATTTGGAAAAAAAAAAAGGCCAGTATTACACAGTGGTTTTCGGTGGCACACAATGAGAGACAGATGCCACACACAGGACTGGCACAGCGGCAGTCTTGCCAATCTTTATCTCCCACTAATTTTTTTTTTTTTACAGGGAGAATTTACCCCCCCCCCAAAAAAATGGCCCAGTATTACACAGTGGTTTTCGGTGGCACACAATGAGAGACAGATGCCACACACAGGACTGGCACAGCGGCAGACTTGCCAATCTTTATCTCCCACTAATATTTTTTTTTTTACAGGGAGAATTTACCCCCCCCCCAAAATAATGGCCAAGTATTACACAGTGGTTTTCAGTGGCACACAATGAGAGACAGATGCCACACACAGGACTGGCACAGAGGCAGACTTGCCAATCTATCTCCCTGCAGTAATCTCAGGAAAGTATGGCAGGCAGCTATAAAAAGGACTGCTGCACACAAAAGTGGGGACAAACACACAAGATAGCTGTGCAGAAAGGAAGGAACAACAGGATTTGTGCTTTGAGAAAAGCAGTTGGTTTGCACAGCGGCGTACACACACAGCAACGCAGCTATCAGGGAGCCTTCTAGGGCTGCCCAGTGAGCTACAGCGCTGAGGAAAAAAAAATGTAGCTTCCACTGTCCCTGCAAACAAAAGGTAGTGTTGGACAGTGGAAATCGGTACAGCATAAGCAGTTTGTGGCTTTATGTACCCTGCCTATCACTATCCCTGCTTCTGAAGAAGCGGCAGCAACTTCTCCCTACGCTCAGATCAGCAGCAGTAAGATGGCGGTCAGCGGGAACGCCCCTTTATAGCCCCTGTGACGCGGCAGAAAGCAAGCCAATCACTGCAATGCCCTTCTCTAAGATGGTGGGGACTGAGATCTATGTCATCACGCTGCCCACACTCTGCGTCCACCTTCATTGGCTGAAAAATGGTGCTTTTAGCGTCATTGAAACGCGACTTTGGCGCAAAAGTCGCGTACCGCATGGCAGACCCCACACAGGGATCGGGTCGGTTTCATGAGACGTCGACTTTGCCAAAAGTCGGCGACTTATGAAAATGAACGATCCGTTTCGCTCAACCCTAGCGATGGATGCTACTGTGCAAGCACCACTGGCGGCACCATTTTGTTGGAGAATAAAAAATTTGGATGCTGGAAAGTGGCGCTGGCTTGGGCAGTAGCATCTATTGGCAAGCGATAAATGCTACTGCGAATGCGCCACCGGCGCTGAAGTTAATTATTTTTTTTCAAAGCCAACACTATTATATGCAGCATACAAAATAGGAGATCGGTCACTGAATCTTCAGTCATAAGTCCATAAGCATGATTATGGGAACAGAGCACCAAATACATCCCGTACTGAAGCACGAGAATCTCATTAACTGAAAAGTGCAAATAAAGATTAACCAACAAAAACAAGATGGATTTCATCAACCAAGATATCATTTTAATCAGTATAACAGTATCTGCTACCTGAACCAAACTTTGGACTAAACTTCAGTCGATCCCGACCAACCTGAACATCCACGGGTCTGCTGATTCCTAATTATCAGTAAACACCAAAGACAAGTCCCATACATGCCTATGCCACAACACAGAATCCATCATACTTGTTGTATGAGGTGGAATGCTTTGAATACATGGTTACTTTTGGTCGTGGATGACCTGTGGATCTGCAGCAGCCGCTAACTTATATGCCTTTATCTCATCCTAACCAGGTGAGCAAACTTCGTGATTAGTGTTGAGTAGTGTTGAGCGATACCTTCCGATATCGGAAAGTATAGGTATCGGAAAGTATCGGCCGATACCGGCAAAATATCGGATCTCGCCGATACCGATACCCGATACCAATGCAAGTCAATGGGACGAAAATATCGGAATTAAAATAAACCCTTTCTTTCCTTGTAGGTTCATTCTACATGAAGGAAAACAACTAAGAATAATGTAGGATGTATTGGGGGAGGTGGCGGAGACATTAAATGCATAGAGGTTTATCCCAATCAAATAGAATAGCAGGAATTTTAATTTTTTTTAAAACGTTCGGAGTTACAAAAATATTGACTATGTTAAGATTTTTTTTATTTTGTCAGATATTGATGTTTCACTACTTCCACGCCCTTCACCCTCTTTTTTACTTCTCCCACACTTTCTTCTTCATCATCATCATCATCATCAGCATCTTTGACATCAAGTTCTTCTTCACCTTATTCATCTTCTTCTTCATCTTCTACCTATAATTTTTTTTGTTACATTGTTCATATTCTTTTTATTTAACTATTATTCTTCTTCATATTCAAATTCTTCATCATATTCTTATTTGTGACAGGCATTCCCGTAGTTGTTATCTATAAAAGTTTGAAGATTACACCTTCCGTTCTGCCTGTCACAAAAGAGTTAGATTTGTCCGCGTTCAGTTTGGCCTGCAGCATCAGGCTTTATGCAGGGGCACCACGAGGAGGAACGGACTCACCCCCATACACTGCTTAGTCTTCTTCTGCTTATAATTTAGATAATATCTTTTGCTCTGATATTTAGTGTTATGCTTAATGTTCTTCTGCTCTTTGTTCTGCAGCCTCTTGTTCTTCTGCTTCTTGGTCTCCCATGTCATCATCGTCTCCAGGGTCGTCGTCATCTCAGTGGTTGTCGTCTCTGGTGTCGTCGTCATCTTAGGGGTGGTCTTCCGGGTCATCGACTTTAGGGTCTTGAACTTGGAAATGTAGCAGAAGGTATAAGAAGGCTGAGAAAATGCTGAGAAACAGCTGATGGAACTGGAACTCGGATGGCTACCCGAAGGTCCAAGAGCCAATGGAACTACCGAGGACCAGCTGACGTTACTGGAACCCGGTTACTAAGCAGGAGGTACCCGTGCCTGAAAGCACTACCAAGGACCACCTGACGTTGGTGGAACTCGGATACCCAGAGGGAGGCACCTAAGCCAAAGGCGCTGCCCGGAACCAGCTGACGGTACTGGAACCAGGATGGGGACCTATTCAAGCTTGTCTTCTTAGAGCCCCAACTAGTGGGGTTGGAGCAAAGGGTCAGCAGGGGGAGCAGAGTGTAGGCCGAAGCCTGCACTGGAGGCATTTGGAGGTCTGTTGTGTCTGCATGGCATTTGCAGGACACGATGCCGGCTACACAGCAGGGGAACAGCTGGCGTTGCTGAACCCCACTGACACATTGGCTGGTGTTTTTCTCTGTGCAGCTAGCACTTCCGGGCGCCAACTGGTGGTGTTAGAGCCCAGGGTCAGCAGGAGGAGAGGGAGCAGAGTGTAGGCCGAAGCCTGCACTGGCGGCAGCTTTGTGTCTGCGTGGCGTTTGCAGGACACGTTGCCGGCTACACAGCAGGGGAACAGCTGGCGTTACTGAACCCCACTGACACATTGGCTGGTGTTTTTCTCTGTGCAGCCAGCACTTCCGGGCACCAACTGACGGTGTTAGAGCCCAGGGACAGCAGGAGGAGAGGGAGCAGAGTGTAGGCCGAAGCCTAATTGAACCAATTTTAAAGGTAACCTTTAACCCCCCTCAGGTGTTACAAACTGGAAGAGCCACACCTTGTGCAGCTGCAATGCTGCACAAGTCAAAGGTTGCTCTTTAAGTTTTGAATCTTGCAGACGCTGAATGAAACACGTATAACATTTAGCCCCTTATACAGTCAAACTGTCTTGGAGGCGTGACTTTCCTTCTTAATGAGATGCAGCACAGCTGTCAAAAATTCCACCTTGGTGCTGGGCGCAGTCTCCTGAGCGTCGTTATTAGCTGTACAGGAGTCTGCACTGTTGTGTTATCCCTTGGCCATGCGCTGTTAGTGCTGCCCGTCTTGTGACATCATTTCATGTCGGCTGGTGTGGTTCGCGATGCCCATGAATCCCAGCCCCGCAGTGTCTTTTCATTAATTCACACTGCGGGGCTGGGATTCATGGCCTTGCGCAGTCAATATGTTCGCCTCTCACTCGTGTCCTTACACCTGCTACAGACTGTGCGGCGTCAGCTGATCCCTTATCGCATGCCACGGCCATGAAGCCGTACAGTCTGAAGAAGGCGGAAGGAGGTGAGTGACAGCAGGTGAAGATATTCACTGCTCATGCCCGTCAATCACACCCTCGCAATCAAAATAAATAAGACACCGAGGGGCGTTGTGTCGGCCAGGGCGGCCGCAGAGGCGCAGCCAGCCAAACAATGATGTCAGAAGACGGGTAGCGCTACCAAGGGGGGTGCAGCATGTCATTACAAAGGAAAGTCACACCTCAGGGACGGTTTAATGGTCTCAGGAGACACATTTTAGACGTGTTGCGTTCGGCGTGTGCAAGGAGAGTAACTTAATGAGCCACCTTGTACAGATACAGCATTACTGCAGTACAAGGTGGCTGTTATACATACAAACACCTGGGGGGGACAGGTTCCCTTCAATTTCAGTTCTTGTGTCTGCGTGGCATTTGCAGGACACGATGCCGGCTACACAGCAGGGGAACAGCTGGCGTTACTGAACCCCACTGACACATTGGCTGGTGTTTTTCTCTGTGCAGCTAGCACTTCCGGGCGCCAACTGGCGGTGTTAGAGCCCAGGGTCAGCAGAAGGAGAGGGAGCAGAGTGTAGGCCGAAGCCTGCACTGGCGGCAGCTTTGTGTCTGCGTGGCTTTTGCAGGACATGTTGCCAGCTACACAGCAGGGGAACAGCTGGCGGTGCTGAACCCCACTGACAGAGTGGCGGGTGTTTTTCTCTGTGCAGCCAGCACTTCCGGGCACCAACTGGCGGTGTTAGAGCCCAGGCTCTGTGGGAGGAGCAGAGTGTAGGCCGAAGCCTAATTGAACCAATTTTAAAGGTAACCTTTAACCCCCCCCCTCAGGTGTTACAAACTAGAAGAGCCACACCTTGGGCAGCAGTAATGCTGCCCAAGTCAAAGGTTGCTCTTTTAATTTTGTTCCTTGCACACTGTTGTGAATTTGCTTTTTGGCTCCCTCTAGTGGTTACTAGTTATTTGACTCTGGGTTTTTCTGTCATCCCTTGTATTCTCACCTGGGTCGTTAGTTCAGGGGTGTTGCTATATAAGCTCCCTGGACCTTCAGTTCAAGGCCTGGCAACGTAGTAATCAGAGCTAATCTGCTGTGCTCTTGTCTACTGATCCTGGTTCCTGCTAGATCAAGCTAAGTCCGCTTCTTTGCTTTTTTGCTATTTGTTTTGATTGCATTTTTGTCCAGCTTGTCCTAAACTGTTCCTGACTTTGCTGGAAGCTCTAGGGGGCTGGCGTTCTCCCCCCGGACCGTTAGTCGGTTCGGGGGTTCTTGAATTTCCAGCGTGGATTTTGTTAGGGTTTTTGTTGACCATATAAGTTATCTTTCTATATTCTGCTATTAGTGAAGCGGGCCTCTCTTTGCTAATCCTAGTTCATTTCTGTGTTTGTCATTTCCTCTTACCTCACCGTTATTATTTGTGGGGGGCTTGTATCCAACTTTGGGGTCCCTTTCTCTGGAGGCTAGAGAGGTCTTTGTTTTCCTCTTCTAGGGGTAGTTAGATTCTCCGGCTGGCGCGAGTCATCTAGCGATCAACGTAGGCATGATCCCCGGCTACTTCTAGTGTTGGCGTTAGGATTAGATATATGGTCAATCCAGTTACCACTGCCCTATGAGCTGGATTTTTGTATTTTGCAGACTTACTAGTGCCTCTGAGACCCTCGCCATTGGGGTCATAACAGTTTGCCAGGCCAGTATTAAATGTTTAATGCATTGCAGAAGTGGGATTATAAGAAAGAAAGTTCTGAGTTTTTTTTTTCCTCTCTCATTTTTTTTTTTCTTTTCCCCTTTACCTTTGAGTGGCTTAAGCTTGCTGCAGACATGAATGTCCAGACCCTGATTACAAGTGTGGACCAGCTTGCTGCTCGTGTGCAGGGCATACAAGACTACGTTATCAGAAATCCTAGGTCAGAACCTAAGATACCGATTCCTGAACTGTTTTCCGGAGACCGATTTAAGTTTAGGAATTTCAGGAATAATTGTAAATTGTTTTTGTCCCTGAGACCCTGTTCATCTGGAGACTCCGCTCAGCAAGTAAAAATTGTTATTTCGTTCTTACGGGGTGACCCTCAAGATTGGGCTTTTTCGTTGGCGCCAGGAGATCCGGCATTGGCTGATGTTGATGCGTTTTTTCTGGCGCTCGGTTTACTTTATGAGGAACCCAATCTTGAGATTCAGGCAGAAAAAGCCTTGCTGGCTATGTCTCAGGGCCAGGACGAGGCTGAAGTGTATTGCCAAAAATTTCGGAAATGGTCCGTGCTGACACATTGGAACGAGTGTGCACTGGCCGCAAATTTTAGAAATGGCCTTTCTGAAGCCATTAAGAATGTGATGGTGGGTTTTCCCATTCCCACAGGTCTGAATGATACCATGGCCCTGGCTATTCAAATTGACCGGCGGTTGCGGGAGCGCAAAACCGCAAATTCCCTCATGGTGTTGTCTGAACAGACACCTGATTTAATGCAATGTGATAGAATCCTGACTAGAAATGAGCGGAAAATTCATAGACGCCGGAATGGCTTATGCTATTACTGTGGTGATTCTGCACATGTTATCTCAGCATGCTCTAAACGTATAACTAAGGTTGTTAGTCCTGTCACCGTCGGTAATTTGCAACCTAAATTTATTCTGTCTGTAACTTTGATTTGCTCACTGTCGTCTTATCCTGTTATGGCGTTTGTAGATTCAGGTGCTGCCCTGAGTCTTATGGATCTGTCATTTGCTAAGCGCTGTGGTTTTATTCTTGAACCATTAGAAAATCCTATCCCTCTTAGGGGTATTGATGCTACGCCATTGGCAGAAAATAAACCGCAGTATTGGACACAGGTTACCATGTGCATGACTCCTGAACACCGCGAGGAGATACGTTTTCTTGTTCTACATAAAATGCATGATTTGGTTGTTTTGGGTCTGCCATGGTTGCAGACCCATAATCCGGTCTTGGACTGGAAGGCTATGTCTGTGTCAAGTTGGGGCTGTCGTGGTATTCATGGGGATTCCCTGCCCGTGTCTATTGCTTCTTCTACGCCTTCAGAAGTTCCGGAGTATTTGTCTGATTATCAGGATGTCTTTAGCGAGTCCAGGTCCAGTGCATTGCCTCCCCATAGGGAATGTGACTGTGCAATAGATTTGATTCCAGGCAGTAAGTTTCCTAAGGGAAGACTGTTTAATCTGTCGGTACCTGAACATACCGCTATGCGTTCATATATCAAGGAGTCTCTGGAGAAAGGACATATCCGTCCGTCTTCTTCCCCTCTTGGTGCGGGATTCTTTTTTGTGGAAAAAAAGGACGGATCTTTGAGGCCTTGTATTGACTATCGGCTTTTGAATAAGATCACTGTCAAATTTCAGTATCCTTTGCCGCTGTTGTCAGATTTGTTTGCCCGGATTAAAGGTGCCAAGTGGTTCACCAAGATAGACCTTCGTGGTGCGTATAACCTTGTGCGCATTAAGCAAGGAGATGAATGGAAAACCGCATTCAATACGCCCGAAGGTCATTTTGAGTACTTGGTGATGCCTTTTGGGCTCTCTAATGCGCCTTCAGTTTTTCAGTCCTTTATGCATGACATTTTCCGGAAGTATCTGGATAGATTTTTGATCATTTATCTGGATGATATTCTGTTTTTTTCTGATAATTGGGACTCGCATGTGGAGCAGGTCAGGATGGTCTTTAAGATTTTGCGTGAAAATTCTTTGTTTGTCAAGGGCTCAAAGTGTCTCTTTGGTGTACAGAAGGTTCCCTTTTTGGGGTTCATTTTTTCCCCTTCTGCTGTGGAGATGGACCCAGTCAAGGTCCGAGCTATTCTTGATTGGACTCAACCCTCGTCAGTTAAGAGTCTTCAGAAGTTCTTGGGTTTCGCTAACTTCTACCGTCGTTTTATCGCTAATTTTTCTAGCATTGTGAAACCTTTGACGGATATGACCAAGAAGGGCTCCGATGTAGCTAACTGGGCTCCTGCTGCCGTGGAGGCTTTCCAGGAGTTGAAACGCCGGTTTACTTCGGCGCCTGTTTTGTGCCAGCCTGATGTCTCACTTCCCTTTCAGGTTGAGGTGGATGCTTCAGAGATTGGAGCAGGGGCCGTTTTGTCGCAGAGAGGCCCTGGTTGCTCTGTTATGAGACCTTGTGCCTTTTTCTCTAGGAAGTTTTCGCCTGCTGAGCGAAATTATGATGTGGGCAATCGGGAGTTGTTGGCCATGAAATGGGCATTTGAAGAGTGGCGTCATTGGCTCGAGGGTGCTAAGCATCGTGTGGTGGTCTTGACTGATCACAAAAATCTGATGTATCTCGAGTCTGCTAAACGCCTGAATCCTAGACAGGCCCGCTGGTCATTGTTTTTCTCCCGTTTTGACTTTGTGGTCTCGTATTTACCAGGTTCTAAGAATGTGAAGGCCGATGCTCTCTCTAGGAGCTTTGTGCCTGATGCTCCTGGAGTCGCTGAACCTGTTGGCATTCTTAAGGAGGGAGTTATCTTGTCTGCTATTTCTCCTGATCTGCGACGTGTGTTGCAGAGATTTCAGGCTGGTAAGCCTGATTCTTGTCCACCTGACAGATTGTTTGTGCCTGATAAGTGGACCAGCAGAGTCATTTCCGAGATTCATTCCTCAGTGTTGGCAGGGCACCCGGGAATTTTCGGCACCAGAGATCTGGTGGCCAGATCCTTTTGGTGGCCTTCCTTGTCAAGGGATGTACGGTCATTTGTGCAGTCCTGTGGGACTTGTGCTCGAGCTAAGCCTTGCTGTTCTCGTGCCAGCGGGTTGCTCTTGCCTTTGCCTGTCCCGAAGAGACCTTGGACACACATCTCCATGGATTTCATTTCTGATCTTCCGGTGTCTCAGGGCATGTCTGTTATCTGGGTGATATGTGATCGCTTCTCCAAGATGGTCCATTTGGTTCCTTTGCCTAAGCTGCCTTCTTCTTCCGATCTGGTCCCTGTGTTTTTTCAGAACGTGGTTCGTTTACACGGCATCCCTGAGAATATTGTGTCAGACAGAGGATCCCAGTTCGTCTCCAGATTCTGGCGATCCTTTTGTGGTAGGATGGGCATTGATTTGTCATTTTCATCCGCTTTTCATCCACAAACTAATGGACAGACGGAGCGAACTAATCAGACTCTGGAGGCTTATTTGAGGTGTTTTGTTTCTGCTGATCAGGACGATTGGGTGACTTTCTTGCCGTTGGCTGAGTTTGCCCTTAATAATCGGGCTAGTTCCGCTACCTTGGTTTCGCCATTTTTCTGCAACTCTGGTTTCCATCCTCGTTTTTCTTCGGGTCATGTGGAGCCTTCCGACTGTCCTGGGGTGGATTCTGTGGTGGATAGGTTGCAGCGGATCTGGAATCATGTGGTGGACAACTTGAAGTTGTCACAGGAGAAGGCTCAGCGTTTTGCCAACCGCCGCCGCGGTGTGGGTCCCCGACTTCGGGTTGGGGATTTGGTGTGGCTTTCTTCTCGCTTTGTTCCTTTGAAGGTCTCCTCTCCTGTTGTGAATTTGCTTTTTGGCTCCCTCTAGTGGTCTCTAGTTATTTGACTCTGGGTTTTTCTGTCATCCCTTGTATTCTCACCTGGGTCGTTAGTTCAGGGGTGTTGCTATATAAGCTCCCTGGACCTTCAGTTCAATGCCTGGCAACGTAGTAATCAGAGCTAATCTGCTGTGCTCTTGTCTACTGATCCTGGTTCCTGCTAGATCAAGCTAAGTCTGCTTCTTTGCTTTTTTTTGCTATTTGTTTTGATTGCATTTTTGTCCAGCTTGTCCTAAACTGTTCCTGACTTTGCTGGAAGCTCTAGGGGGCTGGCGTTCTCCCCCCGGACCGTTAGTCGGTTCGGGGGTTCTTGAATTTCCAGCGTGGATTTTGTTAGGGTTTTTGTTGACCATATAAGTTATCTTTCTATATTCTGCTATTAGTGAAGCGGGCCTCTCTTTGCTAATCCTAGTTCATTTCTGTGTTTGTCATTTCCTCTTACCTCACCGTTATTATTTGTGGGGGGCTTGTATCCAACTTTGGGGTCCCTTTCTCTGGAGGCAAGAGAGGTCTTTGTTTTCCTCTTCTAGGGGTAGTTAGATTCTCCGGCTGGCGCGAGTCATCTAGCGATCACGTAGGCATGATCCCCGGCTACTACTAGTGTTGGCGTTAGGATTAGATATATGGTCAATCCAGTTACCACTGCCCTATGAGCTGGATTTTTGTATTTTGCAGACTTACTAGTGCCTCTGAGACCCTCGCCATTGGGGTCATAACAGTTTGCCAGGCCAGTATTAAATGTTTAATGCATTGCAGAAGTGGGATTATAAGAAAGAAAGTTCTGAGTTTTTTTTTTCCCTCTCTCATTTTTTTTTTTCTTTTCCCCTTTACCTTTGAGTGGCTTAAGCTTGCTGCAGACATGAATGTCCAGACCCTGATTACAAGTGTGGACCAGCTTGCTGCTCGTGTGCAGGGCATACAAGATTATGTTACCAGAAATCCTAGGTCAGAACCTAAGATACCGATTCCTGAACTGTTTTCCGGAGACCGATTTAAGTTTAGGAATTTCAGGAATAATTGTAAATTGTTTTTGTCCCTGAGACCCTGTTCATCTGGAGACTCCGCTCAGCAAGTAAAAATTGTTATTTCGTTCTTACGGGGTGACCCTCAAGATTGGGCTTTTTCGTTGGCGCCAGGAGATCCGGCATTGGCTGATATTGATGCGTTTTTTCTGGCGCTCGGTTTACTTTATGAGGAACCCAATCTTGAGATTCAGGCAGAAAAAGCATTGCTGGCTATGTCTCAGGGCCAGGACGAGGCTGAAGTGTATTGCCAAAAATTTCGGAAATGGTCCGTGCTGACACATTGGAACGAGTGTGCACTGGCCGCAAATTTTAGAAATGGCCTTTCTGAAGCCATTAAGAATGTGATGGTGGGTTTTCCCATTCCCACAGGTCTGAATGATACCATGGCCCTGGCTATTCAAATTGACCGGCGGTTGCGGGAGCGCAAAACCGCAAATTCCCTCATGGTGTTGTCTGAACAGACACCTGATTTAATGCAATGTGATAGAATCCTGACTAGAAATGAGCGGAAAATTCATAGACGCCGGAATGGCTTATGCTATTACTGTGGTGATTCTGCACATGTTATCTCAGCATGCTCTAAACGTATAACTAAGGTTGTTAGTCCTGTCACCGTCGGTAATTTGCAACCTAAATTTATTCTGTCTGTAACTTTGATTTGCTCACTGTCGTCTTATCCTGTTATGGCGTTTGTAGATTCAGGTGCTGCCCTGAGTCTTATGGATCTGTCATTTGCTAAGCGCTGTGGTTTTATTCTTGAACCATTAGAAAATCCTATCCCTCTTAGGGGTATTGATGCTACGCCATTGGCAGAAAATAAACCGCAGTATTGGACACAGGTTACCATGTGCATGACTCCTGAACACCGCGAGGAGATACGTTTTCTTGTTCTACATAAAATGCATGATTTGGTTGTTTTGGGTCTGCCATGGTTGCAGACCCATAATCCGGTCTTGGACTGGAAGGCTATGTCTGTGTCAAGTTGGGGCTGTCGTGGTATTCATGGGGATTCCCTGCCCGTGTCTATTGCTTCTTCTACGCCTTCGGAAGTTCCGGAGTATTTGTCTGATTATCAGGATGTCTTTAGCGAGTCCAGGTCCAGTGCATTGCCTCCCCATAGGGAATGTGACTGTGCAATAGATTTGATTCCAGGCAGTAAGTTTCCTAAGGGAAGACTGTTTAATCTGTCGGTACCTGAACATACCGCTATGCGTTCATATATCAAGGAGTCTCTGGAGAAAGGACATATCCGTCCGTCTTCTTCCCCTCTTGGTGCGGGATTCTTTTTTGTGGAAAAAAAGGACGGATCTTTGAGGCCTTGTATTGACTATCGGCTTTTGAATAAGATCACTGTCAAATTTCAGTATCCTTTGCCGCTGTTGTCAGATTTGTTTGCCCGGATTAAAGGTGCCAAGTGGTTCACCAAGATAGACCTTCGTGGTGCGTATAACCTTGTGCGCATTAAGCAAGGTGATGAATGGAAAACCGCATTCAATACGCCCGAAGGTCATTTTGAGTACTTGGTGATGCCTTTTGGGCTCTCTAATGCGCCTTCAGTTTTTCAGTCCTTTATGCATGACATTTTCCGGAAGTATCTGGATAAATTTTTGATCGTTTATCTGGATGATATTCTGGTTTTTTCTGACTGATAATTGGGACTCGCATGTGGAGCAGGTCAGGATGGTCTTTAAGATTTTGCGTGAAAATTCTTTGTTTGTCAAGGGCTCAAAGTGTCTCTTTGGTGTACAGAAGGTTCCCTTTTTGGGGTTCATTTTTTCCCCTTCTGCTGTGGAGATGGACCCAGTCAAGGTCCGAGCTATTCTTGATTGGACTCAACCCTCGTCAGTTAAGAGTCTTCAGAAGTTCTTGGGTTTCGCTAACTTCTACCGTCGTTTTATCGCTAATTTTTCTAGCATTGTGAAACCTTTGACGGATATGACCAAGAAGGGCTCCGATGTAGCTAACTGGGCTCCTGCTGCCGTGGAGGCTTTCCAGGAGTTGAAACGCCGGTTTACTTCGGCGCCTGTTTTGTGCCAGCCTGATGTCTCACTTCCCTTTCAGGTTGAGGTGGATGCTTCAGAGATTGGAGCAGGGGCCGTTTTGTCGCAGAGAGGCCCTGGTTGCTCTGTTATGAGACCTTGTGCCTTTTTCTCTAGGAAGGTTTCGCCTGCTGAGCGAAATTATGATGTGGGCAATCGGGAGTTGTTGGCCATGAAATGGGCATTTGAAGAGTGGCGTCATTGGCTCGAGGGTGCTAAGCATCGTGTGGTGGTCTTGACTGATCACAAAAATCTGATGTATCTCGAGTCTGCTAAACGCCTGAATCCTAGACAGGCCCGCTGGTCATTGTTTTTCTCCCGTTTTGACTTTGTGGTCTCGTATTTACCAGGTTCTAAGAATGTGAAGGCCGATGCTCTCTCTAGGAGCTTTGTGCCTGATGCTCCTGGAGTCGCTGAACCTGTTGGCATTCTTAAGGAGGGAGTTATCTTGTCTGCTATTTCTCCTGATCTGCGACGTGTGTTGCAGAGATTTCAGGCTGGTAAGCCTGATTCTTGTCCACCTGACAGATTGTTTGTGCCTGATAAGTGGACCAGCAGAGTCATTTCCGAGATTCATTCCTCAGTGTTGGCAGGGCACCCGGGAATTTTCGGCACCAGAGATCTGGTGGCCAGATCCTTTTGGTGGCCTTCCTTGTCAAGGGATGTACGGTCATTTGTGCAGTCCTGTGGGACTTGTGCTCGAGCTAAGCCTTGCTGTTCTCGTGCCAGCGGGTTGCTCTTGCCTTTGCCTGTCCTGAAGAGACCTTGGACACACATCTCCATGGATTTCA
Source organism: Ranitomeya variabilis (assembly GCF_051348905.1). Classification (NCBI taxonomy): domain Eukaryota; kingdom Metazoa; phylum Chordata; class Amphibia; order Anura; family Dendrobatidae; genus Ranitomeya; species Ranitomeya variabilis. The sequence goes on along the minus strand of NC_135233.1, from coordinate 272,614,555 downwards.
TTTCTGATCTTCCGGTGTCTCAGGGTATGTCTGTTATCTGGGTGATATGTGATCGCTTCTCCAAGATGGTCCATTTGGTTCCTTTGCCTAAGCTGCCTTCTTCTTCCGATCTGGTCCCTGTGTTTTTTCAGAACGTGGTTCATTTACATGGCATCCCTGAGAATATTGTGTCAGACAGAGGATCCCAGTTCGTCTCCAGATTCTGGCGATCCTTTTGTGGTAGGATGGGCATTGATTTGTCATTTTCATCCGCTTTTCATCCACAAACTAATGGACAGACGGAGCGAACTAATCAGACTCTGGAGGCTTATTTGAGGTGTTTTGTTTCTGCTGATCAGGACGATTGGGTGACTTTCTTGCCGTTGGCTGAGTTTGCCCTTAATAATCGGGCTAGTTCCGCTACCTTGGTTTCGCCATTTTTCTGCAACTCTGGTTTCCATCCTCGTTTTTCTTCGGGTCATGTGGAGCCTTCCGACTGTCCTGGGGTGGATTCTGTGGTGGATAGGTTGCAGCGGATCTGGAATCATGTGGTGGACAACTTGAAGTTGTCACAGGAGAAGGCTCAGCGTTTTGCCAACCGCCGCCGCGGTGTGGGTCCCCGACTTCGGGTTGGGGATTTGGTGTGGCTTTCTTCTCGCTTTGTTCCTTTGAAGGTCTCCTCTCCCAAATTTAAACCTCGCTTCATTGGTCCTTACAAGATATTGGAAATCCTTAATCCTGTGTCCTTTCGCCTGGATCTTCCTGTGTCATTTGCCATTCACAACGTGTTTCATAGATCCTTGTTGCGGCGGTACGTTGTGCCTGTGGTTCCTTCTGCTGAGCCTCCTGCTCCGGTGTTGGTTGAGGGCGAGTTGGAGTACGTGGTGGAAAAGATCTTGGATTCTCGTCTCTCCAGGCGGAGGCTTCAGTACCTGGTCAAGTGGAAGGGATATGGTCAGGAGGATAATTCCTGGGTGGTCGCCTCTGATGTACATGCGGCCGATTTGGTTCGTGCCTTTCACGCCGCTGATCCTGATCGCCCTGGTGGTCTTGGTGAGGGTTCGGTGACCCCTCACTAAGGGGGGGGTACTGTTGTGAATTTGCTTTTTGGCTCCCTCTAGTGGTCTCTAGTTATTTGACTCTGGGTTTTTCTGTCATCCCTTGTATTCTCACCTGGGTCGTTAGTTCAGGGGTGTTGCTATATAAGCTCCCTGGACCTTCAGTTCAATGCCTGGCAACGTAGTAATCAGAGCTAATCTGCTGTGCTCTTGTCTACTGATCCTGGTTCCTGCTAGATCAAGCTAAGTCTGCTTCTTTGCTTTTTTGCTATTTGTTTTGATTGCATTTTTGTCCAGCTTGTCCTAAACTGTTCCTGACTTTGCTGGAAGCTCTAGGGGGCTGGCGTTCTCCCCCCGGACCGTTAGTCGGTTCGGGGGTTCTTGAATTTCCAGCGTGGATTTTGTTAGGGTTTTTGTTGACCATATAAGTTATCTTTCTATATTCTGCTATTAGTGAAGCGGGCCTCTCTTTGCTAATCCTAGTTCATTTCTGTGTTTGTCATTTCCTCTTACCTCACCGTTATTATTTGTGGGGGGCTTGTATCCAACTTTGGGGTCCCTTTCTCTGGAGGCAAGAGAGGTCTTTGTTTTCCTCTTCTAGGGGTAGTTAGATTCTCCGGCTGGCGCGAGTCATCTAGCGATCACGTAGGCATGATCCCCGGCTACTACTAGTGTTGGCGTTAGGATTAGATAAATGGTCAATCCAGTTATCACTGCCCTATGAGCTGGATTTTTGTATTTTGCAGACTTACTAGTGCCTCTGAGACCCTCGCCATTGGGGTCATAACACTCTCCCAAATTTAAACCTCGCTTCATTGGTCCTTACAAGATATTGGAAATCCTTAATCCTGTGTCCTTTCGCCTGGATCTTCCTGTGTCATTTGCCATTCACAACGTGTTTCATAGATCCTTGTTGCGGCGGTACGTTGTGCCTGTGGTTCCTTCTGCTGAGCCTCCTGCTCCGGTGTTGGTTGAGGGCGAGTTGGAGTACGTGGTGGAAAAGATCTTGGATTCTCGTCTCTCCAGGCGGAGGCTTCAGTACCTGGTCAAGTGGAAGGGATATGGTCAGGAGGATAATTCCTGGGTGGTCGCCTCTGATGTACATGCGGCCGATTTGGTTCGTGCCTTTCACGCCGCTCATCCTGATCGCCATGGTGGTCTTGGTGAGGGTTCGGTGACCCCTCACTAAGGGGGGGGTACTGTTGTGAATTTGCTTTTTGGCTCCCTCTAGTGGTTACTAGTTATTTGACTCTGGGTTTTTCTGTCATCCCTTGTATTCTCACCTGGGTCGTTAGTTCAGGGGTGTTGCTATATAAGCTCCCTGGACCTTCAGTTCAAGGCCTGGCAACGTAGTAATCAGAGCTAATCTGCTGTGCTCTTGTCTACTGATCCTGGTTCCTGCTAGATCAAGCTAAGTCCGCTTCTTTGCTTTTTTGCTATTTGTTTTGATTGCATTTTTGTCCAGCTTGTCCTAAACTGTTCCTGACTTTGCTGGAAGCTCTAGGGGGCTGGCGTTCTCCCCCCGGACCGTTAGTCGGTTCGGGGGTTCTTGAATTTCCAACGTGGATTTTGTTAGGGTTTTTGTTGACCATATAAGTTATCTTTCTATATTCTGCTATTAGTGAAGCGGGCCTCTCTTTGCTAATCCTAGTTCATTTCTGTGTTTGTCATTTCCTCTTACCTCACCGTTATTATTTGTGGGGAGCTTGTATCCAACTTTGGGGTCCCTTTCTCTGGAGGCTAGAGAGGTCTTTGTTTTCCTCTTCTAGGGGTAGTTAGATTCTCCGGCTGGCGCGAGTCATCTAGCGATCAACGTAGGCATGATCCCCGGCTACTTCTAGTGTTGGCGTTAGGATTAGATATATGGTCAATCCAGTTACCACTGCCCTATGAGCTGCATTTTTGTATTTTGCAGACTTACTAGTGCCTCTGAGACCCTCGCCATTGGGGTCATAACAGCACACGCTGAATGAAACACGTACAACATTTAGGCCCCTATACAGTCAAACTGTCTTGGAGGCGGGAGTTCCCTTCTTAATGAGACGCAGCACAGCTGGCAAAAATACCACCTTGGTGCTTGGCGCGGCCTCCTGAGCATCGCATTTTGCTGTACAGGAGTCTGCGCTGTTGCGTTATCCCTTGGCCATGCGCTGTCCGTCTTCTGACAACATTTGATGTCGGCTGGTGCGGTTCGCGATGCTCATGAATCCCAGCCCCGCAGTGTCTTTACATTGTTTGACACTGCGGGGCTGGGATTCATGGCCTTGCGCAGTACATATGTTTGTCTCTCACTCGGGTCCTTACACCTGCTTCAGACTGTGCGGCGCCAGCTGATCCCTTATGGCATGCCACGGCCATGAGGCCACACAGTGTGAAGAAGGCAGAAGGAGATAAGTGCCAAGCGAAGATAGGCACTGCTCATGCCCATCAATCACACCCTCGCAGTCTAAAGAAATTAGACACCGAGGGGCGTTGCGTCGGGCAGGGCTGCCGCAGAGGCGCAGCCAGCCAAACAATGATGTGAGAAGACGGGCAGCGCTACCAAGGGGGTTGCTGCGTGTCATTACAAAGGAAAGTCACACCTGAGGGACGTTTTAATGGTCTCAGGGGACACATTTTAGACGTGTTCAGTTCCACGTGTGCAAGGAGAATAAGTTTATGAGCCACCTTGCACAAATGCAGCATGACTGCTGTACAAGGTGGCTGTAATACATACAAACGCCTGGGGGGGGACAGGTTCCCTTCAATTTCAGTTCTTGTGTCTGCGTGGCTTTTGCAGGACACGTTGCCGGCTACACAGCAGGGGAACAGCTGGCGTTACTGAACCCCACTGACACATTGGCTGGTGTTTTTCTCTGTGCAGCTAGCACTTCCGGGCTCCAACTAGCGGTGTTAGAGCCCAGGGTCAGGAGGAGCAGATATGAGGTATTGCAGCACACACAGCAGGGGAGAAGCTGACGTTACTGAACCACAATAACATGGCAGCAAGTGTTAACTGTGCATCCAGCACTTCCAGGCACCAACTGGTAGTGTTAGAGCCCAGGGACAGCAGGAGGAGAGGGAGCAGGGTGTAGGCTGAAGCCTGCACTGGAGGCAGTTTTAGGTCTGTTGTGTCTGCATGGCGTTTGCAGGACACGATGCCGGCTACACAGCAGGGGAACAGCTGGCGTTGCTGAACCCCACTGACACATTGGCGGGTGTTTTTCTCTGTGCAGCTAGCACTTCCGGGCACCAACTGGCGGTGTTAGAGCCCGGGGTCAGCAGGAGGAGCAGAGTGTAGGCGGAAGCCTGCACTGGAGCAAGTTGAAAGGGAACCTTTAACCCCCACCCCAGGCGTTTGTTGCTGAAAGAGCCATCTTGTACAGCACTAATGATGCAAAAGGAAAAGGTGGCTCTTTTAATTATGCTCCTTTCAAAGGCTGAACTAGACACTTATGAAATGAGTCCCCTCACACCGCTAAACCGTCCCGGAGGTGGGACTTTCGTTTGTAATGTGACGCAGCCCAGCCGTCATTCCTACCCCCTTGGCGCCATGCGCCGCCTCCTCAGCATTGTTTGATTCTGTCCCGGAGCCTGTGCTGTTATGTTATCCCTTGGCCAGGCACACTTAGCGCTGCCCATCTTCTGACATTATTTGGAGTCAGGCTGGCTGTGCCTGTGCGGCCACGCTGGCCGAGATCCCGCCTCGCAGTGTCGTCTAATGCAATCCCACCGCGGGCCTGGGATCCGTGGCCATGCGCAGTGCATATCCTCGCCTCTCACTCCCCTCCCTCCAGCTTCTTCAGACTGTGCGGTGTCACGGCCGTGGCATGCTATTAGGGATCAGCTGATGGCGCACAGTCTGAAGAAGGTGGAGGGAAATGAGTGAGAGGCGGAGGTGAAGATATGCACTGTGCATGCCCATGGATCCCAGGCCCGCAGTGTGATTAAATCAGAAGACACTGCGAGGCGGGATCTCGTCCAGCGCGGCTGCACAGGCGCAGCCAGCCTGACACCAAATGATGTCAGAAGATGGGCAGCGCTAAGTGTGCCTGGCCAAGGGATAACATAACAGCGCAGGCTCCGGGACAGAATCAAACAACGCTGAGGAGGCGGCGCACGGCACCAAGGGGGTAGGAATGACGGCTGGGCTGCGTCACATTACAAAGGAAAGTCCCACCTCCGGGATGGTTGAACGGTGTGAGGAGACACATTTCATAAGTGTGTAGTTTAGCCTTTGAAAGGAGCATAATTAAAAGAGCCACCTTTTCCTTCTGCAGCATTACTGCTGCACAAGGTGGCTCTTTCAGTAACAAATGCCTGGGGGGGTGGGGGTGGACAGGTTCCCTTAAATTTGAGTTGTGCCAGCGTGGCGTTCGCATGACACGTTGCCGGCTACACAGCAGGGGAGCAGCTGATGTTACTGAACCCTACTAACACATTGGTGAGGTGTTTGGCTCTGTGCAAACAGCACTTCCGGGCAGCAACCAGCAGTGTTGGAGCCCAGGGACAGCAGGAGGAGCAGATAGGAGGTATTGCAGCACACACAGCAGGGGAGCAGCTGACGTTACTGAACCCCAATAACAGAGGAGCGACTGTTGACTGTGCGGACAGCACTTCCAGGCACCAACTAGCGGTGTTGGAGCCCAGGGACAGCAGGCGGAGCAGATAGGAGGTATTGCAGCACACACAGCAGGGGAGCAGCTGACGTTACTGAACCCCAATAACACGGCAGCAAGTGTTAACTGTGCATCCAGCACTTCCAGGCACCAACTGGCGGTGTTAGAGCCCAGGGACAGCAGGAGGAGCAGATAGGTGGTATTGCAGCACACACAGCAGGGGAGCAGCTGACGTTACTGAACCCCAATAACAGAGGAGCGACTGTTGACTGTGCGGACAGCACTTCCAGGCCCCAACTAGCGGTATTAGAGCCCAGGGACAGCAGGAGGAGCAGATAGGAGGTATTGCAGCACACACAGCAGGGGAGCAGCTGACGTTACTGAACCCCAATAACAGAGGAGCGACTGTTGACTGTGCGGACAGCACTTCCAGGCATCAACTAGCGGTGTTAGAGCCCAGGGACAGCAGGAGGAGCAGATAGGAGGTATTGCAGCACACACAGCAGGGGAGCAGCTGACGTTACTGAACCCCAATAACAGAGGAGCGACTGTTGACTGTGCGGACAGCACTTCCAGGCACCAACTAGCGGTGTTAGAGCCCAGGGACAGCAGGAGGAGCAGATAGGAGGTATTGCAGCACACACAGCAGGGGAGCAGCTGACGTTACTGAACCCCAATAACAGAGGAGCGACTGTTGACTGTGCGGACAGCACTTCCAGGCACCAACTAGCGGTGTTGGAGCCCAGGGACAGCAGGCGGAGCAGATAGGAGGTATTGCAGCACACACAGCAGGGGAGCAGCTGACGTTACTGAACCCCAATAACACGGCAGCAAGTGTTAACTGTGCATCCAGCACTTCCAGGCACCAACTGTAAAAAAGGATTGTTACAAACATAGTCATGCAGAGATACCTATATGCATTATTACCAATATACCAATATCTTAAGGTACCTCAATGCATGTATATCCAGACCGTAGTCAGGAAAAAACCACCAACCATATGGTAAAAAACTTCACACACATGCAGTCCAAGATTTCCCATAAAAATATATAACTTTATTGATACACAAATAAACACATTGAACTGTGAACAAGGTTAATGGACAACAGGGAGTAACAAGATACGCACTATATGGTGGTACATGTGCCCACAGGCTCAAGGCAAACTAGCTGCAGCAACATCAGTGCGGAAAGATCAATACAATGAATGGGGGGCCTATGGTAAGTAATATGAAAAGTCAATAACCCCAAACACCGCATACTAGTAGCGCAATAATATCATGTCCAATAATAGCTACCTGATGATGTCACAGCCAGAAGCCAGGAGCGCACCCGACGCGCGTTTCGGAGCTAACTGCTCCTTCCTCAGGCACCAACTCGCGGTGTTAGAGCCCAGGGACAGCAGGAGGAGCAGATAGGTGGTATTTCAGCACACACAGCAGGGGAGCAGCTGAGGTTACTGAACCCCAATAACAGAGGAGCGACTGTTGACTGTGCGGACAGCACTTCCAGGCACCAACTAGCGGTGTTGGAGCCCAGGGACAGCAGGAGGTGCAGAGGAACACCGTTTAGGCCGAAGCCTGATTGGAGCAAGTCGAAAGGGAACCTTTAACCCCCCCCAAAAGGCGTTTGTAGCTGAAAGAGCCAGCTTTTGCATCACAAAGGATGCCAAAGGAAAAGGTGGCTCTTTTCATTATGCTCCTTGCAAACACAGAACTAAACACTTTTAAAGTGTGTCCACTGAAACCGTAAAACCATCCCGGAGGTGGGACTTTCCTTTGTAATGTGACACAGCCCAGCGGTCATTTCTACCCCCTTGGTGCCATGCGCCGCCTCCTCAGCGTTGTTTGATTCCGTCCCGAAGCCTATGCTGTTATGTTATCCCTTGGCCAGGCGCACTTTGCGGTGTCCGTCTTCTGACATCAATTGGTGTCAGGCTGGCTGCGCCTGTGCGGCCGCGCTGGCCGGGATCCCACCTCGCAGTGTCATCTAATGTAATCCCTCCGTGGGCCTAGGATCCATGGTCATGCGCAGTGCATATCCTCGCCTCTCACTCCCCTCCCTCCGGATTCTTCAGACTGTGCGGTGTCACGGCCGTGGCATGCTATTAGGGATCAGCTGACGGCGCACAGTCTGAAGAAGGTGGAGGGAGATGAGAGAGAGGCGGAGGTGAAGATATGCACTGCGCATGCCCATGGATCCCAGGCCCGCAGTGTGATTAAATCAGAAGACACTGTGAGGCGGGATCTTGTCCAGCACGGCTGCACAGGCGCAGCAAGCCTGACACCAAATGATGTCAGAAGACGGGCACCGCAAAGTGTGCCTGGCCAAGGGATAACATAACAGCGCTGGCTCCGGGACAGAATTAAACAACGCGGAGGAGGCGGCGCACATTGCCAAGGGGGTAGGAATGACGGGTGTGCTGCGTCACATTACAAAAGAAAGTCCCACCTCTGGAATGGTTTTACGGTATCAGTGGACACACTTTAAAAGTGTTAAGTTCTGCGTGTGCAAGGAGCTAAACAAAAATAGTTACCTTTTACTTGTGCAGCATAACTGCTGCACAAGGTGGCTATTTCAGTAACAAATGCCTGGGGGGGGGGGACAGGTTCCCTTACATTTCAGTTGTTGTGTCAGCGTGGCGGTCGCAGGACACATTGCCGGCTACACAGCTGGGGATCAGCTGACGTTACTGACACCCAATAACACTGGGTCGTATGTTTTGACTGTGCAGACGTCACTTCTGAGCCTCAACTGGCGGTGTTGGAGCCCAGGAATTACAGTTCAGGTGGTAGAAAGATGAACACAACTGGAGACCTGGATACTGTAGACAGTCACCCAATTATTTAATCAGGAAGAGGAGTGGCAAATTCCTGCGAGATCCAGGCCTGGTTCATTTTCAGTAAAGTAAGCCGGTCAACGTTATCGGAGGATAGTCGCATGCGACGGTCAGTTAGTACACCACCTGCAGCACTAAAGACGCGTTCCGATAATACACTAGCCGCAGGGCAAGCCAGCACCTCCAATGCATACTGGCTTAGCTCTGGCCATGTATCCAGCTTAGAGACCCAAAACTTGAAAGGGGAAGAGCCGTCTGGGAGTACAGCAAGAGGGCAAGACATGTAGTCTGTCACCATCTGACGGAACCGTTGCCTCTTGCTGACTGGAGCCGTCTGTGATGGTGTAGACATTTGTGGCGGGCACACAAAACTGTGCCACAGTTGGGCCATACTGGTCTTGCCTTGGGCAGAGGCACTGCTTCTGCTCCCTCTTTGTGCAGAGCCTCCTCCACTGCCTGGACGCACTGAGCTGCTTTGTAAAGCACTAGCAGCACTTCTCTCAGTTGGACTGGAGAAGATGATGGAATTCACCAGTGTGTCTTGGTACTCCCGCATTTTATGCTCCCGGTTCAACGGTGTGATGAGGCTTTGTACGTTGTCCCGGTAGCGAGGATCGAGGAGGGTGAACACCCAATAATCAGACATGTTGAGAATGTGGGTGATGCGGCGGTCGTTTCTCAGGCACTGCAGCATGTAATCAACCATGTGCTGCAGACTGCCAACTGGCCAAGAAATGCTGTCCCCTGCTTGAGGCGTGATCTCTGCCCGCTCGTCATCACCCCACCCTCGCTGTACACACTGACTACTGGACAATTGTGTAACTCCCTCCTCTGGACGGATGTCTTCCTCCTCCATTGACTCCTCCTCATCCTCCTCACAAAGTTTTCCCTGCCTATGCGTTTGTGAGGAACCACGTGGCGCTGACTTTCCAGAAGATGATGGAAATGGTGAATCCTCATCCTCCACCTCTTCCACAACATCATCCCTTAGCGCTTGCAGTGATTTTTCAAGCAGGCAGATAAGGGGGACAGTCATGCTGATTAGTGCATCATCTGCACTCGCCATCCGCGTGGAATAATCGAAGGGACGCAAAACCTGTCAGACGTCCTTCATTGTGGCCCACTCTGTGGTTGTGAAGTCTGAACGGCGCGGAGTGCGACTTCTTTGCGCCTGATGCAGCTGGTACTCCATTACTGCTTGCTGCTGCTCACACAACCGCTCCAACATATGTAACGTGGAATTCCACCAGGTAGGTAGGTCACATATGATGCGATGTTCCGGAAGGCGGAATCGGCGCTGCAGAGCCGCAATGCGCGATTTTGCCGTGCTGGAATGCCGCAAGTGAGCACACTCTAGGCGGACCTTGTGCAGCAGTGCATCAAGATCCGGATAGTCCCTCAAAAAACTCTGCACGACCAAGTTGAACACATGTGCCAGACATGCGATGTGAGTGAGGTTGCCGAGGCCCAGAGCTGCCACCAGATTTCGGCCATTATCACACACTACCATGCCTGACTGGAGATTCGCTGCCACAAACCACACATCGCTCTCCTGCTTGATGGAATTCCAGAGCTCCTGCACTGTGTGGCTTCGATTCCCCAAAGAAATTAATTTTAAGACGGCCTGTTGACGTTTGGCCATGGCTGTGCTCATGTCGGTCGTAACAGGTAAACGTTAATGGGTCCATGTGGAGGTGGACTGTGACGGCTCCTGCAGCGATGATTCTGAGGAACTTGTGTAAGAGGAGGAGTCAATACATACAGACTGGATTCCTGCAATCCTTGGAGTGGGCAGGACACGTCCTGCGCCACTCGCACGATCTGTACCCGGCTCAACAACATTAACCCAATGGGCAGTGAGGGAAAGGTATCGCCCCTATCCATATTGACTGGTCCACGCATCGGTGGTGAGGTGGACCTTGCTACTGACGGCGTTCAGTAGCGCGTGTTTTATGTGTCCCTCCACATGCTTGTGCAGGGCAGGGACGGCTTGCCTGCTGAAATAAAAGCGGCTGGGCACATTGTACTGTGGGACTGCCAATGACATCAAGTCAAGGAAGCTGTCAGTCTCCACCAGCCTGAGTGACAGCTAGTGTTGAGCGATACCGTTCGATACTTGAAAGTATCGGTATCGGATAGTATCGGCCGATACCCGAAAAGTATCGGATATCGCCGATACCGATACCCGATTCCAATACAAGTCAATGGGACACCAAGTATTGGAAGGTATCCTGATGGTTCCCAGGGTCTTAAGGAGAGGAAACTCTCCTTCAGGCCCTGGGATCCATATTAATGTGTAAAATAAAGAATTAAAATAAAAAATATTGATATACTCACCTCTCCGGAGGCCCCTGGACATCACCGCTGGTAACCGGCAGCCTTCTTTGCTTAAAATGAGCGCGTTTAGGGCCTTCCATGACGTCACGGCTTCTGATTGGTCGCGTGCCGCTCATGTGACCGCCACGCGACCAATCACAAGCCGTGACGTCATTCTCAGGTCCTAAATTTCTAGAATGAGCATTTTAAGCAAAGAAGGCTGCCGGTTACCAGCGGTGATGTCCAGGGGCCTCCGGAGAGGTGAGTATATCAATATTTTTTATTTTAATTCTTTATTTTACACAGTAATATGGATCCGATACTGATTCCCGATACCACAAAAGTATCGGAACTCGGTATCGGAATTCCGATACCGCAAGTATCGGCCGATACCCGATACTTGCGGTATCGGAAAGCTCAACACTAATGACAGCATTTCCAGTGACAGAAGTTTGGCAATGCCTGCAGTCAGAGCCTGTGCTCGTGGGTGGTTTGCCGAGAAAGGCCGCCTTTTCTCCCTTGCCTGTACTACCGATGGCTGTAGACTGGGCTGGGAGTGTGAGGATGACTGGGAACTTGGTGCTGCGGGTGGAATTACAGTGGGAGTCTCTGGACAACAGTGCCAGAGGTTCTTCCATGGCGATCCTGGGAGGAAGCCGAACCAGCTGTGTGTGAGCTGGAGGAAGAGGCAACATGAGCTGAAGAGGTGGTAGCTGCCGCTGTTGGTTGGCCTAGCTCTTCAGTGTGTTCTTGTAACTCCGCCGCGTGCCTGGTCCGCACATGTTTCCACATGTTGGAGGTATTGAGGTTGCTGACATTTCTCCCTCTTTTGACTTTGTGATGACACACCTTGCATTTGACATAGCAAATGTCATCTGCAACTGTGTCAAAAAAGGACCAGGCACTGCAAGTCTTGGGAGCACCCTTTTTGGCTTTTGGAAGAGACATGCTCCTAATGGGTGCCAAAGTGGAGGCTACAGGATCCGCAGTCTTCCCCCTCCCTCTCCATCTTTGGCCCATTCGGGGAATCTCTTCCTCAGAGCTGCTCCCACCACCTTCCTGTCCCTCACGCCACGATGGGTCAAGGACCTCATCATCTACACTACCCTCTGCCACCAACTGCTCCTCCTGGGTAGTCTCAGCAGCACAGCACGCACCAGAAAGTGGCACCTGAGTGTCATCAGCGGATGCGTTCTGCGGTGTGGTGACCGGAGGCACTGGCCCACCCGCCTCTTCAGACTCAGAGAGAAAAAGCTGTTGGGCATCACTGCACACTGCCTCTTCTTCCATTTCTCCAATGCTGCTTGGCTGGCCCCCTGTTTCCAAGCCAAGAGATTCAGAGAACAGAAGTAGAGACGGCTCCTGTCCTGGGCTCTCTGTCTGCCTGGGCAATTTGGCAGTTGGTGAAGAGACAGATGGGTGCTCTCCAGTGCTCTGTGTCTGAGAGGATGTGGCACTAATTGAAGTCAATGCGTTAGCTGCCATCCATCCGACAACGGCTTCAATTTGGTCTTCACGCAGCAGCGGTGTACGGCGCTCTCCGACAAAGCTGTGCATGAAGGACTGTTCCCTGCTGAAACTGGGTGACGATGAGTCACCGGTGCCCGCAGCAGGCACAGAATCCCCACATCCTCTCCCTGCTCCGCGCCCACGCCCACGTGCCTTACTCCCTGCCTTCTTCATCTTGGTTGACTGATAAAGATAAGCAGAAAAGTACTAACGGCTTAGTGTGCTTATTCCTGAACAGCTCCTAACAGGTATAAGAAACACTAATTTTCTAAAGTGTGGACTAGACTTTAATATGAGCTAATGTGGCCTACACAACTGTAAAGTGGTGTGTTTGGTGAACTTTATTATTTATTTTTTGGGGGCTTAACTGACAACAGGGAGAGCTGCACTCACACGGAGACCGTGCAGACAGCCGTAAACGGCACTGCAAGGCCCCAAAAACCTCCTCTACGTTATCCTATGTAGTGTTTTTCCACAATTTAGCTGGATACGGGTGGAAAGCCACTAATAGGAATTATTTGAAAAAATGTGCAGCGGGCTGCACTATTTGCAAAAAAGGACAATGGAATGGATAGAACTGTATGAGTCAGTGAACCACCCTGAGCTGGATACAACCGGCTGTGGCTGCACACAGACTACAGGGCGAGCTGCACTTACACGGAGACCATGCAGACAGCCGTAAATGGCGCTGCAAGGCCCCAAAAACCTCCTCTACGTTATCCTATGTAGTGTTTTTCCACAATTCAGCTGGATACGGGTGGAAAGCCACTAATAGGAAATATTTGAAAAAATATGCAGCGGGCTGCACTATTGGCAAAAAAGGACAATGGAATGGATAGAACTGTATGAGTCAGTGAACCACCCTGAGCTGGATACAACTGGCTGTGGCTGCACACAGACTACAGGGCGAGCTGCACTCACACGGAGACCGTGCAGACAGCCGTAAACAGCACTTCAAGGCCCCAAAAACCTCCTCTACGTTATCCTATGTAGTGTTTTTCCACAATTTAGCTGGATACGGGTGGAAAGCCACTAATAGGAATTATTTGAAAAAATGTGCAGTGGGCTGCACTATTTGCAAAAAAGGACAATGGAATGGATAGAACTGTATGAGTCAGTGAACCACCCTGAGCTGGATACAACCGGCTGTGGCTGCACACAGACTACAGGGCGAGCTGCACTCACACGGAGACCGTGCAGACAGCCGTAAACGGCGCTGCAAGACCCCCAAAACCTCCTCTACATTATCCTATGTAGTGTTTTTCCACAATTTATCTGGATACGGGTGGAAAGTCACTAATAGGAATTATTTGAAAAAATGTGCAGCAGCCTGCACTACTTGCAAAAAAGGACAATGGAATGGATAGAACAGTATGAGGCAGTGAACCACCCTGACCTGAATACAACCAGCTATGGCTGCACACAGACTACAGAGTGGGCTGCACTCACACACACACACACACACACACACACACACACAGAGACCTTGCAGATCGCTGTGAAAACAGCGCTGCAAGGCAAAAGCAAGGTGAACACACAGCGGTTGCTAAATTAGCCTGGGAAAAGCACAAAGAAGCAAATCGCTATCTCAACTGGCCCTCAGTCAGAACACAGCGTCCTGTCACTAACTGAATTCACAGCAGAGTGAGCCCAAAATGGCGCCAGCGACTTTTAAACTGCAGCATGACATCATTTCAGCAGCCAATCACAGACTTGCCAGTAGTTTCATGCCCACCATGCTGAACAGGATGTGCCCACACTTGTAATCAGTCCTCATTGGCTGAATTCGTGCTGTTTGAATTGAGAACTTCCGATTCCGGTATCCGATATGCGGCAAGTATCGGATCTCGGTATCGGAATTCTGATACCGCAAATATCGGCCGATACCCGATACTTGCGGTATCAGAATGCTCAACACTATTCGTGATATATTCTCTTCTTTGTAACGTGGATAAGACCCTATTGCGCTTTTCTCTCTCCATATTTTTTTGCAATAATCAGATTATGAGTAGAAATGAGGGAACAGCGGAAGTTCCGATTCTGGTACCTGACCAATTTAGCACAAAATTCGGTTTGTGTACCAGAACTGTATCCAAACTTGAGCTTGAACCCAAACTCCATTAAAATTAATGGGAACCTGAACTTTGGAGCAGGAAAATTAAAATATCTCTCCTCCCAAGACTTCTGTACTGTTCCGTGTCTCATCCGAATCTTTAAGGGAAACTGTCAGCAGGATTGTGCTCAGTAACCTACAGACAGTGTCAGGAAGGGCCTGTTATACTGACTAAAATGATACCTGCATGATGAAATCAGTCTGGTGGTTCTTGTTTAATCTTTATTTTCAGTTTTGAGTTAATGATATGTGCTTGTGGGGGGTCATCATGTTGAGCTATGCTTAGCTATTTGTAATGTGCTGCTGCAGTGAAGTATCGTGCAGCCTCCACCAGGGGGAGCTGGTTCAGGAAAAGAGGTTGTACACACAGCACAGCAATACTGAACAACAACACAGGTGTCACAGTTAATGCAAGAGAAGTCAGACAAGCCAAAGGTCATACACATAGAGGTAAATGCAGTACACAGGGGAAATCAGTAGAATGGTCGGGGACAAACAAGAAGTCAGAGCCTACCGGGAACGTGGTAACAAAACGTGAGACGTAAGACGAAGTCGGGATACAAGCCAAGGGTCAGAACAAGTCATAAACGGGTACAGGCAGTCAGAGGCAAAAAGGAACACTAGTACTAGTGACCAGGTCAGGTGCTCAAGCCATGCAGCATGAACTATAGCAGACACTGGGCCACAGGCTGCAGAGGACTTAAATAGCTCAGCCAGCTTTAAAGTGAGGCAGAGGGAATTAACTCCCACATGACCAGTCCAGAGACAAGACAGCTGAACATAAACACAGAACTGGATCATGACACTATTCATCTGTAGGGCTTTCAACAGGTCATTGATTCTACAGTGACCTGACCCCTATTTTACATAATGAATATTATATAAAAAAAAGTCACCTTCAGTAGGCAAGCGCAGGTGCTGTCGCCTGCACATCAGTATGATCGCATGTGCAGTTAATTCTTTTATTTGATGCTATATCTAAATTAATAAAAAAAGTGTCTCAAAATGACGCTGGCCGCACCAGTGGAGTAGCAGCTATCAGTGATCCTATAGCTGTCAATGCGCAGGCGCCGGTGGTGCCATCTTGCCAGAGAAAAAAATAAAATTGCCTCCTCTAAGATAGCACCGCCAGTGGTTTCAGTTTTTAAAAGTCATCATTTTGGATAATTTTCCAACATGTAGGTCCCTCAAAGTCACTTTAAAAGTAAATAGGTTTTCTAAATTTCCTTGACAAAAATGAAAATTTGCTGCTAATATTTTATGTATTCTAACAATATAGTAAAATGAAAGGATGTTTGAAAAATGATGCTGATATAGGTAAAACCTATTTATTAACTTTTTCTGTGGTATGATTATCTGTTTAAGGGAACAAAAATTCAAAGTTTAATGTTAGCAATTTTCATCAAATTTCAGATATTTTCATAAATAAATTCAAAACATTAATTTACCAGTAACATGAAATACAATCCCATAAAATGGCATGTCAGATTTTAAAAAATTCTCTTGGGCAGGAAGGTGAAAACTGGCTGAGGGGTTAAGAATCAGATTGTTGATTTGGATACTTCGAAAGTTTCTGCTATTTCTTTGATAGGTTTATTTTTCCAGACTAATGATGACCTCCTTCGTTTATGTTGATGTCTCTTAATTGCATATTGAGATGCAAATGTAACACTTGGAAAAAACTCCACATCTTTATCTCCTTAATTTGTCATGAAATAATGAGGTAACAGGCGACACCAGAGAATAAAATGGCTTATCAGTCAATTCTACAATTACTTTTGAGCCTGTGAAGATGAAGGGTGAGGGAATGTGGTTGTCAGTGGCAGCGACACTCCAGTTGGTTAATGCATGGGCACAGATGTTGTGTCCGTGTGATCACTGTGATATATATGTGAGTGCACATAATATTTGAATCAAATATGTTAACATAACACGGGAAGGGAATTTTGCTATTCAGGTTTAAAGGAAGCTGTATAACGTTTATCTACACAAATTTTCAAAGTTCTAATCAAAATTTAATAAATTTCTACAATCTGTACAATTTCTGTCTACAGCAATTTTCATAATTTTACACCAGCCACTTACTTGAAAGAGAACTGTGATTTTTTTTCTGGCTAAGTAAAAAGTTGTAATCTATAAATCTAGCTTTGACCTATGTTTAGCTAAGCTAAGTAAAAATTAAAAAAGTCGCAGATTTTTTGCACAAACAGAAGAGAAAACATTTGCGATTTTTACAACATCAAGTCTCATTCAAGATCCATTTTTGACAAAAGTGTTATGCCTTTGTATGTAATGGCTACAACATATTCCCATTGTAGTCTATTGCGCTGTCCATGTTTTTTTTTAGACAGTGTGTCTCGCTTTTGAACCAAGTCACGAATGAAGATCATCCATACAAGTCTATGGCTCTGTGAAAATCCATGCCATCTACTGTATGTGCTATCCAATTTCAACATTGAAATTGGCAAAGGAGGTAATTACTAACAGTAAAATATATTAAATAAATACACTGCTTCACACTGATAAGAATTACCTCAATTTTTTCATGTACAATAAAAAATGTAATTTGAGTGAAGTTCAAAACTGTGATACAAAAAACAAGCAAACATTAAAATAATAAATGTTTGCACACAGGAAAGGAACAACATATTGGGTGATCTACAATAAAGAATGGAACGTAGGTATGGAGCTAAGCTTGTGCAAGGCTTGTCTAGTTCCTATGAAATTTTTGATGAAAGTCCGTGGTAGCCACTCATTAAGACATTGTTTTTACTGTTTTATGGCCCAAATAGTATTTATATTTTCTCATTATCACAACATATTGGAATTTGTGGTCTAAGAATAGGTGGTGTCAACTTTGCAAAGAATTTCTAAGGGATAGCAAGAATGAAACGTGCCATTTCCATAGTTTTCTGCGTTTGTGCTCCCTTATTCCCAGGCTGCGTGGTCCCTGTATGGATCAGATTCACGTTAACAGTAGTTTGGAACCCATTTCAAATGCTTCTTTTCTGAAGCCCAGCAGGATCTCAGAGCCAGCAAAAACAAGGATTTAGACAAATAGAAAACGATCTGTTTTGCTTTCATCAGTCTCTGAGCCGCTGTGTGTAATGTTTATGTTTCTGGAAGAAATTTCTGAAAATCATGCTCTACTGAGGAATTTGGCATCAGGATATGGGCAGCTGAAGTCCCTCTCTATGAGCTGCCCCGGGATCCCACCACAGGAGATAGCTGGGATATGAAGTCACTGACAGGGCGATGAAATCTTTCTAAAGGGAAGGATATAAAGGTAACACAGACAAAGTACCTAAAAAGCAGCTCTCAGCAGCACAAAAGCCAGAAATTATACTTGGGAGAAATGCTTATGTGCATTGGTTAGGAAGTGAGGCGCTACATCTGAAACCGAACCTCCGGTGTTTCCAAAATCAATAGTCTAACCGCAATAATAGCATGGAAGTGTCCTATAATGACAGATTAGTGACACTGCAGTGATTCCAGTGTATCCAGGCATGTCTGTATTGACAGCAATACTTCTAACATGACATTGTAGGTGTCCACACATGTATATGTAATTGTGTTTGGTTTTCGTCATGGATAAGACAGGACAGGTTAGTTTTCGGCTTCTTATTGTTTTTTATATTTGTACAAATGTCAAACTGTAACCGATCTTAGGAGTAGCTATTTCATGGATAACAATTATTGGTCACTTCTGATTTACTTCTGCTTCTGTTTTTTAATACTTTTTCTACATCCTGTTTGTTGTAAAGATGTCAGAAAAGTCATAAAAAGCTGTTGTTATCCCCTTTGAATACTCATATTGGAGCGTAAGGAAGCAATCTTCTCATAAAAGTTTTTATCCTCTTCATATACATGTGCTTCTCACAAAATTAGAATATCATCAAAAAGTTAATTTATTTCAGTTCTTCAATACAAAAAGTGAAACTCATATATTATATAGAGTCATTACAAACAGAGTGCTCTATTTCAAGTGTTTATTTCTGCTAATGTTGATGATTATGGCTTACAGCCAATGAAAGCCCAAAAGTCATTATCTCAGTAAATTAGAATACTTTATAACACCAGCTTGAAAAATGATTTTAAAATCCAAAATGTTGGCCTACTGAAATGTATGTTCAGTAAGTGCACTCAGTACTTGGTCGGGGCTCCATTTCCATCAATTACTGCATCAATGCGGTGTGGCATGGAGGTGATTTACTGTTTACAAACATTAGAACCTCATGGTCTCAACAGAGAATATGAGGTTTTCTATTAAGAATTATTATTGTTACTGTTTATGGTTTTGTATTTGTTTATTCTCCTTGTGAGCCGCAGTAACCACGGGTGATACTCATGTGTGACCCATAAATTGACTTATTAGTACAAGATTGTGCTTTGTAGCATTATACTTATTGATTCTAATGTAACATCACTCTATATATAATATACTATATTATGTACATACACAAAAGGTGAAACAGACAAGGTCCTAAGAAAGGGGATCACCACAACAAGGAAATGGCGAAAAATTATATATACACAGCTTTATTGAAATATATATACAAACAAGGGTAACAAACACATGGACATATAAAAACACTTAAAAAGCATACAAATGCTATACACAACAGCCCCTAATACGGCCGTACCCCACATAGGACTCGAGTCATGTACATATGATGTAATTACCTAGAACCAAATTGCTCATAGAATGAAAGAAATAGGCCAAGCTACCTGGGCACTCCCCTGGGTACTGCAAATGGGAACAGACCACTAATAGTGTGAATGCAAAATAGCAAGAGTATAAAGCCCACATAGACATACAAATCCCTGCACTGCAAGTGCTAGATAAGGGACACACATGCACAAACCTGCCTAGCAAGTAGAGACGACAGGTGTGTACATAACGGTACATAAATGTCAAGCAGCAAAAAATATATCAGCATAATGTATTGCTCCAGGCTATACTTATGTGGCAACAGCATCTGATCGGTATGTGCTAGCTGGCGCTTGTACTTGCTGCATCTATGGGTGGTATCGTAGCGTGATGCATGGAGCGGTTCCCTCTCATGGCATTAGCGCTCACATACTTTATTGGCAGTATGACAGCTCATACAGTGTATTTGGCTCATCTTAATGCGTCTTGACAGCTCTGATATATTTTTTGCAGGTTTCTATCACTATGCGGCGCAGGAGCATGCGCTGTGCGATCGTTACGCAGTTTCTGAACATATGGGTTAGTAGTGGTTAACTGGTTGGATTTATGTAGCGTAATTTGCGCTCATTCATCCTACTGGTATCCTATGGTCCTTTGCATAGCCAATATGGTGGATACATTATGTTTTATACTGTGTGGGCACCTCTATTTTCAAACGATTTTGTGTGCTTTGATTGCCTGGATTACTCGGTTTGGGCATTCATTAATATGCGACAGGAGCCTGTGTAGAGCGATCCCAGCATTGCTCCAGGCTGCACATGTGTGACACTGACATCTGATCGGTATGTGCCAGCCGGCACTTGCATTTGCTGCAGTTATGGATTACATTGCAGCGTGGTGCATGTAGTGGCTCCCTCATACCGAAGGGTTAAACTCTGGAAGCTTTTCTTGTCTCCCCGGCAACTGTATTTTCACACCAATCAGCGTTCGATGCCGGAGCATGCTCAGATGGGGGAGATTCTCCATGTTGGTGTGATTCATACTACTCCATGCGGCCGATCTAGCAGCAGCACAGCTGATTATGGTAATGCTATTCATTTATTTGTTATATAAGGGGCAAGTACTTGGTCTTTAGATTACCCCTGACGAAGCTGCCCGGTGTGGTGGCGATACGCGTTGGGTCTCCTTGTAGCCCACATTAGGACTCTTTTTCCAGGCGCTATAGGCTTGGGCATTATGTGCCCTGGGTAATATGCTATCTCTACAGCTCACACTATCTTGGTGCTATTTTTCTGTATAGTGGCATGTTAGATAGTTAGTCACATGCTATTGAGGCATTATGCTGATATATTTTTTGCTGCTTGACATTTATGTACCGTTATGTACACACCTGTCGTCTCTACTTGCTAGGCAGGTTTGTGCATGTGTGTCCCTTATCTAGCACTTGCAGTGCAGGGATTTGTATGTCTATGTGGGCTTTATACTCTTGCTATTTTGCATTCACACTATTAGTGGTCTGTTCCCATTTGCAGTACCCAGGGGAGTGCCCAGGTAGCTTGGCCTATTTCTTTCATTCTATGAGCAATTTGGTTCTAGGTAATTACATCATATGTACATGACTCGAGTCCTATGTGGGGTACGGCCGTATTAGGGGCTGTTGTGTATAGCATTTGTATGCTTTTTAAGTGTTTTTATACGTCCATGTGTTTGTTACCCTTGTTTGTATATATATTTCAATAAAGCTGTGTATATATAATTTTTCGCCATTTCCTTGTTGTGGTGATCCCCTTTCTTAGGACCTTGTCTGTTTCACCTTTTGTGTATGCTCATATGTCTCAGGTCCTGGTGGTATCCCATGATCCGTGGTGCCCCCTTTCCATTATATGTATACTGATTGTGTTTATGTGGTGTCTCCTTTGACCACATCTTCTGGGTGTTGGCACACGGTAGTCTGAGTAACCTTTTCATTATTATTATTACTATTTCCCATATCTTGTTTGATAGGATATTGTATTACTATGGATTTGGCAGCACGAGAGGCTGCATGGAGTAGTCAGGCCAGTGGTATTTTTAATGACGACTATGGGGATGACCCCGGTAGTAGGGGTGACAATGATGATTTTCAAATTGTTACTAGAGAACTCACCAGTTTGCATAAGGCACTCACTAAATCTTGGTGGAACGTTAAATCACTAGAAGGATACAAGAAAGCGGGACTGGTTCCCAGAGGCCTTAGGGTACAGATTTTCCCGGCATGGGAAGTGGAATCTGGGTTTCAAAATATTTGGGAGTCTGGATTGTTGAAATGCTCTCATATTCTAATTGACATGCTATTGGAGCATGATCAGGGTGTATTGAGAACATTGAGAGACAAAATCAAATCTTGTGAGGAGAAACTTCTCAAATTTGATAGAACCACACTGGTTGAACCCTTTCAAGCTCAACTTAAAAATACGATAGATAGCTTTGAAAAAGAGGTTATAGCCAAGAAAAAGCAGAAATATAGGAGAGACCAACTTGATTTTAAAAATGGTCGAGCTTACAGGTGGGTGCACAGAGGAAATAAAAGGTTTGGTGCACCAGAAGGCACGATAGCTGCCAGTACCATCACTACGCCTGATATACAATCTAGCGATGATTTTTTATCCTCGGGCCCGAGCGACGTCGAAAGCGCCACAGGAGGGGCCGCAGGAAGAGACACGGCACAGAGAAAACGAACCAAGAATTACAAGGCATGGTCGCCCAGGAACCAGCGAGAGACACGGCAATACAGGAAACGCCAATACTAGATATGGATTCACGGTGTCCACCAGCTGCTGGTAAGCTACAAATCATAAACTTGTCCACATATAATCTATCGGAGGCTGAGGTTACAGTATTGGAGAAGGGGCTATCTTTTTGCCCAACTAGTGGCCTGGACAAATTCACCTTTATTAAGGACGTTTACCTGTTTTGCAGACAGCTTACATTTAAGCTTCTGTTTCATCGCTCTGCAGCATTGGATGATCTCTCCACGTGTGATAGACAGATACTGCGGGATTTATTGGATCTGCTGGACGAAGGGGAGGAAGGTCATACTAGACGTAAGTTTACTGGACGATTACCATCTCAGGCCACCCCCTCGTTTGCATTATGCCCGGCTGTGCAATGTTTCTTTGATGCTGTATGTAGGGAGGTACATCAATTGAAACTAGACCCTACCAGGAGCAGGAATATCAGTAAAGACGAACAGGCCATCATAGCACGGCTGGGGTCCAATAGGGACTTCGTTATTCGGGAGGCGGACAAGGGGGGCAATTTGGTCATTTGGCCAGTTAACCTCTATGTCCAGGAAGCTATGCGTCAATTACGCAACACAGAGTGTTATCAAGTCCTTCCCTCTGACCCTACAGGTGCTTTTCAAGCTAAATTAAACCGGCTGTTAGATAATGCGTTTACATATAACATCATTAATAAACGTGAGAGAGAGTTTTTGACCACCCAACATCCTAGGACCCCGACCTTTTACATGCTCCCCAAGGTCCATAAGTCGTTGGAGGTTCCACCGGGCAGGCCTATAGTGTCGGGGATAGGGGGACTACTTGAGCGTCCCTGCACCTACATTGACTTTTTTCTTCAGCCCCTGGTCCTTAATTTACAATCATATGTCAAGGACTCAACATCTCTGATTTCATTGCTGCAGGACTTCGAGGTTCCTCCCAACACGTGGCTGGTGACCCTGGATGTGGAGTCCCTTTACACGTGTATAATCCATGAGTTGGGGACACAAGCTGTAGCGTATTTTCTGGACTTGAATTCATCGGGGGATAGGAGACACGATTCGTTTCTGTTGGATCTGCTGCTGTTTATCCTGGATAGGAACTTCTTCACCTTTGACCGTGTCTTCTATAGGCAAGTGAGGGGCACGGCTATGGGGGCTCGCTGTGCCCCGGCTTATGCCAACCTCTTTTTGGGGTGGTGGGAGGCTACCAGGGTGTACTGTCTGGAGGGGTATGCCAAATATGTTATCAAGTGGCTTCGATATATTGATGATGTTCTATTCCTCTGGACAGGCACCCTGGATGAGTGTCAGGAATTTGTCAAGACACTAAATGAAAATCCATGGAACATCCGATTGACATCTCATTACTCCCAAGTGGATATTGAATTCCTGGACCTTAAACTGAGTGTGAGGGAGACAAAAATCAATACCACCTTGTATCGGAAGCCTACAGCTACTAATAGTCTCCTCCACTTCAATAGTTTCCATCCTCAACATTTGAAGACAGGCATTCCGAGAGGACAGTTTTTCAGAGTCAAGAGGAACTGTAGCCAGCAACATGACTTCGACAGATGCTCTCGGGAACTCACTACACGCTTTCGTGAACGTGGATACCCACACAAGGTAATCTCTCGCGCTTTTGTTGCAGCAAGAGATAGCGACAGGTCGGTTCTCTTACATCCTCGTGCTAAGACATCTGTTAAACCATTGGGGGTTATTACGGCCTATAATAACCAGTGGACGGATGTAAGAAATATCCTCTCCAAATATTGGGGTATTTTGCGTAGTGAGGTCAGATTGCAACCACACATTGCTACTCAACCGAGTCTAATAGCTAGGAGGGCTAAAAATTTGAGGGACTGTTTGAGCCATAGCCATTTTCAGCGGCCAACCAAGAGGTTGAATAGGGGGGTCAGACTCACAGGTACATTCCCTTGTGGGAATTGTAATGTTTGTCCCTATATGGTTGGTGATAGAGTTATTACCTTGCCCACTTTGCCTTTACAGATCTCCACTAAGGCTTACTTCAATTGCAAATCTCGGAACCTGGTGTACGCTTTGATATGCCCATGTCGTAAGGTGTATGTCGGACAGACTACACAGGAGTTGAGGAAACGCATACAGCAACACTTCTCAAATATTTCCATGGCTAAAGCGGATAAGGCTAAAGGAAAGACTCTAACGTCAGTGGCTACACACTACCTGGACGAACATAACTCCCAACTGGTGGATACCAAGATACTTGGATTGGAGGGCGTTCAAACGAACATTAGAGGGGGCAATGTCACCCTGGAACTTTTGAGGCGTGAATCTAGATGGATTTTCGATCTTAATTGTCTAACTCCTTTTGGTCTCAATGAGGACCTTCTATTTACAGGGTTTTACAAACAAACCTGATTGAATTGGCCTCCCCTGGGTTATCTACTATAGCGACCTATATGTCTTTCTGTACCATCTATGGTGTCCGTGGTTGCAGGGGGCAATATGAGTCTCTACTATGGTATCTACGATGTTTTGTCCCTGTATTCATGAGTATATGTTGGTGGGCGCAATAAAGATTACTCCTTCATGAGGTACTGTATATCTATAGGGGGTCTTAGTGTTCTCTAATCCCTAAGTGTACCACTGTTTTTCATCTTAGGGCCAGGATATTCGGGTATTCAGATTGGCTCCCCTGTGCCACTACACTTAATAAGGCCTTTCGGGTATAGTCGTGGGGTTTGCTGTAAATGCCCTTTAATATTTGGCACCTCTACTATATCTTTGATAGTCTGTGAGTTTCTTGTCCACTGTGTACCTTCCATTATAATATCGTTGCAAGTTCATGTGCGTTAATGTATTTTTCATTCTATGGGGTTAGGGTGTAACCCTACAGCAAATAGGGTCCATCTAAAGCATTTTGATAGTCCTGGTTATTCTATACAGGCTCCTAACGCTATGCAGCGTAGGAGTATGCGCAGTGTGATTGTTACGCTGCTCCTGAACACACAGGACATGAGGGGGTTAACTGGTTAGTTATGTAGCGTTGGCTGCATGCATTCATTCGTTTGGTGTTTTATTGCATTCCTGCACAGTCACTGCAGTGGATGCGTTTTACACTGTGTGGACACTTCTACTTTGAAGTGCTCACTGAATGGCATCCTGATTGCCTGGGTAATTTTGGGTATTTCTTATTATACGACGCAGGAGCCTGTGTAGAGCGATCTCAGTATTGCTCCAGGCTATACTTATGTGGCAACAGCATCTGATCGGTATGTGCTAGCTGGCGCTTGTACTTGCTGCATCTATGGGTGGTATCGTAGCGTGGTGCATGGAGCGGTTCCCTCTCATGGCATTAGCGCTCACATACTTTATTGGCAGTATGACAGCTCATACAGTGTATTTGGCTCATCTTAATGCGTCTTGACAGCTCTGATATATTTTTTGCAGGTTTCTATCACTATGCGGCGCAGGAGCATGCGCTGTGCGATCGTTACGCAGTTTCTGAACATATGGGTTAGTAGTGGTTAACTGGTTGGATTTATGTAGCGTAATTTGCGCTCATTCATCCTACTGGTATCCTATGGTCCTTTGCATAGCCAATATGGTGGATACATTATGTTTTATACTGTGTGGGCACCTCTATTTTCAAACGATTTTGTGTGCTTTGATTGCCTGGATTACTCGGTTTGGGCATTCATTAATATGCGACAGGAGCCTGTGTAGAGCGATCCCAGCATTGCTCCAGGCTGCACATGTGTGACACTGACATCTGATCGGTATGTGCCAGCCGGCACTTGCATTTGCTGCAGTTATGGATTACATTGCAGCGTGGTGCATGTAGTGGCTCCCTCATACCGAAGGGTTAAACTCTGGAAGCTTTTCTTGTCTCCCCGGCAACTGTATTTTCACACCAATCAGCGTTCGATGCCGGAGCATGCTCAGATGGGGGAGATTCTCCATGTTGGTGTGATTCATACTACTCCATGCGGCCGATCTAGCAGCAGCACAGCTGATTATGGTAATGCTATTCATTTATTTGTTATATAAGGGGCAAGTACTTGGTCTTTAGATTACCCCTGACGAAGCTGCCCGGTGTGGTGGCGATACGCGTTGGGTCTCCTTGTAGCCCACATTAGGACTCTTTTTCCAGGCGCTATAGGCTTGGGCATTATGTGCCCTGGGTAATATGCTATCTCTACAGCTCACACTATCTTGGTGCTATTTTTCTGTATAGTGGCATGTTAGATAGTTAGTCACATGCTATTGAGGCATTATGCTGATATATTTTTTGCTGCTTGACATTTATGTACCGTTATGTACACACCTGTCGTCTCTACTTGCTAGGCAGGTTTGTGCATGTGTGTCCCTTATCTAGCACTTGCAGTGCAGGGATTTGTATGTCTATGTGGGCTTTATACTCTTGCTATTTTGCATTCACACTATTAGTGGTCTGTTCCCATTTGCAGTACCCAGGGGAGTGCCCAGGTAGCTTGGCCTATTTCTTTCATTCTATGAGCAATTTGGTTCTAGGTAATTACATCATATGTACATGACTCGAGTCCTATGTGGGGTACGGCCGTATTAGGGGCTGTTGTGTATAGCATTTGTATGCTTTTTAAGTGTTTTTATATGTCCATGTGTTTGTTACCCTTGTTTGTATATATATTTCAATAAAGCTGTGTATATATAATTTTTCGCCATTTCCTTGTTGTGGTGATCCCCTTTCTTAGGACCTTGTCTGTTTCACCTTTTGTGTATGCTCATATGTCTCAGGTCCTGGTGGTATCCCATGATCCGTGGTGCCCCCTTTCCATTATATGTATACTATATTATGTATTTATTCTGGCTTTCTTTCTATTTTTTCCACAGACCTAGAATGAGGGGCCCCCTCCCCTTTTGTTCTTCTCTGGTGCAGGTTTGTTTTCTATGTATGTGTCTGGTGGCCTCTAGTTTTTTCATACATCACTACATTGCTATTGTCCACCTCTCCTTTAGATGTGACATTCTCATATATTATAGCGATACTTAGACACCGTTACTTTATTAACACATCTGCGGGTGTTTCCTTCTTTTATTCCTAGCATGTCATCACATTCATCTATACGGTTCCCCACTTCCGGTTGTTTGTATGTAGTTTGCAACACTTCCGTCCACCCGGACAATGCGCGCACGCTCCTCTTTCAGCCCGCACGCATGCATAATCCTATTTGCTGTGCTCTGATGCACGGCTCTATTTCCGGTCCACCGGTATATAATGGCGTTTCCATTATCCCCGTCACACTTTACTCCTCCAGCGGTATTATCCCTGCCTCATGTCATCACTCTACCAGGTATGATTTGTAGGTTTTACACCCCCCTTTTTTGTTGAATGTCTCTCCCCTGTCTTGACGGCTATGCTATTTCTTATTTACAGTCTATGATTACTGACCATCATACAGGTATCAGTTGTGGTCTTTCACACTTTGAGTATCCATGTCACTCCCTAGGTTTCTTGGTGTAGGTTCTTTGGTGTTGGTTCTTTTTCTCATCCGTCCTATTTTTACTTCTAGGGTATCCCCCCAGCCTAGGTCTAATATATCATTGTGTATATTTTAATGATTTGTATGCAGTCTATCTATTCATGTTACATAAATTATCAGTACTATGATGACTTTTACTATTGTTTCCCCTTAGTTCACAGATTTACCTTTGTTCCTTTCATGGTTCACCTATGACTTCACTTATGACGTATAGAGAAGACTCTGTTTTGATTAAGTTACTTTATCACTATATGGATTTTTTTGGTATATATTTTGTCAGTTACCATTGTTATCTTCCTATTTTGGAACAATTATATGTGAATTCTGCTGGAATTGGAATGTTATTGATTTGTTCATGTTACTTTTTGTTCATAGATAAATTCCTTGACAAAGGCCATACGACCGAAACGTCGGGTGCTGTATGATTGGTCTAAATAAAATTGAATCTTTGTCACTATCTCCTACATTTGCCTCAGGTTTATCTACTTAATATGCTTGGAATATGTCATCAATATCAGATGGGGATCAGGTGTTTTCAGCTCAAGAGATGGCCGTATATAGAAAGCGGTGAGCTTGTTCACTCTACTGTTACCATTGCTGGAGCCCCACTAATTCGAAATTGATGACCTATGCTGAGGATCTGACATGACATGATGGGTTGGTTGACTCATTAAACAAGTTTACGCAGGGTCTGGATACCTTATAGCATAAGTTATGGGTGCTTGATTTCTCGACATGGAAATTTAATTGAGAGATTTATTCTGATTTTCATATTAAGAGTCAGATGGGAGCCTTCCCTCTCTTGTGCAGCAGTTGACATCTGTTTTGTAGGAGTTTTTACTTTCTTATGGATACACACAAATGGAATAAGTTGAACTTAATGATTCTGTGCTTTTTTGCCCAACTTTATCATCTGCGTAAATATGTAAAAAAAAAATAGACCAATAATTGACCGATGCAATTTTTTTAACTTGACTCTTAATAAATGAAAAATTGAATTACAGAGAAAATGATGAAAATGACCATCTCTATTCTCCAGCACAGAAAAGGGATTGTCCTGGAATAACATACTGATGATCTATTAGTAGGGTAGGTCATCAATATAAGATCTATGGGGGTCTGATGTTCAGCATCCGCATTAATCTACTGGTATATGCTCTGGCGATGGAGAACATAAATAATGGTATGAGCGTTCTAAGTAATAGCGTCTCCTGATGAAGTCCCAGTGACTTCGAAACGCGTTGAGAATAAACCATTATCCTTAAATTCCCAACACGCCTGGACATTTGTTTTTACAGCAGTGTGGGTGATTTCCACAAAATCCCTAAATTGAATATTCTGAATCGGTTACGAGTTTGACCAGTGGATCTGCGGCAGCTGTAACTCTGATGAGTATTTTATGCTATATTTTCGGAAACATCAGGTGAGTGCCATCTCATTGTATATATTGAAATCTCCATCGGATAAGACCCTATTGCGCTTTTCCCTCCTGCAGTATTTTTGGTCGTTCTAAGTAATATTCATTTCCAATTATTTCCCTGTGTGAATATGCCATTTATAAGCCCACAAATGACTAAACTCTCATACATCAGCTGATCACATCTTTTTATGTTTGCCTGAAAATCACTGTCATCGGCAGCAAATCCCCACCTGTAAACAGAGAATGTGCTGCTGAAAATATTCCAACTGTATGAGAAAGAACCTTGGTAAAAGACTGAGAAAACTACTGAGATATCAATGCCCAGGGGAAAAGAAGAAGTATATTTGCTGTATGTTTATTTTTTAAGACATTTCCAAATATTTGTTTTTAAAAATATGAAAGTTGGATAACCCCTTTAAGCCGAGCTCATACTGATTACTTATGCATATTTGAATGCATTTTTTTTCATGGCAAAATGTTTATGTTTTCAATGCTACTTTTCCATTTTTATTTTTGAAAACAAAAAAAATACTGGAATAACAAGTGAACTAGGCCTTACGGAGAAGTTTATTTGATTAGATTTAGAAATATTCCTTTATCGATGCATTTAGATGTAAAGCATATGGTCGCATCACGAGCCCATAAACGTCTATGGGTTGCTGCAGTAAAGTCGGTTGCACTCATCCCTTCCATGTTTATGACGTCTTAAAGATTAAATTGTAAAAGGAAAAAAGTGTGTCTCTGATGGGAATATAATCCTAGTTCTGGGTTTCCTATAGTTGAATGCTGATCTCTGCATTTGTTCAGTGGTCCTTGTGGTGTTTATCATATGTAATTCTGTACATTTGTTTGCTTCACCACAAGGATAATTTCCACCTTGTCAACACCAAGATTATACTTCACCATCTCAAGTTTAATTATGAACTGTCCCTTATTTTCAAGTATCTGTTTGGCTGCTCAGAACCTCCTGTGGAAATGATTTATGTACATTTGCAAAACAGATTAATTTTTGAGGTGAAATGAAACTGTGAAAAACCTCCTATATATTTTCCAAGATTTACAAAAGGCCACCTATTAACTTCCTTTACTGCAAATGTCTACATCTGGATAAAATAATAATAATAATGTATGTGCTAAAATGTTTAGTGAAAAAACATTGTATGTCCGATTACTAGAAAATCACAGAACAAACAATTCGATCACACCCGATCTAGTATTGTGTTTTACAAAATGTATTATAATAGGGCATTTAAAACAACAAAAATAGAATTAAAAGTGGGTATTCATAAAAAGGATACTCAGCCTCTGGGTTCACTGTGATAAGGGCAGCTTAATAGTAACTTGCAAAGTTATATAACTGGAATTGAATTATCATCGGATTTTACAAAATTCCGTATTCTTCTGAATACAGATTATTTGCATTTCACTCCCCCAGCTACACCCATTATTTTGCTAAATCATAGAGAGCCAGGCACGTAGTTAAAAAAAAAAATTAATACTCACCGCTCAGTGGACAACCTGCATTGTAACTTTGTTATAATGTTTGTTGCTGTTACGACAGCACCCCTGCATGAGTCCCCTTCCTCCTACTCGGCAGGGACATTGTTGTGATCATTTACCCTCCTGTGCTGCCCTGGTCCCCGCAGCGCCTTCTTCCTCTGAGGACCTGCGCATGGCATGAAGGTCTCCAGAGCGTGTGCTTAGGGCGCGTGTACTACCTGCTTCTTTTTAAACGGGCAGCGCGCTCACACTTCTGAAAATGTCTCCAGCCATTGGCTGGGAGACATCAGGTATTTAAAGTACCCTCCCCTATAGGAGGATACCTTTAGTCCTTTAGTGTTTTACATGTTTGCCTAAGTTGTAAGATCTCTGTACTTGTGCTCCCTTATACTAATCCTGTCCACCCTGTCTGTGCCTAATCCTACCTGTCCTTCTGATCCTTATCCTGTCCAAACCTGTTCCTGATTCAGTCCTGCCCATACCAAGACCTGATCCTGACTCGCCTAGCCCGTACCTGTTACAGCCTCTCTCCTTCGTCCAGTCTGAACCAACTCCTGTGATCCTGTGTTGTGAATTCCGTTCTCGGGCTCCCTCCTGTGGTCATGAGTGGTAGTGTGTGAGTTTGTTCTTGGGCTCCCTCTGGTGGCCTTTAGCGATATGGCTGGGCTCAGCTGCTTCATTTCCTTCTATGCTGGGCCTATTTAACTCACCTGGACCTTCATTTGTTGCCTGCTGTCGGTGTATTCAGTCCTGATTCTCAGCTCTCCTGAATATTCCTTGTGACCAGTCTCCTGCTGGAGAAGCTAAGTTTGCTTGTTCATTTTGCTCATTATTTCCTTGAAAACGTTTCTCAGTATATGATGAGTTCAGTCCAGCTTGCTTTTATGTGATTTTTTGTTTGCTGGTTAGTTCTGGGGTGCAGAGTGCGCCCCTCACATCGTAAGTCGGTGTGGGGGTTCTTGTATTCTCTGCGTGGTTTATTTTTGATAGTTTTTGTACTGACCGCACAGATTCCTATCTATTTTCTGTCTATCTAGTGTTAGCGGGCCTCATTTGCTAAACCTGTTTCATTTCTACGTTTGTATTTTCCCCTTAACTCACCGTTATTATTTGTGGGGGGCTGTCTATAATTTTGGGGTTATTTCTCTGAGGCAAGTGAGGTCTTTGCTTTCTCTCTAGGGGCAGTCAGTTTCTCAGGCTGTGAAGAGGCGTCTAGGTTTTTAGGTAACGCTCCACGGCTGCCTTTA
The DNA here is from genome assembly GCF_051348905.1 of Ranitomeya variabilis. Taxonomy (NCBI): domain Eukaryota; kingdom Metazoa; phylum Chordata; class Amphibia; order Anura; family Dendrobatidae; genus Ranitomeya; species Ranitomeya variabilis. The sequence goes on along the minus strand of NC_135233.1, from coordinate 272,583,063 downwards.
GTGTGTTGGATAGGATCAGGATTGCGGTCAGTATAGCTTCCACATCCCCAGAACTTGTCCTAACATTCTGGTTATATGTATCAGGTCAGTTTTGAGATCCTACCACCGAATCATAACAGTACAGCAGGCCACAAAGTGTTAATGCAGCAGAAGAGGGAGAAGAGAAATCCTGAAGTCATTTTTTTTTTCTTCTCTGCACTGTGTTTAGCCTCTCTCCTCCCCTTAATCTCTGGGTGGTTCTGAACTCAGCTGCAGATATGGACATTCAGAGTCTGTCTTCGGCCGGGGACACACTCAACGTATAAAAAAACGGTCCGTTTTTCACGGCCGAGAATCGCACAAATGTTTCAAAAACAGTGATCCGTGTGCAGTGTGAGGATGCGATTTCCTCGCATCAAATGATCCGTGTGACATCCGTGTGACATCCGTATGGCATCCGTATGCCGAGATTTTCTCGCAAGCTTGCAAAACCGACATCTAATGGATTTATGTGCTCAAATGGCAAATGTTCGGGAAAACATATATACAGTATATATATATATATATATATATATATATATATATGTCATTGAGACACATATATATATATTCTGTATTTAGATTTCATTCAGCGCGATATCTGTGAAAAGCCGGTAATTCAATTGCCGGCTTCTCATTTCTCCTGCACAAACCCGACAGGATATGAGACATGGTTTACATACAGTAAACCATCTCATATCCCCTTTTTTTTTGCATATTCCACACTACTAATGTTAGTAGTGTGTATGTGCAAAATTTCAGCGCTGTAGCTGCTAAAATAAAGGGTTAAATGGCGGAAAAAATTGGCGTGGGCTTCCGCGCAATTTTCTCCGCCAGAGTGGTAAAGCCAGTGACTGAGGGCAGATATTAATAGCCAGGAGAGGGTCCATGGTTATTGGCCCCCCCGTGGCTAAAAACATCTGCCCCCAGCCACCCCAGAAAAGGCACATCTGTAAGATGCGCCTATTCTGGCACTTGGCCACTCTCTTCCCACTCCCTGTAGCGGTGGGATATGGGGTAATGAAGGGTTAATGCCACCTTGCTATTGTAAGGTGACATTAAGCCAGATTAATAATGGAGAGGCGTCAATTATGACACCTATCCATTATTAATCCAATTGTCTGAAAGGGTTAAAAAACACACACACACATTATTAAAAATTATTTTAATGAAATAAACACAGCGGTTGTTTCAGTATTTTATTGCTCTCTCAATCCATCAGCAACACCCTCGCTTGGAAAAATAATAAACGCACAAGATACATACCCTCAGCTGAACCGTCACGTCCCCCTGTATGTAAACCATGTCTCATATCCTATCGGGTTTGTGAAGGAGAAATGCAAAGCCGGCAATTGAATTACCGGCTTTTCTATAGAACACCGCTGCGTATTTCTCGCAATGCACACGCATGGTCCGTGTGTAATCCGATTTTTTCTTGCTTTGGCGAGTCTCGGCCGAGATACGCTGACAATCGCAGCCTGCTGCGAGTTCGCTCGGATCCGAAATACGGTGGAGAAAATATCGGATGATGGGAGCTGGACCATAGATTAACATTGGGCCGAGTGCTATGCGATTTTTTATCGCATAGCACTCATCCGTATTACGGTCTAGTGTGACCCCGGCCTTCTAGTGTGGATCATCTCACTGCAAGGGTACAGGGCATTCAGGATTATGTAGTCCGCAGTCCTATGTCAGAGCCTAAAATACCAATTCCTGAGCTGTTCTCCGGAGATAGATCTAGGTTTTTGAACTTTAAGAATAATTGTAAGTTATTCCTTTCTTTGAGACCTCGCTCCTCTGGTGATTCTGTTCAGCAAGTTAAAATTGTTATTTCTTTGTTACGTGGTGACCCTCAAGATTGGGCATTCTCTCTGGCGCCAGGAGATCCTGCATTGCTAAATGTGGATGCGTTTTTTCTGGCGCTTGGAGTGCTTTATGAGGAACCTAATCTGGTAGACCAAGCAGAGAAGGTTTTGCTGGCTCTCTCTCAGGGTCAAGATGAAGCAGAGGTTTAGTGTCAGAAGTTTAGGAAGTGGTCTGTGCTCACTCAATGGAATGAGTGCGCCCTGGCGGCGATTTTCAGAAAGGGTCTTTCTGAAGCCCTTAAAGATGTTATGGTGGGGTTCCCCACGCCTGCGGGTCTGAATGAGTCAATGTCTTTGGCCATTCAGATTGATCGGCGTTTGCGGGAGCGCAAACCTGTGCACCATCTGGCGGTATTTTCTGAGCAGAAACCTGAGCCTATGCAATGCGACAGGATTCTGACCAGAGTTGAACGGCAAAACCTCAGACGTCAGAATGGGTTGTGCTTTTACTGTGGTGATTATACTCAGAGTGTTCTAGGCGCACAAAAAGGTTCGCCAAGTCTGTCACCATTGGTACAGTACAACCTAAATTCATTTTGTCTGTTACTTTGATTTGCTCTCTGTCATCCTACTCAGTTATGGCCTTTGTGGATTCAGGTGCCGCCCTGAATTTGATGGATTTGTCATTTGCCAGGCGCTGTGGTTTTATCTTGGAGCCTTTACAATTCCCTATCCCACTAAAGGGAATTGATGCTACGCCATTGGCCAAGAATAAACCTCAGTACTGGACCCAAGTGACCATGTGCATGGCTCCTGCACATCAGGAGGTGATTCGCTTTCTTGTGCTACATAATTTGCATGATGTTGTAGTGTTGGGTCTGCCATGGCTGCAGGCTCATAATCCAGTCCTGGATTGGAAAGCAATGTCTGTGTCAAGTTGGGGTTGCCAGGGAATTCATGGCGATGCTCCTTTGGTGTCAATTGCTTCTTCTACTCCTTCTGAAGTCCCTGAATTTTTGTCGGACTACCAGGATGTATTTGATGAGCCCAAATCCAGTGCCCTACCTCATAGGGATTGTGATTGTGCTATAAATCTGATTCCTGGTAGTAAGTTCCCTAAGGGACGACTTTTTAATTTATCTGTACCAGAACATGCCGCTATGCGGAGTTATATAAAGGAGTCCTTGGAGAAGGGGCATATTCGCCCGTCCTCGTCCCCTTTGGGTGCGGGGTTCTTTTTTGTGGCCAAGAAGGATGGTTCTCTGAGACCCTGTATTGATTATCGCCTTCTAAATAACATCACGGTCAAATTTCAGTACCCCTTGCCACTGTTGTCTGATCTGTTTGCCCGGATTAGGGGGGCCAGTTGGTTCACCAAGATAGATCTTCGAGGAGCGTATAATCTTGTGCGCATAAAGCAGGGCGATGAATGGAAAACAGCATTTAATACGCCCGAAGGCCATTTTGAGTACTTGGTGATGCCTTTTGGGCTTTCTAATGCCCCCTCTGTGTTTCAGTCCTTCATGCATGACATTTTCCGAGAGTATCTAAATAGATTTATGATTGTGTACCTGGATGATATTTTGGTCTTTTCTGATGATTGGGAGTCTCATGTGAAGCAGGTCAGGATGGTATTTCAGGTCCTGCGTGCCAATGCCTTGTTTGTGAAGGGCTCTAAATGTCTCTTCGGAGTCCAGAAGGTTTCCTTTTTGGGCTTTATTTTTTCTCCTTCTACTATTGAGATGGATCCAGTCAAGGTCCAGGCTATTTATGACTGGACTCAACCTACATCTGTGAAGAGTCTTCAGAAGTTCTTGGGTTTTGCTAATTTTTACCGTCGCTTCATCACTAATTTTTCCAGTGTGGTTAAGCCTTTGACGGATTTGACCAAGAAGGGTTCTGATGTGACAAATTGGTCTCCTGTGGCCGTGGAGGCATTTCAGGAGCTGAAACGTCGATTTTCTTCGGCTCCTGTCTTGCGCCAGCCCGATGTCTCTCTTCCCTTTCAGGTCGAGGTTGATGCTTCTGAGATTGGAGCAGGGGCTGTCTTGTCGCAGAGAAGCTCTGATGGCTCTGTGATGAGACCATGTGCTTTCTTTTCAAGAAAGTTTTCGCCTGCCGAGCGGAATTACGATGTTGGTAATCGTGAGTTGTTGGCAATGAAATGGGCATTTGAGGAGTGGCGACATTGGCTTGAGGGGGCCAAGCATCGTGTGGTGGTCTTGACGGATCACAAGAATTTGACTTATCTCGAGTCTGCCAAACGGTTGAATCCGAGACAGGCTCGATGGTCGCTGTTTTTCTCTCGTTTCAATTTCGTGGTTTCATATCTTCCGGGTTCGAAAAACGTGAAGGCTGATGCCCTTTCTAGGAGTTTTGTACCTGACTCCCCGGAAGTTTCTGAACCGACTGGTGTCCTCAAAGAGGGGTTGATTTTGTCTGCCATCTCTCCTGATCTGCGACAGGTGTTGCAGGAGTTTCAGGCCAATAGACCTGACCGTTGTCCACCGGAGAGACTGTTTGTCCCGGACAGATGGACCAGTAGAGTTATTTCCGAGGTTCATTCTTCGGTGTTGGCGGGTCATCCTGGGATTTTTGGTACCAGGGATTTGGTGGCGAGGTCCTTTTGGTGGCCTTCCTTGTCGCGGGATGTGCGTTCCTTTGTGCAGTCCTGTGGGATTTGTGCTCGGGCCAAGCCTTGCTGTTCTCGTGCCAGTGGATTGCTTTTGCCTTTGCCTGTCCCGAAGAGGCCTTGGACGCATATTTCCATGGATTTTATTTCGGATCTTCCTGTCTCTCAGAGGATGTCTGTCATCTGGGTGGTTTGTGATCGTTTTTCTAAAATGGTCCATTTGGTACCTTTGCCTAAGCTGCCTTCCTCCTCCGATTTGGTGCCACTGTTTTTTCAGAATGTGGTTCGTTTACATGGTATTCCGGAGAACATTGTGTCTGACAGAGGATCCCAGTTTGTGTCCAGATTTTGGCAGTCCTTTTGTGCTAAGATGGGCATTGAATTGTCTTTTTCGTCGGCCTTCCATCCTCAGACGAATGGCCAAACCGAACGAACTAATCAGACCTTGGAAACTTATTTGAGATGTTTTGTTTCTGCTGATCAGGATGATTGGGTGACTTTTTTGCCATTGGCTGAGTTCGCCCTCAATAATCGGGCTAGTTCTGCTACTTTGGTTTCACCTTTCTTTTGCAATTCTGGTTTTCATCCTCGTTTTTCCTCGGGTCAGGTTGAGCCCTCTGACTGTCCTGGGGTGGATTCTGTGGTGGATAGGTTGCAGCAGATTTGGAACCATGTGGTGGACAATTTGACGTTGTTCCAAGAGAAGGCTCAGCACTTTGCTAAACACCGTCGCTGTGTGGGTCCCCGACTTCGTGTGGGGGATTTGGTGTGGTTGTCTTCTCGTTATGTCCCGATGAAGGTTTCCTCTCCTAAGTTCAAGCCTCGTTTCATCGGTCCTTATAAGATTTTGGAAATCCTCAACCCTGTGTCATTTCGTTTGGACCTCCCAACATCGTTTGCCATTCATAATGTGTTCCATAGGTCATTGTTGCGGAGATATGTGGTGCCTTTGGTCCCTTCTGTTGATCCTCCTGCTCCTGTCTTGGTCAAGGGGGAGTTGGAGTATGTGGTGGAGAAGATCTTGGATTCTTGTATTTCGAGACGGAAGCTTCAGTACTTAGTTAAATGGAAGGGCTATGGTCAGGAGGATAATTCCTGGGTTGTCGCCTCCGATGTCCATGCGGCTGATTTGGTTCGTGCCTTTCATTCGGCTTGTCCTGATTGGCCTGGGAGCTCTGGTGAGGGATCGGTGACCCCTCCTCAAGGGGGGGGTACTGTTGTGAATTCCGTTCTCGGGCTCCCTCCTGTGGTCATGAGTGGTACTGTGTGAGTTTGTTCTTGGGCTCCCTCTGGTGGCCTTTAGCGATATGGCTGGGCTCAGCTGCTTCATTTCCTTCTATGCTGGGCCTATTTAACTCACCTGGACCTTCATTTGTTGCCTGCTGTCGGTGTATTCAGTCCTGATTCTCAGCTCTCCTGAATATTCCTTGTGACCAGTCTGCTGCTGGAGAAGCTAAGTTTGCTTGTTCATTTTGCTCATTATTTCCTTGAAAACGTTTCTCAGTATATGATGAGTTCAGTCCAGCTTGCTTTTATGTGATTTTTTGCTTGCTGGTTAGTTCTGGGGTGCAGAGTGCGCCCCTCACATCGTGAGTCGGTGTAGGGGTTCTTGCATTCTCTGCGTGGTTTATTTTTGATAGTTTTTGTACTGACCGCACAGATTCCTATCTATTTTCTGTCTATCTAGTGTTAGCGGGCCTCATTTGCTAAACCTGTTTCATTTCTACGTTTGTATTTTCCCCTTAACTCACCGTTATTGTTTGCGGGGGGCTGTCTATAACTTTGGGGTTATTTCTCTGAGGTAAGTGAGGTCTTTGCTTTCTCTCTAGGGGCAGTCAGTTTCTCAGGCTGTGAAGAGGCGTCTAGGTTTTTAGGTAACGCTCCACGGCTGCCTTTAGTGTGTTGGATAGGATCAGGATTGTGGTCAGTATAGCTTCCACATCCCCAGAACTTGTCCTAACATTCTGGTTATATGTATCAGGTCAGTTTTGAGATCCTACCACCGGATCATAACAATCCTGCACCTGTCCGTCCTGTGTATCCCATCTCGTCCGTTCTTGTGTTCAAATTCCCTTACTGTCTACCAACAGTGCATTATCCATCTTCCTGCTCTCCAGTTCCTGGCCATCCTAACTCTCGGATTCTATTTCTACTTCCCTACACCCCTTAGGGCATTGATGGCGAACCTTTTAGAGACCGAGTGCCCAAACTGCAATCCAAAATCCACTTATTTACCAAAAAGTTCCAACACGGCAATTTAACCTGAATACTGCTGTTTTAGTTTAGAAAAACAACTCATACATAATCGCGCTATAGTCTTTAACCCCTTAAGCCCCGAGGGTGGTTTGCACGTTAATGACCGGGCCAATTTTTACAATTCTGACCACTGTCCCTTTATGAGGCTATAACTCTGGAACGCTTTGACGGATCTTGGCGATTCTGACATTGTTTTCTCGTGACATATTGTACTTCATGTTAGTCGTAAAATTTATTCGATATAACTTGCGTTTATTTGTGAAAAAAATGGAAATTTGGCGAAAATTTTGAAAATTTTGCAATTTTCCAACTTTGAATTTTTATGCCCTTAAATCACAGACATATGTCATGCAAAATACTTAATAAGTAACATTTCCCACATGTCTACTTTACATCAGTACAATTTTGGAACCAAAATTTTTTTTTGTGACGGAATTATAAGGGTTAAAAGTTGACCAGCAATTTCTCATTTTTACAACACCATTTTTTTTTAGGGACCACATCTTATTTGAAGTCATTTTAAGGGGTCTATATGATAGAAAATACCCAAGTGTGACACCATTCTAAAAACTGCACCCCTCAAGGTGCTCAAAACCACATTCAAGAAGTTTATTAACCCTTCAGGTGTTTCACAGGAATTTTTGGAATGTTTAAATAAAAATGAACATTTAACTTTTTTTCACACAAAATTTATTTCAGCTCCAATTTGTTTTATTTTACCAAGGGTAACAGGAGAAAATGGACCCCCAAAGTTGTTGTACAATTTGTCCTGAGTACGCTGATACCCCATATGTGGGGGTAAACCACTGTTTGGGCGTATGGCAGAGCTCGGAAGGAAAGGAGCGCCATTTGACTTTTCAATGCAAAATTGACTGGAATTGAGATGGGACGCCATGTTGCGTTTGGAGAGCCCCTGATGTGCCTAAACACTGAAACCCCCTACAAGTGACACCATTTTGGAAAGTAGACCCCCTAAGGAACTTATCTTGATGTGTGGTGAGCACTTTGCCCCACCAAGTGCTTCACAGAAGTTTATAATGCAGAGCCGTAAAAATAAAAAATCATATTTTTTCACAAAAATGATCTTTTCGCCCCCAATTTTTTATTTTCCCAAGGGTAAGAGAAGAAATTGGACTGCAAAAAATGTTGTGCAATTTGTCCTGAGTACGCTGATACCCCATATGTGGGGGTAAACCACTGTTTAGGCGTATGGCAGAGCTCGGAAGGAAAGGAGCGCCATTTGACTTTTCAATGCAAAATTGACTGGAATTGAGATGGGACGCCATGTTGCGTTTGGAGAGCCCCTGATGTGCCTAAACACTGAAACCCCCTACAAGTGACACCATTTTGGAAAGTAGACCCCCTAAGGAACTTATCTTGATGTGTGGTGAGCACTTTGACCCACCAAGTGCTTCACAGAAGTTTATAATGCAGAGCCGTAAAAATAAAAAATCATATTTTTTCACAAAAATGATCTTTTCGCCCCCAATTTTTTATTTTCCCAAGGGTAAGAGAAGAAATTGGACCCCAAAAAATGTTGTGCAATTTGTCCTGAGTACGCTGATACCCCATATATGGGTGTAAACCATTGTTTGGGCGCATGGCAGAGCTTGGAAGGGAAGGAGCGCCATTTGACTTTTCAATGCAAAATTGACTGGAATTGAGATGGGACGCCATGTTGCGTTTGGAGAGCCCCTGATGTGCCTAAACATTAAAACTCCCTACAAGTGACACCATTTTGGAAAGTAGACCCCCTAAGGAACTTATCTAGATGTGTGGTGAGCACTTTGATCCACCAAGTGCTTTACAGAAGTTTATAATGCAGAGCCGTAAAAATAAAAAATCATATTTTTTCACAAAAATGATCTTTTTGCCCCCAATTTTTTATTTTCTCAAGGGTAAGAGAAGAAATTGGACCACAAAAAATGTTGTGCAATTTGTCCTGAGTACGCTGATACCCCATATGTGGGTGTAAACCATTGTTTGGGCGCATGGCAGAGCTTGGAAGGGAAGGAGCGCCATTTGACTTTTCAATGCAAAATTGACTGGAATTGAGATGGGACGCCATGTTGCGTTTGGAGAGCCCCTGATGTGCCTAAACATTGAAACTCCCTACAAGTGACACCATTTTGGAAAGTAGACCCCCTAAGGAACTTATCTAGATGTGTGGTGAGCACTTTGACCCACCAAGTGCTTCACAGAAGTTTATAATGCAGAGCCGTAAAAATAAAAAATCATATTTTTTCACAAAAATGATCTTTTTGCCCCCAATTTTTTATTTTCCCAAGGGTAAGAGAAGAAATTGGACATCAAAAAATGTTGTGCAATTTGTCCTGAGTACGCTGATACCTCATATGTGGGTGTAAACCATTGTTTGGGCGCATGGCAGAGCTTGGAAGGGAAGGAGCGCCATTTGACTTTTCAATGCAAAATTGACTGGAATTGAGATGGGACGCCATGTTGCGTTTGGAGAGCCCCTGATGTGCCTAAACATTGAAACCCCCCACAATTGACACCATTTTGGAAAGTAGACCCCCTAAGGAACTTATCTAGATGTGTTTTGAGAGCTTTGAACCCCCAAGTGTTTCACTACAGATTATAACGCAGAGCCGTGAAAATAATTTTTTTTTTTTCTCAAAAATGATTTTTTAGCCCCCAGCTTTGTATTTTTACAAGGGTAACAGAATAAATTGGACCCCAAAATTTGTTTTTCAATTTGTCCTGAGTACGCTGATACCCCATATGTGGGGGGGAACCACTGTTTGGGCGCATGACAGAGCTCGGAAGGGAAGGAGCGCCATTTGGAATGCAGACTTAAATGGATTGGTCAGCAGCCGTCACGTTGCATTTGCAGAGCCCCTGATGTACCCAAACAGTACAAACCCCCCACAAGTGACCCCATATTGGAAACTAGACCTCCCAAGGAACTTATCTAGATGTGTTTTGAGAACTTTGAACCCCCAAGTGTTTCACTAAAGTTTATAGCGCAAAGCCGTGAAAATAAAAATTCCTTTTTTTTTTTCACAAAAATGATTTTTTAGCCCCCAGTTTTGTATTTTCACAAGGGTAACAGGATAAATTAGACCCCAAAAGTTGTTGTCCAATTTGTCCTGAGTACGCTGATACCCCATATGTGGGGGGGAACCACTGTTTGGGTGCATGACAGAGCTCGGAAGGGAAGGAGCGCCATTTGGAATGCAGCCTTAAATGGATTGGTCTGCAGGCGTCACGTTGCATTTGCAGAGCCCCTGATGTACCCAAACAGTACAAACCCCCCACAAGTGACCCCATATTGGAAACTAGACCTCCCAAGGAACTTATCTAGATGTGTTGTGAGAACTTTGAACCCCCAAGTGTTTCACTACAGTTTATAACGCAGAGCCGTGAAAATAAAACATCTTTTTTTTCCCACAAAAATGATTTTTAGCCCCCCAAATTTTTATTTTCCTAAGGATAACAAGAGAACTTGGACCCCAGAAGTTGTTGTTCAATTTGTCCCGAGTACGCTGATAACACATATGTTGGGGTAAACCCCTTTTTGGGCGCACGGGAGAGCTCGGAAGGGAAGGAGCACTGTTTTACTTTTTCAACGCAGAATTGGCTGGAATTGAGATTGGACGCCATGTCGCGCTTGGAGAGCCCCTGATGTGCCTGGACAGTGGAAACTCCCCAATTCTACCTGAAACCCTAACCCAAACACACCCCTAACCCTAATCCCAACGGTAACCCTAACCACACCCCTAGCCCTGACACACCCATAATTCTAGTCCCAACCCTAATCCAAACCGTAAATGTAATCCAAACCCTAACCCTAACTTTAGCCCCAACCCTAACTTTACCTCCAACCCTAGCCCTAACCCTAACCCTACCCCTAACCCTAACCCTAAACGTGACTGAAATATGTGGCACTGAAATACGTGGCACTGAAATACGTGGCACTGAAATACGTGGCACGTGGCACTTAAATACGTGGCACTGAAACACGTGGCACTGAAATACGTGATACGTGGCACTGAAATACGTGCCACTGAAATACGTGGCACTGAAATACGTGGCACTTAAATACGTGATACGTGGCACTTAAATACGTGGCACTGAAACACGTGGCACTGAAATACGTGATACGTGGCACTGAAATACGTGGCACTGAAATACGTGGCACTGAAATACGTGGCACTGAAATACGTGGTACTAAAATATGTGACACTGAAATACGTGATACGTGGCACTGAAATACGTGATACGTGGCACTGAAATACGTGATACGTGGCACTTAAATACGTGGCACTGAAACACGTGGCACTGAAATACGTGGCACTGAAATACGTGGTACTGAAATACGTGGCACTTAAATACGTGGCACTTAAATACGTGGCACTATGACTGTCAGAAAATGTTCATTAAACGGTTAGGGGTAGAGTTAGGGTTAGGGTTTGGATCCCTTTATCACCTTGATGGTGGTGGGTGGCTTTTCAGTGTGTTTTCTGTTTTTTTCCAATAAAAACGCATGCGTTTTTAACGCAAACGCATGTGCTTAAAAACGCAAGAAAATACTGCAGGTTGTATTTCTGAAAATGAACGCATGCAGAAAAAAAACGCATGCGTTTGAAAACGCGACCAAACGCGTACAAAAAACGCATGCGTTTTCAATGTTAAATATAGGGAAAAAACGCATGCGTTTTTTTGTGCAAAAAACGCTGCAGACAAACGCAAGTGTGAAACCAGCGACGCTTTTTATAGCAAAAAAGTTTTTGCGTCTCCACATTTTGAGACCTATAATTTTTCCACATTTTGCTCCACAGAGTCATGTGAGGTCTTGTTTTTTGCGGGACGAGTTGACGTTTTTATTGGTAACATTTTCGGACACGTGACCGCTTTTGATCGCTTTTTATTCCGATTTTTGTGAGGCAGAATTACCAAAAACCTGCTATTCATGAATTTCTTTTGGGAGAGGCGTTTATACCGTTCCGCGTTTGGTAAAATTGATAAAGCGGTTTTATTCGACGGGTCAGTACGATTACAGCGATACCTCATTTATATCATTTTTTTATGTTTTGGCGCTTTTATATGATAAAAACTATTTTATAGAAAAAATAATTATTTTGGTATCGCTTTATTCTCAGGACTATAACTTTTTTATTTTTTTGCTGATGATGCTGTATGGCGGCTTGTTTTTTGCGGGACAAGATGACGTTTTCAGCGGTACCATGGATATTTATATCAGTCTTTTTGATCGCGTGTTATTCCACTTTTTGTTCGCCGGTATGGTAATAAAGCGTTGTTTTTTGCCTCGTTTTTTTTTTTTTTTTTCTTACGGTGTTTACTGAAGGGGTTAACTAGTGGGGCAGTTTTATAGGTTGGGTCGTTACGGACGCGGCGATACTAAATATGTGTACTTTTATTGTTTTGTTTTTTTTATTTAGATAAAGAAATGTATTTATGGGAATAATATATATTTTTTTTTATTATTTATTTAGGAATTTTTTTCTTTTTTTTTTACACATGTGGAAAATGTTTTTTTTTACTTTTTTACTTTGTCCCAGGGGGGGACATCACAGATCATTGATCTGGCAGTGTGCACAGCACTCTGCCAGATCTGCGATCTGCTGTGCAGGGCTGCAGGCTTACCAAGTGTCTGCACTGAGCAGACACTCGGTAAGCCACCTCCTTCCCTGCAGGACCCGGATGCCGCGGCCATCTTGGATCCGGGACCTGCAGCCAGGAAGGAGGTAGGAGACCCTCGCAGCAACGCGATCACATCGCGTTGCTCCGGGGGTCTCAGGGAAGCCCGCAGGGAGCCCCCTCCCTGCGCGATGCTTCCCTGCACCGCCGGCACATCGCGATCATGTTTGATCGCGGTGTGCCGGGGGTTAATGTGCCGGGGGCGGTCCGTGACCGCTCCTGGCACATAGTGCCGGATGTCAGCTGCGATAGGCAGCTGACACCCGGCCGCGATCGGCCGCGCTCCCCCCGTGAGCGCGGCCGATCGCGTATGACGTACTATCCCGTCACCCGGAATTAAGTCCCAGGTCACCTTGACGGGATAGTACGTCAAACGGGATTAAGGGGTTAATAGCAAAGCACTTGTAAGAACTGAACTCCAAGGTTAAGGTACTAGCCATCGATTGCAGTGGAGGTCAGTTCTTGAGAATGGAGAGGATTTTTAATTAAAACTAAAATTGCAAAATTGTTTGTTTTTACAACCTCTTTGCATTTGTAATCCCTCATCATGATGAGAATAACCCTTTAAGAGCCAGGGATGTCAAATTCAAATACACAGAGGGCCAAAATTAAAAGTTTGGACAAAGTCGCGAGCAAACCTTGATGTTTGTTAAAAAAAATGTCTACAATTCAGAAATATTTTCCTTATCAAGGAAAGCGATTAACTTTTGGAATTATATTGGAATAATATAATATGTTATGTAAAAGCAGTAAAAAGCATATGTCCCAATGGCCTAATTTAAATATGAAATAACAAAGGATAAAAAACTTTGAATAAAACAAATAGTAGAGTATGATACAAGCAAAAGTGCCCCCCAAAACAGTATGATAGCCCCACAATGAATTCCTCCACAGTATCCTCCATACACACAGTATGATGACCCCATCACAGTATGATTCTCCAACTATATAATTGCCCGACATGATGCTCCATACAGAATAATAGCCCCACATGATGCTTCATACAGTATAGTGGCCCCACGTAGTATTCCAAACAGTATAATGGCCCAACATAGTGCTACATACTTTATAATGGCTCTTCGTGATGCTCCATACAGTATAATGGCTCCACAGTGATCCATATAGTATAATGGCCCTACATAGTGTTCCATACAGTATATTGGCCCCACATAGTGCTCCATACAGTATAATGGTCCCCACATAGTGCTCCATATTGTATATTGACCCCACATAGTGCTACATACAATATATTGGCCCCCGCATAGTGCACCATAAAGTATTATGGGCCCCACATAGTGCTCCATACTGTATATTGGCACCACATAGTAGGGTTGAGTGACTTTTATTTTTATAGGATCGGGTAAGGTTTCACGAAACCCGACTTTCTCAAAAGTCGGGTCGAGTGAAATCGGCCGATCCTATAAAAAAGTCGGGGTCGGGGTCGGCTGAAACACGAAACCCAATGCAGTGCAATGGGATACTATGATTCCCAGGGTCTGAAGGAGAGGAAACTCTCCTTCAGGCCCTGGGATCCATATTAATGTGTAAAATAAAGAATCAAAATAAAAAATATTGATATACTCACCCTCGGACGCGCCCTGGTACTAACCGTCAGGCTTCCTTCCTAAGAATGAGCGCGTGAATGACCTGTGGTGACGTCGTGGCTTGTGATTGGTCGCGAGCGGTCACATGGACAAGCCGCGATGTCACCGCAGGTCATTCACGCGCTCATTCTTAGGAAGGAAGCCTGCCGGTTAGTACCAGGGCGCGTCCGAGGGTGAGTATATCAACATTTTTTATTTTGATTCTTTATTTAACACTTAAATATGGATTCCGATACCGATTCCCGATATCGCAAACATATCGGAACTCGGTATCGGAATTCCGATACCAGATTCAGAAGATCGCCGACCTCATGGCTGACCCCACACAGGGGTCGGGTCGGGTTTCATGAAACCCGACTTTGCCAAAAGTCGGCGACTTCTGAAAATGGACGACCCGTTTCGCCCAACCCTACCACATAGTGCTCTATACAGTATATTGGCTCCACATAGTGCTCCATACAATATAATGGCCCTAAATGATGCTCCAATCAATATAATGGCTCCACAGTGTTCCATACAGTATAATGGCCTCACATAGTTGCATAACGCATAATGGCCCCACATAGTGTTCCATACAGTATAATGGCCCCATATAGTGCTCCATACAGTATAATGGCCCCACATAAAAAAGTTACTCACCTCTGCCCGTTTCCCCGCTGCTTCTGACTCTTCATATATCAAAATCCTACTGTGGACACACGCGCCATCCCCTTGGCTCTAGCGCCGCAGCTACTCTCCTCTGCATGTGTGTCATCATCTCAGCACTAGTCCTGCCATCCCAACCCCCCTTAGCACTCGTGCTGCCTAATGGGATGACGTGCGGCTGATGATACCATGCATTAGCATTTTTTGCACAATTATTATATTGAATTGGAGTTTTTTTATTATACATTTTTTCCACATTAATATTTTTACACTGTTTAATTTTTCCCAGGAAACAATATTTTACCTTGCACTAATATATATGTGATTTTTATGGTGCATATTGGGTATCTATTTATTGTTATATGCCGTCTGTGCTGCACATTTTTTAAATTAATATATTGCAATTTTTTGTATTTTAATATTAAATATATTTATTTTCTTTTATATATTGTATCACTGCTTAATAAAGGAATATAATTGATCCAATTTGGTCCTCTTGGTATATCCGTCCTTTGGTGATTGTTTTTTTTTTTTTTTTTTTTTCCACGCATGTGAAGAGTAGAGTGGAGCTAGTGTTGAGAGGATGGCGTGTGTGCCTACTGGGAGGGCTATACGTGTCCCATCTGGCATGTGTGCCATTGGTTCGCCACCAATGCCTTAGGTGGTCAGCTGCTGCAGCTCCAGGGTCTGTCCTGGAGTGGTAACTGGCATCCACCTGCATCCAAGTCTAGGGACAAATTGTTTCCAAAGCACCACAGAGATGGTTCTATTCCTTTATCGAGCCAAAATGAATTATAACAGCAAAGTGTAGGCCAACAAGTGGCCTTTTTCAAGCATAAACAAAATGGGAGATTAAGCTGAATGGCAGATGAATCTGTCTCTGAATTTGCTTATAACTCAGTTGAAAAATGCCCCAAGGAAGAGCCTGTGGAGTGGTGCAAAGGGAACTACCATTACAGACAATGGGTCCAAGTCTAACCACACCATCAGGGTCTCTAGTGAAGAACCAGATGGTCTCTTAGTTACGCCTCTCCTGGCTCTCTCTGGACCATTGGACAGTGGCTCCACAACCATTTGTGTAACAGTTGTGATTGCACTCCATATAGTAATGTTTGAGTTCATGTTCAGATAGGAAACCTGGTCTAGAGTGAGGAAGACAGAAGAGAGAAAATGCATTTGTGGCGCCCCTGAAGGTCCAGACACCACAGAGCTACTGCATCTCAGCCAGAGGTGTAGTATCTCAACTCTCTGGTAAGGAGGGAACATTGTACAGAACTCTAACACTCGCACCCAACAGACACCAGTTTAGACTGGGCATCTAGGTGAACTCTTAGGGAGGATAGCCACATCCCAGTCTAGATAGGAAAGGGTATTGGGGAGTGGGTGGAGAAGGTAGGGAAAAGGGGAGGAGCTAATCAGGTGGGAAGAAGTGTGTGAGAGAAGACTGAGAATGGAGGTGGAGCTGAGTAGATGTGGGGGTCTGCAGCTCCTGACAGACAGAGAAAGAGCAAGAGAATTGAAAGGGAGGAGAAGAAGCTCCCAGAAAGAAGGGGTTCCAGGGAGATGGAGGCTGCTGTGATTGCAGGTGCAGCAGCCACGTTTCTACCTACTCGCCGAAAAGGGTGAACACCTAGGGTCCAGGGGACAGAGTACGTTGCCCGACAAGACCCGCATTCACTGGCTTGGGACACTGGGTGGCAAGCGCAGGGCAGGAGAGGAGATAGCCAGCGTAGAAAGATGACCAGGAGAGACACATATATAAGACGAGTTCTGGACAGGTGCCCGACTTGCCGGAGAGTTTCCTGGACTTCATACCTGGAGGACACAGCACCCCAGCTTGGGAATCTGAACTGTGAGTAAAACCATGAGAACTGCAATTGTGAGCCCTTGCGGGCAGGGTCCTCTCTCCTTCTGTACCAGTCGTGACTTGTATTGTTTAAGATTATTATTATTTATTTATATAGCACCATTGATTCCATGGTGCTGTACATGAGAAGGGGTTACATACAAATTACAGATATCACTTACAGTAAGCAAACTAACAATTACAGACTGATACAGAGGGGCGAGGACCCTGCCCTTGCGGGCTTACATTCTACAGGATGGTGGGGAAGGAGACAGTTATTGTACTTGCTTTTATTATGTATACCCCTCCTCACATGTAAAGCGCCATGGAAAAAATGGTGCTATAATAATAAATAATAATAATAACTGCAATAAACTGTGTCCTTCTATTTCTTTCTGGCATCATCCACTCTGCACCTCAACCTGTCTCTAGTAACATTGTCACCCGCATCACTAACCACCCTGGGAACCAAGCTCTACCTGTGGAGAGCTATAACAACTCAGCTGCATTATCATCTGCCCCAGACGACTGTACAGCAGCGTCAGCTAACACCTTTATTGCCGAGTACCACATGTGGCGTCACGAACATTTTCCACTTTTCTACAAAACTTCCCCTTTAAAGACATCCCCTTTAACTGGACGCCCAGGGCCATGGACTGGGTCACTGCACTGTGACCACCCCTTTAAGTAACGCCAACCCAGTACCGAGTACCCCACGGTCCTAGCGGGCGCTCCACATGCAATGTAGGAGAGAAAAAGAAGAGGTGTTTAGTGCCAGAAGGCATGCTGAGGAGACAAAGGCACAGGTGAGCAGTGAGGTGAGTACTATTTTTTTTAACATCCTATGTTTGTTACCCTCTGGATTTTGGAGAGCTGGTAGAGCATAATAAAGAACAATTAATTTGCAGACAATAACTTTGCTGCAAATTGAATTTTCCTGTAAAATCTGTGAATCTTGGCAGATTGTCTCATCTCTAGAGCCTAGCCATAGGTGAGCCAGTTCTATATTTAAATAAATACAGATGCCAAATTTATAAAAATCCATAATGAACCTCAAAAATGAGATATTAATACCTCCAAATAGGGAGCTAGTATTAAAAAAAGTAAATGTGCAAAGGCAAAGCAGAGGTGAATCTAGGTTTTCCTGCACTCTACTAATACATTCCAAGTTTCACCATTAGTACATGAATACATTTCCAAATCAATCATCAATACAGAAATACATCACCAGAACCACCATCAGTTCATGAATACATCACAAATCCTACTGCAGCAATCATTTGCAATGTCAGTTCACCCCCATATACAATTGTATTGCATAAACCCACAACTCCCAGTATATGCTTAACAATGATAAGGAGATATTGGAAGTTATTGGTACCAGCCATAATCAGACTACGGACCATGCAGGAACTACACAGCTGTTGAAAGGTAGTCAGTATCATAAATTAACATTTACATGCAGGTATCTTATAGATGACATGTTCTTTGATTGGAGTTGTTTTCTTTCTTTTCTTCTCTGTCTTGTCCAAACCCCAAGATGACTTTTCAAATTCACAATTTGTCTCTGCAGATTTCTCTCTTCACCGGTCTTCTGCAAGATATCCTGATACAGTGTCCTTAAAAATAACAACATTATTCTGAAATATCTGCCCTACACTATGCCCCTGAATAATTGCCCCTCAGAGTGTTACCTGCATAAATATGACCCCCACATGCCTCTTATGGTGCGTAGCACACTGTCCTATCCTTTCCATACATGACCCCCTCTTTACTCTGTCTTCTGCCACTGTGTCTTCACTACAATACCCAGTCTCTATACTTGCCCTGACCCAGAAGAGCCAGCGGTCAGAGCTTCAATTGCACTCGTGCCTGATATACGTGAATGCAATTGACTGTTGGATGTTTTACAGCTTCTCCGAGCCAGTTGTTTGCTTGACAGCCAGCTTGGATAATGGCAAAAACCCACTCCTGAGGAACAGAAAAATGCCGCGGCTTGGGAATAACTTTGTACGGGCACAATAGGGGGCCTGATGGGGTCCCCATGCTGACTGCAGCTGAGTAAATTGCCACTCCTCCCTCCTACCTAGATACGCCTCTGGGGCAATGTAATTGAGTGTAAACAATCAAAATCAAAAGATAAATTAGCAGTTAAAAAATGTGATGCATGCTAGTAATGCTTGAATGATATGCAATCGTATTGCCATTTTTTCATGGAGATATGGGCTGAGGTCTTTTAGTGAATGAGTATTAATGAGTGAGCGTGCTTGGATAAGGTGTTATCCGAGCATGCTCACGTGCTAATAGGGTATTTTCAGCATGCTTGAAAACTATGTTCGATTGGCCACGGCTGCATGTGTTGCCGCTTTCGAACAGCCATGAGGCATGCAGCCACGGCGACTCGACCATAATATTCGAGCACGCCGAAAATACTCTATTAATACCTTATCCAAGCACGTTCGCTCATCACTACTAATGATACTTTGTAAATAGGCAACATAGATAAAAAATGCATACCTATAAGCAATGTTTAAATATGACTCAATCTTTATTATGTCATACAATCAGTAACAAAAATAAAAAAGTAGCACTAATCCTCATCAAAATATTCAATATACAATAGATATAAAATGTGTTAACACAGCATTCCCTTCAACGATACAGTATGTTACCATATAAATTGTGTGGACAGCAATGATTCCCTGAAACTCAAATTTCTTTAAAAAAAAGTGCCAGGTGCATGAATTGTACTTTAATGATATAATGCGTTCCCATAAGGCTAGGGTCCCATGGCCGATATTCTCTCATCCTAGAAAATCAGGCCGATTATTCTAATAACACTCTGATCAGAGATCAGAGTTTGATCAGAGATTGATAATAGTGTGATCTAGGGTTGAGCGAAACGGATCGTTCATTTTCATAAGTCGCCGACTTTTGGCAAAGTCGGCGTCTCATGAAACCCGACCCGATCCCTGTGTGGGGTCGGCCATGCGGTACGCGACTTTCGCGCCAAAGTCGCGTTTCAATGACGCTAAAAGCGCCATTTCTCAGCCAATGAAGGTGGACGCAGAGTGTGGGCAGCGTGATGACATAGATCTCAGTCCCCACCATCTTAGAGAAGGGCATTGCAGTGATTGGCTTGCTTTCTGCGGCGTCACAGGGGCTATAAAGGGGCGTTCCCGCCGACCGCCATCTTACTGCTGCTGATCTGAGCGTAGGGAGAGGTTGCTGCCGCTTCGTCAGAAGCAGGGAGAGCGTTAGGCAGGGTACATTCACCCCCAAACCGCTTGTGCTGTAGCGATTTCCACTGTCCAACACCACCTTTTGTTTGCAGGACAGTGGAAGCTACTTTTTTTTTTCCTCAGCGCTGTAGCTCATTGGGCTGCCCTAGAAGGCTCGCTGATAGCTGCGTTGCTGTGTGTGTACGCCGCTGTGCAAACCAACTGCTTTTTTCAAAGCACAAATCCTGTTGTTCCTTCCTTTCTGCACAGCTATCTTGTGTGTTTGTCCACACTTTTGTGTGCAGCAGTCCTTTTTATAGCTGCCTGCCATACTTTTCTGAGATTACTGCAGGGAGATAAAGATTGGCAAGTCTGCCTCTGTGCCATTGCTGTGTGTGGCATCTGTCTCATTGTGTGCCACCGAAAACCAGTGTGTAATACTGGGCCATTTTTTTTTTCTAAATTCTCCCTGTAAAAAAAAATAATAATAGTGGGAGTCTGGGAGATAAAGATTGGCAAGACTGCCTCTGTGCCATTGCTGTGTGTGGCATCTGTCTCTCATTGTGTGCCACCGAAAACCAGTGTGTAATACTGGGCCATTTTTTTTTTTTCTAAATTCTCCCTGTAAAAAAAAAAATAATTAGTGGGAGATAAAGATTGGCAAGTCTGCCTCTGTGCCATTGCTGTGTGTGGCATCTGTCTCTCATTGTGTGCCACCGAAAACCAGTGTGTAATACTGGGCCATTTTTTTTTTTTCTAAATTCTCCCTGTAAAAAAAAAATAATTAGTGGGAGATAAAGATTGGCAAGTCTGCCTCTGTGCCATTGCTGTGTGTGGCATCTGTCTCTCATTGTGTGCCACCGAAAACCAGTGTATAATAGTGGGCCATTTTTTTTTTTTCTAAATTCTCCCCGTAAAAAAAAAAATAATTAGTGGGAGATAAAGATTGGCAAGTCTGCCTCTGTGCCATTGCTGTGTGTGGCATCTGTCTCTCATTGTGTGCGACCGAAAACCAGTGTGTAATACTGGTCCATTTTTTTTTTTTCTAAATTCTCCTCGTAAAAAAAAAATTATAGTGGGAGTCTGGGAGATAAAGATTGGCAAGTCTGCCTCTGTGCCAGTCCTGTGTGTGGCATCTGTCTCTCATTGTGTGCCACCGAAAACCAGTGTGTAATACTGGGCCATTCTTTTTTTTTTTTCTAAATTCTCCCTGTAAAAAAAAAAATAATTAGTGGGAGATAAAGATTGGCAAGTCTGCCTCTGTGCCATTGCTGTGTGTGGCATCTGTCTCTCATTGTGTGCCACCAAAAACCAGTGTGTAATACTGGGCCATTTTTTTTGGGGGGGGGTAAATTCTCCCTGAAAAAAAAAATAGTGGGAGATTAAGATTGGCATTTCTGCTTGAGTGCCGGTCCTGTGTGTGCCATCTGTCTCAAATTATTGGGGCACAGAAAACCTAGTGTGTAACATTGGGCCTGATTTTCCTTTCAGTGTCAGGCACCTATAAAGGTATATATAAATCCTACAGAAGTTTGAGTTCACCTTATAAGTTGTTTTACAGTAACAAATACCGTTACTTTGGTTACAATGAGGAAGTCTAGTGGAAGAGGTCGTGGCAGTGGGCGGTCATTGTCAGCTGGTAATGATGGCAGTGGTGGTGGAGCATCAGGTGGTCATGGTAAAAGCAGTACAGCACCTAAGTCTCGAGTTGTTGAGCCAGGTTCGTCATCTGGCTACACAAGGCCTCGAATGCTCTCTTTTCTGGGAGTAGGAAAACCACTTTTGAAGCCTGAGCAGGAGGAACAAGTATTGGCTTTCATTGCTGACTCTGCCTCTAGCTCTTTCTCCTCCTCCTCGGAAAGTGCCAAATGTCAGAGCAGTGCATCGTCAGTGGATGCTCCCGGTCAGGAACAAGTCGCTTCCTTGTGTCCTTCACCCAGAACAACAGTGAAGGATGCCTCAGTCGACACAACAGGTTAATCCATGGAGCTCTTTACACATACCGTTCCTGGGTTAGACAGTGAAACAGTTAACAGGCCATGCCCATTAGAAGTTGAATTGGACATGGAGTGCACAGATGCACAGCCACAGCCAGATTACTATGCTGTTCCTTTGACTCAGACCAGAACATTGCAGAATTAAACCAGCGGAGACTATGGTGCCCCGTCACGAATGCTATACCACCGACTTACACGGTGACACAGACGAAGTTGCACACGACATAGAAGAGGAGGTCATAGATGACCCAGTTGTTGACCCCGATTGGCAGCCATTGGGGGAACAGGGTGCAGGCAGCTGTAGTTCTGAAGCGGAGAAGGAGGAGCCACAGCAGGCATCAACATCACAACAGGTTCCATCTGCCGGGCCCGTATCTGGCCAAAAACGCTTGGCAAAACCAAAACCAGTTGGAGGACAGCGTGGCCATCCGGTTAAAGAAGCTCAGTCTGCAATGCCTGAAAAGGTATCCGATAGTAGAAAGAGTGCAGTCTGGCATTTTTTTAAACAACATCCAAATGATCAGCGCAAAGTCATCTGTCAAAAATGTTCAACTACCTTAAGCAGAGGTCAGAATCTTAAAAGTCTAAATACAAGTTGCATGCATAGACATTTATCCACCATGCATTTGCAAGCCTGGACTAACTACCAAACGTCCCTAAAGGTTGCAGCACCCTCGGCCAATGAAGCTAGTCAGCAACGCTACATCCCTTCCCTCCCTGTAAGCTCACCATTTCCCACACCACCTGCAGTATCTGTGCAGCTTTCGTCGCCAGGCCAAAGCAGTCAGGGAATCACCAGGTTCGCAGTAGGAAACACTGCATGTAGGGCACCGGCAAGAATACCATCTCCAACCCTCTCTCAGTCACCCATGTCCACCGGCAGCACCGCTAGTTCCACGATCTCCAGCTCTCCAGTCCAGCTCACCCTACATGAGACTCTTGTTAGGAAAAGGAAGTACTCATCCTCACATCCGCGTATACAGGGTTTGAACGCCCACATTGCTAGACTAATCTCATTAGAGATGATGCCCTACCGGTTAGTTGAAAGCGAAGCTTTCAAAGCGCTGATGGACTACGCTGTATCACGTTACGAGCTACCCAGTCGACACTTCTTTTCTAGAAAAGCCATCCCAGCCCTCCAACAGCATGTTAAAGACCGCATCGTCCATGCACTCAGGCAGTCTGTGACTACAAAGGTGCACCTGACAACAGATGCATGGACCAGTAGGCATGGCCAGGGACGTTACGTGTCCATCACGGCACACTGGGTGAATGTGGTGGATGCAGGGTCCACAGGGGACAGCAATATTGGGACAGTTCTGCCTAGCCCACGGTCAAGGAAAGAGTTGGCTGGACCCCCCTCCTCCTCTTCCTCCTCCTCCTGCAGAAGCGAGAGCTCGTCCACAGACCGCAGTCGCACATCCACTCCATCCGCAGCTGCCACTGTTGCACACCAGGTGTGCCATTATGGGACAGCTAGTGGCAAGCGTCAGCAGGCTGTATTGGCAATGAAGTGTTTGGGTGACAACAGACACACCGCGGAAGTTCTGTCCGAGTTCTTGCAGAAAGAAACTCAGTCATGGCTGGGCACTGTACATCTTGAGGCAGGCAAGGTAGTGAGTGATAACGGAAGGAATTTCATGGCTGCCATAGCCCTTTCCCAACTGAAACACATTCCTTGCCTGGCTCACACCTTAAACCTGGTGGTGCAGTGCTTCCTGAAAAGTTTTCCGGGGTTACCCGACCTGCTCCTCAAAGTGTGCAGAATTTGCTCGCATATCCGCTGTTCGCCCATACACTCCAGCCTTATGCAGAACTATCAGCGGTCTTTGAACCTTCCCCAGCATCGCCTAATCATCGACGTTGCAACAAGGTGGAACTCCACACTGCACATGCTTCAGAGACTGTGCGAACAGAGGCGTGCTGTTATGTATTTGTGGGAGGATACACGGGCAGGCAGTTGGATGGCAGACATGGAGTTGTCAGGTGTGCAGTGGTCGAAGCTACAAGACCTGTGTCAAGTCCTTCAATGTTTTGAGGAATGCACACGGCTGGTTAGTGCAGACAACGCCATAATAAGCATGAGCATCCCCCTAATGCGTCTGCTGATGCAAAGTTTGACGCACATAAAGGAGCAGGCGTCTGCAGCCGAGGAAGAGGAAAGCCTTGATGACAGTCAGCCATTGTCTGGTCAGGGCCGTGTAGAGGACGCGGTAGCGGGCGAAGAGGAGGAGGAGGAGGACGAGGAGGATGATGGGGATGAGTATTTTTTTAATGAGATAGCTTCTCCTGGGCCAACCCGAAATTAGTGGCGTTGCAAGGCTGGGTTCTGTTTTTTTAAGGGAGACAAGTGACGTAGATTTGCCTGTAACTGCCCCTCAAACCAGCACAACCGCAGATTTGACAACTGGAACTTTGGCCCGCATGGCGGATTATGCCTTACGTATCCTCAAAAGGGACCCACGCATTATTAAAATGATGAGCGATGACGATTACTGGTTGGCCTGCATGCTTGACCCTCGCTATGAAGGCAAATTGCAAAATATTATGCCACATGAGAACCTCGAACAAATATTAGCAACCAAACAAGCTACTCTTGTAGACCGTTTGATTCAGGCATTCCCAGCACACAGCGCCGGTGATGGTTCTCACACGAGCTGCAGGGGGCTACAGGGCAGAGGTGTTAGAGGTGCACAAATCAGAAGTGGCGTTGGACAGAGGGGTTTTCTGACCAGGTTGTGGAGCGATTTCGCAATGACCACAGACAGGACAGGTACTGCAGCATCTATTCAAAGTGACAGGAGACAACATTTGTCCAGTATGGTTACTAACTATTTTTCAGCCCTTATCGATGTTCTCCCTCAACCGTCATTCCCATTTGATTACTGGGCATCCAAATTAGACACCTGGCCTGAATTGGCAGAATATGCATTGCAGGAGCTTGCTTGCCCAGCAGCTAGTGTGCTATCAGAAAGAGTATTCAGTGCTGCTGGTTCAATATTAACCAAAAAAAGGACTCGTCTGGCTACCCAAAATGTGGATGATCTAACCTTCATTAAAATGAACCACTCCTGGATTTCAAATTATTTTGCCCCACCTTTCCCGGCTGACACCTAGCTTTCCTATAAAAAGGTCTTGCTTGTGGACTGGTCTTACTGAGTGTTCCAATCTCTTAATTTGCAGCAGCTGTTTGTCCAGCATACGACATGTTTACACCTCCCTCAATGAGAAAACTCCTCCCACGGGGCTGTGGTCTCGCCACTTGGCGCAAGCACCCGTCAGAGTGCCGTTTGTCTGAAGAGGTGGGTGTGCCCGCTTTTGGTCGACGGCACTGCCACTGGGTCCCTCATAGTACAATAAAGTGTCTCTGGCGGTGGTGGCGCGCACCCAACGTCAGACACACCGTTGTAACATGAGTGGCCCTGGGACGGTACCGCCGGCCACAAGAGAGTCCCCGCCCAGCTCAAACTGTGCTCTACCATGTGCAAAATTATCTCGCACAGCTCCACCAATGTTTAGTCTATGCGCTGACATCATTCAATGCCTCGCACTGACAATACCAATTTGTTGACATCTATGATGCTAGTTAACGTAGTCTGGGTCAGTGTCCTATATTGACACCAGTAAATACTTACTGCCAAATTACTTTGTCAGAAACTCAGCAGAT
This sequence comes from Ranitomeya variabilis, assembly GCF_051348905.1. Classification (NCBI taxonomy): domain Eukaryota; kingdom Metazoa; phylum Chordata; class Amphibia; order Anura; family Dendrobatidae; genus Ranitomeya; species Ranitomeya variabilis. The sequence continues at coordinate 272,557,690 of NC_135233.1, read as the reverse complement.
GAGCCCAAAAATAAAAATAGGCTCATGGCAGTTTTAAATAGGTTACATAGATACACAGGCAGCATTGTGGTCAGTGGAGGAGGATTGCAAGTAGGGACCGCAGACAGGCTAATGAAGGCCTAAAATAACTAAAAAAAAACTGCCATGAGCCTATTTTTATTTACTTTAGGCCTTCATTAGCCTGTCTGCGGTCCCTACTTGCAATCCTCCTCCACTGACCACAATGCTGCCTGTGTATCCATGTAACCTATTTAAAACTGCCATGAGCCTATTTTTATTTATTTTAGGCCTTCGTTAGCCTGTCTGCGGTCCCTACTTGCAATCCTCCTCCACTGACCACAATGCTGCCTGTGTATCCATGTAACCTATTTAAAACTGCCATGAGCCTATTTTTATTTATTTTAGGCCTTTGTCAGCCTGTCTGCGGTCCCTACTTGCAATCCTCCTCCACTGACCACAATGCTGCCTGTGTATCCATGTAACCTATTTAAAACTGCCATGAGCCTATTTTTATTTATTTTAGGCCTTCGTTAGCCTGTCTGCGGTCCCTACTTGCAATCCTCCTCCACTGACCTCAATGCTGCCTGTGTATCCATGTAACCTATTTAAAACTGCCTTGAGCCTATTTTTAGTTATTTTAGGCCTTCGTTAGCCTGTCTGCGGTCCCTACTTGCAATCCTCCTCCACTGACCACAATGCTGCCTGTGTATCCATGTAACCTATTTAAAACTGCCTTGAGCATATTTTTAGTTATTTTAGGCCTAGTAAGCCTGTCTGCGGTCCCTCCTTGCAATCCTCCTCCGCTGACCACACCAATGCTGCCCGTGTACCCCTGGAACCTATTTAAAAGTTCATAGAGCCTATTTATATATTTTATTTAATATTAATAAAGCCATGATGGACTACGCTGTACCACGCTACAAGCTAACCAGTCGACACTTCTTTTGCGAGAAAAGCCATCCCAACCCTCCACCAGCATGTAAAAGACCGCATTGTCCATGCACTCTGGCAATCTGTGAGTACAAAGGTGCACCTGACAACAGACGCATGGACCTGTAGGCATGGCCACGGAAGGTTACGTGTCCATTACGGCGCAATGGGTTAATGTGGTGGATGCATGGTCCACAGGGGACAGCCTACTAAGTCTGTCTGCAGTCCCTAATTCAAATTGTCCTCCACTGTCTAAACCTTCTGGCTCTCATTAAGTGTTTTTTTAACCAAAAATTGGTGGTTACGGCCTACTATCGGTGTCTGCTGCTCCCTGGTGTTGACCTCAACTGAATAAATCTGAGCTTCAACCTTCTGGCTCTCATTAAGTGCTGCTTTTTAAAAAACTTGGTGGTTACGGCCTACTAACGGTGTCTGCCGCTCCCTGGTGTCGACCTCAACTGAATAAATCTGAGATTCTACCTTCTGGCTCTCATTAAGTGCTGTTTTTTAAAAAACTTGGTGGTTACGGCCTACTAACGGTGTCTGCCGCTCCCTGGTGTCGACTTCAACTGAATAAATCTGAGCTTCAACCTTCTGGCTCTCATTAAGTGCTGTTTTTTAAAAAACTTGGTGGTTACGGCCTACTAACGGTGTCTGCCGCTCCCTGGTGTTGACCTCAAGTGAATAAATCTGAGCTTCAACCTTCTGGCTCTCATTAAGTGCTTTTTTTTAAAAAAAATTGGTGGTTGGGGCCTAATAACTCTGTTTGCCGCTCCCTGGTGTTGTCCTCAACTGTATAAAGCTGAGCTTCAGTCTTTAGGTTTTCGGCCTAAAGTATCAGATATTAAACTGCATTTGGCCTTCAACTTTGGTTACGGCCTACTAACGGTGCCTGCCGCTCCCTGGTGTCGTCCTCAAGTGAATAAATCTGAGCTTCAACCTTCTGGCTCTCATTAAGTGCTGTTTTTTAAAAAACTTGGTGGTTACGGCCTACTAACGGTGTCTGCCGCTCCCTGGTGTCGTCCTCAAGTGAATAAATCTGAGCTTCAACCTTCTGGCTCTCATTAAGTGCTTTTTTTTAAAAACTTGGTGGTTACGGCCTACTAACGGTGTCTGCCGCTCCCTGGTGTCGACCTCAACTGAATAAATACAAAATTGGTGGTTGGGGCCTAATAACTCTGTTTGCCGCTCCCTGGTGTTGTCCTCAACTGTATAAAGCTGAGCTTCAGTCTTTAGGCTTTTGGCCTATAGTAGCAGATATTAAACTGCATTTGGCCTACTAGTGTGGTTGGGCCCTTAAAACAGTGTCTGCTGCTCCTGGGTTTGCTACTCCACTGAACAAAGCAATGCCGCCTGTTTAGTCCTGTTACCAATTTTGAACTGCATTTAGCCTACTTTATTCTTTGGCCCTATATCTGTGTTTCCTCCTCATCCTGCCCATTGCCCAGCCACTGCTAGATGAGTCTGCTGGTACATTGACCTAGACCACTACATTCCCCTTGCACTCTACACAGCCAGAATCTGACCCTGCTGAAAGTAAGGTTCCCCTTCCCGCATGTTATACCACCTTACACAGGGACAAAGAGGAAGGTGCAGATGAAAGTGCAGGTTCCCTCATCAGGTGGGGGGGCATACTCGTTGGCGACGTCACTGGCACAGGGCCCCTCAGAGTACGCCAAAGTGTTGCTGCTGGTGGGAGGCGCCCCCGCCGTGCAAACACACCGCTGTACTTTGAGGGGCCCTGTGCCAGTGCCAATGCCAACGAGTGGGCCCCCCCTGCTTGCTTAGGATCACAGCACTTGCAAACTTGACATACTTACCTCTCACTGCTCCACCGCTGTGACGTAGTCCACGTTTTCTGGGCCCACTAAAACCTTGAACCAGCCCTACCCCCCACAACTTTTGCCAAATGACCCCCAATTTCCAATGCCCAACTATTATTATAAAGTTAATTAAGATTGACAAGCTTCAGAAACAAGAATGGATGTTTTTGGCATTAAAATGGGCACTGTAGGTGTTTTCCTGGCCTCCACTCACTGCCGACTATGCTTCCCCATTGACTTGCATTGGGTTTCGTGTTTCGGTCGATCCCCGACTTTTAGCGATAATCGGCCGACTGCACTCGACTCGACTCTGGACAAAGTCGGGTTTCGCAAAACCCAACTCGATCTTAAAAAAATGAAAGTCGCTCAACCCTTGTGTGATCTGATTTTCTCCAATGTAGGGAATTAAAAAAAACATTCTCAATCTTCTCCATTCTGTCAGTCTGTGAAAATTGAACTGCATTTGGATGTCATCCTAGTGCAGTCTGATTTTTTCCACAGAACCATAGACATGAATGGCCGATGCAATCCTAATCGGATGCAACTCATACATGCTGTGATTTTTTTTCCTCTGATCGACTCATTTCAACGAAAAAATCTGACGTGCATGCTCCCAAAGACTAACATGGGGATGAGTGCTATCTGCCAAAATGACAGCTAGCACTTGTCCAATTTTGAAACTTGTGTGCATGAGCCCTAACGAACTGTAATATATACATTTACCTGTATCAATTGCACCTGTTTGAACTTGTTTCTTGAATAAAAGATACCTGTCACCACACTCAATCAATCACACTCCAACCTCTCCATCATTGCCAAAACCAAAGAGCTGTCTAAGGACACCAGGGACAAAATTGTAGACCTGCACAAGGCTGGGATGGGATACAGGACAATAGGCAAGCAGATTGGTAAGAAAGCAACCACTGTTGGCACAATGATTAGAAATAGAAGAAACACAAAATTACTGTCAATCTTTCCTGGTCTTGTGCTCCATGGAAGATCTCCCCACATGGGGTAAGGATGATTCTGAGAAAGGTCAGGAATCAACCAAGAACTACATGGGAGGACTAGGTCAATGACCTGAAGAGAGCTGGGACCACAATCTCAAACATTATCGTTAGTAACACACTACACCATCATGGATTAAAATCCTGCAGGGCATGCAAGGTCTCCCTGCTCACGCCAGCCCATGTTCAGGCCCATTTGAAGCTTGCCAATTACCATTAAGGGGGAAGGACATATGGTCAGATGAGTCCAAGAGAGAACTTTTTAGTATCAACTCTACTCGCCGTGTTTGGAGGAAGAAGGATGAGTACAACCCCAAGACCACCGTCCCAACCGTGAAGAATGGTTGGGGAACCATCATGCTTTGCCGATGCTTTTCTGAAAAGGGGACAGGACAAATGCACCATATTGAAGGGTGGATGGACGGGGTCATGTATCACAAGATTTTGGCAAACAACCTTCTTCCCTCAGTAAGAGCATTGAAGATGGCTCAAGGCTGGGTCTTCCAGCATGACAATGACCCAAAACAAACAGTCAGGGCAACTAAGGAGTGGCTCCGTAGGTAGCATTTCAAGGTCCTGGAGTGGCCTAGCCAGTCTCCAGACCTGAACCCAATAGAAAATCTTTGAAACAAGCTGAAACTCAATGTTTCCCAGTGACAGTCCCAAAACCTGAAAGATTTAAAGAAGATTTGTATGGAGGAGTGGGTCAAAACCCCTGCCTGGTGCAGTCTGTGCGAACTTGGCCAAGAACTACAGGAAATATCTGTCCACTGTAGTTGCAAACAAAGGTTTCTGCACCAAATATTAAGTTCTGTTTTTCTATTGCATCAAAAATATTTCATGCAATAAAATGCAAATTAATTATGTAAAAATCAAATAATGTGATTTTCTGGTCTTTATTTTTACATTCTGTCTCTCACGGTGGAAGTGTTTCTATGATAAAAATTACAGACCTCTCCATTCTTTGTAGGTGGGAAAACTTGAAAAATTGGCTGTGTATGAAATACTTATTTTCCCCACTGTAGTAATAGTGCAGCCTGAAACCTCATATATAGTAGTAATGTCCAACTCCCTCACATTTAGTAGTTATGCCTCCAGCAACCTGCAAAGAGTAATATTGCCAGTAAAACCTCATATATAGTAATAATGTCTCCTGAGTCACGTCATATACTGCAGTAATGTCCCCTGAGCCCCCCTACATACGATATTAATGTCCCAAGTCACCATACATTCATTATAAATTGTCCATGGGTATACCCCATGTATAGCATAATGGAATCTTAGTCTCCTCAACATATACTAACAATGGATCCTCAGTGCCCCCATGTATAGTGATATTTTAATAATAATAATAATAATAATAATAATAATTTTATTTATATAGCGCCAACATATTCCACAGCGCTTTACAAATTATAGAGGGGACTTGTACAGACAATAGACATTACAGCATAACAATAAACACAGATCAAAACAGATACCAAGAGGAGTGAGGGCCCTGCTCGCAAGCTTACAATCTATGAGGAAAAGGGGAGACACGAGAGGTGGATAGTAACAATTGCTTTCGTTGTTCGGCCAAACCATAGTGTAAGGCTCGGGTGTTCATGTAAAGCTGCATGAACCAGTTAACTGCCTAAGTATGTAACAGTACAGACACAGAGGGCTATTAACTGCACAAAGTGTATGAGAACATGATGCGAGGAACCTGATTATGTTTTTTTTTTATTTTTTTTTAATTTTAATAGGCCACACAGGGATAGTTATGTTAATGCGTTGAGGCGGTAGGCCAGTCTGAACAAATGCGTTTTTAGGGCACGCTTAAAACTGTGGGGATTGGGGATTAATCGTATTAACCTAGGTAGTGCATTCCAAAGAATCGGCGCAGCACGTGTAAAGTCTTGGAGACGGGAGTGGGAGGTTCTGATTATTGAGGATGCTAACCTGAGGTCATTAGCGGAGCGGAGGGCACGGGTAGGGTGGTAGACTGAGACCAGAGAGGAGATGTAGGGTGGTGCTGAGCCATGGAGTGCTTTGTGGATGAGGGTAGTAGTTTTGTACTGGATTTTACCCTGAGTCCCCACCAAATACAGTAATAGTGGACCCTGAATACTATCATGTATAGTATTAATGGCTCCCGAATCCCTCAACATACTGTACACTAATAATGCCCCTGAGTTTGCACCACATATACTAATAATGCTATTTAAGTTCCCCCACAAAAAATAATAGTGCTGTAGAATTTTTTTTTTTAACTCATCTATCATTATCCTGGTGAGTCCGCCGGCACAGTCAGCCTCCGGGAGCAGACAAAGTAGTAAAAATTCAAAAAATTCCTAGAGCTTGTAGAATTTCAAAAGACGCGGTGTGTGAAGGGATTCTTACATTTTAAAAACCTTTTACAATTTTATGTGATTGATTCTACCAGTACATGAAACAGATAAAAAAAATATTCCATGAAGAACCCATCTGGTAAGAGCTTGCAGGCGAAAGTAAATTGCTCTACTCATCTTCAACTTGACCGTAGTTTCAGCTAATATAATAGCACACTCACATCAAGAGATGCATTATTCCACAGGAATATATTGCTTGATCATTTGTCCGTATGAATAGAAGTCCTGTAGTTATCCATTTTGGAAAGAGTAGTCTTTCCAGTCATTCAGAAAGGTATTGACAATGATGAAAGAAACAATGATGCAGAATGGGCCGCCAGTGGAAAAGGCAAATATAACGTATCAAGATCACGTATTGTAATTAGTGTTGAGCGATACTTTCCGATATCGGAAAGTATCGGTATCGGAAAGTATCGGCCGATACCGTCAAAATATCGGATCCAATCCGATACCGATACCCGATCCCAATGCAAGTCAATGGGACGAAAATATCGGAATTAAAATAAACCCTTTATAAACTTGTAGGTTCATTCTACATGAAGGAAAACAACTAAGAATAATGTAGGATGTATTGGGGGACGTGGCGGAGATATTAAAGGGACAGAGGTTTAGCCCAATGTAATAGAATAGCAGGATTTTTAATTTTTTTTTTTGAAGTTTGGCGTTAGAAAGAATTTGACTATGTTATTTTTTTTTTTTTTTATGTCAGATATTGATGTTTCACTACTTCCACGCCCTTCACCTTCTTTTTTACTTCTCCCACGCTTTCTTCTTAATTATCCTCATCATCAGCTTCTTTGACATCAACTTCTTCACCTTATTCATCTTCTTCTTCATCTTCTACCTATTATTTTTTGGGTTACATTGTTCATATTCTTTTTATTTTACTATTATCTTCATCATATTCAACTTCTTCATCATATTCTTATTTGTGACAGGCATTCCCGTAGTTGTTATCTATAAAAGTTTGAAGATTACACCTTCCGTTCTGCCTGTCACAAACCAGTTACATTTGTCCGCGTTCAGTTTGGCCTGCAGCATCAGGCTTTATCCAGGGGCACCACGAGGAGGAACGGACTCACCCCCATACACTGCTTAGTCTTCTTCTGCTTATAATTTACATAATATTTTTTTGCTCTGATATTTTGTGTTATGCTTAATGTCCTTCTGCTCTTTGTTCTGCAGCCTCTTGTTCTTCTGCTTCTCGGTCTTCCAGGTCGTCGTCGTCTCCAGGGTCGTCGTCTCCGGGGTCGTCGTCATCGGGGTGGTCTCCGGGGTCGTCGTCATCGGGGTGGTCTTCAGGGTCATCGTCTCCAGGGTCGTCGTCATCACGGTGGTTGTCGTCTCTGGTGTCGTCGTCATCTTAGGGGTGTTCTTCCGGGTCATCGTGTTTAGTCTCTTGAACTTGGAAATGTAGCAGAAGGTACAAGAAGGCTGAGAAAATGCCGAGAACCAGCTGATGGAACTGGAACTCGGATGGCTACCCGAAGGTCCAAGAGCCAATGGAACTACCGAGGACCAGCTGACGTTACTGGAACCCGGTTACTAAGCAGGAGGTACCCGTGCCTGAAAGCACTACCAAGGACCACCTGACGTTGGTGGAACTCGGATACCCAGAGGGAGGCACCTAAGCCAAAGGCTCTGCCCGGAACCAGCTGACGGTACTGGAACCAGGATGGGGAGCAGAAGGTACAAGAGCAAGTGTCTGCGTGGCTTTTGCAGGACACGATGCCGGCTGCACAGCAGGGGAACAGCTGGCGGTGCTGGACCCCACTGACACATTGGCGAGGTGTTTTTCTCTGTGCAGCTAGCACATCTGGGCCCCAACTGGCGGTGTGTTAGAGCCCAGGGTCAGCAGGAGGAGGAGCAGGAGGAGGAGGAGCAGGGGGAGGGGAGTGTAGGCCGAAGCCTGCACTGGCGGCAGCTTTGGGTGTGTTGTGTCTGCGTGGCTTTTGCAGGACACGTTGCCGGCTACACAGCAGGGGAACAGCTGGCGGTGCTGGACCCCACTGACACATTGGCGAGGTGTTTGGCTCTGTGCAGCCAGCACTTCCGGACAGCAACTAGCGTTGTTGGAGCCCGGGCTCTGCAGGTGGAGCAGAGTGTAGGCCGAAGCCTACTTGAACCGATTTCAAAGGTCACCTTTAACCCCCCCTCAGGGGTTAGAAAGTAGAAGAGCCACAGCTTATGCAGCAGTAGTGCTGCACAAGTCAAAGGTTGCTCTTTTAATTTTTCTCCTTGCACACGCTGAATGAAACACGTATAACATTTAGCCCTTTATACAGTCAAACTGTGTAATGGAGGCGAGAGTTCCCTTTGTAATGAGACGCAGCACAGGTGTCAAGAATCCCACCTTGGTGCTGGGTGCAGCCTCCCGAGCGTTGTTATTTGCTGTACAGGAGTCTGCGCTGTCGTGTTATCCCCTGGCCTAGCGCCGTTAGCGCTGCCCATCTTCTGGCATCATGTAATGTCGGCCGGTGCGGTTCGCGATGACCATGAATCCCAGCCCCGCAGTGTCTTAACATTGTTAAAACACTGCGGGGCTGGGATTCAGGGCCTGGCGCAGCACATATGTTGGCCTCTCACACTCGGGTCCTTACACCCGCTTCAGACTGTGCGGCGTCATCTGATCCCTTATCGCATGCCACGGCCATGAAGCCGCACAGTCCGAAGAAGGCGGAAGGAGAGGAGGGACAGGCGAACTGATGCACTGATCCTGCCCATCAATCACACCCTCGCAGTCCCAATAAATAAGACACCGAGGGGCGTTGTGTGGGTCAGGGCGGCCGCAGAGGCGCAGGCAGCCAAACAATGATGCCAGAAGACGGGCAGCGCTACCAAGGGGGTTGCAGCGTGTCATTACAAAGGAAAGTCACACCACCGGGACGGTTAAATGGTCACACAGAGGACACATTGCAGACGTGTTTTCAGTTCCACATGTGCGAGGAGAATACGTTTCTGAGCCACCTTGCACACATGCAGCATTACCGCTGTACAAGGTGGCTGGATAACGTAAAAACGCCTGGGGGAGGGGGGACAGGTTCCCTTCAATTTCAGTTCTTGTGTCTGCGTGGCTTTTGCAGGACACGTTGCCGGCTGCACAGCAGGGGAACAGCTGGCGGTGCTGGACCCCACTGACACATTGGCTGGTGTTTTTCTCTGTGCAGCTAGCACATCTGGGCAAAAACTGGCGGTGTGTTAGAGCCCAGGGACAGCAGGAGGAGGAGCAGGAGGAGGAGGAGCAGGGGGAGGGGAGTGTAGGCCGAAGCCTGCACTGGCGGCAGCTTTGGGTGTGTTGTGTCTGCGTGGCTTTTGCAGGACACGTTGCCGGCTACACAGCAGGGGAACAGCTGGCGGTGCTGGACCCCACTGACACATTGGCGAGGTGTTTGGCTCTGTGCAGCCAGCACTTCCGGACAGCAACTAGCGTTGTTGGAGCCCGGGCTCTGCAGGTGGAGCAGAGTGTAGGCCGAAGCCTACTTGAACCGATTTCAAAGGTCACCTTTAACCCCCCCTCAGGGGTTAGAAAGTAGAAGAGCCACAGCTTATGCAGCAGTAGTGCTGCACAAGTCAAAGGTTGCTCTTTTAATTTTTCTCCTTGCACACGCTGAATGAAACACGTATAACATTTAGCCCTTTATACAGTCAAACTGTGTAATGGAGGCGAGAGTTCCCTTTGTAATGAGACGCAGCACAGGTGTCAAGAATCCCACCTTGGTGCTGGGTGCAGCCTCCCGAGCGTTGTTATTTGCTGTACAGGAGTCTGCGCTGTCGTGTTATCCCCTGGCCTAGCGCCGTTAGCGCTGCCCATCTTCTGGCATCATGTAATGTCGGCCGGTGCGGTTCGCGATGACCATGAATCCCAGCCCCGCAGTGTCTTAACATTGTTAAAACACTGCGGGGCTGGGATTCAGGGCCTGGCGCAGCACATATGTTGGCCTCTCACACTCGGGTCCTTACACCCGCTTCAGACTGTGCGGCGTCATCTGATCCCTTATCGCATGCCACGGCCATGAAGCCGCACAGTCCGAAGAAGGCGGAAGGAGAGGAGGGACAGGCGAACTGATGCACTGATCCTGCCCATCAATCACACCCTCGCAGTCCCAATAAATAAGACACCGAGGGGCGTTGTGTGGGTCAGGGCGGCCGCAGAGGCGCAGGCAGCCAAACAATGATGCCAGAAGACGGGCAGCGCTACCAAGGGGGTTGCAGCGTGTCATTACAAAGGAAAGTCACACCACCGGGACGGTTAAATGGTCACACAGAGGACACATTGCAGACGTGTTTTCAGTTCCACATGTGCGAGGAGAATACGTTTCTGAGCCACCTTGCACACATGCAGCATTACCGCTGTACAAGGTGGCTGGATAACGTAAAAACGCCTGGGGGAGGGGGGACAGGTTCCCTTCAATTTCAGTTCTTGTGTCTGCGTGGCTTTTGCAGGACACGTTGCCGGCTGCACAGCAGGGGAACAGCTGGCGGTGCTGGACCCCACTGACACATTGGCTGGTGTTTTTCTCTGTGCAGCTAGCACATCTGGGCAAAAACTGGCGGTGTGTTAGAGCCCAGGGACAGCAGGAGGAGGAGCAGGAGGAGGAGGAGCAGGGGGAGGGGAGTGTAGGCCGAAGCCTGCACTGGCGGCAGCTTTGGGTGTGTTGTGTCTGCGTGGCTTTTGCAGGACACGTTGCCGGCTACACAGCAGGGGAACAGCTGGCGGTGCTGGACCCCACTGACACATTGGCGAGGTGTTTGGCTCTGTGCAGCCAGCACTTCCGGACAGCAACTAGCGTTGTTGGAGCCCGGGCTCTGCAGGTGGAGCAGAGTGTAGGCCGAAGCCTACTTGAACCGATTTCAAAGGTCACCTTTAACCCCCCCTCAGGGGTTAGAAAGTAGAAGAGCCACAGCTTATGCAGCAGTAGTGCTGCACAAGTCAAAGGTTGCTCTTTTAATTTTTCTCCTTGCACACGCTGAATGAAACACGTATAACATTTAGCCCTTTATACAGTCAAACTGTGTAATGGAGGCGAGAGTTCCCTTTGTAATGAGACGCAGCACAGGTGTCAAGAATCCCACCTTGGTGCTGGGTGCAGCCTCCCGAGCGTTGTTATTTGCTGTACAGGAGTCTGCGCTGTCGTGTTATCCCCTGGCCTAGCGCCGTTAGCGCTGCCCATCTTCTGGCATCATGTAATGTCGGCCGGTGCGGTTCGCGATGACCATGAATCCCAGCCCCGCAGTGTCTTAACATTGTTAAAACACTGCGGGGCTGGGATTCAGGGCCTGGCGCAGCACATATGTTGGCCTCTCACACTCGGGTCCTTACACCCGCTTCAGACTGTGCGGCGTCATCTGATCCCTTATCGCATGCCACGGCCATGAAGCCGCACAGTCCGAAGAAGGCGGAAGGAGAGGAGGGACAGGCGAACTGATGCACTGATCCTGCCCATCAATCACACCCTCGCAGTCCCAATAAATAAGACACCGAGGGGCGTTGTGTGGGTCAGGGCGGCCGCAGAGGCGCAGCCAGCCAAACAATGATGCCAGAAGACGGGCAGCGTTACCAAGGAGCTTGTTGCGTGTGTCAATACAAAGTCAAATCACACCTGAGGGACGTTTTAATGGTCACAGAGGACACATTTTTGACGTGTTCACTTCAACATGGGCAAGGAGAATAAGTTTCTGAGCCACCTTGAACACATGCAGCATTACTGCTGTTCAAGGTAGCTGTAAAACATAGAAACACCTGGGGGAGGGGGGACAGGTTCCCTTCAATTTCAGTTCTTGTGTCTGCGTGGCGGTTGCAGGACACGTTGCCGGCTACACAGCAGGGGAACAGCTGGCGGTGCTGAACCCCACCGACACATTGGCTGGTGTTTTTCTCTGTGCAGCTAGCACATCTGGGCAAAAACTGGCGGTGTTAGAGCCCAGGGTCAGCAGGAGGAGCAGGGGGAGCGGAGTGTAGGCCGAAGCCTGCACTCGAGCAAGTTGAAAGGAAACCTTTAACCCCCCCCCCCCCCAGGCGTTTGTAGCTGAAAGAGCCATTGTGTACAGCACTAATGCTGGAAAAGGTAAACTTAGCTCTTTTAATTATGGTCCTTGTACATGCGGAACCAAACATTTATGAAATGTGTCTCCTCACAGCGTTAAACCGTCCGGTAGGTGGAACTTTCCTTTGTCGTGTGACGCAGCACAGCCATCATTTTTACCCCCTTGGCGCCGTGCGCCCCCTCCTCAGCGTTGTTTGAATCTGTCCCGGAGCCTGCGCTGTTAGGTTAGCCCTTGGCCATGCACACATGTTGCGCTGCCCATCTTCTGACCTCATTTGGTGTCAGGCTGGCTGCGCCTGTGCGGGTGCGCTGGCCGAGATCCCGCCTCGCAGTGTCGTCTAATGTAATCCCACCGCGGGCCTGTGATCCGTGCCCGTGCGCAGTGCATATCCTCTCCTCTCACTCCCCTCCCTACGGCTTTTTCAGACTGTGCGGTGTCACGGCCGTGGCATGCTATTAGGGACCAGCTGACATCGCACAGTCTGAAGAAGCCGTAGGGAGGGGAGTGAGAGGAGAGGATATGCACTGCGCACGGGCACGGATCACAGGCCCGCGGTGGGATTACATTAGACGACACTGCGAGGCGGGATCTCGGCCAGCGCACCCGCACAGGCGCAGCCAGCCTGACACCAAATGAGGTCAGAAGACGGGCAGCGCAACATGTGTGCATGGCCAAGGGCTAACCTAACAGCGCAGGCTCCGGGACAGATTCAAACAACGCTGAGGAGGGGGCGCACGGCGCCAAGGGGGTAAAAATGATGGCTGTGCTGCGTCACACGACAAAGGAAAGTTCCACCTACCGGACGGTTTAACGCTGTGTGGGGACACATTTCATAAGTGTTAGGTTCAGCATGTGCAAGGAGCATCACGAAAAGAGGCACTTTTTCCCTTTGCATTATTACTGCTGCACAAGGTGGCTCCTTCAGTAACAAACGCCTGGGGGGGGGGGGGGTCAGGTTCCCTTACATTTAACTTGTTGTGTCTGCGTGGCGGTCGCAGTACACGTTGCCGTATACACAGCAGGGGAACAGCTGGCGGTGCTGAACCCCACTAACACATTGGCGAGGTGTTTGGCTCTGTGCGTACAGCACTTCTGGACGGCAACTAGCGGTGTTGGAGCCCAGGGACAGGTGGAGGAGGAGGAGGTTGGAGGAGGTTGGAGGAGGTAGGAGGGATTGCCACACACACAGCAGGGGAACAGCTGACGTTACTGAACCCCAATAACAGAGGAGGGACTGTTGACTGTGCGTACAGCACTTCTGGACGGCAACTGGCGGTGTTGGAGCCCAGGGACAGGTGGAGGAGGAGGAGGTAGGAGGAGGTAGGAGGGATTGCCACACACACAGCAGGGGAACAGCTGACGTTACTGAACCCCAATAACAGAGGAGCGACTGTTGACTGTGCGTACAGCACTTCTGGACGGCAACTGGCGGTGTTGGAGCCCAGGGACAGGTGGAGGAGGAGGAGGTTGGAGGAGGTAGGAGGGATTGCCACACACACAGCAGGGGAACAGCTGACGTTACTGAACCCCAATAACAGAGGAGGGACTGTTGACTGTGCGTACAGCACTTCTGGACGGCAACTGGCGGTGTTGGAGCCCAGGGACAGGTGGAGGAGGAGGAGGTTGGAGGAGGTAGGAGGGATTGCCACACACACAGCAGGGGAACAGCTGACGTTACTGAACCCCAATAACAGAGGAGGGACTGTTGACTGTGCGTACAGCACTTCTGGACGGCAACTGGCGGTGTTGGAGCCCAGGGACAGGTGGAGGAGGAGGAGGTTGGAGGAGGTAGGAGGGATTGCCACACACACAGCAGGGGAACAGCTGACGTTACTGAACCCCAATAACAGAGGAGCGACTGTTGACTGTGCGTACAGCACTTCTGGACGGCAACTGGCGGTGTTGGAGCCCAGGGACAGGTGGAGGAGGAGGAGGTTGGAGGAGGTAGGAGGGATTGCCACACACACAGCAGGGGAACAGCTGACGTTACTGAACCCCAATAACAGAGGAGGGACTGTTGACTGTGCGTACAGCACTTCTGGACGGCAACTGGCGGTGTTGGAGCCCAGGGACAGGTGGAGGAGGAGGAGGTTGGAGGAGGTAGGAGGGATTGCCACACACACAGCAGGGGAACAGCTGACGTTACTGAACCCCAATAACAGAGGAGGGACTGTTGACTGTGCGTACAGCACTTCTGGACGGCAACTGGCGGTGTTGGAGCCCAGGGACAGGTGGAGGAGGAGGAGGTTGGAGGAGGTAGGAGGGATTGCCACACACACAGCAGGGGAACAGCTGACGTTACTGAACCCCAATAACAGAGGAGGGACTGTTGACTGTGCGTACAGCACTTCTGGACGGCAACTGGCGGTGTTGGAGCCCAGGGACAGGTGGAGGAGGAGGAGGTTGGAGGAGGTAGGAGGGATTGCCACACACACGGCAGGGGAACAGCTGACGTTACTGAACCCCAATAACAGAGGAGGGACTGTTGACTGTGCGTACAGCACTTCTGGACGGCAACTGGCGGTGTTGGAGCCCAGGGACAGGTGGAGGAGGAGGAGGTTGGAGGAGGTAGGAGGGATTGCCACACACACAGCAGGGGAACAGCTGACGTTACTGAACCCCAATAACAGAGGAGCGACTGTTGACTGTGCGTACAGCACTTCTGGACGGCAACTGGCGGTGTTGGAGCCCAGGGACAGGTGGAGGAGGAGGAGGTTGGAGGAGGTAGGAGGGATTGCCACACACACAGCAGGGGAACAGCTGACGTTACTGAACCCCAATAACAGAGGAGCGACTGTTGGGACTGTGCGTACAGCACTACCAGGCAACAACTAGCGGTGTTGGAGCCCAGGGACAGGTGGAAAAGCAGAGGAACACAATGTAGGCCGAAGCCTGAGAAAGTCGAAAGGGAACCTTTAACCCCCCCCCAAGGCGTTTGTAGCTGAAAGAGCCAGCTTGTGCAGCACAAAAGATGCAAAAGGAAAAGGTGGCTCTTTTCATCATGCTCCTTGCAAACACAGAACTAAACACTTATAAAATGTGTCCCCTGCAACCGTAAAACCGTCCCGGAGGTGGGACTTTCCTTCGTAATGTGACGCAGCCCAGCCGTCATTCCTACCCCCCCGGCGCCGCGCACCGGCTCCTCAGCGTTGTTTTATTCCGTCCAGGAGCCTGCGCTGTTATGTTATCCCGTGGCCAGGCACACTTAGCGCTGCCCGTGTTCTGGCATCATTTGGTGTCTGGATGGCTGCGCCTGTGCGGCCGCGCTGGCAGAGAGCCCGCCTCGCAGTGTCTTCTGATTTAATCCCACTGGGGGCCTGGGATCCATGGACATGCGCAGTGCATATCTGAACCTCCACCTCTCACTCATCTCCCTATGGCTTCTTCAGACTGTGCGGTGTCACGGCCGTGGCATGCTGTTAGGGACCAGCTGACACCGAACAGTCTGAAGAAGCCATAGGGAAATGAGTGAGAGGTGGAGGTTCAGATATGCACTGCGCATGTCCATGGATCCCAGGCCCCCAGTGGGATTAAATCAGAAGACACTGCGAGGCGGGCTCTCTGCCAGCGCGGCCGCACAGGCGCAGCCATCCAGACACCAAATGATGCCAGAACACGGGCAGCGCTAAGTGTGCCTGGCCACGGGATAACATAACAGCGCAGGCTCCTGGACGGAATAAAACAACGCTGAGGAGCCGGTGCGCGGCGCCGGGGGGGTAGGAATGACGGCTGGGCTGCGTCACATTACGAAGGAAAGTCCCACCTCCGGGACGGTTTTACGGTATCAGTGGACACATTTTATAAGTGTTAAGTTCTGCGTGTGCAAGGAGCTAAACAAAAATAGCTACCTTTTCCTTGGGCAGCATTACTGCTGCACAAGGTGGCTCTTTCAGTAACAAACGCCTTGGGGGGGGGGGACAGATTCCCTTACATT
This sequence comes from Ranitomeya variabilis, assembly GCF_051348905.1. Lineage (NCBI taxonomy): Eukaryota > Metazoa > Chordata > Amphibia > Anura > Dendrobatidae > Ranitomeya > Ranitomeya variabilis. The sequence goes on along the minus strand of NC_135233.1, from coordinate 272,541,561 downwards.
TCAGTTGTTGTGTCAGCGTGGCGGTCGCATGACACATTGCCGGCTACACAGCTGGGGATCAGCTGACGTTACTGAAACCCAATAACACTGGGTCGTATGTTTTGACTGTGCAGACGGCACGTCTGAGCCTCAACTGGCGGTGTTGGAGCCCAGGAATTTAAGTTCAGGTGGTAGAAAGATGAACACAACAGGAGACCTGGATAACGTATACAGTGACCTAATTATTCAATCAGGAGGAGGAGTGGCAAATTCCGGCGAGATCCAGGCCTTGTTCATTTTCAGGAAAGTAAGCCGGTCAACGTTATCGGAGGATAGTCGCATGCGACGGTCAGTTAGTACACCACCTGCAGCACTAAAGACACGTTCCGATAATACACTGGCCGCAGGGCAAGACAGCACCTCCAATGCATACTGGCTTAGCTCTGGCCATGTATCCAGCTTTGAGACCCAAAACTTGAAAGGGGAAGAGCCGTCTGGGAGTACAGCAAGAGGGCAAGACATGTAGTCTGTCACCATCTGACGGAACCGTTGCCTCCTGCTGACTGGAGCCGTCTGTGATGGTGTAGACTTTTGTGGCGGGCACAGAAAACTGTGCCACAGTTCGGCCATACTGGTCTTGCCTTGGGCAGAGGCACTGCTTCTGCTCCCTCTTTGTGCAGAGCCTCCACCACGGCCTGGACGCACTGAGCTGCTTTGGAATGCACTAGCAGCACTTCTCTCAGTTGGAATGGAGAAGATGATGGAATTGACCAGTGTGTCTTGGTACTCCCGCATTTTTCGCTCCCGGTTCAACGGTGTGATGAGGCTTTCTACGTTGTCCCGGTAGCGAGGATCGAGGAGGGTGAACACCCAATAATCAGACATGTTGAGAATATGGGCGATGCGGCGGTCGTTTCTCAGGCACTGCAGCATGTAATCCACCATGTGCTGCAGACTGCCAACTGCCCAAGAAACGCTGTCCCCTGCTGGAGGCGTGATCTCTGCCCGCTCGTCATCACCCCACCCTCGCTGTACACACTGAGTACTGGACAATTGTGTAACTCCCTCCTCTGGACGGATGTCTTCCTCCTCCATTGACTCCTCCTCATCCTCCTCACAAACGGTCCCCTGCCTACGCGTTTGTGAGGAACCACGTGGCGCTGACTGTCCAGAAGATGATGGAAATGGTGAATCCTCATCCTCCACCTCTTCCACAACATCATCCCTTAGCGCTTGCAGTGATTTTTCAAGCAGGCAGATAAGGGGGACAGTCATGCTGACTAGTGCATCATCTGCACTCGCCATCCGCGTGGAATAATCAAAGGGACGCAAAACCTGGCAGACGTCATTCATAGTGGCCCACTCTGTGGTTGTGAAGTCTGTACGGCGCTGACTGCGACTTTTTTGCGCCTGAAGCAGCTGGTACTCCATTACAGCTTGCTGCTGCTCACACAACCGCTCCAACATATGTAACGTGGAATTCCACCTGGTAGGTAGGTCACATATGATGCGATGTTCCGGCAGGCGGTGTCGGCGCTGCAGAGCCGCAATGCGCGCTTTTGCCGTGCTGGAACGCCGCAAGTGAGCACACTCTAGACGGACCTTGTGCAGCAGTGCATCAAGATCCGGATAGTCCCTCAAAAAGCTCTGCACGACCAAATTGAGCACATGTGCCAGACATGGGATGTGAGTGAGGTTGCCGAGGCCCAGAGCTGCCACCAGATTTCGGCCATTATCACACACTACCATGCCTGGCTGGAGATTCGCTGGCACAAACCACACATCGCTCTCCTGCTTGATGGCATTCCAGAGCTCCTGCGCTGTGTGGCTACGATTCCCCAAGAAAATTAATTTCAAGACGGCCTGTTGACGTTTGGCCACGGCTGTGCTCATGTCGGTCGTAACAGGTACACGTTCATCACGGGTCCATGTGGAGGTGGACTGTGACGGCTCCTGCAGCGATGATTCTGAGGAACTGGTGTAAGAGGAGGAGTCAATGCGTACAGAATGGATTCCTGCAATCCTTGGAGTGGGCAGGACACGTCCTGCGCCACTCGCACGGTCTGTACCCGGCTCAACGACATTAACCCAATGGGCAGTGAGGGAAAGGTATCGCCCCTGTCCATGTTGACTGGTCCACGCATCGGTGGTGAGGTGGACCTTGCTACTGACGGCGTTCAGTAGCGCGTGTTTTATGTGTCCCTCCACATGCTTCTGCAGGGCAGGGACGGCTTGCCTGCTGAAGTAAAAGCGGCTGGGCACATTGTACTGTGGGACTGCCAATGACATCAAGTCACGGAAGCTGTCAGTCTCCACCAGCCTGAATGACAGCATTTCCAGTGACAGAAGTTTGGCAATGCCTGCAGTCAGAGCCTGTGCTCGTGGGTGGTTTGACGAGAAAGGCCGCCTTTTCTCCCATGCCTGTACTACCGATGGCTGTAGACTGGGCTGGGAGTGTGTGGATGACTGGGAAAGTGGCGCTGCGGGTGGAATTACAGCGGGTCTCTGGACAACAGGGGCAGAGGTTCTTCCACGGCGATCCTGGGAGGACGCCGAACCAGCTGCGTGTGAGGTAGAGGAAGAGGCAACACGAGCTGAAGAGGTGGTAGCTGCCGCTGTTGGTTGGCCTACCTCTTCAGTGTGTTTTTCTAACTCCGCCGGGTGCCTGTTGCGCACATGTTTCCACATGTTGGAGGTATTGAGGTTGCTGACATTTTTCCCTCTTTTGACTTTTTGATGACACACGTTGCATCTGACATAGCAAATGTCATCTGCAACTGTGTCAAAAAAGGACCAGGCACTGCAAGTCTTGGGAGCGCCCTTTTTGGCTTTTGGAAGAGACATGCTCCTAACGGGTGCCAAAGCGGAGGCTGCAGGATCCGCAGTCTTCCCCCTCCCTCTCCCTCTTTGGGCCGTACGGGGAATCTCTTCCTCAGAGCTGCTCCCACCACCTTCCTGTCCCTCACGCCAAGATGGGTCGAGGACCTCATCATCTACACTACCCTCTGCCCCCAACTGCTCCTCCTGGGTAGTCTCAGCAGCAGAGCACGCACCAGTAAGTGGCACCTGAGTGTCATCATCAGCTGATGCGGCCTGCGATGTGGTGACCGGAGCCACTGGCCCACCCGCCTCTTCAGAGGAAGACAGAAAAAGCTGTTGGGCATCACTGCACCCTGCCTCTTCTTCCATTTCTCCAATGCTGCTTGGCTGGCCCCCTGTTTCCAAGCCAAGAGATTCAGAGAACAGAAGTAGAGACGGCTCCTGTCCTGGGCTCTCTGTCTGCCTGGGCAATTTGGCAGGTGGTGAAGAGACAGATGGCTGCTCTCCAGTGCTCTGTGTCTGAGAGGATGTGGCACTAATGGAAGTTGATGCATTAGCTGCCATCCATCCGACAACAGCTTCAATTTGTTCTTCACGCAGCAGCGGTGTACGGCGCTCGGACACAAAGCTTCGCATGAACGACTGTTGCCTGGTGAAAGTGGGTGCTGATGAGTCACCGGTGCCCGCAGCAGGCACAGAATCCCCACGTCCCCTCCCTGCTCCGCGACGGCTCCCACGCCCCCGTGCCTTACTCACTGCCTTCTTCATCTTGGTTGACTGATAAAGATAAGCAGAAAAGTACTAACGGATTTGTGTGCTTATTCCTGAGCAACTCCTCCTAACAGGTATAAGAAGCACTAATTATCTAAAGTGTGGACTAGACTTTAATATGAGCTAATGTGGCCTACAGAAATGTAAAGTGGTGTAACTGGTGTGTTTGGTGAACTTTATTATTTATTTATTTTTTGGGGGCTGAACTGACAACAGATAGAGCTGCAGTCACACGGAGACCGTGCAGACAGACGTAAACGGCGCTACAAGGCCCAAAAACCCTCCTCTACTTTATCCTATGTAGTGTTTTTCCACAAATTAGCTGGAGACGGGTGGAAAGACACTAATAGGATTTTTTTGAATAAATTAGCAGCAGACTACACTATTTGGAAAAAAAAGAAAATTGATTTGGCGGTATGACGCAGTGAAAAACCCTGAGCTGGAGACAACCAGGCTATAGCTGCTCACAGATTACAGGGCGAGCTGCAGTCACACGGAGACCGTGCAGACAGCCGTAAACGGCGCTGCAAGGCCCAAAAACCCTCCTCTACTTTATCCTATGTAGTGTTTTTCCACAAATTAGCTGGAGACGGGTGGAAAGACACTAATAGGATTTTTTTAAATTAATTAGCAGCAGACTACACTACTTTGAAAAAAAAGAAAATTGATTTGGCGGTATGACGCAGTGAAAAACCCTGAGCTGGAGACAACCAGGCTACAGCTGCTCACAGATTACAGGGCGAGCTGCAGTCACACGGAGACCGTGCAGACAGCCGTAAACGGCGCTGCAAGGCCCAAAAACCCTCCTCTACTTTATCCTATGTAGTGTTTTTCCACAAATTAGCTGGAGACGGGTGGAAAGACACTAATAGGATTTTTTTAAATTAATTAGCAGCAGACTACACTACTTTGAAAAAAAAGAAAATTGATTTGGCGGTATGACGCAGTGAAAAACCCTGAGCTGGAGACAACCAGGCTACAGCTGCTCACAGATTACAGGGCGAGCTGCAGTCACACGGAGACCGTGCAGACAGCCGTAAACGGCGCTGCAAGGCCCAAAAACCCTCCTCTACTTTATCCTATGTAGTGTTTTTCCACAAATTAGCTGGAGACGGGTGGAAAGACACTAATAGGATTTTTTTGAATTAATTAGCAGCAGACTACACTACTTTGAAAAAAAAGAAAATTGATTTGGCGGTATGACGCAGTGAAAAACCCTGAGCTGGAGACAACCAGGCTACAGCTGCTCACAGATTACAGGGCGAGCTGCAGTCACACGGAGACCGTGCAGACAGCCGTAAACGGCGCTGCAAGGCCCAAAAACCCTCCTCTACTTTATCCTATGTAGTGTTTTTCCACAAATTAGCTGGAGACGGGTGGAAAGACACTAATAGGATTTTTTTGAATAAATTAGCAGCAGACTACACTACTTGGGAAAAAAAAAAAAAAAAGGAACAGTATGAGGCAATGAACCACCCTCCCTGAACTGAATACAACCAACTATGGATGGCCTATGTGGCTGCACTCAGACTGGAGACTGGGCTGCACTCACACACACACACACACAGACCCTGCAGATCGCTGTGAAAACAGCGCTACAAGGCAAAAGCAAGGTGAATAGTAGGTGAACACAGCGGTTGCTAAATTAGCCTTTGGAAAGCACAAAGAAGCAAATCGCTATCTCTAAACTGTCCCTCAGTCAGCAAACAGCGTCCTGTCACTAACTGAATTCACAGCAGAGTGATCGCAAAATGGCACCAGCGACTTTTAAACTGCATCATGACATCATTACACCAGCCAATCACAGCCTTGCCAGTAGTTTCATGCCCTCCATGCTAAACAGGATGTGCCCACACTTGGAATCAATCTCATTGGCTGAATTTCTGCTTTTTGAATCTTAGAACTTCCGATTCCGGTATCCGATACGCGGCAAGTATCGGAATCCCGGTATCGGAATTCCGATACCGCAAGTATCGGCCGATACCCGATACTTGCGGTATCGGAATGCTCAACACTAATTGTAATTTATTATGGCCCTCTACTTTTCACACCTTTTGCTAAAAATATTTTTATTTTACTTTTTACCTTTTATTTTATTTTTTTGCTTTTAACCCCTTAACCTGCCAAGCCAAATTTCACCCTCAAGACCAGGACAAATTTTCCAATTTTTCAATTCTGACCTGAGTCGCTTTATGTGATGATAGCTCTGGAACGCTTCAACGGATCCCACTGATTCTGAGAAACGTTTTTCATGATATACTGTACTTCATGTTGTGTTGGTAACACTTGTTCGATATGACTTGCGTTTATTTGTTAAAAATAGCTGAAATATAATTTTTAATTCTGATGCCCTGAAACCAGAGAGTTATGTCATGCAAAATAGCTAATATAATAACATTTACCACATGTCTACATTACATCAGCATCATTTTTTAACATAATTTTTCTTAGGAAGTTAGAAGGAAGTTAGAAGGGTGAAAATTTAATCAGCAATTTCTAAATTTTCCAACAAAATTTGTATTTTTTTTGTAGTGACCACATCACATTTGAAGTGACTTTGTGGGACCTATATGACAGAGAATACTAAACTGTGACACCATTCTAAAAACTGCACCCTTCAAGGTCCTCAAAACCACATTGAAGAAGTGTATTAACAATTCATGTGCTTCACAGGAATTAATGCCCCATTTTTTCATTTTTTCAAAGATAACAGGTCAAAATTGACACCAAAATTTGTTGTGCTATTTTTTCTGACTACGCCAAAACCCCACTTCTGAACCCCAGTGTGCCTAAACCACATTAAGTGTCTACATGTTTGGCATTACTATAGCAATGAGAGTCCATTTAAATTATGGGTGCATGTCTCCAGAGCCATGAGCTGGGCATAATGTACTGGTCACTACAACGTACTATATTATACTAGGGACTACAAAGGCAGTTTGCAATTTTCAATCAGCAACATACATTGCTGTTTGTTTCTGGAAAACAACAATGGAGTAAAAATTGCCACTACACATGTAGATAAATTCCCAAGGGGGTATAATTTCCAAAATGGGGTCAATTTAAGGTGGATTCTGCTCTTCTAGCATTTAGGGGCTCTATATATGGAGTCTGCAAACTGTTGGAGGAAAATCAGAGCTCCAAGAAGCAAACAGCGCTCTGCCCCTCCCGCCCTATGGCTAAGCAGTACTGTAGAGCCACATGGGGTATTTCCACATTCAGCAGAAATTGTGAGACACATTTTTGTACAATTTCTACCCATTTCTTGAGTGAAAATGTAAAATTTTGGTGGTAAAAACATAGTTATTTTTTCACTGCCCAATGGTATAAAATTTTGTGACACATTCGTGGTGTCAATATGATCACTGCACCCCTAGATGAATTCATTGAGAGTTGTAGTTTGTTAAATGTGGTCACTTATGGAAGGTTCTGCTGTTCTGGCACATCATGGGCTCTCCCAGTGGGTCATGGCACCTGCAAACCATGAGGCTATGTGCACACTTTGCCGATTTTTTACTGCGGATCCGCAGCGGATTTGACCGCTGCGAATCCGCAGCAGTTTCCTATGAGTTTACAGTACAATGTAAACCTATGGGAAACAAAAAACGCTGTGCACATGCTGCAGAAAAAGCCGCGTGGAAACGCTGCAGATTACATTCCGCAGCATGTCACTTCTTTTCTGCGGATTTTCACCTGCTCCAATAGGAAAATGCAGATGAAAATCCGCATAAGAAACTGCAGTAAAAACCGTGATAAATCCGCAGTAAAAACCACAACGGGTTTTCACTGCGGATTTTGGAATTCCGCTGCGGAAAAATCCGCAGTGGAATCCGCAAAGTGTGCACATAGCCTTACAGTAAAATCTGGCGCTCCTTGCCTTCTGAGCTTTGCATTGTGCCTGAAATATATTTCCCGATTATATGTAGGGTATTTGCGCACTCAGGAAAAAATGGACCTCAGTTTGTTGTAAAACAAATTCCAATTAACCCTTGCAAAAATTAAAAATTTTGGGCTAAAACAACATTTTAGCAGTAAAAAAGTAATCATTCTCTCTTCACCGCCAAATGGTATAAAATTCTGTGAGGCACATGCAGTGTCAATATAATCACTGCACCCCTAAATTAATCCATTGGGGGGCATATTTTGTAAAATGAGGAGGGTTTCTGCTGTTCTGGAACCTCAGGAGCTCTGCCAATGTGACACGGCACCCGCAAACCATTTCAGCAAAATCTGAACTTCAATATGGGGCATCTTCCCTTCTTAGCTTTGCACTGTGCTTCAAAAGTAGTTTTAGACCACATATGGGGTATAGTGTGTACTCAGAAGAAATTGCACAGCAACTGCTGTTTAAGCACATCAGGGGTTCTCCAAACGCGATATGACACCCGTAGACCATTCCATAATAGTCTGCATTACAAAACATCAGTCCTTCCTTTCTGAGCCCTGCCGTGTGCCTAAATGGTAGTACCCCCCGACCTGTGTACTCAGCAGAAATAGCAAAATAAATTGTATGGTGCAATTTTATTTTCACAGCCCAAAGTTATAAACTTTTGTCAAGATAAATTCTTTGTTTGGTATTGTTTTGAGAATGGAGTCCCTTGTGTGGGGTTTTGACTATTTAGGAACATCAGGGGCTCTCCAAATGCCACATCGCGTTCAAAAATGTCACATGCCGTTCAAAAAGTCAAATGGAGCTCCTTCCCTTCTGTAGTTTTCCCCCACATATAGAGTATCGCAGAACACAGGAGAAATTGCACTGCAAATTGTATAGTGCATTTTCTCCTGCTACCTTTGTGAAAATAAAAAAATGGGGTTAAAATAACATTTTTTGTAGGAAAAATTTGACTTTTTATTTTCACAGCTCAACTTTATAAACTTTTGTGAAGCACCTGGGGTCCAAGGTGCTCACCGCACATATAGATACATTCCTTGAGGGGTCTATTTTCCAAAATGGGGTCACTTGTCGGGGTGGGCTGTTTAGGCATATCAGGGGCTCTCCAAATGCGACTTGGCATCCAGTATTGATTGCAGACAATTTTGCAGTCAAAAAGTCAAACGGTGTTCCTTCCCTTCCAAGCCTTGCCGTTTGCCCAAACAATAGTTTCCCCCCATATATGGTTATCGGCGTCCTCAGGAGAAATTACACAGCAAATTTTGGTGTCCATTTTCTCCTGTTACCCTTGTGAAAATAAAGAAATTTGGGTCTAAAGTAAAAGTTTTGTGAAAAAAGTTAAATGTTCATTTTTTCCTTGCACGAATTGCAGGGATTACCTAACAAACAGGCAATTCCTGTATGTGTTGCAGCTAGTGTTGAGCATTCCGATACTGCAAGTATCGGGTATCGGCCGATATTTGCTGTATCGGAATTCCGATACCGAGATCCGATACTTTTGTGGTATCGGGAATCGGAATCGGAAGTTCCCAGTGTATGGTTCCCAGGGTCTGAAGGAGAGGAAACTCTCCTTCAGGCCCTGGGATCCATATTACTGTGTAAAATAAAGAATTAAAATAAAAAATATTGATATACTCACCTCTCCGGAGGCCCCTGGACATCACCGCTGGTAACCGGCAGCCTTCTTTGCTTAAAATGAGCGCGTTCAGCACCTTCCATGACGTCACGGCTTCTGATTGGTCGCGTGCCGCTCATGTGACCGCCACGCGACCAATCACAAGCCGTGACGTACTTATCAGGTCCTAAATTCCTAATTCTATGAATTTAGGACCTGAGAATTACGTCACGGCTTGTGATTGGTCGCGTGGCGGTCACATGGGCGGCCGCGACCAATCACAAGCTGTGACATCATCTAAGGCCCTGAACGCGCTCATTCTTAGGAAGGAAGGCTGCCGGAAAGAAGCCGAGGGTGAGTATATTCCTATTAGGTATATACTCACCCTCGGACGCGCCCTGCTTCTTTCCGGCAGCCTTCCTTCTTAAGAATGAGCGCGTTCAGGGCCTTAGATGACGTCACGGCTTGTGATTGGTCGCGGCCGCCCATGTGACCGCTCACGCGACCAATCACAAGCCGTGACATAATTCTCAGGTCCTAAATTCCTAGAATTAGGAATTTAGGTCCTGAGAATTACGTCACGGCTTGTGATTGGTCGCGTAACAGTCACATGAGCGGCATGCGACCAATCAGAAGCCGTGACATCATGGAAGGTGCTGAACGCGCTCATTTTAAGCAAAGAAGGCTGCCGGTTACCAGCGGTGATGTCCAGGGGCCTCCGGAGAGGTGAGTATATCAATATTTTTTATTTTAATTCTTTATTTTACACATTAATATGGATCCCAGGGCCTGAAGGAGAGTTTCCTCTCCTTCAGACCCTGGGAACCATCAGGATACCTTCCAATAATTGAGTCCCATTGACTTGTATTGGTATCGGGTATCGGTATCGGATTAGATCCGATACTTTGCCGGTATCGGCCGATACTTTCCGATACCGATACTTTCAAGTATCGGACGGTATCGCTCAACACTAGTTGCAGCTGTTGAACAGTCACAAGGCATGCAGCCGTGGTGACTCACACATAGTATTTGAGCACACTGTAGATACCGTTAGCACCCGAGCTTGCTAGGATAACACCTTATCTGAGCACGTTCGCTCAACACTGACAACCCATTTTTCACTAATCAATGTATAGAATTTATCACAATTTCTGTGTTTTTGTTTGTCCACTTGTTTTTTTTGAGCACTGACCATCTGGGAAGTTTCCTAGCCATGGACCCACAATGTAAATCTTTTCCTCAGCAAGTTGCCTGTTTGTTAGGCAATCCCTGTTATGAACTGGTGGCCTAGGAGCAGCGTGGACGAGCTCTGGAGTAGGTGGCCTCTATACTGACCGCAGACCCTGAACTTAACACCGCAACTAGAAGTAGCCGTGGGATGTTCCTGTCACTCCCTAGACACCTCGTCACAGCCGGAGGACTAATTACCCCTAAAGAAAGAAACAGGAAAACTATCTTGCCTCAGAGAAAATTCCAAAAGGAAAGACAGCCCCCCAGAAATATTGACTGTGAGAGGAGAGGGAAATTACAAATGCAGACTGAAAACAGAATTTAGCAAAGGAGGCCACGCTACCTAGAAAGAAAAGACAGGGCAGAGTACTGTGCGGTCAGTATTAAAATACTACAAAAATCCACCACAGAGAATACAAAAATCTCCACACCTAACTAAAGGCATGGAGGGTAACTCTGCAACTCCAGAGCTTCCAGGTAGGCTGAATAAATCCTTACACAGACAAAGCTGGACAAGAAAAAACATAGCAATTCACTGAACTATAAAGTCCACTGCATGTGGACTGAAAAAACAAAGCCAGGACTTATCTTTGATGATTTGGACAATCCAGCAGGAGAAACCAAGCAGAGATGTGAATTCTCCTGAAAACAGTGGACAACTGGCACTCACCAAAGGGTGAGGCCAGACTAAATAGCCCCGTCCAAAGTGGTCGCACCTGATGACTGCTGTGAAGGACAAACAACAGCACTACCACTTATAACCACAGGAGGGAGCCCAAGAGCAGAACCCACAACAGAATTTACAACAGTACCCCCCCTTGAGGAGGGGTCACCGAACCCTCACCAGAGCCTCCAGGCCGAGCCAAATGGAAGGCACGAACCAAATCGCCAGCATGAACATCGGAGGCAACAACCGAATAATTATCCTCCTGGCCATAACCCTTCCATTTGACAAGATACTGAAGCCTCCGTCTTGAAAAACGAGAATCCAAGATCTTCTCCACAACATACTCCAACTCCCCATCAATCAGCACCGGGGCAGGAGGATCAACAGAGGGAACCACGGGCACCACATATTTCCGCAAAAAAGATCTATGAAAAACATTATGGATGGAAAAAGAGGCTGGAAGGGCCAAACGAAAAGACACTGGATTGATAATCTCAGAAATCCTATAAGGACCAATAAACCGAGGTTTGAACTTCGGGGAAGAAACCTTCATAGGAACATGACGGGAAGACAACCAGATCAAATCCCCAACCCGAAGCCGGGAACCCACACGCCGACGACGGTTGGCAAAACGCTGAGCCTCCTCCTGAGACAACACCAAATTGTCCACAACATGACAATCAGAAGACTCAACCTGCCCTGAAGAAAAATGTGGATGAAACCCAGAATTACAAAAGAAGGGTGAAACCAAGGTAGCAGAACTAGCCCGATTATTAAGGGCAAACTCGGCCAATGGCAAGAAAGCCACCCAATCATCCTGATCAGCAGACACAAAGCATCTCAAATAAGTCTCCAAAGTTCGCTCGGTTTGACCATTTGTCTGAGGATGAAATGCGGAAGAAAAAGACAAATCAATGCCCAGCTTAGCACAAAAGGACTGCCAAAACCTAGAAACAAACTGGGAACCTCTATCGGACACAATATTCTCCGGAATGCCATGCAAACGAACCACATGCTTAAAAAACAATGGAACCAACTCAGAAGAGGAAGGCAATTTAGGCAAAGGTACCAAATGAATCATCTTAGAAAACCGGTCACAGACCACCCAGATAACCGACATCCTCTGGGAAACAGGAAGATCTGAAATAAAATCCATAGAAATATGCGTCCAAGGCCTCTCAGGGACCGGCAAAGGCAAAAGCAACCCACTCGCACGGGAGCAGCAAGGTTTAGCCCGCGCACAAGTCCCACAGGACAGCACAAAAGAACGCACATCCCGTGACAAAGAAGGCCACCAAAAGGACCTACTAACCAAATCTCTGGTACCAAAAATCCCAGGATGGCCAGCCAACACAGAACAGTGAACCTCAGAAATCACTTTACTAGTCCATCTGTCAGGAACAAACAGTTTCCCCGCTGGACAGCGATCAGGTTTATCAGCCTGAAACTCCTGAAGAGCCCGTCGCAAATCAGGGGAGATAGCGGAAAGAATCACCCCCTCCTTCAGAATACCAACCGGCTCAAGAACCCCAGGGGAATCAGGCAAAAAACTCCTAGAGAGGGCATCAGCCTTAACATTCTTAGAACCCGGAAGATACGAGACAACAAAATCAAAATGAGAGAAAAACAGGGACCATCGAGCCTGTCTAGGATTCAGCCGTTTGGCAGACTCGAGGTACATAAGGTTCTTATGATCGGTCAAGACCACAATACAGTGCTTGGCCCCCTCAAGCCAATGTCGCCACTCCTCAAATGCCCACTTCATAGCCAACAACTCACGATTACCGACATCATAATTGCGTTCCGCAGGCGAGAACATCCAAGAGAAGAAGGCACACGGTTTCATCGAGGAACCATCAGAATTCCTCTGAGACAAAACGGCCCCTGCCCCAATTTCAGAAGCGTCAACCTCAACCTGAAAAGGAAGAGAAACATCTGGCTGACGCAACACAGGGGCAGAAGTAAATTGGCGCTTAAGCTCCTGAAAGGCAGAAACAGCCTCAGAGGACCAATTCGTTACATCAGCGCCCTTCCTCGTCAAATCGGTCAGGGGTTTAACCACACTAGAGAAGTTGGCAATGAAACGGCGATAAAAATTAGCAAAGCCCAAAAATTTCTGAAGCCTCTTCACGGATGTGGGCTGGATCCAATCATGAATGGCCTGAACCTTAACCGGATCCATTTCTATAGATGATGGAGAAAAAATGAAGCCCATAAAAGAAACCTTCTGTACTCCAAAGAGGCACTTAGACCCCTTCACAAACAAGGAATTATCACGAAGGACCTGAAATACCATCCTGACTTGTTTCACATGAGACTCCCAATCATCTGAAAAAATCAAAATATCATCCAAATATACAATCATGAATTTATCAAGATAATTCCGAAAAATATCATGCATGAAGGACTGAAACACAGATGGGGCATTAGAGAGTCCAAATGGCATCACAAGATATTCAAAATAGCCCTCGGGCGTATTAAATGCAGTTTTCCATTCGTCACCCTGCTTAATACGAACAAGATTATATGCCCCTCGAAGGTCAATCTTAGTAAACCAACTAGCCCTCTTAATCCTGGCAAACAAATCAGAAAGCAAAGGCAAAGGGTATTGGAATTTGATCGTGATCTTATTCAAGAGGCGATAATCAATACAGGGTCTCAAGGAGCCATCCTTCTTGGCAACAAAAAAAAAACCTGCTCCCAATGGAGAAGAAGATGGCCGAATATGTCCCTTCTCCAAAGACTCCTTAACATAACTCCGCATGGCGGCATGTTCAGGCACAGACAGGTTGAAAAGTCGGCCCTTAGGGAACTTACAGCCTGGAATCAAGTCAGTAGCACAATCACAGTCCCTATGCGGTGGAAGGGAACTGGACTTGGGCTCATCGAAAACATCCTGGAAATCTGACAGATACTCAGGAATTTCAGAAGAGTGGGAGGAGGAAATTGACATCAGAGGAACGTCATCATGAACCCCCTGACAACCCCAACTAGTCACAGACATAGATTTCCAATCCAACACCGGATTATGTACCTGTAACCATGGAAACCCCAGCACAATAGCATCATGCAAATTATGCAACACCAGGAAACGACAATCTTCCTGATGGGTTGGCGCCATGCACATGGTTAACTGTGTCCAAAACTGAGGTTTATTTTTAGCCAATGGTGTAGCATCAATGCCCCTCAAAGGGATAGGACTCTGGAAAGGCTGCAAGAGAAAACCACAACGTCTGGCAAATTCTAAGTCCATTAAATTTAAAGCAGCGCCTGAATCCACAAATGCCATGACAGAAAATGACGATAATGAGCAGATCAGGGTCACAGATAACAGAAATTTAGGTTGTACAGTACTGATGGTAATGGAATTAGCGATTCTCTTGGCACGCTTAGGGCAATCAGAAATAACATGAGCAGAATCGCCGCAGTAAAAGCACAACCTATTCTGACGTCTGAATCCTTGGTGTTCAGCTCGAGACACAATCCTATCACACTGCATTGGCTCAGGACTCCGCTCGGAAGACAACGCCATAGTGTGCACAACTCTGCGCTCACGCAAGCGCCGATCAATTTGAATGGCCAGAGACATAGAATGACTCAGACCTGCAGGCGTGGGGAACCCCACCATAACATCTTTAACAGATTCAGAAAGACCCTTTCTGAAAATTGCCGCCAAAGCATCCTCATTCCATTTAGTAAGCACAGACCATTTTCTAAATTTCTGGCAATACGATTCTGCCGCTTCTTGACCCTGACACAGGGCCAACAAGGTTTTTTCAGCATGATCCACAGAATTAGGTTCATCATACAATAACCCAAGCGCCTGAAAAAAGGTGTCTACATTAAGCAAGGCCGGATTCCCAGACTCCAGGGAAAATGCCCAATCCTGAGGGTCACCACGCAACAGAGATATGACAATTTATACCTGCTGGATGGGATCACCAGAGGAACGGGGCTTCAGAGCAAAAAACAGTTTACAATTATTTTTAAAGCTCAGAAATTTGGACCTGTCCCCAAAAAACAGATCAGGGGTAGGAATTCTAGGCTCCAAAACAGGAGTCTGCACGATATAATCAGAAATACCCTGCACTCTAGCAGCAAGTTGATCCACACGAGAAGCAAGTCCCTGAACATCCATATCAGCGCTTAACTCTTGAGCCACCCAGAGGTAAAGAGGGAAAAAAAAACCCACAGAGTACAGAAAAAAAAAATGGCTCAGCACTTTCTTTCCCTTCTTTTGAGAGGCGGTTAACTCATTGGTGGCCAGTTGTACTGTTATTAACTGGTGGCCTAGGAGCAGCATGGACGAGCTCTGGAGTAGGTGGCCTCTATACTGACCGCAGACCCTGAACTTAACACCGCAACTAGAAGTAGCCGTGGGATGTTCCTGTCACTCCCTAGACACCTCGTCACAGCCGGAGGACTAATTACCCCTAAAGAAAGAAACAGGAAAACTATCTTGCCTCGAGAAAATTCCAAAAGGAAAGACAGCCCCCCACAAATATTGACTGTGAGAGGAGAGGGAAATTACAAACGCAGACTGAAAACAGAATTTAGCAAAGGAGGCCACGCTACCTAGAAAGAAAAGACAGGGCAGAGTACTGTGCGGTCAGTATTAAAATACTACAAAAATCCACCACAGAGAATACAAAAATCTCCACACCTAACTAAAGGCATGGAGGGTAACTCTGCAACTCCAGAGCTTCCAGCTAGGCTGAATAAATCCTTACACAGACAAAGCTGGACAAGAAAAAACATAGCAATTCACTGAACTATAAAGTCCACCGCATGTGGACTGAAAAAACAAAGCCAGGACTTATCTTTGATGATTTGGACAATCCAGCAGGAGAAACCAAGCAGAAATGTGAATTCTCCAGAAAACAATGGACAACTGGCACTCACCAAAGGGTGAGGCCAGACTAAATAGCCCCGTCCAAAGTGGTCGCACCTGATGACTGCTGTGAAGGACAAACAACAGCACTACCACTTATAACCACAGGAGGGAGCCCAAGAGCAGAACCCACAACAGAATTCACAACAAATACCTGCATGTGTTGTGGCTGTCGAACAGCTGCTAGTCATGCAGCCATGGCAATTCAAACATAGTATTCGAGCATGCCGAAGATGCTTTGTTAGCACCCGAGTGTGCTCAGATAACACCTTAACACTAATTGTCATCAGTCAGGACTTGGCCTGGATGCTGCTATGCAGCATTCTAGGGGAAATTACAAATGTCTTGAAAAATAAGGGATGACACTAAATATTGAGTCTTTGTATAAATTTGATATATATGTCAATAGAAGTGTAAAAACTTGCAAAAGGCTCATTTGTACTTTAGTAACGACGGAAACATCTGACTGAAAGATGTTAATACTCTGAAGCATGAAACTGTGAAAACCAAAATTTGTGTCTCAAAACTTTTGGCCACGGCTGCAGAATATCGAAAGTGAAGTGTGTACTCTCACATAGTCAAAGGTTATCTCAATGTAACAACCAGGAATGGGACCACACCACAATGGCAAAATTGTGTTTCCTTGACTATGGATAACCATGCAAAGAACTGCTTCAACCACAGGATGTGTTTTCAAATCAACAATAAGACCAGAAACTAGAATCAGATGTAAAACCCAGGGCAAAGCAAAACATGTTGGAGCACAACCAAAGAAGATTCATTAAGGCTGATTTATTGATCCTGATGTATTTTTTCATTATTTTACTCACTTAAAGCGCCATTAATTCCACAGCGCTTTACAGACTTCATTGTGACTTTCCCGATTGGGGTTTACAATCTAAATTCCCTTTCAGTATGTATTTGGTGTGTGGACAGAAACAAGAGAACCAGGAGGAAACATACGCAAACATGGGGGGAACATAGAAACTCCTTGGTGGAATTTAAAGCCCGGCACTGCAAGGCTACAGTGCTTACCACTGAGCCACAGTGTTGTATTGGCTCCTTTACGCTTTAGGTGGCTTATTCATTCAGACTTACATCACACACAAGCACGTTACAACAGTCTTGATGATGAAGAAGGTGCCAAATTCATCAAGTAGCGCATGCCACTTAATTAATTTGGCACCTTCCCAAAACGTCATGCTATTCTGTGCGCTGTGACAAAAATGCTACTTTAGTCAGGGAATAGAGTAGTACTTCTGGCATATAAAAACAGCGGTTTTGATGAACTTGGCAGGTAGGCGTGGCCACACCTCATCTTGCCCCTGTTTTGCCAAATCTGATACAAACTGTCCATCATTTTGATGAACCACAAAGAGCCATCGAAAAGAGCCATCAAAAAGTAAAAAATAAAATACTTACCTTACCACTAACCTCTTCTGCATCTCGGCTCCTCACCATCCCCCATCTGGTCCTCGTCATATGTTCTTACTGTTGCAGTGAAATCCTGGACCTCTTCACGCTATGTCGGGAACTGCGGCTCTGATGAGGCCATGGACGGTTCTACTCACGCATGCAATTAAGGTCAAGACGTCACGATGTGCCTTCTAGCCGTGATTATCATATTTTACATGGCGTTTTCCTGCCAAACATCAGGATTTGCAGCTGAATGTTCTACTGCAAATCCTGAAAGTGAGCAATTACCTTAAGTTGCAGTATTTTGCCTATTCACAGAATAAGTGACTGTGTGTGTTGTGTGTCTAGTGACGGAGAATGGTCAACTTGTTCCAAACACACATTAAAATTAGCATGTTCTACATGTTAAAAAACAGCTTTTATGTTAAGCATATTCCTTTAAAAAAATGTCCTACTTGCTTTAGCAGATTAGTAGCAGCAGATGACCATGTATGTAGTTGCCCAAGCAGTCTACTGGAAGGAACCTTTTGCTCCTCCAAATTGTGATTTACTCCATTGCCACCAACAGGAGCAGATCCATCAGCATCATGGGTCAGTGACTCAACAGATCAGAGAGCAGCAATAACATTAATGGACTTTACCGTAGCATAGTCTATCAGTGTCTGATCAGTGAAGGTTCCGCCACTAAGATGCTGACTTATAAACAAATCAAAAGACATCTGCAAATAAGATGGGACAATGTGAAGCTTTCTCCATGTTGATCTTTGTGAACAGTATCCTCCATTACCTCTCACTTGGCCCACAAAAGCATGCAGCATTTGACATATTGCCATGTTTGTGTTTTTATTCCGTGCATTTTTTTTGATTCATCATCTTATAAATCACAAGAGGCAGGACTGGGCCTTTTGCACAGAACACATCTGTTTTTGTGAAGGTTTGAGAACTGAATGTATTTTTGTGTATGTGTAGACCGTCCATGAGAACATGTATTTATGTTCATGATCCGCTGTATGGGTCTAGTGATGACAAGACTCTTTCATGCTGTGAATCTGTGAGATATCTGTTTGTTTGCAAGAGCTCTGCCCCACATCTTGCTGACAGGGATGGCCAGGGCAGGAGAAAGCTGCTGACAAAGAAGAAGAAGCGATCAGTGTTTGACTGGATGTGAAGCATCAGTATGATGTATATGCTGGGGGCTCCTCGTGTGGACCCGGTGCCTGATGCGCAGCAATTTTTAGATGTCACAGTCCAAACTTTCCATTATAGGTGGTAATCATTATGGTTTTGCTACATACATTAAGGATTGTACCGAAATGCAGTAGAGATTGACATTGAACCTGTCCCCTCTGCTTCCTAGGTGGTCAGCAATACCGTAAATGTGAGGGGCAATAAAAATAGGATCTTCAAAACTATACTTACGGGCTGATTAAATTGAACTATAAGACATTTTGTATCGGAATCTTAATGACATTATTTATGCATTGCTCAGAGTACTTGCAGCGCCATCTAAGGGGATGGTGTGGAGGCCTCAGTCTGGGCACAGCTGGGTGGTCTGTGCCCTTAATTACAGGCTGGTTGTGACATCAACGTTAATAAGCAGGAAGCTGGAGATGGCTTGAGAAAGAAATAATTGCAGTGTGTAGCAATGTAATTACAAGGTGTGCTGGCTCTCCCATTAAATATTCTGTACTGCCACTGTAACCTTTGTGCCATCAATGAGAGTCTGGCAGGGATCTAGAGGTGAAAGGAAGATTTAGCTGCATCAGTTGATGTGAATTAATGTCTTTCCCTTAAACAAAGTACTTTGTCTAATACACACAAAGGCGCACACACAGACACACATCCAGACACACACACAGACACACATACATCCAGACACACGCGCACACACATACATCCAGACACACACGCGCACACACACGCGCACACACACACAGACGCACATACATCCAGACACACACGCGCACACACATACATCCAGACACACACACGCACACACACACAGACACACATACATCCAGACACACGCGCACACACACACACCAGACACACATACATCCAGACACACACGCGCACACACACACAGACACACATACATCCAGACACACACGCGCACACACATACATCCAGACATACAGATACATACATACCGACACACACACAGACACACATACATCCAGACATACAGACACATACATCCAGACACAGAGACACACATATATCTAGACATACAGACACACATACATTCAGACACACACGCGTACACACACATACATACAGACATACAGACACATACATCCAGACACACACAGACACACATATATCCAGACATACAGACACACATACATCCAGACACACGCGCGTACACACAAATGCATCCAGACAGACACACACATCCAGACATACACGCACACATACATCCAGACACACACACACAGACACGCATACATCCAGACACACATGCGCACACGCACACATACATACAGACGCACACAAACACAAACAAGTGTGCACACACACAGAGACACAAAAACATGCGCAAACACATCCAGACATACACAGACACACAAACAAGCACGTGTACACAGATTTACAGACATTCAGACACACAAAAAGATATGCTCACAGACACAAATATCCAGACATACACAGACAGACATTCCCACACACAGAGACATACAACACACACACACACACACACACACACACACACACACATACAGTATACACACCTACAGTGGGGAATGTAAGTATTTGATACACAGAAGATTATGCAAGTTCTCCCACCTACAAAGAATGGGGACGTCTGTAATTTTTATCGTATGTACACTTCAACTGTGAAAGACAGAATCTCAAAAAACAAAAACAGAAAATCACATTGTATGATTTTTACATAATTAATTTGCATTTTATTGCATGAATTAAGTATTTGATAAAACAGAAAAATAGAACTTTAACTCCTTCCCGCCGCCACCCTTTTTCGTTTTTGCGTTTTCGTTTTTTGCTCCCCTCCTTCCCAGAGCCATAACTTTTTTATTTTTCCGTCAATATGGCCATGTGAGGGATTATATTTTGTGGGACGAGATGTACTTTTGAACGACACCATTGGTTTTACCATGTCTTGTACTAGAAAACGGGAAAAAAAAATCCAAGTGCGGTGAAATTGCAAAAAAAGTGCAATCCCACACTTGTTTTTTGATTGGCTTTTTTGCTAGCTTCACTAAATGCTAAAACTGACCTGATATTATGATTCTCCAGGTCATTACGAGTTCATAGACACCAAACATGTCTAGGTTATTTTTTATCTAAGTGGTGAAAAAAATGCAAAGCTTTGCTAAAAAAAAAAAAAATGTGCCATTTTCCGATACCCATAGAGTCTCCATTTTTCCTGATCTGGGGTCGGGTGAGGGCTTATTTTTTGGGTGCTGAGCTGACGTTTAATACCACTTTCGTGCACATACGTTCTTTTGCATTTTAATGCAATGTCACGGCGACCAAAAAAAATGTAATTCTGGCATTTCTAATTTTTTTCTCGCTACGCCGTTTAGCGATCAGGTTAATGTTTTTTTTATTGATAGATCGGGGGCGATTCTGAATGTGGCGATACCAAATATGTGTAGGTTTGATTTTTTTTTTATTGTTTTATTTTGGATGGGACGAAAGGGGGGTGATTTAAACTTTTACATATTTTTTATTTTTTTCATATTTTTAAAAACATATTTTTTTTACTTTTGCCATGCTTCAATAGCCTCCATGGGAGGCTAGAAGCTGGCATAGCCTGATCGGCTCTGCTACATAGCAGCAATAATCACATCGCTGCTATGTAGCTGAAATGCAGGCTTGCTATGAGCGCCGACCACAGGGGGCGCTCACAGCAGGCTGGCATCAGTAACCATAGAGGTCTCAAGGACCTCTATGGTTACCATCCTGATGCATCGCCGACCCCCGATCATGTGATAGGGGTCGGCGATGTGCTCATTTCCGGCCGCACGGCCGGAAGCGCCGGTTAAATGCCGCTGTCAGCATTTGACAGTGGCATTTAACAGGTTAATAGTGGCGGGTGAATCGCGATTTCACCCGCCGCTATTGCGCGCACATGTCAGCTGTACAAAACAGCTGACATGTCGCGACTTTGATGTGGGCTCACCGCTGGAGCCCACATCAAAGCAGGGGACCCGACATGCGCTGTACTAGTACGGGGCATGTCGGGAAGGGGTTAATATTTGGTACAAAATCCTTTGGTTACAGTCACAGAGGTCAGATGTTTCCTGTAGTACTTGACCAAGTTTGCACACACTGCAGCAGAGATTTTGGCCCACTCTTCCATACAGATCTTCTCCAGATCTTTCAGGTTTCGGGGCTGTCAACATTGACTTTCAGCTTCATCCAAAGATTTTCTATTGGGTTCAGGTCTGGAGACTGGCTAGGCCACGCCAGGACCTTGAAATGCTTCTTACGGTGCCACTCCTGAACGAAAATGTTCGGCATTCGTACTAGACAGTCACTGAAGTCTAGTGCATTGTACAGAAGACTTTCTGCTGAAGTCCACTTCATTGTGATCGAGTTGTGCCGATGGTGTGATAGAAATATATATATCATGTAGATCTCACTTGCATGTATACTCCTCTATAATCAAATATATACTCTTATACTCACAGCTAATATATACATTATAATCAATGGTTTAAAATGGCTGACAAACTGATATAAGCCAGACAGACTGTATGGGGTTTTTCCATCTTAAAAACAGGAACTCGGGTCAGATGTCTGAAATAATGCCTAGAATATAGCTGAATCTTGCTGAAACGGCAGACCAACAGTGTCACATGTCTCAACTTTGTCCTAGACACAGAACTCAAGTTTAGTTGCTTAATCCTCTGTCATATGAGCATTAATCACCATATTCCATATATGTTTAGATAACCAATGACAGAGGAGCTAGACAATATGGTAATTAACTAACCACCCCTGACAACCCCTAACCACTCCTTTCTATGTGAAAATATAAAACTATGTATGTACAATAAAGTTGCAGTATTGATGGAATGTTGTTCTGTCACAGTTGTGTACAGTCCATTCTTGATGAGCGCTCAAAATACTCAGTCTAATTGGGAGCGGCCGCAGCACACACAGAGGGATAAATTTATCCAACCCTAATATTTCCATAACAAATGGCCCCCAACAGCGAGGCACGGATGAAACGCACACGTGGACCCACTACTGACCGGAGATACGGAAGTTGTAGCCGTGGCCCTGGCACAGGGGCAGGAGACTGCGCAGCTCCATAAGTAAGGTAAGAAAATGTTATCATCTTACCTGAAAGTCCCCTGTGCCCAGTCCTTGTCTATGCCTCTTGCCAGTCAGGTGTGGTCATCAATTCCCAGGTAGTGTAAAAAATCCGTAGCCATGAATCCACCCTGGGAGGTGTCTGCTGTGGACCGTGTATGTGTTTGTGTAAAATCCGAGAGAGGAAGGAAAAAGTGACTTTTGTTTGTGGTTGCTGGGAAACAGACCGCAGGAGGTCAAATCGCTCGATAAGTTATTGCAGGATTCCCGTGCATAGGAGGAACAGGTAGAGTTCCGGGGCAGGTAGTCCCATGTTCCAGGCACGGGTAGTGATAACTTAGAGGGGCTACTGCAGATTCCCGTAGCCGGCGGCCAGTCAGGACGTCCGGACCGGGGTGGTAGATTTCCCGCTTGTTGTGCTTCTCAGGCACTCAGGCAGCCCGGGCGCAGGTGCGTCCAGTGCGATTGGCAGTAGTCTGTTCCCAGCGCAAGCTGCATGTGTCACAGAATTTAAAAGGGCATCTCTCGGATTGTCTATCTGTTTTTGTTTGTGTCATGTACTGTTGCTTCTTTAAGAAGCATGAAATAGTGAAAAGAAAGTTTTGGTTTTTTTTTTCCTTCTTTCATGAACTTCCTCTTTTTTCAGCTGAAGCAGAGATGCATTGTAAATCACACTGTCACATCTGTTTTTTTTTTACTGACTGTTTTCAGCTGCAATGCTGGCTATGTGTAGCTTTTTGTGAAGAAGTTAAATTTAAATTGTATCTATCATTTTTGATGTGACATACATGTTTTCAGATATGTGATTTTAGTGACATTTGATATTATTGCAATAGCATACAGCAGCATATAAAAAGAGAAAGTGTGTCTCTGACTGCATTTGAGCGCAGAGATTCTAAAAGAAAAAAAAAGGAGAAGAGAAAAGCCGTTTTCATTTTTAATTTTTTTTTACTCTCTTAAAGGGTCTTTTTCTTTTTGCGGCATTTTAAAATTTTTAATTAAGTTTTCCTCAATCTTCAATCTCTTTACCTTTTTATTTTTTATTTATTTATTTATTTTTGGAAAAAGTTTTTTTTTCTTTCCTTTTGTATCAAAGTTTTGAGTTTTTGGTTGTGAACTAAGTTTTTGACGGTTTTTCTTATCGTTTTGGGTTTTTCTTAGAGTTTTATATACTCATTTTTAGAAGTTTTTTCTTTTTCTTAGTACTGTTTTTTTCATTTTTGTATGTTTTTCATTTTTTGCTTTTGCCATGGGGAATAGAGTGGCCGAGCAACAGGAAAGTCTTTTTACTTCCTGATGAGAAAACAGCCCCTAGATAGTGGCAGGACACGAAGGTGTTAAGTATGTGAAGATTTTGAAAGGTATAAAGTACGTGAAATTCATTAGAATGGCAGACTTCAAGCTGCGGAGTGGCATGACGTAGAAAGGAAAATAAGGGAAGTTAGCTGATGTTAGATTGCTGAATACTAATACATGGTATGAAGTGGCAGCAGAGCTTACATCGTTTAGGTGGTACAGAAAGTTATGTGAGCAAACCAGGAAGTGATTTTTGTGGGTATGAGACGGGAGAATCTGCGCAGTCTGCTTTTAGCAGAATCCATGGTATAGGTAGTTATTTTTGCACAGTATGTGGCGCGCCCCGTCTCTCCCTACAGGGAGAAGGCATAATTGCTCCTCTCTATTATTCTTGTTGTTCTCCTCTATCCTCTTTTTTCCTCTGTCAGTCTTTTCTCTCCGCATTCTCTCTCTACTTTCCTCTCCTCTTCCTCCACATTTTTTTCTCTTCTCTCTCTTCCCCTCTCTATCTCTCTCCTCCACACCCTCCATCTTCTCCTCCCTCTCCCTCCCTTCCACACCTCCCATCTTCTCCTCCCTCTTGTCCACATTCTCTCTCCCCTCCTACTATTCCTTTGTCTCACTCATCAACCCCTCCTCCTTCTTCTTCCTCTTTTTTCCTCTTCTTTGCCGGCTGGGCCAACGCCCAATTCAAACAATATGGTGCTTACAGCACAAGGTTTCCCTCTATGTCCCTGGCACAAACCAGACATTGCCATTTGTGATATCGGGGAAAGAAGGTGAAAGCCCCCCCCTACAGTGGGCAGCCCCAGACACATCAGGTAGCAGACAGCTCAGCCCTGGGTGCAGAGGGGGGAGGAATGATATCAGAACGAGCTCACTGACAGATCCTCCGTTACCTCATTTCACAGTCAACAATATTGTAACCCTTAAGGTTTTACATGAACTTTGATATCACAATGTATTGATAATGTACAACTTCAGCACCGGTCAGAGCTGCCTACATTCACACCAACATAGAACTATAAGTCTAATCCATCATAGTTTCAGCAAGGGGGGAGACATCCTCACATAAAAAAAAAGCAACTTCTAAGTCCAAAATCAGTCAGTGTACGACCCCAGTACAAGCTATCACAACTATTCCTCTGATGAAGATGAAGAGGGAACATCACATGCTGTCCAGTACTAGAAAAGAAACCCACAGGCACCAAGAATGCAAGGGCAGATAGAGGCACCACCATTACACTATGTGCACTGCACTTCAAGTCAGATGACAATCTTCCAGACCCAGGGATGCATCCCATGCCATTTTACCGAAGAAAGTGGCAGAAGCAGTAAACATATGAAGCCACCTGATATGAAGCCACCTGGAATGATCTCTGGGCCATGAATGAAAATAGAAGCAGGTGATGCACTCTGGCCAATCATGAAGGAACAATTCAAACTTCCAGCAGAATCAGACATACACGCTTGGGAGTCAGGGCCACAGCTAATTGAACAGCTCAGAGAGTGAGCCATGACATGAGCCAAGATAAGATAGAGTCTGTAAAGAAGTTTCATTGCAGAGTAATGCAAGTATTCCAAGACTTGGGCCTCACCATTCATGACCAGATACACAGGCCTTTGTGCATGGACTGAGACAGCCAATCAGGAAACCACTGATAGTGGCTAGGCCTGAGAACAGGTCAATAGCAGTGGACTGACCCAGCAAAATGTTTTATGTGCGCCTAGGAGACTGTTTATTGCTAATTGTTGCCAAAACTGCCACCATTATAGCACCACAAAGAGCACGAAGAAGGAAACGGGTGCCGTGCTGCTGAGAACACCAGAAGGGGAGCCAGAGGTGAAGACGCTGCAAAGTGCCGATCAACACACAGGAAGAACCGCTGCAGACTCCAGAGAGAAGACACCAACCTCAATAAGGTTAGCAAAGGGGAGAAGCTATGTCAGACCAGGGGTAAGAAGTGACGGCAGATGCAGCCGCAGCCCCTGTAATGCCCCAAGACCTTGGGTTGGATGCAGCCGCCGGTCTCATGGCACCCCCGGGCCTCGCCACGAATGCACCTGCAGGCCCCATCTTACCACCGCAGCTTCAATCAGCAGGCCGGACCCCGCTGCCGCTGCAGTACCCATCATGCCGTAGTCCATAGTAGCCAAAGGGATTGAGTCCCAACCAGGGGTGCAGAAGACAGCCCCTCTCATGGTGACCACTGACCTGGAAGCCCAACCACCCTACAAAGACAGAAGAAGTGCCAAGTGTTACATCTGTGGCAAGTTTGGCCATTTCCAGAACCAGTGCAAAGCACCCACGCCCCCGAAGAGACTGGACCCATGCAATCCAAGAGTTGGTCCAGAGAAACAGGTCAAGGAGGAAGTGCAGAAAGCAGTGAAGTACCCCGTCCATAGGACAGAGGCAAGCAAGCCAGGCCCGCAAGACACTATGCTCCTGACATGTAAAACTTCATCTGCAAAACCACTACCTCAAATTACCCTTAAAATGGATGGCGTTGTCAGATCCAAAGTGGTGCAGCCAGAAGTGTGATGACACCTGTGGAACTCACTGATCCCACCTGCCTATCAGAATCCTCTGTGTCTCGCATGAGCATTGATGGTCAAGTCAGACATTCTCAGCTTACAAAGCCACTGAGCGTGTGCACTCAGCCAGGACACTCTATCCTGTCCCAGTTTGTGGTGTAAAGGACCTGCCACTCAACCTGCTGGGAGCGAACCTACTGCAGAAGCTGAAGGCAACCACAGTTTTCCAGGAAGATGGGACAGTGACACTTTCTTCATCCCTGACCCGAGAAGAGTCATGCTGGCGGCCCTACAAGAACATTAAACAATCGATGAGGCCTACCCAAGGAGGTACTGGATGTAGTACCAGAAAGTCTATGGTCTAAGGGTCCCCAGCACATGAGAAAACCTCAAGTTGCCCCAGTACGGGTGTCACTCAAGCCATGTACCCCGTACCCTCGTAAGGCCCAGGCCAAGCCTAGAGTCAAGCTGCCTCTGACCAACTGAAGGTCTACCTGGAAATAGGAATCATTGTTCCTGGCACATCGCCTTGCAATACCCTGCTTTTCCCCGTCAAGAAAAAGACTGTAAAAGGAGAGCAAGCCAAGGTCAGAATGGTATATGACCTGAGAGCTGTGAATGACGCCACAGTGTTTGAAACTGCAATTATGCCGAATCCGCACACTCTGCTCTCAAATGTGCCTGCCACAGCAAAAGTGTTCACAGTGAACAACCTGGCTAATGTTTTCTCCAGTGTTCCCCTTCATCCGGAAGACCACAGTGGAGAAGATGGTTTCTCCAACAACTCCGAAGGTGCTACAGGCCTTCCTTGGTCTAGTTTCGTATTGCAGAGCCTGGATCCCTGATGCTTCCGTCCTAATGCAGCCTCTGTGTGAATACGTCAGCGTGACCCCGTTCCTCCAGACAGATGTGGCCTTCAGTTCGTTCAAGAAGTTAAAAGGCTCTGTAGTCTCAGCGCCAGCACTAGGCCTATCTGACTACAAGAAGCCATTCCATCTCTACTTGATGAGAAGAGAAGGCCTTGCTACTGGAGTCCTGACGCAGCTTCAGGGGGGAAAGCAGAGACTTTCGGACTACTTTTCAGCTTGCCTGGATCCAGTTGCAAGGGAAGCCTCTTCCTCCCGCATGAGAGCAGCAGTTGCAGCACATGCCCTCCTGGACAGGTCTACTGACATCAGTGGAAAAAACCATTGGAAATCCTGGCTCTGCATGACATCTCAGCAATCCTCAACCAAACCCAGCTAAAACATCTCTCCACCGCCAGGCATCTTCGCCTCCAGTGCTCTCTACTCCTGCCCAACAATGTCACCATCTCCAGATGCACAGTCCTCAACCCGTCCACTCTACTCCCACTCCCAAGGGGGGATACAGATATGGACCCTCAGATAAAAAGTCTGCATGGGATCTGAATTTGCTCCGGACGGATGACCATGATTGCTTCAGCATCATGCAACAGGAAACAGCAGGACTACCCAAGGTGGCAGACGAGCCACTGACCAACCCAGAGTTGATCCTCTATGTGGATGGCTCCAGATTTGCAGATGATGAAGGAAGATTCCACACGGGATGTGCAGTGACCAGCAATCAAGAGATCCTGTGGTCCAGAAGTCTGCCGCCCAGTCTGTCAGCCCAGGAAGCAGAACTGATAGCGCTGATGAAGGCCTACCAGATGGCAGAAGACAAGACTGAGAAAATGTATACCGATTCGAGGTACTCGCATGGCATAGCACACGACTTCGGACCCATCTGGGCTGTAAGGGACTTCATCACAGCAAGTGGAACAACCGTGAAGCATCATGGAGCCATTATGGACCTGCTGAACACACTTCAACTTCCAAAAGTGGTGACAATACTAAAAGTCAAAGCGCATGGAAAACTAAACACAGTAGGGGCACGAGGCAACAACATGGCGGATATGGCAGCCAAAGAAGCAGTCAAGGGAAGACAATATGGAAAAGTGGGAGAGGTCGTAGAGCCGGACAGCTACTACATGACGACTGAAGACAAGAAACCTGACCAAATGACGTCCTGGGATCTGCTCAAAAAAGCTGCAAGAGCAAGCCCCAAAGGACAAGAAGGAATGCTGGATGCAGAAAAGAGCAGCACATGAAGAAGGAAGGGTATACTAAATGGACTACAAACCCGGTTTACCCCGAAGCATGTACCCTATGGTGGTCCAGTGGGCACATGGGCCCACACACAGATTAAAGACACAGATGAATGTTCCGATTGGTGCTTACTGGTTTGCTCCAGAAATCTCCACCCTAACAGCCAAGTTCATAAACAGCTGTCTGACCTGTGGCAAATGCAACCCTGGAAGAATGAAGAAAGTTCCCACACATCGTCTTGCCAGACCACTGTACCCCCTTCCAGAGGATCCAGATAGACCACATCCAAATTCCGCCAAGTGAAGGATTCGAATATGCCCTTGTGGTCGTGGACATGTTCTCAGGATGACAGCCAGAAGCTTTCCCAGTGAAGAACCAGTCAGCAAGGACTACTGCAAAAAAGCTACTCTCAGAGACGAGATATGCAGCTATGGGGTCCCAGAAGTGATAGAGAGTGACCAGGGACCCGCATTCACAGCAAATCTCACACGAGAGATCTAGTCAGCAGTAGGGTCAGACTTAGGCCTACACACTCCCAATCACACTACTCAGTGTTAGGCACACTCCCAGAGGCCCAGAAAAGCTGTTACCATATGAAATTTTGTTTGTGTCCAGTCCCAGGTTAGGGGTATCCTTTCCCTCGGCAGCTGACTATGTAATATGATACTTTGTCTGCTTATGTAATTGAACTCACCAAGAAACTTGCTAACATCCATTCTCGAGTTTTTTTTTCTTCATTGCCAGATCCAGATTCAGTGTCCGGTATGCACTCCTAGAAGTCAGGAGACTGGGAGTTGGTGGAAAAAAAAAGTTTGTAAGGAGAACACCACTCGATCCCAGATTTGATGGTCCTGTTCAAGTGCTGCTGATGACACCAAACTCTGCGAAACTGGAGGGAAGACCCGCTTGGATCCACTCATCGCATGGCAAGAAAGCTCCCCTACCAGAAGATGACACCCAAGCCAGAATGATGTTGCGGCCTGACCGAATAGATGACCTATCTGATAAAGACTACACATCGCTCACTACACATGCTATTGACTAAGAGACTGATTGCAACGAACCCCCTTTAGGGACAGATCTCCTGACCGCCCATTTGCGAAAAGTCTGTACGGAGTGGGGCACAGGCGTTAGGCTTGTGTCAGTTCGCCGACAGCACAAAAGAGTTGCAGCGCTTTGGGACAGGAGGCTAGGATTAGGGCAAGTGATATCTAAGGGGGGCTTGTGATAGAAATATATATATCATGTAGATCTCACTTGCATGTATACTCCTCTATAATCAAATATATACTCTTATACTCACAGCTAATATATACATTATAATCAATGGTTTAAAATGGCTGACAAACTGATATAAGCCAGACAGACTGTATGGGGTTTTTCCATCTTAAAAACAGGAACTCGGGTCAGATGTCTGAAATAATGCCTAGAATATAGCTGAATCTTGCTGAAACGGCAGACCAACAGTGTCACATGTCTCAACTTTGTCCTAGACACAGAACTCAAGTTTAGTTGCTTAATCCTCTGTCATATGAGCATTAATCACCATATTCCATATATGTTTAGATAACCAATGACAGAGGAGCTAGACAATATGGTAATTAACTAACCACCCCTGACAACCCCTAACCACTCCTTTCTATGTGAAAATATAAAACTATGTATGTACAATAAAGTTGCAGTATTGATGGAATGTTGTTCTGTCACAGTTGTGTACAGTCCATTCTTGAAGAGCGCTCAAAATACTCAGTCTAATTGGGAGCGGCCGCAGCACACACAGAGGGATAAATTTATCCAACCCTAATATTTCCATAACAATGGTATCCATGGTGACCCCGGACCGAAAGATGGCCTCGGGATCACCCAGTTACAGTTGCTTGTAAGATCCTGCTCAGAGCACAAACTGAAACGCCTCTTCCCTACCAGTAAGATGCTGATCTAATGCCCTGCAATGCAAAAGCATTGCAAAGTGCAAAGTGTTAGATCAACAATCATATAATGGATAGTTGATGTCCTATCCTGGCACAAGGCAAGAAAAATAAAAATAAAGTTTTTAAAAGTTGCAAAAATTTTTTAAAAAGTCAAAAAATAAAGAACAACAAAATGAAAAAAATTAGCAATAAATAAATATATATGTATGTAAAAATAAAATAAAAAGTACACAAATTTGGTATGGTCACTAGTAGGGTTGAGCGACTTTCATTTTTTTAAGATCGAGTAGGGTTTTGGGAAACCCGATTTTGTCCAGAGTCGAGTCGAGTGCAGTCGGCCGATTATCGCTAAAAG
Organism: Ranitomeya variabilis; assembly: GCF_051348905.1. Taxonomy (NCBI): domain Eukaryota; kingdom Metazoa; phylum Chordata; class Amphibia; order Anura; family Dendrobatidae; genus Ranitomeya; species Ranitomeya variabilis. The sequence goes on along the minus strand of NC_135233.1, from coordinate 272,510,769 downwards.
TCGGGGATCGACCGAAACACGAAACCCAATGCAAGTCAATGGGGAAGCATAGTCGGCAGTGAGTGGAGGCCAGGAAAACACCTACAGTGCCCATTTTAATGCCAAAAACATCCATTCTTGTTTCTGAAGCTTGCCAATCTTAATTAACTGTATAATAATAGTTGGGCATAGGGAATTGGGGGAAAGTTGTGGGGGGAGTAGGGCTGGCTCAAGTTTTTCGTGGGCCCAGGAAATGCGGACTACGTCACGGCGGTGTTGCAGGGAAAGGTAAGTATTTAAAAGTTGCAAGTGCTGTGATCCTGAGCAAGCAGGGGGGGGCCCACTCGTTCGCATTGCCACTGGCACAGGGCCCCTCAAAGTACGGCGGTGTGTTTGCATGGCGGGGGCGCCTCCCACCAGCAGCGACACTTTTGCGTACTCTGAGGGGCCCTGTGCCAGTGACGTCGCCAACGAGTATGCCCCCCCACCTGATGAAGGAACCTGCACTTTCATCTGCACCTTCCTCTTTGTCCCTGTGTAAGGTGGTATAACATGCGGGAAGGGGAACCTTACTTTCAGCAGGGTCAGATTCTGGCTGTGTAGAGTACAAGGGGAATGTAGTGGTCTAGGTCAATGTACCAGCAGACTCATTTAGCAGTGGCTGGGCAATGGGCAGGATGAGGAGGAAACAGATATAGGGCCAAAGAATAAAGTAGGCTACATGCAGTTCAAAATTGGTAACAGGACTAAACAGGCGGCATTGCTTTGTTCAGTGGAGTAGCAAACCCAAGAGCAGCAGACACTGTTTCAAGGGCCTAACCACACTAGTAGGCCAAATGCAGTTTAATATCTGATAGTATAGGGCGAAAGCCAGAATGTGGAAGCTCAGCTTTGTTCAGTTGAGGACAACACCAGGGAGGGGCAGACACCTTTAGTAGGCCGGAAAAGCCTATTGCATTTTTTAAAATGGTAATTTGGAGCAGAAGGTTGAAGCTCAGCTTTATTTAGTTGAGGGCAACACCAGGGAGGGGCAGAAGCCGTTAGTAGGCCCTAACCACCATTTTTTTTTTTTAAAACCACTTAATGAGAGCCGGAAGGTTGAAGCTCAGCTTTATTTAGTTGAGGACAACACCAGGCAGGGGCACTCAGACAGACACCTTTAGTAGGCCGGAAAAGCCTATTGCATTTTTTAAAATGGTAATTTGGAGCAGAAGGTTGAAGCTCAGCTTTATTTAGTTGAGGGCAACACCAGGGAGGGGCAGAAGCCGTTAGTAGGCCCTAACCACCATTTTTTTTTTTTAAAACCACTTAATGAGAGCCGGAAGGTTGAAGCTCAGCTTTATTTAGTTGAGGACAACACCAGGCAGGGGCACACAGACAGACACCTTTAGTAGGCCGGAAAAGCCTATTGCATTTTTTAAAATGGTAATTTGGAGCAGAAGGTTGAAGCTCAGCTTTATTTAGTTGAGGACAACACCAGGCAGGGGCACACAGACAGACACCTTTAGTAGGCCGGAAAAGCCTATTGCATTTTTTAAAATGGTAATTTGGAGCAGAAGGTTGAAGCTCAGCTTTATTTAGTTGAGGGCAACACCAGGGAGGGGCAGAAGCCGTTAGTAGGCCCTAACCACCATTTTTTTTTTTTAAAACCACTTAATGAGAGCCGGAAAGTTGAAGCTCAGCTTTATTTAGTTGAGGACAACACCAGGCAGGGGCACACAGACAGACACCTTTAGTAGGCCGGAAAAGCCTATTGCATTTTTTAAAATGGTAATTTGGAGCAGAAGGTTGAAGCTCAGCTTTATTTAGTTTAGGGCAACACCAGGGAGGGGCAGAAGCCGTTAGTAGGCCCTAACCACCCTTTTTTTTTTTTAAAACCACTTAATGAGAGCCGGAAGGTTGAAGCTCAGCTTTGTTTAGTTGAGGGCAACACCAGGCAGGGGCACACAGACAGACACCTTTAGTAGGCCGGAAAAGCCTATTGCATTTTTTAAAATGGTAATTTGGAGCAGAAGGTTGAAGCTCAGCTTTATTTAGTTGAGGGCAACACCAGGGAGGGGCAGAAGCCGTTAGTAGGCCCTAACCACCATTTTTTTTTTTAAAACCACTTAATGAGAGCCGGAAGGTTGAAGCTCAGCTTTATTTAGTTGAGGACAACACCAGGCAGGGGCACACAGACAGACACCTTTAGTAGGCCGGAAAAGCCTATTGCATTTTTTAAAATGGTAATTTGGAGCAGAAGGTTGAAGCTCAGCTTTATTTAGTTGAGGGCAACACCAGGCAGGGGCACACAGACAGACACCTTTAGTAGGCCGGAAAAGCCTATTGCATTTTTTAAAATGGTAATTTGGAGCAGAAGGTTGAAGCTCAGCTTTATTTAGTTGAGGGCAACACCAGGGAGGGGCAGAAGCCGTTAGTAGGCCCTAACCACCATTTTTTTTTTTTAAAACCACTTAATGAGAGCCGGAAGGTTGAAGCTCAGCTTTATTTAGTTGAGGGCAACACCAGGGAGGGGCAGAAGCCGTTAGTAGGCCCTAACCAAAGTTGAAGGCCGAATGCAGTTTAATTTCTGATACTATAGGCCGAAAGCCAGAAGGTGGAAGCTCCGATTTAGACAGTGGAGGACAATTTGAATTAGGGACTGCAGACAGACTTAGTAGGCTGTCCCCTGTGGACCATGCATCCACCACATTAACCCATTGCGCCGTAATGGACACGTAATCTTCCGTGGCCATGCCTACAGGTCCATGCGTCTGTTGTCAGGTGCACCTTTGTACTCACAGATTGCCAGAGTGCATGGACAATGCGGTCTTCTACATGCTGGTGGAGGGTTGGGATGGCTTTTCTCGCAAAAGAAGTGTCGACTGGTTAGCTTGTAGCGTGGTACAGCGTAGTCCATCATGGCCTTATTAATAGTAAATAAAATATATAACTAGGCTCTATGAACTTTTAAATAGGTTCCAGGGGTACACGGGCAGCATTGGTGTGGTCAGTGGAGGAGTATTGCAAGTAGGGGCTGCAGACAGGCTATCAAAGGCCTAAAATAACAAACAGTAGGCAGTCATGGCAGTTTTACATCGGTTACATGGATACACAGGCAGGCACTCCAGGCAGCATTGTGGTCAGTGGAGGAGTATTGCAAGTAGGGGCCGCAGACAGGCTATCAAAGGCCTAAAATAACAAACAATAGGCTCATTGCAGTTTTACAGCGGTTACATGGATAGACGGGCAGGCAGCTTGGTGGTGAGTGGAGGAGTATTTAAAGTAGGGACCGCAGACAGGCTATCAAAGGCCTAACATAACAAACAATAGGCTCATGGCAGTTTTACAGCGGTTACATGGATACACGGGCAGGCAGCTTGGTGGTCAGTGGAGGAGTATTTAAAGTAGGGACCGCAGACAGGCTTCAAAGGCCTAACATAAGAAAATGGGCTGGCTGTAGGCACTTTATAATTGGTTCCAGGGGTACACGGGCAGCAGTGGTCTGGCCAGTGGAGGACTAGTGGAAGGAGGGACCGCAGACAGGCTTCAAAGGCCTAACATAAGAAAATGGGCTGGCTGTAGGCACTTTATAATTGGTTCCAGGGGTACACGGGCAGCAGTGGTCTGGCCAGTGGAGGACTAGTGGAAGGAGGGACCGCAGACAGGCTTCAAAGGCCTAACATAAGAAAATGGGCTGGCTGTAGGCACTTTATAATTGGTTCCAGGGGTACACGGGCAGCAGTGGTCTGGTCAGTGGAGGACTAGTGGAAGGAGGGACCGCAGACAGGCTTCAAAGGCCTAACATAAAAAAATGGGCTGGCTGTAGGCACTTTATAATTGGTTCCAGGGGTACACGGGCAGCAGTGGTCTGGCCAGTGGAGGACTAGTGGAAGGAGGGACCGCAGACAGGCTTCAAAGGCCTAAAATAACAAACAATAGGCTCATGGCAGTTTTACAGCGGTTACATGGATACACGGGCAGGCAGCTTGGTGGTCAGTGGAGGAGTATTTAAAGTAGGGACCGCAGACAGGCTTCAAAGGCCTAACATAACAATCAATAGGCTCATGGCAGTTTTACAGCGGTTACATGGATACACGGGCAGGCAGCTTGGTGGTCAGTGGAGGAGTATTTAAAGTAGGGACCGCAGACAGGCTTCAAAGGCCTAACATAAGAAAATGGGCTGGCTGTAGGCACTTTATAATTGGTTCCAGGGGTACACGGGCAGCAGTGGTCTGGCCAGTGGAGGACTAGTGGAAGGAGGGACCGCAGACAGGCTTCAAAGGCCTAACATAAGAAAATGGGCTGGCTGTAGGCACTTTATAATTGGTTCCAGGGGTACACGGGCAGCAGTGGTCTGGTCAGTGGAGGACTAGTGGAAGGAGGGACCGCAGACAGGCTTCAAAGGCCTAACATAAAAAAATGGGCTGGCTGTAGGCACTTTATAATTGGTTCCAGGGGTACACGGGCAGCAGTGGTCTGGCCAGTGGAGGACTAGTGGAAGGAGGGACCGCAGACAGGCTTCAAAGGCCTAAAATAACAAACAATAGGCTCATGGCAGTTTTACAGCGGTTACATGGATACACGGGCAGGCAGCTTGGTGGTCAGTGGAGGAGTATTTAAAGTAGGGACCGCAGACAGGCTTCAAAGGCCTAACATAAGAAAATGGGCTGGCTGTAGGCACTTTATAATTGGTTCCAGGGGTACACGGGCAGCAGTGGTCTGGTCAGTGGAGGACTAGTGGAAGGAGGGACCGCAGACAGGCTTCAAAGGCCTAACATAAAAAAATGGGCTGGCTGTAGGCACTTTATAATTGGTTCCAGGGGTACACGGGCAGCAGTGGTCTGGTCAGTGGAGGACTAGTGGAAGGAGGGACCGCAGACAGGCTTCAAAGGCCTAAAATAACAAACAATAGGCTCATGGCAGTTTTACAGCGGTTACATGGATACACGGGCAGGCAGCTTGGTGGTCAGTGGAGGAGTATTTAAAGTAGGGACCGCAGACAGGCTTCAAAGGCCTAACATAAGAAAATGGGCTGGCTGTAGGCACTTTATAATTGGTTCCAGGGGTACACGGGCAGCAGTGGTCTGGTCAGTGGAGGACTAGTGGAAGGAGGGACCGCAGACAGGCTTCAAAGGCCTAACATAAAAAAATGGGCTGGCTGTAGGCACTTTATAATTGGTTCCAGGGGTACACGGGCAGCAGTGGTCTGGTCAGTGGAGGACTAGTGGAAGGAGGGACCGCAGACAGGCTTCAAAGGCCTAAAATAACAAACAATAGGCTCATGGCAGTTTTACAGCGGTTACATGGATACACGGGCAGGCAGCTTGGTGGTCAGTGGAGGAGTATTTAAAGTAGGGACCGCAGACAGGCTTCAAAGGCCTAACATAAGAAAATGGGCTGGCTGTAGGCACTTTATAATTGGTTCCAGGGGTACACGGGCAGCAGTGGTCTGGTCAGTGGAGGACTAGTGGAAGGAGGGACCGCAGACAGGCTTCAAAGGCCTAACATAAAAAAATGGGCTGGCTGTAGGCACTTTATAATTGGTTCCAGGGGTACACGGGCAGCAGTGGTCTGGTCAGTGGAGGACTAGTGGAAGGAGGGACCGCAGACAGGCTTCAAAGGCCTAAAATAACAAACAATAGGCTCATGGCAGTTTTACAGCGGTTACATGGATACACGGGCAGGCAGCTTGGTGGTCAGTGGAGGAGTATTTAAAGTAGGGACCGCAGACAGGCTTCAAAGGCCTAACATAAGAAAATGGGCTGGCTGTAGGCACTTTATAATTGGTTCCAGGGGTACACGGGCAGCAGTGGTCTGGTCAGTGGAGGACTAGTGGAAGGAGGGACCGCAGACAGGCTTCAAAGGCCTAACATAAAAAAATGGGCTGGCTGTAGGCACTTTATAATTGGTTCCAGGGGTACACGGGCAGCAGTGGTCTGGTCAGTGGAGGACTAGTGGAAGGAGGGACCGCAGACAGGCTTCAAAGGCCTAAAATAACAAACAATAGGCTCATGGCAGTTTTACAGCGGTTACATGGATACACGGGCAGGCAGCTTGGTGGTCAGTGGAGGAGTATTTAAAGTAGGGACCGCAGACAGGCTTCAAAGGCCTAACATAACAAACAATAGGCTCATGGCAGTTTTACAGCGGTTACATGGATACACGGGCAGGCAGCTTGGTGGTCAGTGGAGGAGTATTTAAAGTAGGGACCGCAGACAGGCTTCAAAGGCCTAACATAAAAAAAATGGGCTGGCTGTAGGCACTTTATAATTGGTTCCAGGGGTACACGGGCAGCAGTGGTCTGGTCAGTGGAGGACTAGTGGAAGGAGGGACCGCAGACAGGCTTCAAAGGCCTAAAATAACAAACAATAGGCTCATGGCAGTTTTACAGCGGTTACATGGATACACGGGCAGGCAGCTTGGTGGTCAGTGGAGGAGTATTTAAAGTAGGGACCGCAGACAGGCTTCAAAGGCCTAACATAAGAAAATGGGCTGGCTGTAGGCACTTTATAATTGGTTCCAGGGGTACACGGGCAGCAGTGGTCTGGTCAGTGGAGGACTAGTGGAAGGAGGGACCGCAGACAGGCTTCAAAGGCCTAACATAAAAAAATGGGCTGGCTGTAGGCACTTTATAATTGGTTCCAGGGGTACACGGGCAGCAGTGGTCTGGCCAGTGGAGGACTAGTGGAAGGAGGGACCGCAGACAGGCTTCAAAGGCCTAACATAAAAAAATGGGCTGGCTGTAGGCACTTTATAATTGGTTCCAGGGGTACACGGGCAGCAGTGGTCTGGTCAGTGGAGGACTAGTGGAAGGAGGGACCGCAGACAGGCTTCAAAGGCCTAAAATAACAAACAATAGGCTCATGGCAGTTTTACAGCGGTTACATGGATACACGGGCAGCTTGGTGGTGAGTGGAGGAGTAGTGCAAGGAGTGTCTGTCCCAGTACTCCCAAAATATAAATAGATGTTAATGTCTCGCAAAACAACCAAAACAAAAAAAAAGGTGGCATACTTAGGTACAGGGGTGGGCTCATCTGCTGAGTTTTTGACATAGTAATTTGTTGTGAATTTGGATTCTGGGCTCCCCCGGTGGCCGCTTGTGGAATTGGACTTGTCATCCTCTTTCCTGTTTCACCTGGTTCCATCAGTAGTGGGTGTCGCTATTTAAGCTCATTTCTCTGGTGGTTTCTTGCCGGTCAACAATGTTATCTGATGCCTCTCAGTGCTTGTTCCTGCTTCTAGACTACTACTAGATAAGTTGGACTTTTGTCCATGTTTTGTTTTGCCTATTTGTTCCAGTTCACAGCTGAAGTTTTGTTACTGTGTCTGGAAAGCTCTCGTTGATCAGGGATTGCTACTCTGGCGTTATGAGTTAATGCCAGAGTTTAAGGTAATCTCTGGATGGTGTTTTGTTAGTGTTTTTCTGCTGACCATGAAAGTATACTATCTGTCTTCTGCTATCTAGTAAGCGGACCTCAAATTTGCTAAGACTATTTTCCTGCTGCGTTTGTTGTTTCATCTGAACTCACCGTCATTATATGTGGGGGGCTACTGTCTTCTTTGGAATATTTCTCTAGAGGTGAGCCAGGTCTTATATTTCCCTCTGCTAGCTATTTAGGTCTTAGGCCAGAGCTGGGCATCTAGCGATAAATAGGAAATGCTACCTGGCTATTTCTAGTTGCGCGGCAGGCTTAGTTCATGGTCAGTATAGTTCCATCTTCCGAGAGCTTGTCCCTCTATAGGCTTGCTATGATCTCTGCCTGCAGAGATCATGAGAGTTTGACCGGCCAATAAAGTGTTAAAGACCCAGGTTGAGAAAGGAGAGTTATAAGAAGTCTGCTGGAATTTTTTTTTTTTTTTTTTTTTTTTTTTTCCTCCAGTCTGCCTTGCTGCAGTCTTTTTTCTCTCTCTCCTCCTAATCTCTGTATGGCTCTGTGTGCACCTGACAATAATGGATCTCCAGAGTGTAACTGCGGGTTTGAATAATCTCATCACGAAAGTACAAAATTTACAAGATTTTGTGGTACATGCTCCGGTATCTGAGCCGAGAATTCCTTTGCCGGAGTTCTTCACAGGGAATAGAGCTAGCTTCCAGAATTTTCGAAATAATTGTAAGCTTTATTTGTCCCTGAAGTCTCGTTCAGCTGGAGACCCTGCTCAGCAGGTTAGGATTGTGATTTCCTTGCTCAGGGGTGACCCTCAAGATTGGGCCTTCTCATTGCCAGCAGGGGATCCTGCGTTACGCGATGTGGATGCGTTTTTTCTGGCCTTGGGCTTGCTTTATGAGGAACCTCATTTGGAACTTCAGGCAGAAAAAACTTTGATGGCACTATCTCAGGGGCAAGACGAAGCTGAAGTTTTCTGCCAAAAATTCCGTAAATGGTCTGTGCTTACTCAGTGGAATGAGTGCGCCTTGGCGGCAACTTTCAGAGAAGGTCTCTCTGATGCCGTTAAGGATGTTATGGTGGGGTTCCCTGTGCCTGCAGGTCTGAATGAGTCCATGACAATGGCTATTCAGATTGATAGGCGTCTGCGGGAGCGCAAACCGGTGCACCATCTGGCGGTGTCTATGGAAAAGACGCCAGAAAGTATGCAGTGTGATAGAATTCTGTCCAGGAGCGAGCGACAGAATTTTAGACGGAAGAATGGATTGTGTTTCTATTGTGGGGATTCTACTCATGTTATATCAGCATGCTCTAGGCGTACAAAGAAGCTTGATAAGTCTGTTTCCATTGGCACCATTCAGTCTAAGTTTATTTTGTCTGTAACCCTGATTTGCTCTTTGTCATCCATTGCCACGGACGCCTATGTTGACTCTGGCGCCGCTCTGAGTCTTATGGATTGGTCCTTTGCCAATCGTTGTGGTTTTGATTTAGAGCCTTTGGAGACTCTTATTCCTCTGAAGGGGATTGACTCCACCCCATTGGCTAATAATAAACCACAATACTGGACACAAGTAACCATGCGTATCAATCCGGATCACCAGGAGATTATTCGTTTCCTGGTGCTGTATAATTTACATGACGATTTGGTACTGGGATTGCCATGGTTGCAGTCTCACAACCCAGTCTTGGACTGGAGAGCAATGTCTGTGTTGAGCTGGGGATGTAAGGGTATTCATGGGGACTTACCTTTGGTTTCTATTTCGTCGTCCATTCCCTCTGAAGTCCCTGAGTTCCTCTCTGATTATCAAGACGCCTTTGACGAACCCAAGCTTGGGTCGTTACCTCCGCACCGTGAGTGCGATTGTGCCATAGATTTGATACCGGGTTGTAAATATCCAAAGGGTCGTTTGTTTAATTTGTCTGTGCCGGAACATGCTGCTATGCGGGAATATATAAAGGAGTCTTTGGAAAAGGGACATATTCGTCCATCTTCTTCTCCCTTGGGAGCTGGGTTTTTCTTTGTCTCAAAAAAGGACGGCTCTTTGAGACCATGTATTGATTATCGGCTTCTGAATAAGATCACTGTTAAGTATCAATACCCATTGCCATTGCTTACTGATTTGTTTGCTCGTATAGAGGGTGCTAAGTGGTTCTCTAAAATTGATCTTCGTGGGGCGTATAATTTGGTGCGGATCAGGCAGGGGGATGAGTGGAAGACCGCATTTAATACGCCCGAGGGCCACTTTGAGTATTTGGTCATGCCTTTTGGTCTTTCTAATGCCCCTTCAGTTTTCCAGTCTTTTATGCATGATATTTTCCGCGATTTTCTGGATAAATTTATGATAATATATCTGGATGATATTCTGATTTTTTCTGATGACTGGGACTCTCATGTCCAGCAGGTCAGGAGAGTTTTTCAGGTTCTGCGGTCTAATTCTTTATGTGTGAAGGGGTCTAAGTGCGTTTTTGGGGTCCAGAAAATTTCCTTTTTGGGGTATATTTTTTCTCCCTCTTCCATTGAGATGGATCCCGTCAAGGTGCAAGCTATTTGTGACTGGACTCAGCCCTCCTCTCTTAAGGGTCTTCAGAGATTTTTGGGCTTTGCCAACTTTTACCGCCGATTTATTGCTGGTTTTTCGGATGTCGTTAAACCACTGACTGATTTGACCAGACAAGGCGCTGATGTTGCTAATTGGTCCCCTCATGCTGTAGAGGCCTTTCAGGAGCTTAAGCGCCGTTTTGCCTCTGCCCCTGTGTTGCGTCAGCCTGATGTGAATCTGCCTTTTCAGGTTGAGGTTGACGCTTCGGAGATCGGAGCTGGGGCAGTGTTGTCGCAGAAAGGTTCCGACTGCTCCGTCATTAGGCCTTGTGCCTTCTTTTCTCGCAAATTTTCGCCCGCAGAGCGGAATTATGATGTTGGGAATCGGGAGCTTTTGGCCATGAAGTGGGCGTTTGAGGAGTGGCGCCATTGGCTCGAGGGGGCTAGGCATCAGGTGGTGGTATTGACTGACCACAAAAATTTGATTTATCTTGAGACTGCCAGACGCCTGAATCCTAGACAGGCGCGCTGGTCTTTATTTTTTTCTCGCTTTAATTTTGTGGTGTCATACCTACCGGGTTCTAAGAATGTTAAGGCAGATGCCCTTTCTAGGAGTTTTGACCCGGACTCTCCTGGTAATTCTGAACCCACAGGTATCCTTAGGGAGGGAGTAATTTTGTCGGCCGTTTCTCCTGATCTGCGGCGGTCCTTGCAAGAGTTTCAGGCGGATAGACCGGATCGTTGTCCGCCTGATAGACTGTTTGTTCCGGATGATTGGACCAGCAGAGTCATCTCTGAGGTACATTCTTCTGCATTGGCAGGTCATCCCGGAATTTTTGGTACCAGGGATTTGGTGGCAAGATCCTTCTGGTGGCCTTCCCTGTCACGAGATGTGCGAGTCTTTGTGCAGTCATGTGACGTTTGTGCTCGGGCCAAGTCTTGTAGTTCTCGGGCTAGCGGACTGCTGTTGCCCTTGCCTATTCCTAAGAGGCCTTGGACACACATCTCGATGGATTTTATTTCAGATCTGCCTGTTTCCCAGAAGATGTCTGTCATCTGGGTGGTCTGTGACCGTTTCTCTAAAATGGTCCATTTGGTTCCTCTGCCCAAGTTGCCTTCTTCTTCTGAGTTGGTTCCTCTGTTTTTTCAGAATGTTGTCCGATTGCACGGTATTCCTGAGAATATTGTTTCTGACAGAGGTACCCAATTTGTGTCTAGATTTTGGCGGGCATTCTGTGCTAGGATGGGCATAGATTTGTCTTTTTCATCTGCTTTTCACCCTCAGACTAATGGCCAGACCGAGCGGACTAATCAGACCCTTGAGACATATCTGAGGTGTTTTGTCTCTGCTGACCAGGATGATTGGGTTGCTTTTTTGCCATTGGCAGAGTTCGCCCTCAATAATCGGGCCAGCTCTTCCACCTTGGTGTCCCCGTTTTTCTGTAATTCGGGGTTTCACCCTCGATTTTCCTCCGGTCAGGTGGAATCCTCGGATTGTCCTGGAGTGGATGCGGTGGTGGAGAGATTGCATCACATCTGGGGGCAGGTTATGGACAATTTGAAGTTGTCCCAGGAGAAGACTCAGCGTTTTGCCAACCGTCATCGTCGTGTTGGTTCTCGGCTTTGTGTTGGAGATTTAGTGTGGTTGTCTTCTCGTTTTGTCCCTATGAGGGTCTCTTCTCCTAAGTTTAAACCTCGGTTCATCGGCCCTTATAGAATATTGGAGATTCTTAATCCTGTTTCTTTCCGTTTGGACCTCCCTGCGTCCTTTTCCATTCATAACGTTTTTCATCGGTCGTTATTGCGCAGGTATGAGGTACCTGTTGTACCTTCAGTTGAGCCTCCTGCTCCGGTGTTGGTTGAGGGTGAGTTGGAGTACGTTGTGGAGAAAATTTTGGACTCTCGTGTTTCCAGACGGAAACTCCAGTATCTGGTCAACTGGAAGGGTTACGGCCAGGAGGATAATTCTTGGGTCAATGCATCTGATGTTCATGCTTCTGATCTTGTTCGTGCCTTCCATAGGGCTCATCCTGGTTGCCCTGGTGGATCTGGTGAGGGTTCGGTGCCCCCTCCTTGAGGGGGGGGTACTGTTGTGAATTTGGATTCTGGGCTCCCCCGGTGGCCGCTTGTGGAATTGGACTTGTCATCCTCTTTCCTGTTTCACCTGGTTCCATCAGTAGTGGGTGTCGCTATTTAAGCTCATTTCTCTGGTGGTTTCTTGCCGGTCAACAATGTTATCTGATGCCTCTCAGTGCTTGTTCCTGCTTCTAGACTACTACTAGATAAGTTGGACTTTTGTCCATGTTTTGTTTTGCCTATTTGTTCCAGTTCACAGCTGAAGTTTTGTTACTGTGTCTGGAAAGCTCTCGTTGATCAGGGATTGCTACTCTGGCGTTATGAGTTAATGCCAGAGTTTAAGGTAATCTCTGGATGGTGTTTTGTTAGTGTTTTTCTGCTGACCATGAAAGTATACTATCTGTCTTCTGCTATCTAGTAAGCGGACCTCAAATTTGCTAAGACTATTTTCCTGCTGCGTTTGTTGTTTCATCTGAACTCACCGTCATTATATGTGGGGGGCTACTGTCTTCTTTGGAATATTTCTCTAGAGGTGAGCCAGGTCTTATATTTCCCTCTGCTAGCTATTTAGGTCTTAGGCCAGAGCTGGGCATCTAGCGATAAATAGGAAATGCTACCTGGCTATTTCTAGTTGCGCGGCAGGCTTAGTTCATGGTCAGTATAGTTCCATCTTCCGAGAGCTTGTCCCTCTATAGGCTTGCTATGATCTCTGCCTGCAGAGATCATGACAGTAATTTGGCAGTAACTATTTAATGGTGCCAATATAGGACACAGACACAGACTACTTTAAGTTGCATCGTAGATGTCTACAAATTTGTATTGTCAGTGCCAGACATTGAATGATGTCAGCGAATAGACTAAAGATTGGTGGAGCTGTGCAACATAATTTTGCATGTGGTAGAGCACATTTTGAGCTGGGGTAGGGGGGAACTCTCTAGAGGCCGGCGGGACCGCCCCAGGGCCCCTCATGTTACAACGGTGTGTCTGACGTTGGGTGTGCACCACCACCGCCAGAGACACTACATTGTACTATGAGGGACCCAGTAGCAATGCCGTCAACCAAAAGCGAGCACACCCACCTCTTCAGACAAACAGCAGTCTCACGGGTGCTTGCGCCAAGTCGCGATACCACGGCCCCGTGTGGGGAGTTTGGCCATTTAGGGAGGTGTAAACATGTCGTATGCTGTACAATCAGCTGCAGCAAATTAGACATTAGAAAAGTAATTCACAGGCAAGAGCCTTTCATAGGAAAGCTAGGTGTCGGCCGGGCAAGGTGGGGCAAAAGATTTCGAAATCCAGTTGTGGTTCATTTTAATGAATGTTAGATCGTCAACATTTTGGGTAGCCAGACGAGTCCTTTTTTCGGTTAATATTGAACCTGCAGCACTGAATACTCTTTCTGATAGGACACTTGCTGCCGGGCAAGCAAGCTCCTGCAATGCATGTTCTGCCAATTCTGGCCAGGTGTCTAATTTGGAGGCCCAGTAATCAAATGGGAATGACGGTTGAGGGAGAACATCGATAAGGGATGAAAAATAGTTAGTAACCATACTGGACAAATGTTGTCTCCTGTCACTTTCAATTGATGCAGCAGTACCTGTCCTGTCTACGGTCATAGCAAAATCACTCCACAACCTGGTCAGAAAACCCCTCTGTCCAACGCCACTTCTGATGTGTGCACCCCTAACACTCCTAGTCTGCTGCCCCCTGGAGCTCGTGTGAGAACGATCACGTGCGCTGTGTGCTGGGAATGCCTGAAGCAAACGGTCAACAAGAGTTGATTGTTTGGTTGCTAATATTAGTTCCAAGTTCTCATGTGGCATAATATTTTGCAATTTGCCTTTATAGCGTGGATCAAGGAGGCAGGCCAACCAGTAATCGTCATCGTTCATCATTTTCGTAATGCGTGTGTCCCTTTTTAGGATACGTAAGGCATAATCCGCCATGTGGGCCAAAGTTCCAGTTGTAAAATCTCCGGTTGTGATTGGTTGAGGGGCAGTTGCAGGCAAATCTACGTCACTTGTGTCCCTCAAAAAACCAGAACCCGGCCGTGACACGCAACCAATTTCCTGTGCCCCCGGGAAAGGTTCGGCATTAAAAATATACTCATCCCCATCATCCTCCTCGTCCTCCACCTCCTCTTCGCCCGCTACCTCGTCCTGTACACTGCCCTGACCAGACAATGGCTGACTGTCATCAAGGCTTTCCTCTTCCTCTGGTGCAGACGCCTGCTCCTTTATGTGCGTCAAACTTTGCATCAGCAGACGCATTAGGGGGATGCTCATGCTTATTACGGCGTTGTCTGCACTAACCAGCCGTGTGCATTCCTCAAAACACTGAAGGACTTGACACATGTCTTGTATCTTAGACCACTGCACACCTGACAACTCCATGTCTGCCATCCTACTGCCTGCCCGTGTATCCTCCCACAAATAAATAACAGCACGCCTCTGTTCGCACAGTCTCTGAAGCATGTGCAGTGTTGAGTTCCACCTTGTTGCAACGTCTATGATTAGGCGATGCTGGGGAAGGTTCAAAGACCGCTGATAGGTCTGCATACGGCTGGCGTGTACAGGCGAACGTCGGATATGTGAGCAAAGTGCACGCACTTTGAGGAGCAGGTCGGAGAACCCAGGATAAGTTTTCAATAAGCACTGCACCACCAGGTTTAAGGTGTGAGCCAGGCAAGGAATGTGTTTCAGTTGGGAAAGGGAGATGGCAGCCATGAAATTCCTTCCGTTATCACTAACTACCTTGCCTGCCTCAAGATCTACTGTGCCCAGCCACGACTGTGTTTCTTGTTGCAAGAACTCGGACAGAACTTCCGCGGTGTGTCTGTTGTCGCCCAAGCACTTCATAGCCAATACAGCCTGCTGACGCTTGGCAGTAGCTGGCCCATAATGGGACAACTGGTGTGCAACAGTGTCATCTGCCGATGGAGTGGTTGGCAGACTGCGTTCTGTGGAAGAGCTGTAGCTTCTGCAGGAGGACGAGGAGGAGGAGGAGGAGGGGGTGCGAACGCCTACAGCCAACTGTTTCCTAGACCGTGGGCTAGGCACAACTGTCCCTACATTGATGTCGCCTGTGGACCCTGCATCCACCACATTCACCCAGTGTGCCGTGATGGACACATAACGTCCCTGGCCATGCCTACTGGTCCATGCATCTGTAGTCAGGTGCACCTTTGTACTCACAGATTGCCTGAGTGCATGGACGATGCGCTGTTTAACATGCTGGTGCAGGGCTGGGATGGCTTTTCTGGAAAAAAAGTGTCGACTGGGTAGCTCGTATCGTGGTTCAGCGTACTCCATCAGGGCTTTGAAAGCTTCGCTTTCAACTAACCGGTAGGGCATCATCTCTAACGAGATTAGTCTAGCTATGTGGGCGTTAAAACACTGTGTACGCGGATGCGAGGATAAGTACTTCCTTTTTCTAACCAGAGTCTCATGTAGGGTGAGCTGGACTGGAGAGCTGGAGATCGTGGAACTTTCGGGTGTGCCGGTGTACATGGCAGACTGAGAGACGGTTGGAGACGGTATTGTTTCCGCCGGTGCCCTAGATGCAATATTTCCTCCTACAAAACTGGTGATTCCCTGACCCTGACTGCTTTTGGCTGGCAAAGAAACCTGCACAGATACTGCCGGTGGTGCGGAAAATGGTGGCCTTACAGTGACGGAAGGGATGTTGCGTTGCTGACTAGCTTCATTGGCCGAGGGTGCTACAACCTTGAGGGACGTTTGGTAGTTAGTCCAGGCTTGAAAATGCATGGTGGTTAAGTGTCTATGCATGCAACTAGTATTTAGACTTTTCAGATTCTGACCTCTGCTTAAGCTAGTTGAACATTTTTGACAGATGACTTTGCGCTGATCAGTTGGATGTTGTTTAAAAAAATGCCAGACTGCACTCTTCCTAGACTCGGATCCCTTTTCAGGGATTGCAGACTGAGCTTTAACCGGATGGCAACGCTGTGCTCCAACAGGTTTTGGCTTTGACACGCGTTTTGGGCCAGATACGGGCCCGGCAGATGGAACCTGTTGCGATGTTGATGCCTGCTGCGGCCCCTCCTCCACCTCCGCTTCTGAACTACTGCCGCCTGCACCCTGTTCCCCCAATGGCTGCCAATCGGGGTCAATAACTGGGTCATCTATTACCTCCTCTTCGAGCTCGTGTGCAACTTCGTCTGTGTCACTGTGTCGGTCGGTGGTATAGCGTTCGTGGCGGGGCAACATAGTCTCATCAGGGTCTGATTGTGGATCTGTACCCTGAGAGGGCAATGTGGTGGTCTGAGTCAAAGGAGCAGCATAGTACTCTGGCTGTGGCTGTGCATCAGTGCACTCCATGTCAGAATATACTTGTAATGGGCATGGCCTGTTAAATGTTTCACTTTCTAAGCCAGGGACGGTATGTGTAAAGAGCTCCATGGAGTGACCCGTTGTGTCGCCTGCTGCATCCTTCTCTCTTGTTGTAGTTTTTGCTGAGGAGGACAAGGAAGCGACTTGTCCCTGACCGTGAACATCCACAAGCGACGCGCTGCTTTTACATTTACCAGTTTTGGAAGAGGAGGCAAAAGAGCTAGAGGCTGAGTCTGCAATGTAAGCCAAAACTTGCTGTTGCTGCTCCGCCTTTAAAAGCGGTTTTCCTACTCCCAGAAAAGAGAGCGTTCGAGGCCTTGTGTAGCCTGACGACGAAACTGGCTCCACAGCTCCAGACTTAGGTGGAATATTTTTATCCCCACGACCACCTGATGCTCCACTACCACTACCATCATTACCAGCTGACAATGAACGCCCACGACGACCTCTTGCACCAGACTTCCTCATTGTTTTAAAATCTTAACCAAAGTAACTTTATTTGTTGCTGTCAAACAACTTACACGGTGAGCTATAACTTCAGTATGATTTCAATATCCCTTAACAGGTTGGTGAGACCACAAGGAAAATCAGGCACAATGTTACACACTCTGTTTTCTGTGGCACAAAATCACAGAGATGACACACACGCAGGACTGTCACTCAAGCACTAATGTCAATATTAATCTCCCACCTAATTTATTTATTTTTTTTTCTCAGGGAGACTTTAGAAACCAAATAATATTAAAAAAAAAAAAAAAAAAAAGGCTTTCTATGGCCCACAATTAGAGAGAGAGAGGTGGCACACCCAGGAGTCAAGACTGGCGCACAAGCTGAAAGGGCAATATTACTCTCCCACTGTTTTTTTAAGTTTTTTTTTTATTTCAGGGAGACTTTAGAAACCAAATAATATAAAAAAAAAATAAAAAAAAATAGGCTTTCTATAGCCCACTGAATGAGAGAGAGAGGTGGCACACCCAGGAGTCAAGACTGGCACACAAGCTGAAAGGGCAATATTACTCTCCCACTGTTTTTTTATGTTTTTTTTTTTTTTTTCAGTGAGACTTTAGAAACCAAATAATAAGAAAAAAAATAAATAAATAAATAGGCTTTCTATAGCCCACTGAATGAGAGATAGCACACACAGCAGTGGCACACAAGCCCTGACTGAGGCCAATATTTTTCTCCCACTGATTGATGTAGTGTTTTTGTGTTGAGGTAGATTTTAGAACACAAATCAAGGAAAAAAAAAAAAATGCTTTCTATGGCCCACTGAATGAGAGAGAGGTGGCACACCCAGGAGTCAAGACTGGCACACAAGCTGAAAGGGCAATATTACTCTCCCACTGTTTTTTTATGTATTTTTTGTTTTTTAAGGGAGACTTTAGAAACCCAATAATATTTAAAAAAAAAATAAATAGGCTTTCTATGGCCCACTGAATGAGAGGGAGAGAGGTGGCACACCCAGGAGTCAAGACTGGCACACAAGCTGAAAGGGCAATATTACTCTCCCACTGTTTTTTTATGTATTTTTTTTTTTTTTCAGGGAGACTTTAGAAACCCAATAATATTTAAAAAAATAAATAAATAGGCTTTCTATGGCCCACTGAATGAGAGGGAGAGAGGTGGCACACCCAGGAGTCAAGACTGGCACACAAGCTGAAAGGGCAATATTACTCTCCCACTGTTTTTTTATGTATTTTTTTTTTTCAGGGAGACTTTAGAAACCCAATAATATTTAAAAAAATAAATAAATAGGCTTTCTATGGCCCACTGAATGAGAGGGAGAGAGGTGGCACACCCAGGAGTCAAGCCTGGCACACAAGCTGAAAGGGCAATATTACTCTCCCACTGTTTTTTTATGTATTTTTTGTTTTTTAAGGGAGACTTTAGAAACCCAATAATATTTTAAAAAATAAATAAATAGGCTTTCTATGGCCCACTGAATGAGAGGGAGAGAGGTGGCACACCCAGGAGTCAAGACTGGCACACAAGCTGAAAGGGCAATATTACTCTCCCACTGTTTTTTTATGTTTTTTTTTTTTTTTTTCAGGGAGACTTTAGAAACCAAATAATAAGAAAAAAAATAAATAAATAAATAGGCTTTCTATAGCCCACTGAATGAGAGATAGCACACACAGCAGTGGCACACAAGCCCTGACTGAGGCCAATATTTTTCTCCCACTGATTGATGTAGTGTTTTTGTGTTGAGGTAGATTTTAGAACACAAATCAAGGAAAAAAAAAAATGCTTTCTATGGCCCACTGAATGAGAGAGAGGTGGCACACCCAGGAGTCAAGACTGGCACACAAGCTGAAAGGGCAATATTACTCTCCCACTGTTTTTTTATGTATTTTTTGTTTTTTAAGGGAGACTTTAGAAACCCAATAATATTTAAAAAAAAAAATAAATAGGCTTTCTATGGCCCACTGAATGAGAGGGAGAGAGGTGGCACACCCAGGAGTCAAGCCTGGCACACAAGCTGAAAGGGCAATATTACTCTCCCACTGTTTTTTTATGTATTTTTTGTTTTTTAAGGGAGACTTTAGAAACCCAATAATATTTAAAAAAATAAATAAATAGGCTTTCTATGGCCCACTGAATGAGAGGGAGAGAGGTGGCACACCCAGGAGTCAAGACTGGCACACAAGCTGAAAGGGCAATATTACTCTCCCACTGTTTTTTTTTTTTAGGTATTTTTTTTTTTTTCAGGGAGACTTTAGAAACCAAATAATATTAAAAAAAAAAAAAAAAAATAGGCTTTCTATAGCCCACTGAATGAGAG
Organism: Ranitomeya variabilis; assembly: GCF_051348905.1. Taxonomy (NCBI): domain Eukaryota; kingdom Metazoa; phylum Chordata; class Amphibia; order Anura; family Dendrobatidae; genus Ranitomeya; species Ranitomeya variabilis. The sequence goes on along the minus strand of NC_135233.1, from coordinate 272,491,673 downwards.
ATAGCACACACAGCAGTGGCACACAAGCCCTGACTGAGGCCAATATTTTTCTCCCACTGATTGATGTAGTGTTTTTGTGTTGAGGTAGATTTTAGAACACAAATCAAGGAAAAAAAAAAAATGCTTTCTATGGCCCACTGAATGAGAGAGAGGTGGCACACCCAGGAGTCAAGACTGGCACACAAGCTGAAAGGGCAATATTACTCTCCCACTGTTTTTTTATGTTTTTTTTTTTTTTAAGGGAGACTTTAGAAACCCAATAATATTTTTTTAAAAAAATAAATAGGCTTTCTATGGCCCACTGAATGAGAGGGAGAGAGGTGGCACACCCAGGAGTCAAGACTGGCACACAAGCTGAAAGGGCAATATTACTCTCCCACTGTTTTTTTATGTATTTTTTGTTTTTTAAGGGAGACTTTAGAAACCCAATAATATTTAAAAAAAAAAATAAATAGGCTTTCTATGGCCCACTGAATGAGAGGGAGAGAGGTGGCACACCCAGGAGTCAAGACTGGCACACAAGCTGAAAGGGCAATATTACTCTCCCACTGTTTTTTTATGTATTTTTTGTTTTTTAAGGGAGACTTTAGAAACCCAATAATATTTTAAAAAAAAAATAAATAGGCTTTCTATGGCCCACTGAATGAGAGGGAGAGAGGTGGCACACCCAGGAGTCAAGACTGGCACACAAGCTGAAAGGGCAATATTACTCTCCCACTGTTTTTTTATGTATTTTTTGTTTTTTAAGGGAGACTTTAGAAACCCAATAATATTTAAAAAAAAAAATAAATAGGCTTTCTATGGCCCACTGAATGAGAGGGAGAGAGGTGGCACACCCAGGAGTCAAGCCTGGCACACAAGCTGAAAGGGCAATATTACTCTCCCACTGTTTTTTTATGTATTTTTTGTTTTTTAAGGGAGACTTTAGAAACCCAATAATATTTAAAAAAATAAATAAATAGGCTTTCTATGGCCCACTGAATGAGAGGGAGAGAGGTGGCACACCCAGGAGTCAAGACTGGCACACAAGCTGAAAGGGCAATATTACTCTCCCACTGTTTTTTTAGGTATTTTTTTTTTTCAGGGAGACTTTAGAAACCAAATAATATTAAAAAAAAAAAAAAAAAAAAAATAGGCTTGCTATAGCCCACTGAATGAGAGATAGCACACACAGCAGTGGCACACAAGCCCTGACTGAGGCCAATATTTTTCTCCCACTGATTGATGTAGTGTTTTTGTGTTGAGGTAGAATTTAGAACACAAATCACGGAAAAAATAAATAGGCTTTCTATGGCCCACTCAGTGAGAGATGGCACACACAGGGATGGCACTGTAGCAGAAATGCCAATCTTAATCTCCCACAAAAAAAACAAAAAAAAAACAGGGACTGTCCTACAATTACTATCTCCCTGCAGTAATGTAAGCCAGGTATGGCAGGCAGCAATAGGAGTGGACTGATGCACAAATTAAATAAAAAGTGTGGACAAACAAAAAAGATAGCTGTGCAGAAAGGAAGGAACAAGAGGATATGTGCTTTGAAAAAAGCAGTTGGTTTCCACAGTGGCGTACACACAGCAATACAGCTATCACGGAGCCTTCTAGGGCAGCCCAATGAGCTACAGCGCTGAGGGGAAAAAAAAAAAAAATAGCTTCCACAGTCCCTGCACACCGAAGGTGGTGTTGGACAGTGGAAATCGCTGCAGCACAAGCGGTTTGGTGGTTAGTGGACCCTGCCTAACGCTCTCCCTGCTTCTGACGAAGCGGCAGCAACCTGTCCCTAAGCTCAGATCAGCAGCAGTAAGATGGCGGTCGGCGGGAACGCCCCTTTATAGCCCCTGTGACGCCGCAGACAGCAAGCCAATCACTGCAATGCCCTTCTCTAAGATGGTGGGGACCAGGATCTATGTCATCACGCTGCCCACACTCTGCGTTCACCTTCATTGGCTGAGAAATGGCGCTTTTCGCGTCATTGAAACGCGACTTTGGCGCGAAAGTCGCGTACCGCATGGCCGACAAGCACAGGGGTCGGATCGGGTTTCATGAGACGCCAACTTAGCCAAAAGTCGGCGACTTTTGAAAATGATCGACCCGTTTCGCTCAACCCTAGTCACTAGAATTGAGCGACTTTTACTTTTTTCGGGGGCCGACTGAAACACGAAACCCAATGCAAGTCAATGGGAACCAAAGTCGGCAGTGAGTGGAGGACAGGAAAACACCTACAGTGCCCATTTTAATGCCAAAAACATCAATTTTTATTACTTAAGCTTGTCAATCTTAATTTACTTTATAATGATAGTTAGGCATTGAAAACTGAGGGTCATTTGGCTAAAGTTGTGGGGGGGTAGGGCTGGCTCAAGATTTTCGTGGGCCCAGGAAATGCGGAATACGTCACAGCGGTGGAGCAGGGAGAGGTAAGTATTTCAACTTTGCAAGTGTTGTGATCCTGAGCAAGCGGGGGGCCCCACTCGTTCGTAGGAAGGTGCAGATGAAAGTGTGGGTTCCTTCATCAGGTGGGGGGGCATATTTGTTGGCGACGTCACTGGCACAGGGCCCCTCATAGTACGGCAGTGTGTTTGACGGTGGGTGGCGCCTCCCACTGGCAGAGACACTTTTGCATACTATGAGGGGCCCTGTGCCAGTGACGTCGCCAACGAGTATGCCCCCCACCTGATGAAGGAACCTGCACTTTCATCTGCACCTTCCTCTTTGTCCCCGTGTAAGGTGGTATAGTATGCGGGAAGGGGAACCTGACTTTCAGCAGGGTCAGATTCTGGCTGTGTAGAGTGCAAGGGGAATATAGTGGTCTGGGTCAATGTACCAGCAGACTCATCTAGCAGTGGCTGGGCAATGGGCAGGATGAGGAGGAAACACAGATATAGGCCCAAATAATAAAATGGACTAAATGCAGTTCAAATGTGGTAACAGGACTAAACAGGCAGCATTGCTTTGTTCAGTGGCGGACAACTGTAATGAGCGGCAGACACAGTTAGTAGGCCCAAATAATAAAGTAGGCTAAATGCAGTTCAAAATTGGTAACAGGACTAAACAGGCGGCATTGCTTTGTTCAGTGGAGGACAACTGTAATGAGCTGCAGACAAAGTAAGTAGACCCAAATAATAAAGTAGGTTAAATGAAGTTCAAAATTGGTAACAGGACGAAACAAGCGGCATTGCTTTGTTCAGTGGAGGACAACTGTAATGAGCGGCAGACAAAGTAAGTAGACCCAAATAATAAAGTTGGCTAAATGCAGTTCAAAATTGGTAACAGGACTAATCAGGCGACATTGCTTTGTTCAGTGGAGGACAACTGTAATGAGCGGCAGACACAGTTAGTAGGCCCAAATAATAAAGTGAGCTAAAGGCAGTTCAAATGTTGTAACAGGACTAAACAGGCGGCATTGCTTTGTTCAGTGGAGGACAAGTGTAATGAGCGGCAGACACGGTTAGTAGGCCCAAATAATAAAGTAGGCTAAATGCAGTTCAAATTTGGTAACAGGACTAAACAGGCGGCATTGCTTTGTTCAGTGGAGGACAACTGTAATGAGCGGCAGACACAGTTAGTAGGCCCAAATAATAAAGTGGGCTAAATGTCTGCCAAAAAATTGTTCATAAATAAACAGGTGGCATAGCTAGGTACATGGGTGGGCTCCTCTGCTGAATAACAGACAGTGGTAGTAGGTGCAAAGTATTAACTGGTCTAAATGGAGGCCAGGGCCCCTGTATATTTTAACTATCATCTATCATTTCAACAAATTTGTATTGGCAGTGCCATTGAAGGATTTAACAGCCCAGACTACACTGTGGTGGAGCAGGGAGAGGTAAGTATTGCAAGTGATAGAGCACTTTTCGAGTTGGGGGGAACACTCTTTCGTGGGCGGCGGTACTGGCACAGGGCCCCTCATATTACAACGGTGTGTCTGACGTTGGTTGTGCACCACCACCGTCAGAGACACTTCATTGTACTATGAGGGACCCTGTGCCAGTGCCATCGCCCAAGAGTGGGCACACTCACCTGTCCAGGCAAACGGCACTCGCACGGGTGCTTGCACCAGGTGGTGACCACGGCCCTGTCGGGGGAGTCAGCCCATTTAGGGAGGTATAAAAATGGCCTATGGTGGACATTCAGCAGCTGCAAATGGAGGAATTGGAGCAGTCAGTAAGAGGAGGCCAAAAGCAAGACATTTTTCAGGCAAGCTACGTGTCAGCAGGGGAAGGTGGGGCAAAATAATTTGAAATCCATGATTGGTTCATTTTAATGAAGGTTAGATCATCAACATTTCGGGTAGCCAGACGTGTCCTTTTTTCGGTCAGTATTGAACCAGCAGCACTGAAGACTAGGGTTGAGCGACTTTCATTTTTTAAAGATCGAGTCGGGTTTTGTGAAACCCGACTTTGTCCAGAGTCGAGTCGAGTGCAGTCGGCCAATTATCGCTAAAAGTCGGGGATCGACCGAAACACGAAACCCAATGCAAGTCAATGGGGAAGCATAGTCGGCAGTGAGTGGAGGCCAGGAAAACACCTACAGTGCCCATTTTAATGCCAAAAACATCCATTCTTGTTTCTGAAGCTTGTCAATCTTAATTAACTTTATAATAATAGTTGTTCAATGGAACATGGGGGTCATTTGGCAAATTTGTGGGGGGTAGGGCTGGTTCAAGGTTTTAGTGGGCCCAGGAATCGTGGACTACGTCATGGCGGTGGAGCAGGGAGAGGTAAGTATTTCAACGTTGCAAGTGCTGTGATCCTGAGCAAGCAGGGGGGCACACTTGTTCGCATTGGCACTGGCACAGGGCCCCTCAAAGTACAGCGGTGTGTTTGCACGGCGGGGGCGCCTCCCACCAGCAGCGACACTTTTGCGTACTCTGAGGGGCCCTGTGCCAGTGACGTCGCCAACGAGTATGCCCCCCCCACCTGATGAAGGAACCTGCACTTTCATCTGCACCTTCCTCTTTGTCCCTGTGTAAGGTGGTATAACATGCGGGAAGGGGAACCTTACTTTCAGCAGGGTCAGATTCTGGCTGTGTAGAGTGCAAGGGGAATGTAGTGGTCTAGGTCAATGTACCAGCAGACTCATCTAGCAGTGGCTGGGCAATGGGCAGGATGAGGAGGAAACAGATATAGGGCCAAAGAATAAAGTAGGCTAAATGCAGTTCAAAATTGGTAACAGGACTAAACAGGCGGCATTGCTTTGTTCAGTGGAGTAGCAAACCCAGGAGCAGCAGACACTGTTTTAAGGGCCCAAACACACTAATAGGCCAAATGCAGTTTAATATCTGATACTTTAGGCCAAAAGCCTAAGACTGAAGCTCAGCTTTATTCAGTTGAGGGCAAACACCAGGGAGGGGCAGACACCGTTAGTAGGCCCTAACCACCAATTTTTAAAAACACAGCACTTAATGAGAGCCAGAAGGTTGAAGCTCAGCTTTATTCAGTTGAGGACAAACACCAGGCAGGTGCAGACACCGTTAGTAGGCCGTAACCAAAGTTGAAGGCCAAATGCAGTTTAATATCTGATACTATAGGCCGAAAGCCAGAAGGTGGAAGCTCAGCTTTATTCAGTAGAGGGCAAACACCAGGGAGGGGCAGACACCGTTAGTAGGCCGTAACCAAAGTTGAAGGCCAAATGCAGTTTAATTTCTGATACTATAGGCCGAAAGCCAGAAGGTGGAAGCTCCGATTTAGACAGTGGAGGACAATTTGAATTAGGGACTGCAGACAGACTTAGTAGGCTGTCCCCTGTGGACCATGCATCCACCACATTAACCCATTGCGCCTTAATGGACACGTAATCTTCCGTGGCCATGCCTGTTATGATCCCAATGGCAGGGGACCTCAAAGATTACAGCAAAGTCTGCAAAACATAAATACCAGCTCATAGGGAAGTGGTAACTAGGCTGACCATATACCTGATCCTAGCGCAAACACTAACAGCAGCCGGGGAACATGCCTACGTTGGTCCTAGACGTCTCGCGCCAGCCGGAGAACTAACTACCCCTATCAGGGAAAATAAGACCTCTCTTGCCTCCAGAGAAAAGACCCCAAAGTAATACAAGCCCCCAACAAATAATAACGGTGAGGTAAGAAGAAAAGACAAACGTAAGAATGAACTAGATTTAGCAAAGAGAGGCCCACTGACTAATAGCAGAATATAGTAAGAAGACTTATATGGTCAGCAAAAAAACCTGCAAAATATCCACGCTGAATATCCAAGAACCCCCAAACCGACTGACGGAGTGGGGGGAGAATATCAGCCCCCCTAGAGCTTCCAGCAATAACAGGAATCACATATTGTACAAGCTGGACAAAAAATAAGAACAATGCAAATGACCAAGAGTACGAAAGCAGGACTTAGCTTATCTTGCAAAGAACCAGGACCTGAAGACAGGAGCAAACAGAAGTGAATTGATTACAATGATGCCAGGCACTGGACTGAGAATCCAGGAAGTTTAAATAGCAACACCCCAAGCCTAACGAAGCAGGTGAGCACAAACCTGGTAAAAGACAATCCAAGTGCCAAATCACTAGTGACCACAAGAGGGAGCCAAAAAGTATAGTTCACAACAGTACCCCCCCTTTAAGGAGGGGTCACCGAACCCTCACCAAGACCACCAGGGCGACCAGGATGAGCAGCGTGGAAGGCACGAACCAAATCGGCCGCATGAACATCAGAGGCGGCCACCCAGGAATTATCCTCCTGACCATAGCCCTTCCATTTGACCAAATACTGGAGCCTCCGTCTAGAGAGACGAGAATCCAAGATCTTCTCCACCACGTACTCCAACTCGCCCTCAACCAACACCGGAGCAGGAGGCTCAACAGCAGGAACCACAGGCACAACGTACCGCCGTAACAAAGACCTATGGAACACGTTGTGAATGGCAAACGACACCGGAAGATCCAAACGAAAAGAAACCGGGTTAAGAACTTCCAAAATTTTATAAGGACCAATAAAGCAAGGCTTAAACTTAGGAGAGGAAACCTTCAGAGGGACATACCGAGAAGACAACCAAACCAAATCCCCAACACGAAGTCGGGGGCCCACACCGCGGCGGCGATTGGCAAAACGCTGAGCCTTCTCCTGTGACAACTTCAAGTTGTCCACCACATGATTCCAAATCCGCTGCAACCTATCCACCACGGAATCCACCCCAGGACAGTCAGAAGACTCAACATGACCCGAGGAGAAACGAGGATGAAAACCAGAGTTGCAGAAGAATGGCGAAACCAAAGTAGCGGAACTAGCCCGATTATTAAGGGCAAACTCCGCCAATGGCAAGAAGGTCACCCAATCATCCTGGTCCGCAGAAACAAAACATCTCAAATAAGCCTCCAGTGTCTGATTAGTTCGCTCCGTTTGACCATTAGTCTGAGAATGGAAGGCAGATGAAAACGACAAATCAATGCCCATCTTAGCACAAAAAGATCGCCAGAATCTGGACACAAACTGGGATCCTCTGTCGGACACGATATTCTCCGGAATGCCATGTAAACGAACCACATTCTGAAAAAACAAAGGAACCAGATCGGAAGAGGAAGGCAACTTAGGCAAGGGTACCAAATGGACCATCTTGGAAAAACGATCACACACCACCCAGATGACAGACATTCCCCGAGACACCGGAAGATCAGAAATGAAATCCATGGAAATGTGCGTCCAAGGCCTCTTCGGGACGGGCAAGGGCAAAAGCAACCCGCTAGCACGAGAACAACAAGGCTTAGCCCGAGCACAAGTCCCACAGGACTGCACAAATGACCGCACATCCCGTGACAAGGAAGACCACCAAAAGGACCTAGCCACCAAATCTCAGGTACCAAAAATTCCCGGATGCCCTGCCAACACCGAGGAATGAACCTCGGAAATGACTCTGCTGGTCCATTTATCAGGAACAAACAGTCTGTCGGGTGGACACGAGTCAGGTCTACCAGCCTGAAATCTCTGCAACACACGTCGCAAATCCGGAGATATGGCCGACACGATCACTCCCTCTTTAAGAATACCAGCTGGCTCCGAGACTCCAGGAGAGTCAGGCACAAAGCTCCTAGAGAGAGCATCAGCCTTAACATTCTTCGAACCAGGCAGGTATGAGACCACAAAGTCAAAACGAGAGAAAAACAATGACCAACGAGCCTGTCTAGGATTCAGGCGCTTAGCAGACTCGAGATACATCAGATTTTTGTGATCAGTCAAGACCACCACACGATGCTTAGCACCCTCAAGCCAATGACGCCACTCCTCAAATGCCCACTTCATGGCCAACAACTCCCGATTACCAACATCATAGTTCCGCTCAGCAGGCGAAAACTTCCTAGAGAAAAAGGCACATGGTCTCATCACAGAACAACCAGAGCCTCTCTGCGACAAAACAGCCCCAGCACCGACCTCAGAAGCATCCACTTCAACCTGAAAGGGAAGTGAGACATCAGGCTGGCACAAAACAGGCGCCGAAGTAAACCAGCGCTTCAGCTCCTGGAAGGCCTCCACGGCTGCAGGAGCCCAATTAGCCACATCAGAACCTTTCTTGGTCATATCCGTCAAAGGTTTAACAACGCTAGAAAAATTAGCGATAAAGCGACGGTAGAAATTAGCGAACCCCAAGAACTTCTGAAGACTCTTAACAGACGTGGGCTGAGTCCAATCATGAATAGCTCGGACCTTGACTGGGTCCATCTCCACGGCAGAAGGGGAGAAAATAAAACCCAAAAAGGAAACCTTCTGCACTCCAAAGAGACACTTTGAGCCCTTCACAAATAAAGCGTTATCACGCAAAACCTGAAACACCATCCTGACCTGCTTTACATGAGAATCCCAATCATCTGAGAAAACTAGAATATCATCAAGATACACAATCAAAAATTTATCCAGATACTTCCGGAAGATATCATTCATAAAGGACTGAAACACTGAAGGGGCATTAGAGAGCCCAAAGGGCATCACCAAGTATTCAAAATGACCTTCGGGCGTATTGAATGCAGTGTTCCATTCATCTCCCTGCCTAATGCGCACAAGGTTGTACGCACCACGAAGATCTATCTTGGTGAACCACTTGGCGCCCTTAATCCGAGCAAACAAGTCTGACAATAGCGGCAACGGATACTGAAACTTAACAGTGATTTTATTCAGAAGCCGATAGTCTATACAAGGTCTCAAAGACCCGTCTTTCTTGGCCACAAAAAAGAATCCCGCACCGAGAGGGGAAGAGGATGGACGAATATGCCCCTTCTCCAAAGACTCCTTGACATAAGAACGCATCGCGGCATGCTCGGGTACAGACAAATTAAATAATCGTCCCTTAGGAAATTTACTGCCAGGAATCAAATCTATAGCGCAGTCACAGTCCCTATGAGGAGGAAGAGCACTGGACCTGGACTCACTGAATACATTCTGATAGTCACACAAATACTCAGGAACTTCTGAAGGAGTAGAAGTAGCAATAGACACCGGCGGAGAATCGCAATGAATTCCCTGACAACCCCAACTTGAGACAGACATAGCCTTCCAACCCAAAACAGGATTATGGGTCTGTAACCATGGCAGACCTAAAACGACCAAATCATTCATTTTATGCAGAACAAGAAAACGAATCACCTCCCGATGTTCAGGAGTCATGCACATGGTCACTTGTGTCCAATACTGCGGTTTATTTTCCGCCAGTGGCGTAGCATCAATTCCTCTGAGAGGAATCGGAACCTTTAAAGGCTCCAGGACAAAACCGCAGCGCTTGGCAAACGACAAGTCCATAAGACTCAGGGCAGCACCTGAATCCACAAATGCCATAACAGGGTAGGAAGACAATGAACAAATTAAAGTCACAGACAAAATAAATTTAGGCTGCAAATTACCAATGGTGACAGGACTGACAACCTTGGTTAGGCGTTTAGAGCATGCTGATATAACATGTGTAGAATCACCACAGTAAAAACACAGCCCATTCTGACGTCTATGATTTTGTCATTCGGTTCTAGTCAGGATTCTATCGCATTGCATTGAGACAGGTGTCTGTTCAGACAACACCGCCAGAGGTTTAGCGCATTTGCACTCCCGCAAACGCCGATCAATCTGAATAGCCAGCGCCATAGAATCATTCAGACTTGTAGGAATTGTAAAACCCACCATCACATTCTTAATGGCTTCAGAAAGGCCATTTCTGAAATTTGCGGCCAGAGCACATTCATTCCATCGAGTAAGCACGGACCATTTGCAAAATTTTTGGCAGTACACCTCAGCTTCATCCTGGCCCTGAGAGATGGCCAGTAGAGCTTTTTCTGCCTGAATTTCAAGATTAGGCTCCTCATAAAGCAATCCGAGCGCCAGAAAAAACGCATCAACATCCGCCAATGCAGGATCTCCTGTCATGATTCTCAATGGCGAGAGAACATAGCCCAGCATATATGAGAACTAGCTCTTGGAAGATGGAAACTATACTGACCATGAACTAAACCTGCCGCACAACTAGAAGTGGCCGGGTAGCATGCCTACGTTTTTTATCCCTAGATGCCCAGCGCCAGCCGGAGAACTACCTAATCCTAGCAGAGGAAAAGACAGTCCTGGCTCACCTCTAGAGAAATTTTCCCAAAAGGCAGACAGAGGCCCCCACATATATTGGCGGTGATTTTAGATGAAATGACAAACGTAGTATGAAAATAGGTTTAGCAAAATCGAGGTCCGCTTACTAGATAGCATGAAGACAGAAAGGGCACTTTCATGGTCAGCAGAAAACCCTATCAAAACACCATCCAGAAATTACTTTAAGACTCTAGCATTAACTCATAACACCAGAGTGGCAATTTCCGCTCACAAGAGCTTTCCAGACACAGTAACGAAACAGCAGCTGTGAACAGGAACAAAATGCAAAAACACACAAGGACAAAAGTCCAACTTAGCTAGGAGTTGTCTAGTAGCAGGAACATGCACAGAAGGCTTCTGATTACATTGTTGACCGGCATGAAACTGACAGAGGAGCAAGGTAATATAGCGACTCCCACATCCTGATAGGAGCAGGTGAACAGAGGGGATGATGCACACAAGTACAATTCCACAAGTGGCCACCGGGGGAGCCCAGAATCCAATTTCACAACAGTACCCCCCCCTCAAGGAGGGGGCACCGAACCCTCACCAGAACCACCAGGGCGATCAGGATGAGCCCTATGAAAGGCACGGACAAGATCGGAGGCATGAACATCAGAGGCAGTGACCCAAGAATTATCCTCCTGACCGTATCCCTTCCATTTGACCAGATACTGGAGTTTCCGTCTGGAAACACGAGAGTCTAAGATCTTTTCCACAACGTACTCCAACTCACCCTCAACCAACACCGGAGCAGGGGGCTCAACGGAAGGCACAGCCGGTACCTCATACCTGCGCAACAATGACCGATGAAAAACATTATGAATCGAAAAGGATGCAGGGAGGTCCAAACGGAAGGACACAGGGTTAAGAATCTCCAATATCTTGTACGGGCCGATGAACCGAGGCTTAAACTTAGGAGAAGAAACCCTCATAGGGACAAAACGAGAAGACAACCACACCAAGTCCCCAACACAAAGCCGAGGACCAACACGACGACGGCGGTTGGCAAAAAGCTGAGTCTTCTCCTGGGACAACTTCAAATTGTCCACCACCTGCCCCCAAATCTGATGCAACCTCTCCACCACAGCATCCACTCCAGGACAATCCGAAGATTCCACTTGACCGGAGGAAAATCGAGGATGAAACCCCGAATTACAGAAAAACGGGGACACCAAGGTGGCAGAGCTGGCCCGATTATTGAGGGCGAACTCCGCCAAAGGCAAAAAAGCAACCCAATCATCCTTATCCGCAGACACAAAACACCTCAAATATGTCTCCAAGGTCTGATTAGTCCGCTCGGTCTGGCCATTAGTCTGAGGATGGAAAGCAGACGAAAAAGACAAATCTATGCCCATCCTAGCACAGAATGCCCGCCAAAATCTAGACACGAATTGGGTCCCTCTGTCAGAAACGATATTCTCCGGAATACCATGCAAACGAACAACATTTTGAAAAAACAGAGGAACCAACTCGGAAGAAGAAGGCAACTTAGGCAAGGGAACCAGATGGACCATCTTAGAGAAACGGTCACACACCACCCAGATGACAGACATCTTCTGAGAAACAGGCAGATCCGAAATAAAATCCATCGAGATGTGCGTCCAAGGCCTCTTCGGGATAGGCAAGGGTAACAACAATCCACTAGCCCGAGAACAACAAGGCTTGGCCCGAGCACAAACGTCACAAGACTGCACAAAGCCTCGCACATCTCGTGACAGGGAAGGCCACCAGAAGGACCTTGCCACCAAATCCCTGGTACCAAAGATTCCAGGATGACCTGCCAACGCAGAAGAATGAACCTCAGAGATGACTCTACTGGTCCAATCATCAGGAACAAACAGTCTACCAGGTGGGCAACGATCAGGTCTATCCGCCTGAAATTCCTGCAAGGCCCGCCGCAGGTCTGGAGAAACGGCAGACAATATCACTCCATCTTTAAGGATACCTGTGGGCTCAGAATTACCAGGGGAGTCAGGCTCAAAACTCCTAGAAAGGGCATCCGCCTTAACATTCTTAGAACCCGGTAGGTAAGACACCACAAAATTAAACCGAGAGAAAAACAACGACCAGCGCGCCTGTCTAGGATTCAGGCGCCTGGCAGACTCAAGGTAAATTAAATTTTTGTGGTCAGTCAATACCACCACCTGATGTCTGGCCCCCTCAAGCCAGTGACGCCACTCCTCAAAAGCCCACTTCATGGCCAAAAGCTCCCGATTCCCAATATCATAATTCCGCTCGGCGGGCGAAAATTTACGGGAAAAAAAGGCACAAGGTCTCATCACGGAGCAGTCGGAACTTCTCTGCGACAACACCGCCCCAGCTCCGATTTCAGAAGCGTCGACCTCAACCTGAAAAGGAAGAGCAACATCAGGCTGACGCAACACTGGGGCGGAAGAAAAGCGGCGCTTGAGCTCCCGAAAGGCCTCCACAGCATCAGGGGACCAATCAGCAACATCAGCACCCTTCTTAGTCAAATCAGTCAATGGTTTTACAACATCAGAAAAACCAGCAATAAATCGACGATAAAAGTTAGCAAAGCCCAAAAATTTCTGAAGACTCTTAAGAGAAGAGGGTTGCGTCCAATCACCAATAGCCTGAACCTTGACAGGATCCATCTCGATGGAAGAGGGGGAAAAAATGTATCCCAAGAAGGAAATCTTTTGAACCCCAAAAACACACTTAGAACCCTTCACACACAAGGAATTAGACCGCAAAACCTGAAAAACCCTCCTGACCTGCTGGACATGAGAGTCCCAGTCATCCGAAAAAATCAGAATATCATCCAGATACACAATCATAAATTTATCCAAATAATCGCGGAAAATGTCATGCATAAAGGACTGGAAGACTGAAGGGGCATTTGAAAGACCAAAAGGCATCACCAAATACTCAAAATGGCCCTCGGGCGTATTAAATGCGGTTTTCCACTCATCCCCCTGCTTGATTCGCACCAAATTATACGCCCCACGGAGATCAATCTTAGAGAACCACTTGGCCCCCTTTATACGAGCAAACAAATCAGTAAGCAGTGGTAACGGATATTGATATTTAACCGTGATTTTATTCAAAAGTCGATAATCAATACACGGCCTCAAAGAGCCGTCTTTCTTAGACACAAAGAAAAAACCGGCTCCTAAGGGAGATGACGAAGGACGAATATGTCCCTTTTCCAAGGACTCCTTTATATATTCTCGCATAGCCGCGTGTTCAGGCACAGACAGATTAAATAAACGACCCTTAGGGTATTTACTACCCGGGATCAAGTCTATGGCACAATCGCACTCCCGGTGCGGAGGTAGTGAACCAACCTTGGGTTCTTCAAAAACGTCACGAAAGTCAGACAAGAATTCAGGAATCTCAGAGGGAATAGATGATGAAATGGAAACCAAAGGTACGTCCCCATGAGTTCCTTTACATCCCCAGCTTAACACAGACATAGCTCTCCAGTCGAGGACTGGGTTATGAGATTGCAGCCATGGCAATCCCAGCACCAAAACATCATGTAGATTATACAGCACCAGAAAGCGAATAACCTCCTGGTGATCCGGATTAACACGCATAGTCACTTGTGTCCAGTATTGTGGTTTATTACTAGCCAATGGGGTGGAGTCAATCCCTTTCAGAGGTATCGGAGCCTCCAATGGCTCCAAATCATACCCACAGCGTTTGGCAAAGGACCAATCCATAAGACTCAAAGCAGCGCCAGAGTCGACATAGGCGTCCGCGGTAATAGATGACAAAGAACAAATCAGGGTCACAGATAGAATAAACTTAGACTGTAAAGTGCTAATTGAAACAGACTTGTCAGGCTTCTTAGTACGCTTAAAGCATGCTGATATAACATGAGTTGAATCACCACAATAGAAGCACAACCCATTTTTTCGTCTAAAATTCTGCCGCTCGCTTCTGGACAGAATTCTATCACATTGCATATTTTCTGGCGTTTTCTCAGTAGACACCGCCAAATGGTGCACAGGTTTGCGCTCCCGCAGACGCCTATCGATCTGAATAGCCATCGTCATGGACTCATTCAGACTCGCAGGCACAGGGAACCCCACCATAACATCCTTAATGGCATCAGAGAGACCTTCTCTGAAAATCGCCGCCAGGGCGCACTCATTCCACTGAGTAAGCACAGACCATTTGCGGAATTTTTGGCAGTATATTTCAGCTTCATCTTGCCCCTGAGACAAGGACATCAAGGCCTTTTCCGCCTGAAGCTCTAAATGAGGTTCCTCATAAAGCAACCCCAAGGCCAGAAAAAACGCATCCACATTGAGCAACGCAGGATCCCCTGGTGCCAATGCAAAAGCCCAGTCCTGAGGGTCGCCCCGGAGCAAGGAAATTACAATCCTGACCTGCTGTGCAGGGTCTCCGGCAGAGCGAGACTTCAGGGACAAAAACAATTTGCAATTATTTTTAAAATTTTGAAAGTGAGATCTATTCCCCGAGAAGAATTCAGGCAAAGGAATTCTAGGCTCAGACATAGGTGCATGAACAACAAAATCTTGCAAATTTTGTACCTTTGTGGCGAGATTATTCAAACCTGTAGCTACACTCTGAAGATCCATTTGAAACAGGTGAACACAGAGCCATTCAAGGATTAGAAGGAGAGAAAGAGAGGAAGGCTGCAGTATAGGCAGACTAGCAAGTGATTCAATTAAGAGCACACTCAGAACTAGAGGGAAAAAAAAAAAAAATTGTAGCAGACTTCTTTTTTCTCTCCTTTCTCAGCCAGTAATTTAACCCTTTTTTGGGCCGGTCAAACTGTCATGATTCTCAATGGCGAGAGAACATAGCCCAGCATATATGAGAACTAGCTCTTGGAAGATGGAAACTATACTGACCATGAACTAAACCTGCCGCACAACTAGAAGTGGCCGGGTAGCATGCCTACGTTTTTTATCCCTAGATGCCCAGCGCCAGCCGGAGAACTACCTAATCCTAGCAGAGGAAAAGACAGTCCTGGCTCACCTCTAGAGAAATTTTCCCAAAAGGCAGACAGAGGCCCCCACATATATTGGCGGTGATTTTAGATGAAATGACAAACGTAGTATGAAAATAGGTTTAGCAAAATCGAGGTCCGCTTACTAGATAGCATGAAGACAGAAAGGGCACTTTCATGGTCAGCAGAAAACCCTATCAAAACACCATCCAGAAATTACTTTAAGACTCTAGCATTAACTCATAACACCAGAGTGGCAATTTCCGCTCACAAGAGCTTTCCAGACACAGTAACGAAACAGCAGCTGTGAACAGGAACAAAATGCAAAAACACACAAGGACAAAAGTCCAACTTAGCTAGGAGTTGTCTAGTAGCAGGAACATGCACAGAAGGCTTCTGATTACATTGTTGACCGGCATGAAACTGACAGAGGAGCAAGGTAATATAGCGACTCCCACATCCTGATAGGAGCAGGTGAACAGAGGGGATGATGCACACAAGTACAATTCCACAAGTGGCCACCGGGGGAGCCCAGAATCCAATTTCACAACAATCTCCTGGCGCTAACGAGAAAGCCCAATCCTGAGGGTCGCCACGCAAGAAGGAGATAATAATTTTGACTTGCTGAGCTGAATCTCCAGACGAACGAGGTTTCAAAGATAGAAACAATTTACAATTATTCCTAAAATTCCTAAATTTAAATCGATCTCCAGAGAACAGCTCAGGAATAGGTATCTTAGGCTCTGACATAGGACTGCTAACAACAAAATCCTGAATGCCCTGCACACATGCAGCAAGCTGATCCACACTAGTAATCAAGGTCTGAACATTCATGTCTGCAGCAAAGCTTCAAGCCACTCAGAGATAAAGGGGAGGAAGAAAAAAAAAAAAAAAAAACTCAGAACTTCTTTTCTTTTAATCCCACTTCAGCAATGCATTAACTATTTATTGGCCTGGCATACTGTTATGATCCCAATGGCAGGGGACCTCAAAGATTACAGCAAAGTCTGCAAAACATAAATACCAGCTCATAGGGAAGTGGTAACTAGGCTGACCATATACCTGATCCTAGCGCAAACACTAACAGCAGCCGGGGAACATGCCTACGTTGGTCCTAGACGTCTCGCGCCAGCCGGAGAACTAACTACCCCTATCAGGGAAAATAAGACCTCTCTTGCCTCCAGAGAAAAGACCCCAAAGTAATACAAGCCCCCAACAAATAATAACGGTGAGGTAAGAAGAAAAGACAAACGTAAGAATGAACTAGATTTAGCAAAGAGAGGCCCACTGACTAATAGCAGAATATAGTAAGAAGACTTATATGGTCAGCAAAAAACCCTGCAAAATATCCACGCTGAATATCCAAGAACCCCCAAACCGACTGACGGAGTGGGGGGAGAATATCAGCCCCCCTAGAGCTTCCAGCAATAACAGGAATCACATATTGTACAAGCTGGACAAAAAATAAGAACAATGCAAATGATCAAGAGTACGAAAGCAGGACTTAGCTTATCTTGCAAAGAACCAGGACCTGAAGACAGGAGCAAACAGAAGTGCACTGATTACAACGATGCCAGGCACTGGACTGAGAATCCAGGAAGTTTAAATAGCAACACCCCAAGCCTAACGAAGCAGGTGAGCACAAACCTGGTAAAAGACAATCCAAGTGCCAAATCACTAGTGACCACAAGAGGGAGCCAAAAAGTATAGTTCACAACACATGCCTACAGGTCCATGCGTCTGTTGTCAGGTGCACCTTTGTACTCACAGATTGCCAGAGTGCATGGACAATGCGGTCTTTTACATGCTGGTGGAGGGTTGGGATGGCTTTTCTCGCAAAAGAAGTGTCGACTGGTTAGCTTGTAGAGTGGTACAGCGTAGTCCATCATGGCCTTATTAATAGTAAATAAAATATATAACTAGGCTCTATGAACTTTTAAATAGGGTCCAGGGGTACACGGGCAGCATTGGTGTGGTCAGTGGAGGAGTATTGCAAGTAGGGGCCGCAGACAGGCTAACAAAGGCCTAAAATAACAAACAATAGGCAGGCATGGCAGTTTTAAATCGGTTACATGGATACACAGGCAGGCAGCATTGTGGTCAGTGGAGGAGTATTGCAGGTAGGGGCCGCAGACAGGCTATCAAAGGCCTAAAATAACAAACAATAGGCAGGCATGGCAGTTTTAAATCGGTTATATGGATAAACAGGCAGGCAGCATTGTGGTCAGTGGAGGAGTATTGCAAGTAGGGGCCGCAGACAGGCTATCAAAGGCCTAAAATAACAAACAATAGGCAGGCATGGCAGTTTTAAATCGGTTACATGGATACACAGGCAGGCAGCATTGTGGTCAGTGGAGGAGTATTGCAGGTAGGGGCCGCAGACAGGCTATCAAAGGCCTAAAATAACAAACAATAGGCAGGCATAGCAGTTTTAAATTGGTTACATGGATACACAGGCAGGCAGCATTGTGGTCAGTGGAGGAGTATTGCAGGTAGGGGCTGCAGACAGGCTATCAAAGGCCTAAAATAACAAACAATAGGCAGGCATGGCAGTTTTAAATCGGTTACATGGATACACATGCAGGCAGCATTGTGGTCAGTGGTGGAGTATTGCAAGTAGGGGCCGCAGACAGGCTATCAAAGGCCTAAAATAACAAACAATAGGCAGGCATGGCAGTTTTAAATCGGTTACATGGATACACAGGCAGGCAGCATTGTGGTCAGTGGAGGAGTATTGCAAGTAGGGGCCGCAGACAGGCTATCAAAGGCCTAAAATAACAAACAATAGGCAGGCATGGCAGTTTTAAATCGGTTACATGGATACACAGGCAGGCAGCATTGTGGTCAGTGGAGGAGTATTGCAGGTAGGGGCCGCAGACAGGCTATCAAAGGCCTAAAATAACAAACAATAGGCAGGCATGGCAGTTTTAAATCGGTTACATGGATACACAGGCAGGCAGCATTGTGGTCAGTGGAGGAGTATTGCAAGTAGGGGCCGCAGACATGCTATCAAAGGCCTAAAATAACAAACAATAGGCAGGCATGGCAGTTTTAAATCGGTTACATGGATACACAGGCAGGCAGCATTGTGGTCAGTGGAGGAGTATTGCAGGTAGGGGCCGCAGACAGGCTATCAAAGGCCTAAAATAACAAACAATAGGCAGGCATGGCAGTTTTAAATCGGTTATATGGATACACAGGCAGGCAGCATTGTGGTCAGTGGAGGAGTATTGCAAGTAGGGGCCGCAGACAGGCTATCAAAGGCCTAAAATAACAAACAATAGGCAGGCATGGCAGTTTTAAATTGGTTACATGGATACACAGGCAGGCAGCATTGTGGTCAGTGGAGGAGTATTGCAAGTAGGGGCCGCAGACAGGCTATCAAAGGCCTAAAATAACAAACAATAGGCAGGCATTGCAGTTTTAAATCGGTTACATGGATACACAGGCAGGCAGCATTGTGGTCAGTGGAGGAGTATTGCAGGTAGGGGCCGCAGACAGGCTATCAAAGGCCTAAAATAACAAACAATAGGCAGGCATGGCAGTTTTAAATCGGTTATATGGATACACAGGCAGGCAGCATTGTGGTCAGTGGAGGAGTATTGCAAGTAGGGGCCGCAGACAGGCTATCAAAGGCCTAAAGTAACAAACAATAGGCAGGCTTGGCAGTTTTAAATCGGTTACATGGATACACAGGCAGGCAGCATTGTGGTCAGTGGAGGAGTATTGCAGGTAGGGGCCGCAGACAGGCTATCAAAGGCCTAAAATAACAAACAATAGGCAGGCATGGCAGTTTTAAATCAGTTACATGGATACACAGGCAGGCAGCATTGTGGTCAGTGGAGGAGTATTGCAGGTAGGGGCCGCAGACAGGCTATCAAGGGCCTAAAATAACAAACAATAGGCAGGCATGGCAGTTTTAAATCGGTTACATGGATACACAGGCAGGCAGCATTGTGGTCAGTGGAGGAGTATTGCAAGTAGGGGCCGCAGACAGGCTATCAAAGGCCTAAAATAACAAACAATAGGCAGGCATGGCAGTTTTAAATCGGTTACATGGATACACAGGCAGGCAGCATTGTGGTCAGTGGAGGAGTTTTGCAAGAAGTGTCTGACACAGTTAGTACTCCCAAAAAATAAGTAGATGTTAATGTCTCGCAAAACAACTATAAATAAAAAAAAGGGTGGCATGCTTAGGTACAGGGGTGGGCTCATCTGCAGAGTTTATGACAAAGTAATTTGGCAGTAAATTAGTATTTACTGGTGTCAATATAGGACACTGACCCAGACTACTGTAACTATCATCATAGATGTCAACAAATTGGTATTGATTGTCAGTGCCAGGCATTGAATGATGTCAGCGAATAGACTAAACATTGGTGGAGCTGTGCGAGATAATTTGGCACGTGGTAGAGCACAGTTTGAGCTGGGGGGGGAACTCTCTTGTGGCCAGCGGTACCGCCCCAGGGCCCCTCATATTACAACGGTGTGTCTGACATTGGGTGCGCACCACCACCGCCAGAGACACTACATTGTACTATGAGGGACCCAGTGGCAGTGCTGTCGACCAAAAGCGAGCACACCCACCTCTTCTGACAAACAGCACTGTAACTAACGGGTGCTTGCGCCAAGTGTCGAGAGTGAGACAACGGCCCCGTGGGGGGAGTTTTCCCATTGGGGGAGGTGTAAACATGTCATATGCTGGTCAAACAGCTGCTGCAAATTAAGAGATTTTAACACTCAGTAAGACCAGTCCACAAGCAAGACCTTTTTATAGGAAAGCTAGGTGTCAGCCGGGAAAGGTTGGGCAAAATAATTTGAAATCCAGGAGTGGTTCATTTTAATGAAGGTGAGATCATCCACATTTTGGGTAGCCAGACGAGTCCTTTTTTCGGTTAATATTGAACCAGCAGCACTGAATACTCTTTCTGATAGCACACTAGCTGCTGGGCAAGCAAGCTCCTGCAACGCATATTCTGCCAATTCAGGCCAGGTGTCTAATTTGGATGCCCAGTAATCAAATGGGAATGACGGTTGAGGGAGAACATCAATAAGGGCTGAAAAATAGTTAGTAACCATACTGGACAAATGTTGTCTCCTGTCACTTTGAATAGATGCTGCAGTACCTGTCCTGTCTGCGGTCATTGCGAAATCACTCCACAACCTGGTCAGAAAACCCCTCTGTCCAACGCCACTTCTGATCTGTGCACCTCTAACACCTCTGCCCTGTAGCCCCCTGCAGCTCGTGTGAGAACCATCACCGGTGCTGTGTGCTGGGAATGCCTGAATCAAACGGTCTACAAGAGTAGCTTGTTTGGTTGCTAATATTTGTTCGAGGTTCTCATGTGGCATAATATTTTGCAATTTGCCTTTATAGCGAGGGTCAAGGATGCAGGCCAACCAGTAATCGTCATCGCTCATCATTTTAATAATGCGTGGGTCCTTTTTGAGGATACGTAAGGCATAATCCGCCATGTGGGCCAAAGTTCCAGTTGGCAAATCTGCGGTTGTGCTGGTTTGAGGGGCAGTTACAGGCAAATCTACGTCACTTGTCTCCCTTACAAAAACAGAACCCGGCCTTGCAACGCCACTAATTTCTGTTGGCCCAGGAGAAGCTTCCTCAGTAAAAAAGTACTCATCCCCATCATCCTCCTCGTCCTCCTCCTCCTCTTTGCCCGCTACCGCGTCCTCTACACGGCCCTGACCAGACAATGGCTGACTGTCATCAAGGCTTTCCTCTTCCTCGGCTGCAGACGCCTGCTCCTTTATGTGCGTCAAACTTTGCATCAGCAGACGCATTAGGGGGATGCTCATGCTTATTATTGCGTTGTCTGCACTAACCAGCCGTGTGCATTCCTCAAGACACTGAAGGACTTGACACAGGTCTTGTAGCTTCGACCACTGCACACCTGACAACTCCATGTCTGCCATCCAACTGCCTGCCCGTGTATCCTCCCACAAATACATAACAGCACGCCTCTGTTCGCACACTCTCTGAAGCATGTGCAGTGTGGAGTTCCACCTTGTTGCAACGTCGATGATTAGGCGATGCTGAGGAAGGTTCAAAGAACGCTGATAGTTCTGCATACGGCTGGAGTGTACAGGCGAACGGCGGATATGCGAGCAAAGTCTGCGCACTTTGAGGAGCAGGTCGGGTAACCCCGGATAACTTTTCAGGAACCACTGCACCACCAGGTTTAAGGTGTGAGCCACGCAAGGAATGTGTTTCAGTTGGGAAAGGGCTATGACAGCCATGAAATTCCTTCCGTTATCACTCACTACCTTGCCTGCCTCAAGATGTACAGTGCCCAGCCATGACTGAGTTTCTTTCTGCAAGAACTCGGACAGAACTTCCGCGGTGTGTCTGTTGTCGCCCAAACACTTCATTGCCAATACAGCCTGCTGACGCTTGCCACTAGCTGTCCCATAATGGCACACCTGGTGTGCAACAGTGGCAGCTGCGGATGGAGTGGATGTACGACTGCGGTCTGTGGACGAGCTCTCGCTTCTGCAGGAGGAGGAGGAAGAGGAGGAGGGGGGGCGAACGCCTACAGCCAACTCTTTCCTTGACCGTGGGCTAGGCAGAACTGTCCCAATATTGCTGTCCCCTGTGGAGCCTGCATCCACCACATTCACCCAGTGTGCCGTGATGGACACGTAACGTCCCTGGCCATGCCTACTGGTCCATGCATCTGTTGTCAGGTGCACCTTTGTAGTCACAGACTGCCTGAGTGCATGGACGATGCGGTCTTTAACATGCTGTTGGAGGGCTGGGATGGCTTTTCTAGAAAAGAAGTGCCGACTGGGTAGCTTGTAGCGTGGTACAGCGTTGTCCATCAGCGCTTTGAAAGCTTCGCTTTCAACTAACCGGTAGGGCATCATGTCTAATGAGATTAGTCTAGCAATGTGGGCGTTCAAACCCTGTGTACGCGGATGCGAGGATGAGTACTTCCTTTTCCTAACAAGAGTCTCATGTAGGGTGAGCTGGACTGGAGAGCTGGAGATCGTGGAACTAGCGGTGGTGCCGGTGGACATGGGTGAGTGAGAGAGGGTTGGAGATGGTATTCTTGCCGGTGCCCTACATGCAGTGTTTCCTACTACTAACCTGGTGATTCCCTGACTGCTTTGGCCTGGCGACGAAAGCTGCACAGATACTGCAGGTGGTGTGGGAAATGGTCGGCTTACAGGGAGGGAAGGGATGTAGCGTTGCTGACTAGCTTCATTGGCCGAGGGTGCTGCAACCTTTAGGGACGTTTGGTAGTTAGTCCAGGCTTGCAAATGCATGGTGGATAAATGTCTATGCATGCAACTTGTATTTAGACTTTTAAGATTCTGACCTCTGCTTAAGGTAGTTGAACATTTTTGACAGCTGACTTTGCGCTGATCATTTGGATGTTGTTTAAAAAAATGCCAGACTGCACTCTTTTTACTATCGGATACCTTTTCAGGCATTGCAGACTGAGCTTCTTTAACCGGATGGCCACGCTGTCCTCCAACTGGTTTAGGTTTTGCCACGCGTTTTTGGCCAGATATGGGCCCGGTAGATGGAACCTGTTGTGATGTTGATGCCTGCTGCGGCTCCTCCTCCTCCGCTTCAGAAATACTGCCGCCTGCACCCTGTTCCCCCAATGGCTGCCAATCGGGGTCCACAACTGGGTCATCTATGACCTCCTCTTCTATGTTGTGTGCAACTTCGTCTGTGTCACCGTGTAAGCCGGTGGTATTGCGTTCGTGACGGAGCACCATAGTCTCCGCTGGTTTTGATTCTGCCTCAGTACACTGCGAGGGCAATGTTCTGGTCTGAGTCAAAGGAACAGCTTAGTAATCTGGCTGTGGCTGTGCATCTGTGCACTCCATGTCCGATTCAACTTCTAATGGGCATAGCCTGTTAACTGTTTCACTGTGTAACCCAGGAACGGTATGTGTAAAGAGCTCCATGGAGTAACCTGTTGTGTCGACTGACGCATCCTTCACTGTTGTTTTTAGTGAAGGACACAAGGAAGCGACTTGTTCCTGACCGGGAGCATCCACTGACGATGCACTGCTCTGACATTTGGCACTTTCCGAGGAGGAGGCGAAAGAGTTAGAGGCAGAGTCAGCAATGAAAGCCAATACTTGTTACTCCTGCTCCGGCTTCAAAAGTGGTTTTCCTACTCCCAGAAAAGAGAGCGTTCGAGGCCTTGTGTAGCCAGACAACGAACCTGGCTCAACAACTCGAGACTTAGGTGCTCTACTGCTTTTACCACGACCACCTGATGCTCCACCACCACTACCATCATTACCAGCTGACAATGACCGCCCACGGCCACGACCTCTTCCACTAGACTTCCTCATTGTTTGCAAAACGTAACCAAAGTAACGCTATTTGTTACTGTAAAACAACTTATCAGGTGAACTCAAACTTCTGTAGGATTTATATATACCTTTATAGGTGCCTGACACTGAAAGGAAAATCAGGCCCAATGTTACACACTAGGTTTTCTATGCCCCAATAATTTGAGACAGATGGCACACACAGGACCAGCACTCAAGCAGAAATGCCAATCTTAATCTCCCACTATTTTTTTTTTTTTCTGGGAGAATGTACCCAAAAAAAAAAAAAAATGTCCAAGTATTACACAGTGTTTTCGGTGCCACACAATGAGAGACAGATGCCACACACAGCAATGGCACAGAGGCAGACTTGCCAATATTTATCTCCCACTAATTTATTTTTTTTTCTGGGAGAGTGTACCCAAAAAAAGAAAAAAAATGGCCAAGTATTACACAGTGTTTTCGGTGCCACACAATGACAGACAGATGCCACACACAGCAATGGCACGGAGGCAGACTTGCCAATATTTATCTCCCACTAACTTTTTTTTTGGAAAAGGGAGAATGTACCCGAAAAAAAAAAAAATGGCCAAGTATTACACAGTGTTTTCGGTGCCACACAATGAGAGACAGATGCCACACACAGCAATGGCACGGAGGCAGACTTGCCAATATTTATCTCCCACTAATTTTTTTTGGGGAAAAGGGAGAATTTAGCAAAAAAAAGAAAAAATGGCCAAGTATTACACAGTGTTTTCGGTGCCACACAATGAGAGACAGATGCCACACACAGCAATGGCACGGAGGCAGACTTGCCAATATTTATCTCCCACTAATTTTTTTTTGGGAAAAGGGAGAATTTAGCAAAAAAAAAAAAAGGGCCAAGTATTACACAGTGTTTTCGGTGGCAGACAATGAGAGACAGATACCACACACAGCAATGGCACGGAGGCAGACTTGCCAATATTTATCTCCCACTAATTTATTTTTTTTTCTGGGAGAATGTACCCAAAAAAAGAAAAAAAATGGCCAAGTATTACACAGTGTTTTCGGTGCCACACAATGACAGACAGATGCCACACACAGCAATGGCACGGAGGCAGACTTGCCAATATTTATCTCCCACTAATTTTTTTTTTGGAAAAGGGAGAATGTACCCAAAAAAAAAAAAAATGGCCAAGTATTACACAGTGTTTTCGGTGCCACACAATGAGAGACAGATGCCACACGCAGCAATGGCACGGAGGCAGACTTGCCAATATTTATCTCCCACTAATTTTTTTTGGGGAAAAGGGAGAATTTAGCAAAAAAAAAAAAAGGGCCAAGTATTACACAGTGTTTTCGGTGCCACACAATGAGAGACAGATACCACACACAGCAATGGCACGGAGGCAGACTTGCCAATATTTATCTCCCACTAATTTTTTTTTTGGAAAAGGGAGAATGTACCCCCAAAAAAAAAAAAAAAAGGCCAAGTATTACACAGTGTTTTCGGTGCCACACAATGAGAGACAGATGCCACACACAGCAATGGCGCAGAGGCAGACTTCCCAATATTTATCTCCCACTAATTTATTTTTTTTCTGGGAGAATGTACCCAAAAAAAGAAAAAAAATGGCCAAGTATTACACAGTGTTTTCGGTGGCACACAATGAGAGACAGATACCACACACAGCAATGGCACGGAGGCAGACTTGCCAATATTTATCTCCCACTAATTTTTTTTTGGGAAAAGGGAGAATTTAGCAAAAAAAAAAAAAAGGGCCAAGTATTACACAGTGTTTTCGGTGGCAGACAATGAGAGACAGATACCACACACAGCAATGGCACGGAGGCAGACTTGCCAATATTTATCTCCCACTAATTTTTTTTTTGGAAAAGGGAGAATGTACCCCAAAAAAAAAAAAATGGCCAAATATTACACAGTGTTTTCGGTGCCACACAATGAGAGACAGATGCCACACACAGCAATGGCACGGAGGCAGACTTGCCAATATTTATCTCCCACTAATTTTTTTTTGGGAAAAGGGAGAATGTACCCCCCCAAAAAAAAAAAAATGGCCAAGTATTACACAGTGTTTTCGGTGCCACACAATGAGAGACAGATGCCACACACAGCAATGGCACGGAGGCAGACTTGCCAATATTTATCTCCCACTAATTTGTTTTTTGGAAAAGGGAGAATGTACCCAAAAAAAAAAAAGGGCCAAGTATTACACAGTGTTTTCGGTGGCACACAATGAGAGACAGATACCACACACAGCACTGGCACGGAGGCAGACTTGCCAATATTTATCTCCCACTAATTTTTTTTGGGGAAAAGGGAGAATTTAGCAAAAAAAAATAAAAAATGGCCAAGTAGTACACAGTGTTTTCGGTGGCACACAATGAGAGACAGATACCACACACAGCAATGGCACGGAGGCAGACTTGCCAATATTTATCTCCCACTAATTTTTTTTTTGGAAAAGGGAGAATGTACTCCCCCCCAAAAAAAAATGGCCAAGTATTACACAGTGTTTTCAGTGCCACACAATGAGAGACAGATGCCACACACAGCAATGGCACGGAGGCAGACTTGCCAATATTTATCTCCCACTAATTTTTTTTTTGGAAAAGGGAGAATTTAGCAAAAAAAAAAAAAGGGCCAAGTATTACACAGTGTTTTCGGTGGCACACAATGAGAGACAGATACCACAAACAGCAATGGCACAGAGGCAGACTTGCCAATATTTATCTCCCACTAATTTTTTTTTTGAAAAAGGGAGAATTTAGCAAAAAAAAAAAAGGGCCAAGTATTACATAGTGTTTTCGGTGGCACACAATGAGAGACAGACACCACAAACAGCAATGGCACGGAGGCAGACTTGCCAATATTTATCTCCCACTAATTTTTTTGGGGGAAAGGGGAGAATTTAGCAAAAAAAAGAAAAAATGGCCAAGTATTACACAGTGTTTTGGGTGCCACACAATGAGAGACAGATGCCACACACAGCAATGGCATGGAGGCAGACTTGCCAATATTTATCTCCCACTAATTTTTTTTTGGGAAAAGGGAGAATGTACCCCCCCCCCAAAAAAAAAATGGCCAAATATTACACAGTGTTTTCGGTGCCACACAATGAGAGACAGATGCCACACACAGCAATGGCACGGAGGCAGACTTGCCAATGTTTATCTCCCACTAATTTTTTTTTGGGAAAAGGGAGAATTTAGCAAAAAAAAAAAAAAATGGCCAAGTAGTACACAGTGTTTTCGGTGGCACACAATGAGAGACAGATACCACACACAGCAATGGCACGGAGGCAGACTTGCCAATATTTATCTCCCACTAATTTTTTTTTTGGAAAAGGGAGAATGTACTCCCCCCCCAAAAAAAAATGGCCAAATATTACACAGTGTTTTTGGTGCCACACAATGAGAGACAGATGCCACACACAGCAATGGCACGGAGGCAGACTTGCCAATATTTATCTCCCACTAATTTTTTTGGGGAAAAAGGGAGAATTTAGCAAAAAAAAAAAAAGGGCCAAGTATTACACAGTGTTTTCGGTGGCAGACAATGAGAGACAGATACCACACACAGCAATGGCACGGAGGCAGACTTGCCAATATTTTTCTCCCACTAATTTTTTTTTTGGAAAAGGGACAATTTAGCAAAAAAGAAAAAAGGGCCAAGTATTACACAGTGTTTTCGGTGGCACACAATGAGAGACAGACACCACAAACAGCAATGGCATGGAGGCAGACTTGCCAATATTTATCTCCCACTAATTTTTTTTTTGGAAAAGGGAGAATTTACCAAAAAAAAGAAAAAATGGCCAAGTATTACACAGTGTTTTCGGTGCCACACAATGAGAGACAGATGCCACACACAGCAATGGCACGGAGGCAGACTTGCCAATATTTATCTCCCACCAATTTTTTTTTTTGGAAAAAGGAGAATGTACCCCCCCCAAAAAAAGGGCCAAGTATTACACAGTGTTTTCGGTGGCACACAATGAGAGACAGATACCACACACAGCAATGGCACGGAGGCAGACTTGCCAATATTTATCTCCCACTAATTGTTTTTTGGGAAAAGGGAGAATTTAGCAAAAAAAAAAAAAAAATGGCCAAGTAGTACACAGTGTTTTCGGTGGCACACAATGAGAGACAGATACCACACACAGCAATGGCACGGAGGCAGACTTGCCAATATTTATCTCCCACTAATTTTTTTTTTGGAAAAGGGAGAATGTACTCCCCCCCAAAAAAATGGCCAAGTATTACACAGTGTTTTCGGTGCCACACAATGAGAGACAGATGCCACACACAGCAATGGCACGGAGGCAGACTTGCCAATATTTATCTCCCACTAATTTTTTTTTGGGAAAAGGGAGAATGTACCCAAAAAAAAAAAAATGGCCAAGTATTACACAGTGTTTTCGGTGCCACACAATGAGAGACAGATACCACACACAGCAATGGAACGGAGGCAGACTTGCCAATATTTATCTCCCACTAATTTTTTTTGGGGAAAAGGGAGAATTTAGCAAAAAAAAAAAAAAAGGGCCAAGTATTACACAGTGTTTTCGGTGGCAGACAATGAGAGACAGATACCACACACAGCAATGGCACGGAGGCAGACTTGCCAATATTTTTCTCCCACTAATTTTTTTTTTGGAAAAGGGACAATTTAGCAAAAAAGAAAAAAGGGCCAAGTATTACACAGTGTTTTCGGTGGCACACAATGAGAGACAGACACCACAAACAGCAATGGCATGGAGGCAGACTTGCCAATATTTATCTCCCACTAATTTTTTTTTTGGAAAAGGGAGAATTTACCAAAAAAAAGAAAAAATGGCCAAGTATTACACAGTGTTTTCGGTGCCACACAATGAGAGACAGATGCCACACACAGCAATGGCACGGAGGCAGACTTGCCAATATTTATCTCCCACCAATTTTTTTTTTTGGAAAAAGGAGAATGTACCCCCCCCAAAAAAAGGGCCAAGTATTACACAGTGTTTTCGGTGGCACACAATGAGAGACAGATACCACACACAGCAATGGCACGGAGGCAGACTTGCCAATATTTATCTCCCACTAATTGTTTTTTGGGAAAAGGGAGAATTTAGCAAAAAAAAAAAAAAATGGCCAAGTAGTACACAGTGTTTTCGGTGGCACACAATGAGAGACAGATACCACACACAGCAATGGCACGGAGGCAGACTTGCCAATATTTATCTCCCACTAATTTTTTTTTTGGAAAAGGGAGAATGTACTCCCCCCCAAAAAAATGGCCAAGTATTACACAGTGTTTTCGGTGCCACACAATGAGAGACAGATGCCACACACAGCAATGGCACGGAGGCAGACTTGCCAATATTTATCTCCCACTAATTTTTTTTTGGGAAAAGGGAGAATGTACCCAAAAAAAAAAAATGGCCAAGTATTACACAGTGTTTTCGGTGCCACACAATGAGAGACAGATGCCACACACAGCAATGGCACGGAGGCAGACTTGCCAATATTTATCTCCCACTAATTTTTTTTGGGGAAAAGGGAGAATTTAGCAAAAAAAAAAAAAAATGGCCAAGTATTACACAGTGTTTTTGGTGGCACACAATGAGAGACAGATGCCACACACAGCAGTGGCACGGAGGCAGACTTGCCAATATTTATCTCCCACTAATTTTTTTTGGGGAAAAGGGAGAATTTAGCAAAAAAAAAAAATGGCCAAGTATTACACAGTGTTTTCGGTGGCACACAATGAGAGACAGATACCACACACAGCAATGGCACGGAGGCAGACTTGCCAAAATTTATCTCCCACTAATTTGTTTTTTGGAAAAGGGAGAATGTACCCAAAAAAAAAAAAATGGCCAAGTATTACACAGTGTTTTCGGTGCCACACAATGAGAGACAGATGCCACACACAGCAATGGCACGGAGGCAGACTTGCCAATATTTATCTCCCACTAATTTTTTGGGGGGAAAAGGGAGAATTTAGCAAAAAAAAATAAAAAAATGGCCAAGTATTACACAGTGTTTTTGGTGGCACACAATGAGAGACAGACACCACAAACAGCAATGGCACGGAGGCAGACTTGCCAATATTTATCTCCCACTAATTTTTTTTGGGGAAAAGGGAGAATTTAGCAAAAAAAAGAAAAAATGGCCAAGTATTACACAGTGTTTTCGGTGCCACACAATGAGAGACAGATGCCACACACAGCAATGGCACGGAGGCAGACTTGCCAATATTTATCTCCCACTAATTTTTTTTTTGGAAAAGGGAGAATGTACCCCAAAAAAAATAAAAATGGCCAAATATTACACAGTGTTTTTGGTGCCACACAATGAGAGACAGATGCCACACACAGCAATGGCACGGAGGCAGACTTGCCAATATTTATCTCCCACTAATTTTTTTGGGGGAAAAGGGAGAATTTAGCAAAAAAAAATAAAAAAATGGCCAAGTATTACACAGTGTTTTTGGTGGCACACAATGAGAGACAGATACCACACACAGCAATGGCACGAAGGCAGACTTGCCAATATTTATCTCCCACTAATTTGTTTTTTGGAAAAGGGAGAATGTACCCAAAAAAAAAAAATGGCCAAGTATTACACAGTGTTTTCGGTGCCACACAATGAGAGACAGATGCCACACACAGCAATGGCACGGAGGCAGACTTGCCAATATTTATCTCCCACTAATTTTTTTTTTGGAAAAGGGAGAATGTACCCCCCCCAAAAAAAAGGCCAAGTATTACACAGTGTTTTCGGTGCCACACAATGAGAGACAGATGCCACACACAGCAATGGCACGGAGGCAGACTTGCCAATATTTATCTGCCACCAATTTTTTTTTTGGAAAAAGGAGAATGTACCCCCCCCCAAAAAAGGGCCAAGTATTACACAGTGTTTTCGGTGGCACACAATGAGAGACAGATACCACACACAGCAATGGCACAGAGGCAGACTTGCCAATATTTATCTCCCACTAATTTTTTTTGGGGAAAAGGGAGAATTTAGCAAACAAAAAAAAAAAATGGCCAAGTAGTACACAGTGTTTTCGGTGGCACACAATGAGAGACAGATACCACACACAGCAATGGCACGGAGGCAGACTTGCCAATATTTATCTCCCACTAATTTGTTTTTTGGAAAAGGGAGAATGTACTCCCCCCCAAAAAAAAATGGCCAAGTATTACACAGTGTTTTCGGTGCCACACAATGAGAGACAGATGCCACACACAGCAATGGCACGGAGGCAGACTTGCCAATATTTATCTCCCACTAATTTTTTTTTGGGAAAAGGGAGAATGTACCCAAAAAAAAAAAAAAAATGGCAAAGTATTACACAGTGTTTTCGGTGCCACACAATGAGAGACAGATGCCACACACAGCAATGGCACAGAGGCAGACTTGCCAATATTTATCTCCCACTAATTTTTTTTTGGGAAAAGGGAGAATTTAGCAAAAAAAAAAAAAAAGGGCCAAGTATTACACAGTGTTTTCGGTGGCAGACAATGAGAGACAGATACCACACACAGCAATGGCACGGAGGCAGACTTGCCAATATTTATCTCCCACTAATTTTTTTTTTGGAAAAGGGAGAATGTACCCAAAAAAAAAAAAAATGGCCAAGTATTACACAGTGTTTTCGGTGCCACACAATGAGAGACAGATGCCACACACAGCAATGGCACGGAGGCAGACTTGCCAATATTTATCTCCCACTAATTTTTTTTGGGGAAAAGGGAGAATTTAGCAAAAAAAAAAAATGGCCAAGTATTACACAGTGTTTTCGGTGGCACACAATGAGAGACAGATACCACACACAGCAATGGCACGGAGGCAGACTTGCCAATATTTATCTCCCACTAATTTGTTTTTTGGAAAAGGGAGAATGTACCCAAAAAAAAAAAAATGGCCAAGTATTACACAGTGTTTTCGGTGCCACACAATGAGAGACAGATGCCACACACAGCAATGGCACGGAGGCAGACTTGCCAATATTTATCTCACACTAATTTTTTTTTTGGAAAAGGGAGAATGTACCCCCAAAAAAAAAAAAATGGCCAAGTATTACACAGTGTTTTCGGTGCTACACAATGAGAGACAGATGCCACACACAGCAATGGCACGGAGGCAGACTTGCCAATATTTATCTCCCACTAATTTTTTTTTTGGAAAAGGGAGAATGTATCCCAAAAAAAAAAAAAATGGCCAAGTATTACACAGTGTTTTCGGTGCCACACAATGAGAGACAGATGCCACACACAGCAATGGCACAGAGGCAGTCTTGCCAATATTTATCTCCCACTAATTTTTTTTTTGGAAAAGGGAGAATGTACCCAAAAAAAAAAAAAATGGCCAAGTATTACACAGTGTTTTCGGTGCCACACAATGAGAGACAGATGCCACACACAGCAATGGCACGGAGGCAGACTTGCCAATATTTATCTCCCACTAATTTTTTTTTGGGAAAAGGGAGAATTTAGCAAAAAAAAAAAAAAAGGGCCAAGTATTACACAGTGTTTTCGGTGGCAGACAATGAGAGACAGATACCACACACAGCAATGGCACGGAGGCAGACTTGCCAATATTTATCTCCCACTAATTTTTTTTTTGGAAAAGGGAGAATGTACCCAAAAAAAAAAAAAAATGGCCAAGTATTACACAGTGTTTTCGGTGCCACACAATGAGAGACAGATGCCACACACAGCAATGGCATGGAGGCAGACTTGCCAATATTTATCTCCCACTAATTTTTTTTGGGGAAAAGGGAGAATTTAGCACAAAAAAAAATGGCCAAGTATTACACAGTGTTTTCGGTGGCACACAATGAGAGACAGATACCACACACAGCAATGGCACGGAGGCAGACTTGCCAATATTTATCTCCCACTAATTTGTTTTTTGGAAAAGGGAGAATGTACCCCAAAAAAAAAAAATGGCCAAGTATTACACAGTGTTTTCGGTGCCACACAATGAGAGACAGATGCCACACACAGCAATGGCACGGAGGCAGACTTGCCAAT
Source organism: Ranitomeya variabilis (assembly GCF_051348905.1). Classification (NCBI taxonomy): domain Eukaryota; kingdom Metazoa; phylum Chordata; class Amphibia; order Anura; family Dendrobatidae; genus Ranitomeya; species Ranitomeya variabilis. The sequence goes on along the minus strand of NC_135233.1, from coordinate 272,458,814 downwards.
ATTTATCTCCCACTAATTTTTTTTGGGGAAAAGGGAGAATGTACACCCAAAAAAAAAAAAAATGGCCAAGTATTACACAGTGTTTTCGGTGCCACACAATGAGAGACAGATGCCACACACAGCAATGGCACGGAGGCAGACTTGCCAATATTTATCTCCCACTAATTTTTTTTGGGGAAAAGGGAGAATTTAGCAAAAAAAAAAAATGGCCAAGTATTACACAGTGTTTTCGGTGGCACACAATGAGAGACAGATACCACACACAGCAATGGCACGGAGGCAGACTTGCCAATATTTATCTCCCACTAATTTGTTTTTTGGAAAAGGGAGAATGTACCCAAAAAAAAAAAAATGGCCAAGTATTACACAGTGTTTTCGGTGCCACACAATGAGAGACAGATGCCACACACAGCAATGGCACGGAGGCAGACTTGCCAATATTTATCTCCCACTAATTTTTTTTTTGGAAAAGGGAGAATGTACCCCAAAAAAAAAAAAAATGGCCAAGTATTACACAGTGTTTTCGGTGCTACACAATGAGAGACAGATGCCACACACAGCAATGGCACGGAGGCAGACTTGCCAATATTTATCTCCCACTAATTTTTTTTTTGGAAAAGGGAGAATGTACCCCCCCAAAAAAAAAAATGGCCAAGTATTACACAGTGTTTTCGGTGCCACACAATGAGAGACAGATGCCACACACAGCAATGGCACAGAGGCAGACTTGCCAATATTTATCTCCCACTAATTTTTTTTTTGGAAAAGGGAGAATGTACCAAAAAAAAAAAAAAATGGCCAAGTATTACACAGAGTTTTCGGTGCCACACAATGAGAGACAGATGCCACACACAGCAATGGCACGGAGGCAGACTTGCCAATATTTATCTCCCACTAATTTTTTTTTGGGAAAAGGGAGAATTTAGCAAAAAAAAATAAAAAAATGGCCAAGTATTACACAGTATTTTCGGTGCCACACAATGAGAGACAGATGCCACACACAGCAATGGCACGGAGGCAGACTTGCCAATATTTATCTCCCACTAATTTTTTGGGGGGAAAAGGGAGAATTTAGCAAAAAAAAAAAATGGCCAAGTATTACACAGTGTTTTCGGTGGCACACAATGAGAGACAGATACCACACACAGCAATGGCACGGAGGCAGACTTGCCAATATTTATCTCCCACTAATTTGTTTTTTGGAAAAGGGAGAATGTACCCAAAAAAAAAAAATGGCCAAGTATTACACAGTGTTTTCGGTGCCACACAATGAGAGACAGATGCCACACACAGCAATGGCACGGAGGCAGACTTGCCAATATTTATCTCCCACTAATTTTTTTTGGGGAAAAGGGAGAATGTACCTCAAAAAAAAAAAAAAATGGCCAAGTATTACACAGTGTTTTCGGTGCCACACAATGAGAGACAGATGCCACACACAGCAATGGCACGGAGGCAGACTTGCCAATATTTATCTCCCACTAATTTTTTTGGGGAAAAGGGAGAATTTAGCAAAAAAAAAAAAAAAATGGGCCAAGTATTACACAGTGTTTTCGGTGGCACACAATGAGAGACAGATACCACACACAGCAATGGCACGGAGGCAGACTTGCCAATATTTATCTCCCACTAATTTTTTTTTTGGAAAAGGGAGAATGTACCCCCAAAAAAAAAAAAAAATGGCCAAGTATTACACAGTGTTTTCGGTGCCACACAATGAGAGACAGATGCCACACACAGCAATGGCACGGAGGCAGACTTGCCAATATTTATCTCCCACTAATTTTTTTTTTGGAAAAGGGAGAATGTACCCCCCCAAAAAAATGGCCAAGTATTACACAGTGTTTTCGGTGCCACACAATGAGAGACAGATGCCACACACAGCAATGGCACGGAGGCAGACTTGCCAATATTTATCTCCCACTAATTTTTTTTTGGGAAAAGGGAGAATTTAGCACAAAAAAAAAAGGGCCAAGTATTACACAGTGTTTTCGGTGCCACACAATGAGAGACAGATGCCACACACAGCAATGGCACGGAGGCAGACTTGCCAATATTTGTCTCCCACTAATTTTTTTTGGGAAAAGGGAGAATGTACCCAAAAAAAAAAAAAATGGCCAAGTATTACACAGTGTTTTCGGTGCCACACAATGAGAGACAGATGCCACACACAGCAATGGCACGGAGGCAGACTTGCCAATATTTGTCTCCCACTAATTTTTTTTGGGAAAAGGGAGAATGTACCCAAAAAAAAAAAAAATGGCCAAGTATTACACAGTGTTTTCGGTGCCACACAATGAGAGACAGATGCCACACACAGCAATGGCACGGAGGCAGACTTGCCAATATTTATCTCCCACTAATTTTTTTTGGGGAAAAGGGAGAATGTACACCCAAAAAAAAAAAAAATGGCCAAGTATTACACAGTGTTTTCGGTGCCACACAATGAGAGACAGATGCCACACACAGCAATGGCACGGAGGCAGACTTGCCAATATTTATCTCCCACTAATTTTTTTTGGGGAAAAGGGAGAATTTAGCAAAAAAAAAAAATGGCCAAGTATTACACAGTGTTTTCGGTGGCACACAATGAGAGACAGATACCACACACAGCAATGGCACGGAGGCAGACTTGCCAATATTTATCTCCCACTAATTTGTTTTTTGGAAAAGGGAGAATGTACCCAAAAAAAAAAAAATGGCCAAGTATTACACAGTGTTTTCGGTGCCACACAATGAGAGACAGATGCCACACACAGCAATGGCACGGAGGCAGACTTGCCAATATTTATCTCCCACTAATTTTTTTTTTGGAAAAGGGAGAATGTACCCCAAAAAAAAAAAAAATGGCCAAGTATTACACAGTGTTTTCGGTGCTACACAATGAGAGACAGATGCCACACACAGCAATGGCACGGAGGCAGACTTGCCAATATTTATCTCCCACTAATTTTTTTTTTGGAAAAGGGAGAATGTACCCCCCCAAAAAAAAAAATGGCCAAGTATTACACAGTGTTTTCGGTGCCACACAATGAGAGACAGATGCCACACACAGCAATGGCACAGAGGCAGACTTGCCAATATTTATCTCCCACTAATTTTTTTTTTGGAAAAGGGAGAATGTACCAAAAAAAAAAAAAAATGGCCAAGTATTACACAGAGTTTTCGGTGCCACACAATGAGAGACAGATGCCACACACAGCAATGGCACGGAGGCAGACTTGCCAATATTTATCTCCCACTAATTTTTTTTTGGGAAAAGGGAGAATTTAGCAAAAAAAAATAAAAAAATGGCCAAGTATTACACAGTATTTTCGGTGCCACACAATGAGAGACAGATGCCACACACAGCAATGGCACGGAGGCAGACTTGCCAATATTTATCTCCCACTAATTTTTTGGGGGGAAAAGGGAGAATTTAGCAAAAAAAAAAAATGGCCAAGTATTACACAGTGTTTTCGGTGGCACACAATGAGAGACAGATACCACACACAGCAATGGCACGGAGGCAGACTTGCCAATATTTATCTCCCACTAATTTGTTTTTTGGAAAAGGGAGAATGTACCCAAAAAAAAAAAATGGCCAAGTATTACACAGTGTTTTCGGTGCCACACAATGAGAGACAGATGCCACACACAGCAATGGCACGGAGGCAGACTTGCCAATATTTATCTCCCACTAATTTTTTTTGGGGAAAAGGGAGAATGTACCTCAAAAAAAAAAAAAAATGGCCAAGTATTACACAGTGTTTTCGGTGCCACACAATGAGAGACAGATGCCACACACAGCAATGGCACGGAGGCAGACTTGCCAATATTTATCTCCCACTAATTTTTTTGGGGAAAAGGGAGAATTTAGCAAAAAAAAAAAAAAAATGGGCCAAGTATTACACAGTGTTTTCGGTGGCACACAATGAGAGACAGATACCACACACAGCAATGGCACGGAGGCAGACTTGCCAATATTTATCTCCCACTAATTTTTTTTTTGGAAAAGGGAGAATGTACCCCAAAAAAAAAAAAAAAATGGCCAAGTATTACACAGTGTTTTCGGTGCCACACAATGAGAGACAGATGCCACACACAGCAATGGCACGGAGGCAGACTTGCCAATATTTATCTCCCACTAATTTTTTTTTTGGAAAAGGGAGAATGTACCCCCCCAAAAAAATGGCCAAGTATTACACAGTGTTTTCGGTGCCACACAATGAGAGACAGATGCCACACACAGCAATGGCACGGAGGCAGACTTGCCAATATTTATCTCCCACTAATTTTTTTTTTGGAAAAGGGAGAATGTACCCCAAAAAAAAAAAAAAAATGGCCAAGTATTACACAGTGTTTTCGGTGCCACACAATGAGAGACAGATGCCACACACAGCAATGGCACGGAGGCAGACTTGCCAATATTTATCTCCCACTAATTTTTTTTTTGGAAAAGGGAGAATGTACCCCCCCAAAAAAATGGCCAAGTATTACACAGTGTTTTCGGTGGCACACAATGAGAGACAGATACCACACACAGCAATGGCACGGAGGCAGACTTGCCAATATTTATCTCCCACTAATTTTTTTTTTGGAAAAGGGAGAATGTACCCCAAAAAAAAAAAAAAAATGGCCAAGTATTACACAGTGTTTTCGGTGCCACACAATGAGAGACAGATGCCACACACAGCAATGGCACGGAGGCAGACTTGCCAATATTTATCTCCCACTAATTTTTTTTTTGGAAAAGGGAGAATGTACCCCCCCAAAAAAATGGCCAAGTATTACACAGTGTTTTCGGTGCCACACAATGAGAGACAGATGCCACACACAGCAATGGCACGGAGGCAGACTTGCCAATATTTATCTCCCACTAATTTTTTTTTGGGAAAAGGGAGAATTTAGCACAAAAAAAAGGGCCAAGTATTACACAGTGTTTTCGGTGCCACACAATGAGAGACAGATGCCACACACAGCAATGGCACGGAGGCAGACTTGCCAATATTTGTCTCCCACTAATTTTTTTTGGGAAAAGGGAGAATGTACCCAAAAAAAAAAAAAATGGCCAAGTATTACACAGTGTTTTCGGTGCCACACAATGAGAGACAGATGCCACACACAGCAATGGCACGGAGGCAGACTTGCCAATATTTGTCTCCCACTAATTTTTTTTGGGAAAAGGGAGAATGTACCCAAAAAAAAAAAAAATGGCCAAGTATTACACAGTGTTTTCGGTGCCACACAATGAGAGACAGATGCCACACACAGCAATGGCACGGAGCCAGACTTGCCAATATTTATCTCCCACTAATTTTTTTTTTGGAAAAGGGAGAATTTAGCAAAAAAAAAAAAAGGGCCAAGTATTACACAGTGTTTTCGGTGGCACACAATGAGAGACAGATACCACACACAGCAATGGCACGGAGGCAGACTTGACAATATTTATCTCCCACTAATTTTTTTTTTGGAAAAGGGAGAATGTACCCAAAAAAAAAAAAAAAAAATGGCCAAGTATTACACAGTGTTTTCGGTGCCACACAATGAGAGACAGATGCCACACACAGCAATGGCACGGAGGCAGACTTGCCAATATTTGTCTCCCACTAATTTTTTTTGGGAAAAGGGAGAATGTACCCCAAAAAAAAAAAAATGGCCAAGTATTACACAGTGTTTTCGGTGCCACACAATGAGAGACAGATGCCACACACAGCAATGGCACGGAGGCAGACTTGCCAATATTTGTCTCCCACTAATTTTTTTTGGGAAAAGGGAGAATGTACCCCAAAAAAAAAAAAATGGCCAAGTATTACACAGTGTTTTCGGTGCCACACAATGAGAGACAGATGCCACACACAGCAATGGCACGGAGGCAGACTTGCCAATATTTATCTCCCACTAATTTTTTTTTTGGAAAAGGGAGAATTTAGCAAAAAAAAAAAAAGGGCCAAGTATTACACAGTGTTTTCGGTGGCACACAATGAGAGACAGATACCACACACAGCAATGGCACGGAGGCAGACTTGACAATATTTATCTCCCACTAATTTTTTTTTTGGAAAAGGGAGAATGTACCCAAAAAAAAAAAAAAAAAATGGCCAAGTATTACACAGTGTTTTCGGTGCCACACAATGAGAGACAGATGCCACACACAGCAATGGCACGGAGGCAGACTTGCCAATATTTGTCTCCCACTAATTTTTTTTTGGAAAAGTGAGAATGTACCCAAAAAAAAAAAAAAATGGCCAAGTATTACACAGTGTTTTCGGTGCCACACAATGAGAGACAGATGCCACACACAGCAATGGCATGGAGGCAGACTTGCCAATATTTATCTCCCACTAATTTTTTTTTGGGAAAAGGGAGAATTTAGCAAAAAAAAAAAAATGGCCAAGTATTACACAGTGTTTTCGGTGGCACACAATGAGAGACAGATACCACACACAGCAATGGCACGGAGGCAGACTTGCCAATATTTATCTCCCTGCAGTTATCTCAGAAAAGTATGGCAGGCAGCTATAAAAAGGACTGCTGCACATAAAAGTGTGGACAAACACACAAGATAGCTGTGCAGAAAGGAAGGAAAAACAGGATTTGTGCTTTGAAAAAAGCAGTTGGTTTGCACAGAGGCGTACACACAGGCACAGCAACGAAGCTATCAGGGTCAGGGAGCCTTCTAGTGCAGCCCAATGAGCTACAGCGCTGAGGAAAAAAAATGTAGCTTCCACTGTCCCTGCAATCAAAAGGTGGTGTTGGACAGTGGAAATCGCTACAGCACAAGCGGTTTGTAGCTTTATGTACCCTGCCTATCACTATCCCTGTGTTATGACCCCAGTGGACAGGGTCTCAGAGGAACGTGTAAGTATGCAAGATACAAAAATCCAGCTCATAGGGCTGTGGTAACTGGGTTGACCAAATAGCTACTCCTAACGCCAACACTAGAAGTAGCCGGGGATCATGCCTACGGTGATCGCTAGATGACTCGCGCCAGCCGGAGAATCTAACTACCCCTAGGAGAAGAAAACAAAGACCTCTCTTGCCTCCAGAGAAAGGGACCCCAAAGCAAGATACAAGCCCCCCACAAATAATAACGGTGAGGTAAGAGGAAATGACAAACACAGAAATGAACCAGGTTCAGCAAAGAGAGGCCAGCTTACTAATAGCAGAATATAGCAAGATAACTTATCTGGTCAACAAAAACCCTATAAAAATCCACGCTGGAGATTCAAGAACCCCCGAACCGTCTAATGGTCCGGGGGGAGAACACCAGCCCCCTAGAGCTTCCAGCAAAGGTCAGGATACAGATAGGAACAAGCTGGACAAAAATACCAAACAAAACAAAAGCAAAAAGCAAAGAAGCAGACTTAGCTTGAAAAACAGGAACCAGGATCAGAGGACAAGAGCACAACAGATTAGCTCTGATTTCAACGATGCCAGGCATTGAACTGAAGGTCCAGGGAGCTTATATAGCAACGCCCCTGAACTAACGGCCCAGGTGAGGATATAGAAAAAGACAGACGCTCCAGAGTCAAATCACTAATGACCACTAGAGGGAGCAAAAAGCAAAATCACAACAGTACCCCCCCCTTAGTGAGGGGTCACCGAACCCTCACCACGACCACCAGGGCGATCAGGATGAGCGGCGTGAAAGGCACGAACTAAATCGGCCGCATGAACATCAGAGGCGACCACCCAGGAATTATCTTCCTGACCATAGCCCTTCCACTTGACCAGGTACTGAAGCCTCCGCCTGGAGAGACGAGAATCCAAGATCTTCTCCACCACGTACTCCAACTCGCCCTCAACCAACACCGGAGCAGGAGGCTCAGCAGAAGGAACCACAGGCACAACGTACCGCCGCAACAAGGACCTATGAAACACGTTGTGGATAGCAAACGACACAGGAAGATCCAGGCGAAAGGATACAGGATTAAGAATTTCCAATATCTTGTAAGGACCAATAAAACGAGGTTTAAATTTGGGAGAGGAAACCTTCATAGGAACAAAGCGGGAAGAAAGCCACACCAAATCCCCAACACGTAGTCGGGGACCCACACCGCGGCGGTGGTTGGCAAAGCGCTGAGCCCTCTCCTGTGACAACTTCAAGTTGTCCACCACAAGATTCCAGATCCGCTGCAACCTATCCACCACAGAATCCACCCCAGGGCAGTCAGAAGGTTCCACATGACCCGAAGAAAAACGAGGGTGGAAACCAGAGTTGCAGAAAAACGGCGAAACCAAGGTGGCGGAACTAGCCCGATTATTAAGGGCAAACTCAGCCAACGGCAAGAAGGTCACCCAATCGTCCTGATCAGCAGAGACAAAACACCTCAAATAAGCCTCCAAAGTCTGATTAGTTCGCTCCGTCTGTCCATTAGTCTGAGGATGGAAAGCAGACGAAAACGACAAGTCAATGCCCATCCTACTACAAAAGGATCGCCAGAATCTGGAAACGAACTGGGATCCTCTGTCTGACACAATATTCTCAGGGATGCCGTGCAAACGAACCACGTTCTGGAAAAACACAGGAACCAGATCGGAAGAGGAAGGCAGCTTAGGCAAAGGAACCAAATGGACCATCTTGGAGAAGCGATCACATATCACCCAGATAACAGACATGCCCTGAGACACCGGAAGATCAGAAATGAAATCCATGGAGATATGTGTCCAAGGTCTCTTAGGGACAGGCAAGGGCAAGAGCAACCCGCTGGCACGAGAACAGCAAGGCTTAGCTCGAGCACAAGTCCCACAGGACTGTACAAATGACCGCACATCCCTAGACAAGGAAGGCCACCAAAAGGATCTGGCCACCAGATCTCTGGTGCCAAAAATTCCTGGGTGACCTGCTAACACCGAGGAATGAACCTCGGAAATGACTCTGCTGGTCCACTTATCAGGCACAAACAGTCTGTCAGGTGGACAAGAATCAGGCCTATCAGCCTGAAATCTCTGCAACACACGTCGCAGATCTGGAGAAATAGCTGACAAGATAATACCATCCTTAAGAATACCAACAGGTTCAGCGACTCCAGGAGCATCAGGCACAAAGCTCCTGGAAAGAGCATCGGCCTTCACATTCTTTGAACCTGGTAAATACGAGACAACAAAGTCAAAACGGGAGAAAAACAATGACCAGCGGGCCTGTCTAGGATTCAGGCGTTTAGCAGACTCGAGATACATCAGATTTTTGTGATCAGTCAAGACCACCACACGATGCTTAGCACCCTCGAGCCAATGACGCCACTCCTCAAATGCCCATTTCATGGCCAACAACTCCCGATTGCCCACATCATAATTTCGCTCCGCAGGCGAAAACTTCCTAGAGAAAAAGGCGCAAGGTCTCATAACAGAGCAACCAGGGCCTCTCTGCGACAAAACGGCCCCTGCTCCAATCTCTGAAGCATCCACCTCAACTTGAAAGGGAAGCGAGACATCAGGCTGGCACAAAACAGGCGCCGAAGTAAACCGACGTTTCAACTCCTGGAAAGCCTCCACGGCAGCAGGAGCCCAATTAACCACATCGGAGCCCTTCTTGGTCATATCCGTCAAAGGTTTCACAATGCTAGAAAAGTTAGCGATAAAACGACGGTAGAAGTTAGCGAAACCCAAGAACTTCTGAAGACTCTTAACTGACGAGGGCTGAGTCCAATCAAGAATAGCTCGGACCTTGACTGGGTCCATCTCCACAGCAGAAGGGGAAAAAATGAACCCCAAAAAGGGAACCTTCTGTACACCAAAAAGACACTTTGAGCCCTTGACAAACAAAGAATTTTCACGCAAAATTTTAAAGACCATCCTGACCTGTTCCACATGCGAGTCCCAATTATCAGAAAAAACCAGAATATCATCCAGATAAACGATCAGAAATTTATCCAGATAGTTCCGGAAAATGTCATGCATAAAGGACTGAAAAACTGAAGGGGCATTAGAGAGCCCAAAAGGCATCACCAAGTACTCAAAATGACCTTCGGGCGTATTGAATGCGGTTTTCCATTCATCCCCTTGCTTAATGCGCACAAGGTTGTACGCACCACGAAGGTCTATCTTGGTAAACCACTTGGCACCTTTAATCCGGGCAAACAAGTCAGACAACAGCGGCAAAGGATACTGAAATTTGACAGTGATCTTATTTAAAAGCCGATAGTCAATACAAGGCCTCAAAGATCCGTCCTTTTTAGCCACAAAAAAGAATCCCGCACCAAGAGGGGAAGAAGACGGACGGATGTGTCCTTTCTCCAGAGACTCCTTGATATATGAACGCATAGCGGTATGTTCAGGTATTGACAGATTAAACAGTCTTCCCTTAGGAAATTTACTGCCTGGAATCAAATCTATTGCACAGTCACATTCCCTATGAGGAGGCAATGCACTGGACCTGGACTCGCTAAAGACATCCTGATAATCAGACAAGTACTCCGGAACTTCCGAAGGCGTAGAAGAAGCAATAGACACAGGCAGGGAATCCTCATGAATACCACGACAGCCCCAACTAGACACTGACATAGCCTTCCAGTCAAGGACTGGATTATGGGTCTGTAACCATGGCAGCCCCAAAACAACCAAATCATGCATTTTATGTAGAACGAGAAAACGTATCACCTCGCGGTGTTCAGGAGTCATGCACATGGTAACCTGTGTCCAATACTGCGGCTTATTTTCTGCCAATGGCGTAGCATCAATACCCCTAAGAGGGATAGGATTTTCTAATGGTTCAAGAATAAAACCACAGCGCTTAGCAAATGAGAGATCCATAAGACTCAGGGCAGCACCTGAATCTACAAACGCCATGACAGGATAAGATGACAGTGAGCAAATCAAAGTTACAGACAGAATAAACTTAGGATGCAAATTACCAACGGTGACAGGACTAACAACCTTAGATATACGTTTAGAGCATGCTGAGATAACATGTGTAGAATCACCACAGTAGTAGCACAAGCCATTCCGGCGTCTATGAATTTTCCTCTCATTTCTAGTCAGGATTCTATCACATTGCATCAAATCAGGTGTCCGTTCAGACAACACCATGAGGGAATTTGCGGTTTTTCTATCACATTGTATCACATCAGGTGTCTGTTCAGACAACAACATGAGGGAATTTGCGGTTTTGCGCTCCCGCAACCGCCGGTCAATTTGAATAGCCAGGGACATGGTATCATTCAGACCTGTGGGAATGGGAAAACCCACCATAACATTCTTAATGGCCTCAGAAAGGCCATTTCTAAAATTAGCGGCCAGTGCACACTCGTTCCAATGTGTCAGCACGGACCATTTCCGAAATTTTTGGCAATACACCTCAGCCTCGTCCTGGCCCTGAGACATAGCCAGCAAGGCTTTCTCTGCCTGAATCTCAAGATTGGGTTCCTCATAAAGTAAACCGAGCGCCAGAAAAAACGCATCAATATCAGCCAATGCCGGATCTCCTGGCGCCAACGAAAAAGCCCAATCCTGAGGGTCACCCCGTAAGAATGAAATAACAATTTTTACTTGTTGAGCAGAGTCTCCAGATGAACAAGGTTTCAGGGACAAAAATAATTTACAATTATTCCTGAAATTCCTAAACTTAAATCGTTCTCCTGAAAACAGTTCAGGAATCGGAATCTTGGGTTCAGACCTAGGATTTCTGGTAACATAATCTTGTATACCCTGCACACGAGCGGCAAGCTGGTCCACACTTGTAATCAAGGTCTGGACATTCATGTCTGCAGCAAGCTTAAGCCACTCTGAGGTAAAGGGAAAAAGAGAAAAAAAAAAATGAGAGAGGGAAAAAAAAAACTCAAAATTTTCTTTCTTATAATCCCACTTCTGCAATGCATTAAACATTTAATACTGGCCTGGCATACTGTTATGACCCCAGTGGACAGGGTCTCAGAGGAACGTGTAAGTATGCAAGATACAAAAATCCAGCTCATAGGGCTGTGGTAACTGGGTTGACCAAATAGCTACTCCTAACGCCAACACTAGAAGTAGCCGGGGATCATGCCTACGGTGATCGCTAGATGACTCGCGCCAGCCGGAGAATCTAACTACCCCTAGGAGAAGAAAACAAAGACCTCTCTTGCCTCCAGAGAAAGGGACCCCAAAGCAAGATACAAGCCCCCCACAAATAATAACGGTGAGGTAAGAGGAAATGACAAACACAGAAATGAACCAGGTTCAGCAAAGAGAGGCCAGCTTACTAATAGCAGAATATAGCAAGATAACTTATCTGGTCAACAAAAACCCTATAAAAATCCACGCTGGAGATTCAAGAACCCCCGAACCGTCTAACGGTCTGGGGGGAGAACACCAGCCCCCTAGAGCTTCCAGCAAAGGTCAGGATACAGATAGGAACAAGCTGGACAAAAATACCAAACAAAACAAAAGCAAAAAGCAAAGAAGCAGACTTAGCTTGAAAAACAGGAACCAGGATCAGAGGACAAGAGCACAACAGATTAGCTCTGATTTCAACGATGCCAGGCATTGAACTGAAGGTCCAGGGAGCTTATATAGCAACGCCCCTGAACTAACGGCCCAGGTGAGGATATAGAAAAAGACAGACGCTCCAGAGTCAAATCACTAATGACCACTAGAGGGAGCAAAAAGCAAAATCACAACACCCTGCTTCCGAAGAAGCTGCAGCAACCTCTCCCTATGCTCAGATCAGCAGCAGTAAGATGGCGGTCGGCGGGAACGCCCCTTTATAGCCGCTGTGACGCCGCAGAAAGCAAGCCAATCACTGCAATGCCCTTCTCTAAGATGGTGGGGACTGAGATCTATGTCATCACGCTGCCCACACTCTGCGTCCACCTTCATTGGCTGAGAAATGGCGCTTTTAGCGTCATTGAAACGCGACTTTGGCGCTAAAGTCGCGTACCGCATGGCAGACCCCACACAGGGATCGGCTCGGTTTCATGAGACGCCAACTTTGCCAAAAGTCGGCGACTTATGAAAATGAACGATCCGTTTCGCTCAACCCTACTGAAGACTCTTTCTGATAGCACACTAGCAGCAGGGCAAGCGAGCTCCTGTAATGCATATTCTGCCAATTCAGGCCAGGTGTCTATTTTAGATGCCCAGTAATCAAAGGAGAATGACCTGTGAGGGAGAACATCGATAAGGGAGGAAAAGTAGTTCGTAACCATACTGGAGAAATGCTGTCTCCTGTCACTTTGAATCGATGCAGCAGTATCTGTCGTGTCAGCGGTCATTGCGAAATCACTCCACAACCTGGTCATAAAACCCCTCTGTCCAATGCCACTTCTGATCTGTGCACCTCTAACACCTCTGCCCTGTAGCCCCCTGCAGCTTGTGTGAGAACCATCACCGCCGCTGTGTGCTGGGAATGCCTGAACCAAACGGTCTACAAGAGTTGCTTGTTTGGTAGTCAATATTTGCTCAAGGTTCTCATGTGGCATGATATTTTGTAATTTTCCTTTATATCGTGGATCCAGGAGGCAGGCCAACCAGTAATCGTCATCGGTCATCATTTTCATAATGCGGGGGTCCCTTTTTAGGATATGCAAGGCATACACAGCCATGTGGGCCAATGTTCCAGGTGTCAATTCACTGCTTGTGCTGGGTTGAGGAGCACTTTCTTGCAAATCAACATAAATTGTGTCCCGCAAAACCCCAGTAACTGACCTTGCAACGCCTCCAGTTTCTATTTCCCCCTGAGAAGCATCCTCCTCCCATAAATATTCATCCCCTTCATCCTCCTCCTCCTCTTCGTCCCCCACCTCGTCCAGGAGAGTTCCCTGAGCAGGCAATAGCTGACTGTCATCAAGGCTTCCCTCCTCCTCGGCTGTAGATGCGATGCCTGCTCCTTAATGTGTGTCAAACTTTGCATCAGCAGATGCATTAGTGGGATGCTCAAGCTTATGATGGCGTCTTCTGCAATAACCAGCCATGTGCATTCCTCAAAACACTGAAGGACTTGACAGAGGTCTTGTAGCTTCGACCACTGCACACCAGACAACTCCATGTCTGCCATCCAAGTGCCTGCCCGTGTATGTGTATCCTCCCACAAATAAATGACAGCACGCCTCTGTTCGCACAGCCTCTGAACCATGTGCAGTGTGGAGTTCCACCTTGTTGTAACATCGATTATTATGCGGTGCTGGGGAAGATTCAGCGATCGTTGATGGATCAGCATACGGCTGGAGTGTACGGGCGACCGGCGGATGTGCGAGCAAAGTCTTCACACCTTCAGGAGCAGGGCTGCTAACCCCGGATAATTTTTCAGGAAGCACTGCACCACCAGGTTCAAGGTGTGAGCCAGGCAAGATATGTGTTTCAGTTCTGAAAGGGCTATGGCAGCCATAAAATTACTTCCGTTATCACTGACTACCTTGCCTGCCTCAAGATGTACACTGCCCAGCCATGACTGAGTTTCTTGCTGCAAGTACTCGGCCAGTACTTCCGCGATGTGTCTGTTGTCACCCAAACACTTCATTTGTAACACAGCCTGCTGACTCTTACCACTAGCTGTTCGATAATGGGACACCTCGTGTGCAACACTGGCAGCTGCGGATGGAGTGGTCGTGCGACTGCGCTCTGTGGACGAGCTTTCGCTTCTGGAGGAGGAGGAGGAGGAGGGGTGGTGAATGCCAACAGCCAATTGTTTCCTAGACCGTGGGCTAGGCAGAACTGTCCCACTATGGCTGTCCCCAGTGGACCCTGCATCCACCACATAAACCCAGTGTGCCATGATGGACACGTAATGTCCCTGGCCATGCCTACTGGTCCATGCATCTGTTGTGAGGTGCACCTTTTCACTGACTGATTGCCTCAGTGCATGGACAATGCGGTCTTTGACATGCTGGTGGAGGGCTGGGATGGCTTCTCTCGCAAAGAAGTGCCGACTGGGTAGGTCATAGCGTGGTACTGCGTAGGCCATCAGGTCTTTGAAAGCTTCGCTTTCAACAAACCGGTAGGGCATCTTTTCTATCGAGATTAGTCTAGCAATGAGGCCATTCAAACCCTGTGTACGCGGATGAGAGGATGAGTAGTTTCTTTTCCTAACGAGAGTCTCTTGTAGGGTGAGCTGGTCTGGAGAGCTGCATATGGTGGAACTAGCAGTGTTGGTGGTGGTGGACATGGCGGATTGAGAGAGGGTTGGTGATGGTATTCTTGATGTTGGCCTACATACAGTGTTTCCTACCAATAACCTTGTGAATCCCTGACTGCTTTGGCCTTGCGACGATACCTCCACATTTGCTGCTGGTGGTGTCCTAACCGGTGGGCTTACAGTAAGGGAAGCAATGTAGTGTTGCTGACTACCTTCATTCTGAGCAGGTGCACCAACAGTACGTAATGTTTGGTAGTTAGTCCAGGCTTGCAAGTGCATGCTGGTTAAATGTCTACACATGCATGTTGTATTTAAATTTTGAAGATTCTTCCCTCTGCTAAAGGTCTTTGAGCATTTCTTACAGATAACTTTGCACTGATCATTCGGATCTTGGTTAAAAAATTGCCACACTGCACTCTTCCAACTATCAAATACCTTTTCAGGCATTGCACGCTGTGCTACTTTCACTGAATGGCCACGCTGTCCTAAAGCTGTTTTTGTTGTTGACACACGTTTTTGGCCAGATACGGGCCTGCCAGAAGACAGCTGTTGCGATGTAGATGGCTGCTGCGGATCAGCCTCCTCCGCTTCTGAGCTACTGGCAGCGGCACCCTCTTCCCCCAATGGCTGCCAATCTGGGTCAACAACTGGGTCATCTATCACCTCCTCTTCAATGTCATGTGCACCTTCCCCTGTGTCACCGTGTAACGTGCTATAGCATTCGGGACGAGGCACCATAGTCTCATCAGGGTCAGATTCTGGCTCAGTACACTGCGAGGGCAATGTAGTGATCTGAGTCAATGGAACAGCATAATAATCTAGCTGTGGCTGTGCATCAGTGCACTTCATGTCCGATTCATCTTGTAATGGGCAGTTAACAATTTCCCTTTCAAACCCAGGCACGGTATGTGTAAAGAGCTCCATGGTGTAACCTGTAGTGTCGCCTGACGCATCCTTCACTTTTGGTTTGGGTGAAGGACACAAGGAAACGTCTTGTTCCTGACTGGGAGCATCCACTGATGACTCGCTGCTTTTATATTTGGAACTTTCTGAAGAGGAGGCGAAAGAGCTAGAGACTGAGTCAGCAAGGAAAGCCAAAACTTTTTCCTGCTGCTCCGGCTTTAAAAGCTGTTTTCCGACTCCCAGATAAGGGAGCCTTCGAGGCCTTGTATAGCCTGACAATGAAGCTGGCTCAACACCTCCAGCCTTAGGTGCTATTGTGCTTTTTCCACTACCACCAGATGCACCACCACCACCACCATCAGTACCAGCTGGCAACGACCGCCCACGGGCTCTTCCACCAGACTTCCTCATTTTTTGGAAAATCTAGACAAAATAAAACAAGGTAGAAGGTGTATATAAACTTGTTGAGAATTTGAATCTCCCTTTTTATTGGGGAGACTGAACAAAAAACTCAGGCCCAGTGTATAAAACAACATAATGTAAGTGGCAGAAAGTGGCTGGCTGATATACGACAAACTAACAGGACTGTAGTATATCCACTTTGTGAGAATTTGAATCTCCCTTTTTTTGGGGGGAGACTGAACCAAAACTCAGGCCCAGTGTATAAAACAACACAATGTAAGTGGCAGAAAGTGGCTGGCTGATATACGACAAACTAACAGGACTGAAGTATATCCACTTTGTGAGGATTTGAATCTCCCTTTTTTTGGGGGGAGACTGAACCAAAACTCAGGCTTAGTGTATAAAACAACATAATGTAAGTGGCAGAAAGTGGCTGGCTGATATACGACAAACTAACAGGACTGTAGTATATCGTCTTTGTGAGAATTTGAATCTCCCTTTTTTGGGGGGGAGACTGAACAAAAACTCTGGCCCAATGTATAAAACTACACAATGTAAGTGGCAGAAAGTGGCTGGCTGACATACGACAAACTAACAGGACTGTAGTATATCCTCTTTGTGAGAATTTGAATCTCCCTTTTTTGGGGGGGAGACTGAACAAAAACTCTGGCCCAGTGTATAAAACAACACAATGCAAGTGGCAGAAAGTGGCTGGCTGATATACGACAAACTAACAGGACTGAAGTATATCCACTTTGTGAGAATTTGAATCTCCCTTTTTTTGGGGGGAGACTGAACCAAAACTCGGGACCAGTGTATAAAACAACACAATATAAGTGGCAGAAAGTGGCTGGCTGATATACGACAAACTAACAGGACTGAAGTATATCAACTTTGTGATCTCCCTTTTTTTGGGGGGAGACTGAACCAAAACTCAGGCCCAGTGTATAAAACAACACAATGTAAGTGGCAGAAAGTGGCTGGAAGATATATGAAAAAATACAAGGACTGTAGTACAATTTCAATCTCCCTACAATGATCTCAGGACAAGTATGGCAGCAATAAAAAGGACTGCTGCACACAAAACTGCTTTGTGGACAAATAAACAAGTGCAGAAAGGAGCAACAGGATTTTTGCTTTTAAAAAAGCAGTTGGTTTGCACAGCACCGTGCAAACAGCAATGCAGCTATCAGGGAGCCTTATAAGGCAGCCTAATAAGCTACAGAGCTGATGCACAAAAATATAGCCTCCACTGTCCCTGCAAAAAAAAGGTGGTGTTGGACAGTGGAAATCGCTACAGCACAAGCGGTTTGGGGGTTAATCTTCCCTCCCTAACTATATCCCTTATTCTGATGAAGCTGCTGGAACCTCTCCCTATGCCAAGAACCGCAGAAGTAAGATGGGTTGCACGCCCCTTTATACCCCCTGTGACGCCGCAGAAAGCAAGCCAATCACTGTCATGCCCTTCTCTAAGATGGTGGGGACCGAGACCTATGTCATCACGCTGCCCACACTCTGTGTCCTCCTTCATTGGCTGAAAAATAGTGGTGAATGCGTCATATGAAACGCGACTTTGGCGCGGAGATCGCCGACCGCATGGCCGATCCCACATTAGGATCGGGTCGGGTTTCATGAAACCCGACTTTGCCGAAAGTTGGCGATTTTTGAATTTTTCCGATCCGTTTCGCTCAACCCTAATGGTCACATCCAGAACGACCAGACCAATAACACTGTCACACTACTAAACCCTTTCGGTGAACACCGTAAAAAAAGAAAAAACATGTAAAAAACAATTGTTTTTATCATATCACTGAGTGTGAAAAAGTGTAATAAAACTGAATCAAAAGGCTGAATGTAAATAAAAGTGGTATGGCAGAAAACTACATTTTGCCCTACAAAAAACAAGCCTCCATACAGCTCCGCCAAGAGAGAAATATAAAAGCTATAGCTCTCAAATAGAGGTGAGTGAACCCTAACACTATTAGTGTCCGCCCCGGACTCCAAGCATGGACTTTTTCCAGCAAAGTTTGGGACCCCATTCTTTTCAATGGGGTTCAGGTTCTGGTTCAGGTTCGGGTACAGTTCTGGTACCCGAACCGAACTCTGGCATAAAGTTTTGGTTGGGTACCAGAATCCTAACTTCCATACGTCTGCTCATCTCTACTCTCAAAATAAAGCGATGCAAAAACAACTAATTTTTCTAATAAACTGTTCTTATTGTCTAAAAGCGGTAAAACATAAAAAAGTACACATATTTGGTATCTTCACATCCATACCGACTCGATCTATAAAAGCTTCATACAAGTTAACCCCTTGAGTGAACACCATAAAAAAAATGAAAAAACGTTCCAAAAAATTAACCTTTTTCATCATACCACCAAACAAAACGTGGAATAAAACGCAATCAAAAAGTCGAATGTAAATAAGAATTGCACAGATGAAAACATCATCTTGTCCCCCGAAAAATCAAGCTGCAACACAGCTCTGTCAGTGGAGAAATAAAAAAGCTATAGACTTTGAAATATAGTAATGCAAAAACAATTCCTTTTTTAATTAAATTGTTTAAACAATTGTTTAAAAACAAGACATAGATGTGGTATCGCTGTAATTGTACTGACCCAAAGAATAATGCCTTCTTATCACTTATACTGCACAAGAAATGACTGGGGAGGAAGAAGAAGGCACAAATGCTGAAACGCACGTAGGGGTTGTGGCACCGCAGGTCTGTGGTAATTATGGTCTACTACTATCCTTTACTTACTCCTCCATCTTCCAGTATGTTTTGGGGACACTCACCAGTGGTTCCTTTAAGTTTTATAATGGCTTATGTGATATATGCACACAATTGTTGTTTGAAGTGGGTAAAATTGGATCTATTATATTTTTTTGCCTCCGACCTGTGATTCCACTATTGGTAGTTTTCATTGTCTTACCAACCCATAATATTGTAACAGATATAACTTTTTAACAATAAGTTGTTTAATAAAAATTATTTTATGATACTTTTGGTTCCTGTATGTGCAATCCTTTCTCTATATGGGTTATTAATTTTCTTGCACTGGACATCTTAAAATGAATTCCCTGAATGGGCACAGGTGTTCATATTTGTTCAACACTGTGCATTGTTGTCTACATTTGCTCATACTGTAAGTAAGTAAAATAAATAAAATGCTGTAAATATCATCACTATGTGGCACGCCAGGAGTCCGGTTGCCACAGTGGCATTGCCTACCTCACAGGGGGTGATGCAATGCCTGGAAGCAAGGAAGGATCCCCTTAGCAGGTAACTCAAGCAGCCAACACCTTTCCTACTCCAGACCAGAAGGGCAAGCTCTAAACCTAGTTTCAGGGGAGCTGCTCTATAAGTGTCACGGGGAGACTAGGTGAGCGAGAGCTAATAACCCAAGCCCCTGCAATTTCCCTCAGACTAGGGAAATCCTGACTGACCCTCTACCTGGAGTTTACACTGATGGTGTGCATGTCCAGGCCTCGAACCTCACCCTGTCTCCTGTTTCAACCCTAGGCTGAAACCTTCGCCCACCACCCAGTGAAGAGGTAATACACCAATACCCACAGTTAGCACAGACAAGGATAAAGGAAAATATACACCACGCCGCAGTCACTCAGGAATACACTATAAATGTGCAGGGCAAAATAAAAACCAATATAGGAAGGAGTAAATAAGACTAAGGAAATTACACCACCAGCAATGAATCTCCAACAACGAGCTCTCCACTCCAGACCGAGATAACAACGCACAAGACAGAAGCTATAATCGGCGATGCCCAATGATCAGGAGAACTATTTAAAGGCAATGGGCATGGCCCAGCTTCCAATCCGAGGATCAGGTAAATTAACCCCGGAACAGCTAGATAAAATCTAGCTGACGCCAATGAGCAAATAGTGGTCAAAAGCGGAATTACCGCTGTCTGTCGAATGACCTGGTCTGAACAGCGTCCGACATGACAGTACCCCGCCTTCTACGAGGGACCCCAGGGCCCTCACGGCTTATAGGACCCGGCTTGTCTGGATGGCGACGATGAAAAAACCTGACCAGCCGATCCGCATGAATATCCGAGTCTGGTACCCAGGACCTCTCCTCAGGCCCATAACCACGCCAGTGTACCAAGTACTGTAAACTGCGACGCACTACACGAGAGTCAACCACCTTGGAGACTTCAAACTCCAAATTACCATCCACCAAGACTGGAGGTGGCATAGGCGCCGCGTCCACAGAACCCACCACCTTCTTTAGAAGAGACCTGTGGAACACGTTGTGTATCTTATACACCGTAGGGAGCTCCAATCGGTACGCTACTGGGTTAATGACGGCGGTGACCCTAAATGGACCAATAAACCGTGGACCCAATTTAAGGGATGGTATTTTGAGTCTTATGTTTTTTGTGGATAACCACACCCAGTCATCCACACTCAGGTCCGGACCTGGCACACGCCTACTGTCAGCCACACGTTTGTACCTAGCACCCACATTCAACAGGCGCTGTTTAACTCTCCTCCAGACTGATGACAATTGTGCTCCTAACTGATCCTCCTCCGGAACGCCGGAAGAGCCCCTCTGACTCAAGGTACAAAATTGAGGATGTAGCCCGTAAACACAAAAAAACGGAGACTCGCAAACTCAGCCAAAGGAAGAAAGGTAGACCACTCCTCCTGGTTATCAGAGACAAAGCAGCGTAGGTACTGTTCCAAATTTTGGTTCATATGCTCAGTCTGACCATTTGACTGAGGATGGAACGCCGAAGAATGAGACAACTTGATCCCCAGCTGTGAGCAAAATGCTTTCCAAAATTTTGCCACAAACTGAGACCCCCTATCAGACACGATGTCAGACGGAACCCCATGAAGTCTGACCACCTCCTGCACAAATACCTGAGACAGAGTCTTAGCGTTAGGCAACGAAGGCAAAGACACAAAGTGCAACATTTTAGAAAACCGATCAACAATCACCAAGATGACCATGTTCCCAGCTGATGAGGGCAAATCAGTGATGAAATCCATGGAGATTTCCGTCCATGGCTTACTAGGTACTTCAAGAGGAAGTAGTGTGCCAACAGGACGGGAGCAGGGCGTCTTAGCCCTAGCGCACGTGGTACAAGCTGACACGTATGAGACCACGTCCTGTCGGATCTTGGGCCACCAAAACCGACGTGACACCAACTCCAAGGTACCTCTAACCCCTGGGTGGCCAGCCAGGACAGCATCATGATGCTCCGCCAAAACCTTTAAGTGGAGATGAAGCGGTACAAAAGATTTGTTGATGGGAAGCTCAGATGGTACCTCCTCCTGAGCCTCGGCAATCTCAGCCTCAACCTCGGTAGTGAGAGCCGAAACCACAACACCCTTTTGGAGGATGGGTACTGGATCTTCCCGAGGTTCACCCCCCGGAAAACACCTGGACAGAGCATCCGCCTAAGTGTTTTTAGACCCTGGTCTGTAAGTGACAACAAAATTGAACCGCGTGAAAAACAATGCCCAGCGAGCCTGCCTGGGGGACAGACGCTTGGCTGACTCCAAATACAGCAGATTCTTATGATCGGTAATAACAGTAACCTGATGTACCGACCCCTCCAAGAAGTGTCGCCATTCCTCAAAGGCCAACTTGATTGCCAACAACTCCCTGTTGCCGATATCGTAGTTACGTTCGGCGGACGACAGTTTATTGGAGAATTAGGCGCACGAACGCAAACCACTCAAAGATGAGCCTTGAGATAGTACCACCCCCACACCAACCTCAGACGCATCGACTTCCACAACAAAGGGTTTTGATACGTCTGGCTGCACAAGAATGGGGGCTGAAACAAAATTGTTCTTAAGAAACTCAAATGCGCGCACAGCAGCCTCAGGCCAAACGGAGAATTTGGAACCCTTTTTAGTCATGTCAGTTAGCGGTTTAGCAATGATGGAAAAATCCTTGATAAATTTCCTATAGCAGTTAGAAAACCCAAGGAACCGCTGAAGTGCTTTCAGGTTATCAGGACGTTCCCAATGCAGCACCGCTTGCACCTTAGCGGCGTCCATTTTAAAACCAGAAGCAGACATAATATAACCCAAGAAAGGCAACTCTTGAACAGAAAATACACATTTCTCAAGTTTAGCATTCAGCTTATTCTCTCTGAGAAGCTGTAACACCTGCCTGACATGATTTAAATGAGCATCACGGTCGCAAGAATATATGAGGATGTCATCTAGGTACACGATAACGAATTTCCCCAAAACATGCGAGAACACATCATTGATGAAATGTTGGAACACTGCAGGTGCGTTAGTCAACCCAAAAGGCATCACCAAATTTTCAAAATGACCCTCAGGGGTATTAAAAGCCGTCTTCCACTCATCACCTTGACGGACTCTTATGAGGTTGTACGCCCCCCTGAGGTCAAGCTTGGTAAACCACTTAGCACCCACCACCTGGTTGAACAAATCTGGTATCAGTGGCATTGGGTATGGATCACGAACCGTAATCTGGTTCAACTCCCTGAAATCCAAACACGGGCGCAATCCGCCATCTTTCTTCTTCACGAAGAAGAACCCTGCTGCCACCGGCGAGGACGACGGCCTGATGTGCCCTTTGCTCAAGCTTTCAGCAATATAATCTTTTAACTCTTGTCTCTCCAGACGGGAGATGTTAAACATCCTTGCTTTAGGCAACTTGGCCCCTGGTTTAAACCTGATAGAACAGTCATAGGGACGATGTGTGTTGTGAATTCCGTCTGGGTTCCCTCTGGTGGCCTTTAGCGATACTGCGGGTCTGGAGCTGGGCTCAGCTGCCTCATTTCCTGCTATGCTGGTTCCTATTTAACTCCACCTAGACCTTTACTTGTTGCCTGCTGTCGTTGTATTCAGTACTGGTTCTGACCTCTCCTGGATTTTCCTGGTGACCTGTCTATTTCTGAGAAGCTAAGTCTTGCTAGTTCTTTTTGCTCATTGTTTCCTTGAATATGTTTCTCAGTATATGATGTGTTCAGTCCAGCTTGCTTATATGTGATTTTTCACTTGCTGGTAGCTCTGGGGAGCAGAAGTGCGCCCCTCACATCGTGAGTCGGTGTGGGGGTTCTTGTATCTTCTGTGTGGATAGTTTTTGATAGTTTTTGTACCGACCGCACAGATCCCTGCTATCTTCTGTCAATTTAGTGTTAGCGGGCCTCATTTGCTTAAACCTGTTTTTCATTCCTACGTTTGTATTTTCCCCTTAACTCACCGTTAGTGTTGAGCATTCCGATACTGCAAGTATCGGGTATCGGCCGATACTTGCTGTATCGGAATTCCGATACCGAGATCCGATATTTTTGTGGTATCGGGTATCGGTATCGAAACAACATTAATGTAAAAATGTGTAAAAGAAAGAATTAAAATAAAAAATATTGCTATACTCACCTCTCCGACGCAGCCTGCACCTTACCGAGGGAAGCGGCAGCGTTCTTTGTTTAAAATTCGCGCTTTTCTTTCCTTTACTGAAGTCCCGGCTTGTGATTGGTCGCGTGCCGACCATGTGGCCGGGACGCAACCAATCACAGCAAGCCGTGACGTAATTTCAGGTCCTTCAGGATTTTAAAATTACGTTCCGGCGTTGTGATTGGTTGCGTCGCAGTCACATGGGCAACGCAACCAATCACAGCAAGCCGTGACGTAATTTCAGGTCCTTAAGGATTTTAAAATTACATCCCGGCTTTGTGATTGGTTGCGTCGCAGTCACATGGGAGACGCAACCAATCACAAGCCGTGACGTCACGGGAGGCTGGACACGCGCGCATTTTAAAATGGGCGCGTGTCCAGCCTCCCGTGACGTCCCGGCTTGTGATTGGTTGCGTCGCGGTCAACCAATCACAAGCCGGGAGGCTGGACACGCGCGCATTTTAAAATTTTAAAATGCGCGCGTGTCCAGCCTCCCGGCTTGTGATTGGTTGATCGCGACGCAACCAATCACAAGCCGGGACGTCACGGGAGGCTGGACACGCGCCCATTTTAAAATGCGCGCGTGTCCAGCCTCCCGTGACGTCACGGCTTGTGATTGGTTGATCGCGACGCAACCAATCACAAGCCGGGACGTCACGGGAGGCTGGACACGCGCCCATTTTAAAATGCGCGCGTGTCCAGCCTCCCGTGACGTCACGGCTTGTGATTGGTTGCGTCTCCCATGTGACTGCGACGCAACCAATCACAAAGCCGGGACGTAATTTTAAAATCCTTAAGGACCTGAAATTATGTCACGGCTTGCTGTGATTGGTTGCGTTGCCCATGTGACTGCGACGCAACCAATCACAACGCCGGAACGTAATTTTAAAATCCTGAAGGACCAGAAATTACGTCACGGCTTGCTGTGATTGGTTGCGTCCCGGCCACATGGTCGGCACGCGACCAATCACAAGCCGGGACTTCAGTAAAGGAAAGAAAAGCGCGAATTTTAAACAAAGAACGCTGCCGCTTCCCTCGGTAAGGTGCAGGCTGCGTCGGAGAGGTGAGTATAGCAATATTTTTTATTTTAATTCTTTCTTTTACACATTAATATGGTTCCCAGGGCCTGAAGGAGAGTTTCCTCTCCTTCAGACCCTGGGAACCATCAGGAATACCGTCCGATACATGAGTCCCATTGACTTGTATTGGTATCGGGTATCGGTATCGGATTGGATCCGATACTTTGCCGGTATCGGCCGATACTTTCCGATACCGATACTTTCAAGTATCGGACGGTATCGCTCAACACTACTCACCGTTATTATTTGTGGGGGGCTGTCTAAACTTTGGGGTTATTTCTCTGTGGCAAGTGAGGCTTTGCTTTCTCTCTAGGGGTAGCTAGTTTCTCAGGCTGTGAAGAGGCGTCTAGGTTTTTAGGTAATGCTCCATGGCTGCCTTTAGTGTGTGTGGATAGGATCAGGATTGCGGTCGGTATAGTTCCACATTCCCGGAGCTTGTCCTACTATTCAGGTTTACCTATCAGGTCAGTTTGGTGATCCTACCACCGGATCATAACAGTACAGCAGGCCAATAAATAGTTAATGCATCGCAAAAGAGGGATAAGAGAAATCCTGAGTTCATTTTTTTTTTTCCTCTGCAGTGTGTCTAGCCTCTCTCCTCCCCTTTATCTCTGGGTGGTTCAGAATTCAGCTGCAGCTATGGACCTTCAGAGTCTGTCTTCTAGTGTGGATCATCTCACTGCTAGGGTACAAGGCATTCAGGATTATGTAGTCCGCAGTCCTATGTCAGAGCCTAAGATACCTATTCCTGAGCTGTTCTCCGGAGACAGATCTAGGTTTTTGAACTTTAAAAATAATTGCAAATTATTCCTTTCTCTGAGACCTCGTTCCTCTGGTGATCCGGTTCAGCAAGTAAAATTATTATTTCTTTGTTGCGTGGTGACCCTCAAGATTGGGCATTCTCTCTGGCGCCGGGAGATCCTGCATTGCAAAATGTGGATGCGTTTTTTCTGGCGCTTGGAGTGCTTTATGAGGAACCTAATCTGGTAGACCAAGCAGAAAAGGTTTTGCTGGCTCTCTCCCAGGGTCAGGATGAAGCAGAGGTTTTCTGTCAGAAGTTTAGGAAATGGTCTGTGCTCACTCAATGGAATGAGTGTGCCCTGGCAGCGATTTTCAGAAAGGGTCTTTCTGAAGCCATTAAGGATGTTATGGTGGGGTTCCCCATGCCTACGGGTCTGAATGAGTCAATGTCTTTGGCCATTCAGATTGATCGGCGCTTACGGGAGCGCAAACCAGTGCACCATCTGGCGGTATTTTCTGAGCAGAAGCCTGAGTCTATGCAATGTGACAGGATTCTTACCAGAATTGAACGGCAAAATCACAGACGTCAGAATGGGTTGTGCTTTTACTGTGGTGATTCTGCTCATGTTATCTCAGGTTGTTCTAAGCACATAAAAAACTTCGCTAAGTCTGTCACCATTGGTACTGTACAGCCTAAATTCATTTTGTCTGTTACTTTGAATTGCTCTCTGTCATCCTACTCAGTTATGGCTTTTGTGGATTCAGGTGCTGCCCTGAATTTGATGGATTTGTCTTTTGCCAGGCGCTGTGGTTTTATCTTGGAGCCTTTGCAATTCCCTATTCCACTAAAGGGAATTGATGCCACGCCATTGGCCAAGAATAAACCTCGGTACTGGGCTCAAGTGACCATGTGCATGACTCCTGCACATCAGGAGGTGATTCGCTTTCTTGTGTTGCATAATTTGCATGATGTTGTCGTGTTAGGTCTGCCATGGCTGCAGGCTCA
The DNA here is from genome assembly GCF_051348905.1 of Ranitomeya variabilis. Lineage (NCBI taxonomy): Eukaryota > Metazoa > Chordata > Amphibia > Anura > Dendrobatidae > Ranitomeya > Ranitomeya variabilis. The sequence goes on along the minus strand of NC_135233.1, from coordinate 272,432,239 downwards.
TAATCTAGTCCTGGATTGGAAAGCAATGTCTGTTTCAAGTTGGGGTTGCCAGGGGATTCATGGTGATGCTCCTTTGGTGTCTATTGCTTCTTCTACTCCTTCTGAAGTCCCTGAATTTTTGTCGGACTACCAGGATGTATTTGATGAGCCCAAGTCCAGTGCCCTACCTCCTCATAGGGATTGTGATTGCGCCATAAACTTGATTCCTGGTAGTAAGTTCCCTAAGGGACGACTTTTTAATTTGTCTGTACCAGAACATGCCACTATGCGGAGTTATATCAAGGAGTCTTTGGAGAAGGGGCAAATTCGCCCGTCCTCGTCCCCTTTGGTTGCGGGGTTCTTTTTTGTGGCCAAGAAGGATGGTTCTCTGAGACCCTGTATAGATTATCGCCTTCTAAATAACATCACGGTCAAATTTCAGTATCCTTTGCCACTGTTGTCCGATCTGTTTGCTCGGATTAGGGGGGCCAGTTGGTTCACCAAGATAGATCTTAGTGGAGGGTATAATCTTGTGCGTATAAAGCAGGACGATGAATGGAAAACAGCATTCAATACGCCCGAAGGCCATTTTAAGTACTTGGTGATGCCTTTTGGGCTTTCTAATGCCCCTTCTGTGTTCCAGTCCTTCATGCACGACATCTTCCGAGAATATCTGGATAGGTTTATGATTGTGTACCTGGATGATATTTTGGTCTTTTCTGATGATTGGGAGTCTCATCTGAAGCAGGTCAGGATGGTATTTCAAGTCCTGCGAGCCAATGCCTTGTTTGTGAAGGGCTCTAAATGTCTCTTCGGAGTCCAGAAGGTTTCCTTTTTGGGCTTTATTTTTTCTCCTTCTACCATTGAGATGGATCCAGTCAAGGTCCAGGCTATTTATGACTGGACTCAACCTACATCGGTAAAGAGTCTTCAGAAGTTCTTGGGTTTTGCTAATTATTACCGTCGCTTCATCACTAATTTTTCCAGTGTGGTTAAGCCTTTGACGGATTTGACCAAGAAGGGTTCTGATGTGACGAATTGGTCTCCTGCGGCCGTGGAGGCCTTTCAGGAGCTCAAACGTCGGTTCTCTTCGGCTCCTGTCTTGCGTCAGCCGGATGTCTCTCTGCCCTTCCAGGTCGAGGTTGATGCTTCTGAGATTGGAGCTGGGGCTGTCTTGTCACAGAGAAGCTCTGATGGCTCTGTGATGAGGCCATGTGTTTTCTTTTCAAGAAAGTTTTCGCCTGCCGAGCGGAATTATGATGTTGGTAATCGGGAGTTGTTGGCAAATAAAAGGGCATTTGAGGAGTGGCAACATTGGCTAGAGGGAGCCAAACATCGTGTGGTGGTCTTGACGGATCACAAGAATTTGACTTATCTCGAGTCTGCTAAATGGCTAAATCCTAGACAGGCTCGATGGTCGCTGTTTTTCTCCCGTTTCGATTTCGTGGTTTCATACCTTCCGGGTTCGAAGAACGTGAAGGCTGATGCTCTTTCTAGGAGCTTTGTGCCTGACTCTCCGGGAGTTTCTGAACCGGCTGGTGTCCTCAGAGAGGGGGTGATTTTGTCTGCCATCTCCCCTGATTTACAACGGGTACTGCAGGAATTTCAGGGCAATAGACCTGACCGTTGTCCACCGGAGAGACTGTTTGTCCCGGATAGATGGACCAGTAGAGTCATTTCCGAGGTTCATTCTTCGGTGTTGGCGGGTCATCCTGGGATTTTTGGTACCAGGGATTTGGTGGCTAGGTCCTTTTGGTGGCCTTCCTTGTCGCGGGATGTGCGTTCCTTTGTTCAGTCCTGTGGGATTTGTGCTCGGGCCAAGCCTTGCTGTTCTCGTGCCAGTGGACTGCTTTTGCCTTTACCTGTCCCGAAGAGGCCCTGGACGCATATTTCCATGGATTTTATTTCGGATCTTCCAGTCTCTCAGAAGATGTCTGTTATCTGGGTGGTTTGTGATCGTTTTTCTAAAATGGTCCATTTGGTGCCCTTGCCTAAGCTGCCTTCCTCCTCCGATTTGGTTCCGCTGTTTTTTCAGAATGTGGTTCGTTTGCATGGTATTCCGGAGAACATTGTGTCTGACAGAGGGTCCCAGTTTGTGTCCAGATTTTGGCGGTCCTTTTGTGCTAAGATGGGCATTGAATTATCTTTTTCATCGGCCTTCCATCCTCAGACGAATGGCCAAACCGAACGAACTAATCAGACCTTGAAGACTTATCTGAGATGTTTTGTTTCTGCGGATCAGGATGATTGGGTGACTTTTTTGCCATTGGCTGAGTTCGCCCTCAATAATCGGGCTAGTTCTGCTACTTTGGTTTCGCCTTTTTATTGCAATTCTGGTTTTCATCCTTGTTTTTCCTCAGGTCAGGTTGAGCCTTCTGACTGTCCTGGGGTGGATTCTGTGGTGGATAGGTTGCAGCAGATTTGGAACCATGTGGTGGACAATTTGACGTTGTCACAAGAGAAGGCTCAGCGCTTTGCTAACCGCCGTTGCTGTGTGGGTCCCCGACTTCGTGTGGGGGATTTGGTATGGTTGTCTTCTCGTTATGTTCCGATGAAGGTTTCCTCTCCTAAGTTCAAGCCTCGTTTCATCGGTCCTTATAAGATTTTGGAAATCCTCAACCCTGTGTCATTTCGTTTGGACCTCCCAGCATCATTTGCCATTCACAATGTGTTCCATAGGTCATTGTTGCGGAGATATGTGGTGCCTGTGGTTCCTTCTGTTGACCCTCCTGCTCCGGTCTTGGTCGAGGGAGAATTAGAGTATGTGGTGGAGAAGATCTTGGATTCTCGTGTTTCGAGACGAAGGCTTCAGTACTTAGTTAAATGGAAGGGCTATGGTCAGGAGGATAATTCCTGGGTTGTCGCCTCTGATGTCCATGCGGCCGATTTGGTTCGTGCCTTTCATTCGGCTCGTCCTGATCGGCCTGGGGGCTCTGGTGAGGGTTCGGTGACCCCTTCTCAAGGGGGGGTACTGTTGTGAATTCCGTCTGGGTTCCCTCTGGTGGCCTTTAGCGATACTGCGGGTCTGGAGCTGGGCTCAGCTGCCTCATTTCCTGCTATGCTGGTTCCTATTTAACTCCACCTGGACCTTTACTTGTTGCCTGCTGTTGTTGTATTCAGTACTGGTTCTGACCTCTCCTGGATTTTCCTGGTGACCTGTCTATTTCTGAGAAGCTAAGTCTTGCTAGTTCTTTTTGCTCATTGTTTCCTTGAATATGTTTCTCAGTATATGATGTGTTCAGTCCAGCTTGCTTATATGTGATTTTTCGCTTGCTGGTAGCTCTGGGGAGCAGAAGTGTGCCCCTCACATCGTGAGTCGGTGTGGGGGTTCTTGTATCTTCTGCGTGGATAGTTTTTGATAGTTTTCGTACCGACCGCACAGATCCCTGCTATCTTCTGTCAATTTAGTGTTAGCGGGCCTCATTTGCTTAAACCTGTTTTTCATTCCTACGTTTGTATTTTCCCCTTAACTCACCGTTATTATTTGTGGGGGGCTGTCTAAACTTTGAGGTTAATTCTCTGAGGCAAGTGAGGCTTTGCTTTCTCTCTAGGGGTAGCTAGTTTCTCAGGCTGTGAAGAGGCGTCTAGGTTTTTAGGTAACGCTCCACGGCTGCCTTTAGTGTGTGTGGATAGGATCAGGATTGCGGTCGGTATAGTTCCACATTCCCGGAGCTTGTCCTACTATTCAGGTTTACCTATCAGGTCAGTTTGGTGATCCTACCACCGGATCATAACAGATGTGGCGGCAACTCTGAACAACCCTTTTCAGAGAACACATCCACAAAATCCAGAAGTGACTCCGGAACGCTTGAAGTCACCGCAGCCACACATGTGGCCAGGCAATTCTCCTGGCAGAACTCGCTCCACTGAATTATGTCCTGAGTTTTCCAGTCAATTACCGGGTTGTGCATGGACAACCAAGGAAAACCCAAAACCACCTGAGCAGGAAGATTCCTGAGCACCTTACATGTAACCCGCTCGGAATGTAGAACCCCAATGTGGAGTTTCACCTCAGCCACAAATTCAGTAATCTCCCCCTGAGAGAGAGGAGCAGCATTGATGGTGACCACGTGGTTAGGATGAGACAGTTTTTCAATCCTAAAACCTGCTGTGTGCGCAAACTCCTCATCAATAGTGTTGAGCATTCCGATGCTGCAAGTATCGGGTATCGGCCGATACTTGCTGTATCGGAATTCCGATACCGGGATTCCGATACTCTTGTGGTATCGGGTATCGGGTATCGCAACAACATTAATGTTAAAATGTGTAAAAGAGAGAATTAAAATAAAAAATATCGCTATACTCACCTCTCCGACGCAGCCGGGACTTCAGCGAGGGAACCGGCAGCGTTGTTTGTTTAAAATTCGCGCTATTACTTGGTTACGTGAATTCCCGGCTTGTGATTGGTCAGGTCGGCCATGTTGCCGGGACGCGGACCAATCACAGCAAGCCGTGACGAAATTACGTCACGGCTTGCTGTGATTGGTCCGCGTCCCGGCAATATGGCCGCCCTGACCAATCACAAGCCGTGACGTCACGGGAGGCTGGACACGCGCTCATTTTAAAATGGGCGCGTGTCCAGCCTCCCGTGACGTCACGGCTTGTGATTGGTTGCGCCGCGGTCAACCAATCACAAGCCGGGAGGCTGGACACGCGCCCATTTTAAAATGAGCGCGTCCAGCCTCCCGGCTTGTGATTGGTTGACCGCGGCGCAACCAATCACAAGCCGTGACGTCACGGGAGGCTGGACACGCGCCCATTTTAAAATGAGCGCGTGTCCAGCCTCCCGTGACGTCACGGCTTGTGATTGGTCAGGGCGGCCATATTGCCGGGACGCGGACCAATCACAGCAAGCCGTGACGTAATTTCGTCACGGCTTGCTGTGATTGGTCCGCGTCCCGGCAACATGGCCGACCTGACCAATCACAAGCCGGGAATTCACGTAACCAAGTAATAGCGCGAATTTTAAACAAACAACGCTGCCGGTTCCCTCGCTGAAGTCCCGGCTGCGTCGGACAGGTGAGTATAGCGATATTTTTTATTTTAATTCTTTCTTTTACACATTTATATGGTTCCCAGGGCCTGAAGGAGAGTTTCCTCTCCTTCAGACCCTGGGAACCATCAGGAATACCGTCCGATACATGAGTCCCATTGACTTGTATTGGTATCGGGTATCGGTATCGGATTGGATCCGATACTTTGCCGGTATCGGCCGATACTTTCCGATACCGATACTTTCAAGTATCGGACGGTATCGCTCAACACTACTCATCAATGAGATTTGTGGCTGAACCACTATCCACAAAAACAGTAATTGGCAGCTCACTGCCAGCGATAAAAACCTTAGCAGGGAGCATGCATTGAGAAACCACCATGGAGGATATACATAAGCTCAGATTGGTCTCCTCCACACCCTCTGAGCTTAGAAGTTTTCCGCCGTTGCGTTTTTCTTAGACAGCAGAGGACAGATGTTAATAAAATGACCAGATTTACCACAGTAAAAACAGGCTCCCTGCTTCCTGAGCTCAGGGGCTCGACGCTTCACATGTGACACCCCTGCGATTTGCATAGGCTCCGTGGGCTCACCTGCAGCAACCTCACGTGAACCTAAACCCTCTCCCATAGGCGGTGTCTCATGCTCCCCCTGACGCAAACGGTGATCAATGCGGACAACCAGACTCATAGCAGAATCTAGAGAAGCAGGAGTCTCGTACATCAGAAGGGCTTTTTTAACCCTTCCAGAAACCCCATGAATAAACTGACTCCACAATGCTGGATCATTCCATTGTGTATCGATCGCCCAGCGATGAAATTCAGAACAGTAATCCTCTGCAACTCGCTCCCCCTGGCGAATAGTGCGTATCTTAGATTCTGCTAGAGCCATTCTGTCAGGTTCATCGTAGATTTTTACAAGAGAGGAAAAAAAAACTCTCCACAGAGTGAAATGCAGCAGAATCAGATGGCAAAGAAAACGCCAATGCTTGGGGATCCCCGCTTAACAATGACAACACCAGGCCCACACGCTGAGCCTCATTACCCGAGGAGATCGGGCGCATATGGAAATATAGTTTGCAAGCTTCACGAAAAGAAACAAATTTACTGCGTTCCCCAGCAAATTTTTCAGGCAAAGGGAATTTAGGCTCAGCAACTCTTCCTGTCGCTCCAGCTTGCACATTAGATACTGCTAGTCCCTGTTGCTGAACTGCCCCCTCAACTCAGTGACCTGTAGAGACAGCGCCTCCAACTGGTGGGTTATGGAAGTCATGGGATCCATGACAAAAGAAAAAAAAAGAAACCCCTTTTTTTTTTTTCTTTTTTGTTGTTGGGCCGATTATAATGTCACGGGGAGACTAGGTGAGTGAGAGCTAATAACCCGGGCCCCTGCAATTTCCCTCAGACTAGGGAAATCCTGACTGACCCTCTACCTGGAGTTTACACTGATGGTGTGCATGTCCAGGCCTCGAACCTCACCCTGTATCCTGTTTCAACCCTAGGCTGAAACCTCTGCCCACCACCCAGTGAAGAGGTAATACACCAATACCCACAGTTAGCACAGACAAGGATAAAGGAAAATATACATCACGCCGCAGTCACTCAGCAATACACTATAAATGTGCAGGGCAAAATAAATACAAATATAGGAAGGAGTAAATAAGACTAAGGAAAATACACCACTAGCAACGAATCTCCAACAACCAGCTCTCCACTCCAGACCGAGATAACAACGCACAAGACAGAAGCTATAATCGGCGACGCCCAATGATCAGGAGAACTATTTAAAGGCAATGGGCATGGCCCAGCTTCCAATCCGAGGATCAGGTAAATTAACCCCGGAACAGCTAGATAAAATCTAGCCGACGCCAATGAGCAAACAGTGGTCAAAAGCGGAATTACTGCTGTCTGTCGATCGACCTGGTCTGAACAGCGTCCGACATGACAATAAGTTCTGGCCTGGGGCAAAGTTAGTTAGTGTGTGTGAGGGAGCAGACATAAATGTTATGCTGATTATGTATATCAGGGGTTCTGCAAATGTAATGGGACGTTCTCCGTTTGTTCCAGCCAATTTTGAGCTTTAAAAGTCCTTCTCTTCTGAGTCCAGCCATGTGTGGTGTACTCAGGAGAAATTGCTCAGCAAATTTTGGGATCCTATTTTTCCTCTTGTGAAAATGAAAAATTTAGGCACATCAGAGGCTCTGAAAATTGACATGGTGTCTAATATTTATTCCAGCCAATATTCTACTTCAAAATTCAAATGGCGCTCCTTCCCTTCTGAGTCCCAACGTGTGCCCAAACAGTAGTTGTCCTTTATATATGGGGTATTGGCATAATCAGGAGAAATCACAAAACAAATTTTGTGGTCCTTTTTCTTCTGTTACCCTTGTGAAAATGAAAATGTGCGACTAAAGCAATTTTTTCCTTATACACTCCTTTTATTCATGTGAAGCACTTTTAGGTATTTTCTATCACATAAGCTTCTCAAAGTAAATTTAAACAATGGTTTTGAAAATTTTGGTGGAAAAAATGAGAAATTGCTGATAAACTTTTGACCCTTGTAACTTCCTAACAAAAAAATATGTTTCAAGAATGATGCAGATGCAATTTTATTTATTAACTATTTTGTACAATATACACTACCGTTCAAAAGTTTAGGGTCACTTAGAAATTTCCTTATTTTTGAAAGAAAAGCAGTTTTTTTCAATGAAGCTAACATTATGATGATTCAGATATACACTCTATACATTTTTAATGTGGTAAATGGCTATTCTATCTGCAAATGTCTGGTTTGTAATTCAATATCTTCAAAGGTGTATAGAGGTCCATTTTCAACAATCATCACTCCAGTGTTCTTATGGTACTTTGTGTTTGCTAATTGTGTGAGAAGGCTAATGGATGGTTAAAATACCCTTGAAAACCCTTGTGCAAGTATGTTAGCATAGCTGAAAACAGTTTGGCTGATTAGAGAACCTATAAACCTGACATTCCTTTGAGCTAGTTGAGAATCTGGAGCATTATATTTGTTGGTTCCATTAAACTCTCAAAATGACCAGAAAAAAAGAACTTTCATTTGAAACTCGCCAGTCTATTCTTATTCTTAGAAATTAAGGCTATTCCATGCGAGAAATTGCCAAGAAACTGAATATTTCCTACAATGGTGTGTACTACTCCCTTCAGAGGAGAGCACAAACAGGCTCTAACCAGAGTAGAATGAGAAGTGGGAGGCCCCGCTGCACAACTGAGCAACAAGACAAGTACATTATAGTCTGTAGTTTGAGAAATTGACACCTCACAGGTCCTCAACTGGCAGCTTCATTAAATAGTACACTCAAAACGCCAGTGTCAACATCTTGTTGTGAATTAGACTTTTTTGGCTCCCTCTTGTGGTCACTAGTGATATGACTCTGGGATTGTCTTTCCTCAGTTTGGCACCCACCTGGGTCGTTAGTCCAGGGGTGTTGCTATATAAACTTCCTGAATTCTCAGTCTGGTGCCTGGCATTGTTGTAATCAGTTCCTTTCTGTTTGCTCCTGTCTGCTGGTCCCGGATCTTGCTAAATTAAGCTAAGTCCTGCTTCTTTGTTTTTTGGTTTTTTGCATTGCTCTTATTTTTTGTCCAGCTTGTACTAAATGTGATTCCTGATTTTGCTGGAAGCTCTAGGGGGCTGGTATTCTCCCCCCGGGCCATTAGACGGTTCGGGGGTTCTTGAATATCCAGCGTGGAAATTTTGATAGGGTTTTTGCTGACCGTATAAGTCATCTTACTATATTCTGCTATTAGTCAGTGGGCCTCTCTTTGCTAAATATCTAGTTCATTCTTACGTTTGTCTTTTCTTCTTACCTCACCGTTATTAATTGTTGGGGGCTTGTATCCAACTTTTGGGGTCTTTTTTCTGGAGGCAAGAAAGGTCTATCTTTTCCCTTTTAGGGTTAGTTAGTTCTCCGGCTGGCGCGAGACGTCTAGAACCAATGTAGGCACGTTCCCCGGCTGCTGCTATTTGTGGTGCTAGGATTAGCTATACGGTCAGCCCAGTTACCACTGCCCTATGAGCTGGTTTTTTGTGTTTGCAGACTTGGTATTTACTTTTGAGACCCTCTGCCATTGGGGTCATAACACATCTACAGTGAAGGGGCGACTCTGGGATGCTGGCCTTCAGGACAGAGTGGGAGAGAAAAAGCCATATCTGAGACTAGCTAATAAAAGGAAAATATTATTATAGGCAAAAGAACAGAGACATTGGACAGAGGAAGATTGGAAAAAAGTGTTATGGACAGACGAATCCAAGTTTGAGGTGTTTGGATCACACAGAAGAACATTTGTGAGATGCAGAACAACTGAAAAGATCCTGGAAGAGTGCCTGACACCATCTGCCAAGCATGGTGCAGGTAATGTGATGGTCTGGAGTTGGTCGGTGCTGGTAAAGTGGGAGATTTGTACACGGTAAAGGGATTTTAAATAAGGAAGGCTATCACTGCATTTTGCAACACCATGCCATACCCTGTGGTAAGCGCTTGATTGGAGCCAATTTCATCCTACAATAGGACAATTACCCAAAGCACAACTCCAAATTATGCAAGAACTATTTAGGGAAGGAGCAGGCAGCTGGTATTCTATCTGTAATGGAGTGACCAGCGCAGTCACCAGATCTCAACCCCATTGAGCTGTTGTGGAAGCAGCTTGACCGTAGGGTACGCAAAAAGTGCCCATCAAGCCACACCAACTTGTGGTAGGGGCTTCTGGAAGCATGGGGGGAAATTTCTCCAGATTACCTCAGCAAATTAACTGCTGGAATGCCAAAGGTCTGCAATGCTGTAATTGCTGTAAAGGGAGCATTCTTTGACGAAAGCATAGTTTGATGGAGAAAATTATTTCAAATAAAAATCTTTTTTTCGAACCTTGTCAATGTCTGGACTAGATTTTCAATTCATTTGGCAACTTATTTGATTAATAAAAGTATGAGTTTTCATGGAAAACACAACATTTTTAAAAAATTGCAGAATTTTTGACAAATTCCCAATATTTTTGCAAGTAAAATAAAAAAAACACTCTAAGTTTTCCACTACCATAAAGTACAATATGTCATGAAAAAAAATCTCAGAATCACTAATATGCATTGAATAGTGTTGAGCATTCCGATACCGCAAGTATCGGGTATCGGCCGATACTTGCGGTATCGGAATTCCGATACCGAGATCCGATACTTTTGTGGTATCGGGAATCGGAATCGGAAGTTTCCAGTGTATGGTTCCCAGGGTCTGAAGGAGAGGAAACTCTCCTTCAGGCCCTGGGATCCATATGAATGTGTAAAATAAAGAATTAAAATAAAAAATATTGATATACTCACCTGTCCGGAGGCCCCTGGACATCACCGCTGGTAACCGGCAGCCTTCTTTGTTTAAAATGAGCGCGTTCAGCACCTTCCATGACGTCACGGCTTCTGATTGGTCGCATGCCGCTCATGTGACCGCCACGCGACCAATCACAAGCCGCGACGTCATCCCTCAGGTCCTAAATTCCCTTCTAGGAATTTAGGACCTGAGGGATGACGTCACGGCTTGTGATTGGTCGCGTGAGCGGTCACATGGGTGGCCGCAACCAATCACAAGCCGTGACATCATCTAAGGCCCTGAACGCGCTCATTCTTAAGAAGGAAGGCTGCCGGAAAGAAGCAGGGCGCGTCCGAGGGTGAGTATATACCTAATAGGAATATACTCACCTTCGGCTTCTTTCCGGCAGCCTTCCTTCCTAAGAATGAGCGCGTTCAGGGCCTTAGATGACGTCACGGCTTGTGATTGGTCGCGGCCACCCATGTGACACCACGCGACCAATTACAAGCCGTGACGTAATTCTCAGGTCCTAAATTCCTAGAATTAGGAATTTAGGACCTGAGAATTACGTCACGGCTTGTGATTGGTCGCGTGGCGGTCACATGGGCGGCCGCGACCAATCAGAAGCCGTGACGTCATGGAAGGCCCTGAACGCACTCATTTTAAGCAAAGAAGGCTGCCGGTTACCAGCGATAAGGTCCAGGCTGCGTCGGAGAGGTGAGTATATCAATATTTTTTATTTTAATTCTTTATTTTACACATTAATATGGATCCCAGGGCCTGAAGGAGAGTTTCCTCTCCTTCAGACCCTGGGAACCATCAGGGATACCTTCCGATACTTGAGTCCCATTGACTTGTATTGGTATCGGGTATCGGTATCGGATCAGATCCGATACTTTGCCGGTATCGGCCGATACTTTCCAATACCGATACTTTCAAGTATCGGACGGTATCGCTCAACACTAGCATTGAAGCATTCCAGAGTTGTTTCCTCATAAAGTGATACTAGTCAGAAATGGAATGTTTGGCCTGGTCATCAACGTGAAAACAAGATTCGGGATGAATGGTTAAATGGAATGTGTTTTTCCTAACCCATCTTGAAGCAGCATGATATAGCCGCAAAGATCCTAATTCCATTAATGAGCTGTTTGCTGCCATTTTGATAAAATCCCCATTTTTTCTGCCACAGATCTAGCAGTTCTCTGAATGCTGTGCTGTTTATAGCCCCGCCCACACCACTAATTGGCAGCTTTCTTTGTACACTGTGCATAAGCAGAAAATTGGCAATCAGTGGAGGAGGCAGAGTTATACAGAGCTCATGAATATGGAAAACTACATGTCAGCAGGATAGAGCACCATGTCACAAGATATTAGTTATAACTAAGTGGCTTGGTGAATAAAATACCATTGAGAACTTGTGTTCAATCTTTAAAAAGCAGGTGTGTTGTGTTAGGGGTCGAGTACCTGCCTCTGCATAGGGGGAATCTCGGGCCATCTCTGCTGCGGTCTTCCATTCTTCTCCTGCTGCACTGGAGCCTGCTCAGCGGAGACGTCGGTCCCAGCGTCTCGCTCAGTCTGACTCTGTGCAAAGGGTTACTGCTGCTTTTCCAGCTTCTGCCATTGAAGCCAGTGCTGGGCAGCGGCGAGCAGACGCTTTTGGGACTAAGTCCTGCTTTTCTCCTTTTGAGCATGCCCAGGGTAAGATCTCTCATTGGAGATCGAGGGTCACATGCTTGGATACTGCAGCAAAGCCCATTGGTTCTCCAGGAAGGTCCTGAAGGTGCTCAGGCTCTGTGGCAGCCTCTCATTGGTCCTTCTAGGAAGGTCTTGTACTTGCTGCAGCTATATAAGGTTCGCATGGCCGCACGGCCATGTGCTAGTATCAATGCATGTTATGAGTTTTGCGCCAATGTGGTCACGCTTGTGTGGATTCAGGGACCCGGCTGAAACAAGCCACCTAGAATACCAGCTCCTCCGGTGAGGAGATTGTATGTTTGCCTCCTTGACTGCGTGACCACAAGCTGCTATCTGCTCTGCAGTTACTGTGTATTCCTGTGGAGTTTAACAGGTCATAGTCCTTTCTTTATAGCGACTCTGTGAAGCAACAGAGATCACTTCTACCGCCATATAGTGCCGCCGTTTGCCAGCAGCAGGTTCTTTTCCTGTACGGTGGACCCCGGGCTGCGAACGCACCAAATAACATCTCTATATTTACTCGGTGCATTCCGCCAGCCCTAACAAGGTGGACAAAAAAAATACAGAGATTGTGATAAACTCCAAGCACTGATGAGAGAAGAATGAGTTGGCATCAGTTAGGATTTGACCCAGAAGCCGATATCCAGCTACCAGGGCAAAGTGCAGAAGTTTTTTTAAAAATAAGGATCAGCGCTGAACATAAATATTGAGTCTGTATAAACTTCATGTATTTGTCAAGAAAAGTTTAAAAACTTGCAAAATATTCATAATTATAAGTCAGTAATCATAGAAACATCCTACTAAAAGTTCTAAAAACACTAAGATAACAAAGTTTGTTAAAATCAAAATTTGTGGCAATCTCAAAACTTTTGGCTATGACTGTAAGAACAGAAAAATCAAATTGATGTGGAGGATCAATGAAATGCGGCAAAAGTTGTGCACGGCTCGAAATTGCAAGCATTTTGTGAATTTTTGGGCAACTTGCACAAAATTTGCATAAAGTATTGCCAACTATTTTTCTCTATCTTTTTGAAAGTGGAAGGAGTTCTGGCGGGTCAGGGTGTGGCCATTAAAAAAAATCATGATAATTTAGACTCCAGAAGAGGCCAAAATTACAACAGAAATGACAAAGTTGCACATCTCTTATTATTATTGTCTCATCTTACTCGAGAGGCACTTTCATTAAGATTGGCGTACAAAATGCCAGTCTTAATGAATTGTGGCCTCGATGTTTACTGGTAGTTTGATGTATTAGTTTTGATTTATGTTTCTGTTCTACATACGGCTGTCAATATATATCACTTATAACTGTCCTTGAATGCTCTAAGCAAGCCCAAGATCCCACAGGGAAGCATTACAATCGAGAATTGAAGTCCAAAATACAAAAAGAGGCTGTCAAGAAACTCCTAAGGTGAAAACATATTTGTACATATGATTGGCAGACAAAAAGTCGGTAATTAAAAATTTAGTCAGGAAAGACCAAACTGATGACAGCAGCATAGAAAAACATATGAAAAGAAACATATGTTTCTAGCTATAAAGATTAGGAAAGAAACCAAAGGAATTTGGGTATGGACTGGATTGCAGCTTGGACAGGGTATAATGACTTCATAGCATTCATAGAATCTGCAATACCTAGAAATGAAGCAATCATAAATGTTTGTCAGCTTATTCCCAATTCTGCAGACCATAAAGTGATAGTTGCTTTAGTTCCTTGGACTTCAAGTGACTTGTGACGGTGACAGATTAGAGCCCAGATTATTGCTAAGGTCCACTGGTTCCATCATTTTCCATTGGTTTCCAGTACATCATGACTATTATGCACACATGGTCACAATTATGGAGCAATAAAACAAATTTGATTTTGTCTTATTATTTTGCTTTCTCCATTTACTAAATCTGGATTTTTTTTGTAAGCAATGCTTACATTTTTCACATGAAAATGAATATTTTAGAGCAAAGTTACTTTCATTGGATAAACCTCGTAAAATGATCATACAAAGATATCAGCACTAAATGAGTACAATGGGTTACTGCATATGAAATTTCTGCCTTGTAAGTTTTGAAGCTGTCATGTTCATTGTTTTTAATTCCACAAACCTATCAAACTTGAATCACATAAGGACACTTGTCCATGCACACTGTACTCTGTATTCAGGACTGGAGTAGACGTGATATCCAGACTATTCTGCTAGAACATCCCATATTTTATAATTTGGCCAATATTCCAAAGAACCCTTATTTCACAGCTGAATATAGTTTTTAGTAATAAAATAGTTTACAACTAGTTTAACTGTTTATGTATATATGTTCCTGTTGCTTAGCAGTGCAATAAAAATGTCTGAAATCTGGAATGAAATGCATTTCCAGAATCATGAAACAAGAATGAAGAAAACATAATATTCTTTGATGCAAAAAAAGACATCAATTAAAGAGAAGCTGTCAGCACCATTTTGTAATGTAAAGTAAGCACATGGTTGTATTGGAGCTGTAATAGTGATTACATTGATATCTTTGGTGACTAAATCTGCTGTGTTGTTGTTCTGTAATCAGCATTTGAAGTCTTCTACTAATCAGTTCTTCTCCTCCCTGTCTTTGATTCCCTTCCCCTCTGCCTGCCTCCAGTCATTGAATGACAGGTCACTCCTGAGGGTTTGAACAAAGAAATCAGGTCATTCACAAGCTTGAGTCAGGCGGAGGTGCCTGGCGAATTACAGACAGGGAGGAGGAGATCCAGCTCACAGTTCGGCCCCTGTGCATCGAAATCTAATTAGTATAAAACTTCATAATACTGAAAGAAGAACAACAAAGTGGAGTTTTTCACCAAACATATCAATTTAATCTGAGTTACTGTAAATGAGTGGAGGAGCTGTCAACAGCTGCCTTCAAGATCTTATAGTAATATAATGTGCTGCCAGGTTTTGAATGTTTCATCTATTTTGTGGTCTGCAGCGCTTAGCTAACCAGTAGATAGGTTAACTACGGTATTTAGGCAAGCTCATGGTGATAAGAGTTAGGTAGGCAAAAAGCGCTCAGTTCCTGTTGCTATGCAGATAGGGTAGAGTAATGAAAGGAGAAGGACCTATGGTGCCAATGTTATCAGACCTGCATTGAAATGGGTATTGTGTGTGAAGAAAGGCAACCATAATTGGATAGCATGTTTCGAAGGAAACAACGATTACCTGGCAAAAGGATTCCTTATCTCAGGCAAGTGGGGCCTACAGCAAGTGCTATCTATAGCTGATAAGAAGTGGAAATGTAGTCAGACTTGAGGGTCATAGAGGAGAACATGGCCAAGCTGGGACACATGTTCTCCTACAGGAAATTGAAAGGGGCACATGGCCCTCATCGAATAGACTTTGAGAATAGTTGTAAGGAGTCATAGCGACACACCTCAGACAGTGAGGTCCTCACATGAAGAGAAAATTTTTTCAGGGGAAAAAAGTCACTGTCACACTACACACAAGAGCCACAGCCCATGTGGTGAACATTACTGTGGCTAGAATCATATGGGCATTAAGGTTGGTACTGTATGAGAAATATGGTTGCTTTTAGAAAGAGCAGCATAGAGCAGGTATTATGGAGCATTAAGGTTAGAATTAGTTGGGTAATGTTGTCTGGTATTTTGTGAGTTATATCAATGTGCATTTTTTCTACTAGGCAGCCATCCCCTGCAATGTTTGAAGGGTGGGGGTGGTTGTTTTTATCAAGTAGTTTGCACTTGTGCCACTCCTAGCCTTTATCAGTGGAGGCCTGCTGCATCCTGCTAAGTGTGCATTTGTCATCAGACAGGCTTTTGGGAAGGCCGTATCTCATTGTATACATTTTTTCTGAGTTTTTTCTATGTTAGCTGTTTTTTGATATTAGTGGTAGGACCCGCAATATTATGAGGACCCTTGACGTTGGGTTGCGGGCTTACTTTATTTTGGCCAAAATAGTAAACCAATACCTCATATAGTGTATGTGTTTATCATATGCATACATTTTTTTGCACTATATCATATCCTTTTTTGCAGGATGTGGCCAGGCCTCTTTATGTTGGTTAGGTTTTTCTGGGGCGTCTGTCACTGTGTGCTGCATATTATAGTCCTGGGCAGCCCGCCTGTTAATACAAGGGGCATTATTAATAGGTTGCATACCAGACACTGTGCACCACACTTATCAGTGTGACTGGCGTCCTATGTGAGTTATATCAATGTGTATTTTTTCTACTAGGCAGCCAACCCCTGCAATGTTTGGAGGGTGGGGGTGGTTGTTTTTATCAAGTAGTTTGCACTTGTGCCGCTCCTAGCCTTTATCAGTGGAGGCCTGCTGCATCCTGCTAAGTGTGCATTTGTCATCAGACAGGGTTTTGGGAAGGCCGTATCTCATTGTATGTATTTTTTCTTACCTTGACAAGCCAGAGCTGGTATGTCACTCTCCACAAGGAGAAACTTTATCCTTTAGCTCTCTCATAATGATAATTCTGCTTCACGTCACTTGTCTTATCTATTGCCTTCTTTCTCTCTGTGCTGTGCTGTGTTGTGTTGTATATAAGTATGTGATTTTTCAGAATTTGCAATAGACTTTGCCTTATAAAAGGACCTGCGTAGTCTCGAAAGCTTGCAATTTGTTACCATTAGTGTTGAGCGATACCTTCCGATATGCAAAGGTATCGGTATCGGATTGGATTGGCCGAGATCCCAAAAATATCGGATATCGCCGATACCGATACCCGATACCAATGCATGTCAATGGGACACAAAATATCGGAATGGTTCCCAGGGTCTGAAGGACAGGAAACTCTCCTTCAGGCCCTGGGATCCATATTCATGTATAATATAAAGAATAAAAATAAAAAATATTGATATACTCACCCCTCCAACGGCCCCGGCTCTCACCGGTCCAAGCGTCTGCCTCCGTTCCTAAGAATGCAGAGTGAAGGACCTTCGATGACGTCGCGGCTTGTGATTGGTCACGTTAACGCTCATGCGACCGCTCACGCGACCAATCACAAGCCGCGACGTCATCGAAGGTCCTTCACTCCCTGCATTCTTAGGAACGGAGGCACCGCTAAGAGCCAGGGTCCGCCGGAGGGGTGAGTATATCAATATTTTTTATTTTTGTTATTTATTTTTTTACATGAATATGGATCCCAGGGCCTGAAGGAGAGTCTCCTCTCCTCCAGACCCTGGGAACCATGCGCACCGCACACTTCCGATTCCGATTTCCGATATCGCAAAAATATCGGAACTCGGTATCGGAATTCCGATACAGCAAATATCGGCTGATACCCAATATTTGCAGTATCGGAATGCTCAACACTAGTTACCATCTTTTCAGTTAGCCATTAAAAGGTATCAACCACTGAGGACTCTCACGTCTAAATATTTTTCTATCTACTGGCTAACACGGTGCAAAGATACATATCTTTCCTGTAACACTACTGTAATTTATTCTGGCAATGTTCTGCAGTCTCCAATGCCAGTTAAGAGATTCACCTAATTAATTAAGGGGCTTGCATCTTTTAGGCTAGGTTAGCACAATGAGCACCTATGTATATGCTTGAAAAACATTTCAGCCCATTTCGATGTAAATTATAAGAAATTGGCTCTTGTTGCTATACTGACTAGTGATGAGCGAATGTGCTAGGATGAGGTGTTATTAAGCATGCTTGGGTGCTAACTGAATGTCTTTGGCATGCTCAAAAAACATGTTCGAGCCTGCATATCTCGTGGCTGTTCGACAACCGCAACACATGCATGGGTTGCCTGTTTGTTAGGCTGCCGCAGGAACTCTAACACATTATTTGAGCACACCGAAGACACTCGGTTAGCATCCAAGCATGCTCGATCACACCTTATCCCAGCACGTTCACTCATCACAAATACTGGCGTCCATTCACATGGGTAGTTTTTACACTATTTATAGAAAAGTTGTTATGGAGGTGTCATGGGCTTACTACAAAGGAGCGGAGCCAGAAGACCGCAGAGTCTGGTCGCTCCTACTACACTGAGAAGAAGCACTTCTCCAGTGTATTAAACATGGTTATACGCTGTTGGCTAGTTTGTACGCTTGGAAATCTCTTATCCTTCCCTGTTTTACTTTCTTCCCCCTCCCTACACACCCTGGTGAATACCTCTGTTATATGTGAGTGCATATTTTCTGTGTATGAAATCTTCAGTTTACCCTTGTCTTCGTCACCCTGTCTGTCAGGGTAGTGTGTACACAGTAATGCCTCTCTTCCCCGTGTGGGGGAAGGGGACAGACGTAGGGCTCTTCTAGGAGCTAAGACAAGGGCAGAACCCCTGGCATCTTCATCATCTGAAGTATCCCGAGGAAAGGGGCGAGCTAGGGTCCCTCTAGTGTTAGGGCCAGGAAAGGTGCCCCCTGCTCCAAGGTCACTCGTCAGTCGAATCGTGACAGGAGGTTTGCACCTATCGAGTACATTTCTGAGATTTGGCACTGATGTTGGCATAGATGTTTTGTTTTACAGTTAACAACTCACTTCTTGAAAACAACAAAAAAGAAAATCCTCTGCAATAATAAATAAATAAAATAAAAATATAATTCAGTGTGCTAGTGAATAAATAGTTTATTGAAACCTGCAGAGCCTCTTGCTCTAAACATAAAGCTAAAGCATATTGGATAGTTATGCGTCATTTTCATTTACAGCAGATATGCAATGTGTAAGTTTTCAGTTTTTTTCTTCTTTTTACAAAACCTTGTTAAAAAACTCTTGCCAATAATTTAGTTTTCCAAAGGACAGTCTTGAGCAGAGACGTCAAAAGGCTAACTGGGCTCTGGGTTTCTATCTCAATTATCAGCTTTTTACCAAATTTAAACAACATGCTGAGGAGGGAATGAATTAAGAATGAGATGAGAGCTGGCTGCAGGTTTCAGTCAGTCTGACAGTGTATTAAAAATAACCTTAGGGTAATGGATCTCACAAACGCTATATTATATATTGATCCACTTTTGGATGAGTTTTGTATTCATATCTCTTTAATTATAGATTGGCTTTCAGAGATGGAGTCAGGAGGATGGTGATGTGCTTGGAGGGGGCCGTTATGAGATATTCAATAAAAGCTTCTGCTGGATGGGTCAGATTTGCTTACAATGCATTCAGGCTGAGTCTGCCTCTCCAAATAAAAAAGCACCGTAAAAAATATAGTGACACTAAGTATCTAAGAATTTATTTTTTAATTCTCCATACCAAAGCTTAGCAGCAGATTATACAAAACAACATTATTGTTGTCAAGTTAAGACTAGACTATGTATAAAATAGTGACTATAAATCTGTATTTAGATGTCACTTTGTGTTTAGAAACGCTACCCTTCGCATCATAATAATCCAATTCTGGCTTGGATCAACTCTGCATAATCGGGAATTGCATTATTAGCAAGCCTCTAGAGTAGCAATATTGGAATTGTCCCTTTACACGATTATGGGGCAAAGCTACATGAAAAAGATCAATTTTTCTTGTCTGTCCTACTCACCACATTAACAGAACATAGGTGTTGTTTATTCTTTGTAGGGTTTTCTGGAAATGTACATTTATGGTCCATCCTTAGGAGAGGTCATCAATGTGTACATCCTGGGACTCTCACAGATCAAGGGAATGAAGGGGCCTGTAAGCGCCATGACCCTATCAATGTTTATTCATTCACAGTGATTGAGCTGTATAAACTACGCTCTGTAAAGTGCCACTGCTTTCATAGTTTGCAGGTGGATGGGAGTTCTAGGAGTTGGATTTCCACCAGTTCCTTGTTGATGGTCAGACTACTATAAATTGCACTTATTTCATACCTCCCATCAATTCTGGATTTCAGGGCCAATGAACCTTAAAAGGGACAATGTGACCTAAAAAAGTGCTGCTTACTTCCAGCTGTAGTGGTAATCTACAGATAAATAGCATTCAAACCATGCCTGGTCAGTATACTGGAATTGTGGCTACAGGGAAAAAATGAAGTTATATTCTCTCTGCAACTGCTTTCTTCCAGTCATTAGAGCGGTGCAGAGTTGTAACCAACAACGTGATATAGGGTCAAAACCCAAGATTCTCTCTCCTTCCAATATTAAACAGCATAGAGAATAAATTTTAAACAATAACCTTTAATTATATCTATTAAAACTACCTTCTAGAAGAATAGTGACCAAGTGTACATAAAATATAAAAACTCACTTATCCACTATATGTCCAACCGGACCAAATCATATAGGTGTACCAATGTCTCTTTTAATAGACACCCTATATCATATGATAATAATCAGTTCCAATTCCGATCAACATTTAGATTGGATACCAAATCACATATATTTTCATGGACCGTGAGGCTAAATCAAAGGATCCTATTAACACATACAATGCATGATCCATAGAGCACTTATCACGGTCTCCACGTGGACTTGCTTGCTTAGGTATATGTATCAATTTCCACAATGTTTAACAATACAAAATAGCTAGGAAAGATCTCACCCATCAGCAGTTCAGGTACTGACCGTTACTTCCTCATTTTCCAAGCAGCCGGTCTCCATGCACAGGAGTGGGGCACTCTCAACCTGTTCTGCCCTGTAAAGGCTAGTACGGTCCTGTCCCCATTAACTTCCGCCCTTACAAGGGCAGTCCACAGCTGACCCTTACAACATCAGCCCTACTCGTCCCTGTGTGTCGGAATTGGAACTGATTATTATATCATATGATATAGGGTGTCTATTAAAAGAGACATTGGTACACCTATATTATTTGGTCCGATTGGACATATAGTGGATAAGTGAGTTTTTATATTTTATGTACACTTGGTCACTATTCTTCTAGAAGGTAGTTTTAATAGATATAATTAAAGGTTATATTTTAAAATTTATTCTCTATGCTGTTTAATATACGGTGCAGAGTTGTAACAGACCTCTGGACACCGGTACTGTTAACAGATCTGTGCACTGTCACTTACTCCAGCAGGTCGCAAGCTACTTCCAACCTGCTGTCTGCTGGAAGCTGTTACCACAGTGGACGTCACCTGGCACGATTACGTTATTGCATCGTGTCGCATCCACTGCATAATGGCATAGAAAAGAGGGCGTCTGCAGCAGTTGAAAAATCTAAATATGGTGAGCATATTTTTTATTTTTTGTGGCTGTGGTGACCATAATACTGCATGTTTTGGGGGACTATCATACTGTGTGGTGGGCTAAGGGGACCATTAAACTGTCTGTGTTTCTAAGGGGACTATCATACTGTGTGGACCATCTTTCTGTGTGGGGAGTAGTGGAGACTGTGTAGGTAGCGGAAAGTGGAAAGATCATACTGTACAGACTCATTTTGGGGGGTATCGGGCATCATAGTGGGTGAGAGCACTAAGAGGCTTCAGTAGGTTCCAAAAGTTGGGAAGCACGACAATCTGTGACTACACCTATGTGCCGTGATTTTTAATGGATGGTGGCGCCTTCCTTTAATTGATGATTTTTGTAGGTGATTAGTGTGCACAATTATACACTCTTCTTTATGTCTATACTGTTTTCCAAGCATCATAAGAGGAAAGACCTCCACAATTCTAGACAAAAAACCCCCCAAAAAACACCAGTACACAGGCAGAGATGCTTACCTGTCCAAAGCCTCCAAACAATTGCGCCAACCAAGGTGCAGCGGACCCAAGTTAAGATGGCAAACGCACAGGTGCAATAATACCGATAATGCAGCCATCCTACAATCAGGAATTAGCCGCTTGGTGCACCTGTGCAAACAAATAGTCTGTATGTGGCGTGTTCACACAGGAATGCAAAGTATATGGCTCAAAGCCTATTAATGACGCCATGTAGCAGGCTAACCATAATGCATCCTGTGTGAACAGAGGCCACAGTGTACAGAGCCATCTAGGGCCCAGCCGCACCCTGGAAAAATATACAGTGCACCAAAAACATAACAATGTATGCAAGGTATTGGTCGATATTATAGCCACAATATTTAAGCTGCCAACCCGCGTCAAGGGTCCTTACATATTGGCAGTCCTAATCTAAAAACAAAAACAAAACACCATTATGCATCTTTGCCTGTGTACTGGGTTTTTTATTTTTTTCCAAGCATGTAATATTGTAATTCAACCATGCCAACACGTGGAATTTTACCACCAAAAGAACAGTTTTTATTATTATTATTATTATTATTATTATTTTTTTATTATTATTATTATTACTCATATAGCGGAATTATCAAAAATATGGATAGGCAGGGAAATATTAGTAATAGAGACCTCAGTCTGGGCAATAGGGCACAGACAGCATGAGCCTGGGTGCTATGAGTTACCAGGACTGAATTTTAGTCTGTCCGTGCTTCCACCGCAACTTAATTGACAGCTTTCAGTGCATACACACGCTGCAGAACTGACTGACAGTCAAGCTGCATGGGGATTGATACAGCACTCACTGTGCAGTGTGCCATGACAATTTTATACCCCTGCTCTGCTCAAATGTCCGGAAGCAAGCGGCTGCAGGGAGAATACAGCTACATTTTCTCCCTGTAGCCACTATTTCATTAAACCAAACTAACATGTTTAAAAGCCATTTTCGTACAGACTACCACTGTATTTGCAGGTAAATAGTCTTTCTGTAGGTGACAAGTTCCTATAAGAAGTTACTCTATTTTGGCTATTGAAGTGATGATAATTGCTTATGCAGCGCCCCAGAGTCCTGGTCGTTGCAGTACTGTTGCTCCGCCACTAAGGGGGGCTATGGTACGTCTGATGGCACTGAAAGAGTTCTTCTGACCAGGTATCACAGACACCAATACATTTCACAGTCTGGCCTCCAGGGGGAGCTAAGGGCACTATGCATTAGGCCACTCCTCACAGTCTGGTAAAACTGGGGGTTGGATAGGAAGTTAGATCAGAAAGCTGACTGGGTTGGAACCAGGCAACACCTTGTGGCAGAGGGTGTTGTAGGGAAAGATTCAGAGGGGTCCCTGTCAGGGGTGGGATCCTGACAGAGGCCTAGCAACCAGAGAGAACGCTACGGGACCGCGCCTGCACGATATAGCGGCGGTACCCCAAGAAAGGACAAGAAGCGAGGTTTATTGTGCTGAGTGAGAAACGAGATCAACGCAACAAGGAGAATACCAGTAGGAGTCATGCTGTAAGACGAGGCAACATCCTACTGAGGCGCGTAACCGGTGGCCGGAACGCCGAGGAAGTATAGAGCTCCAGGCCAAACTTCAAACCTACGGCAGGACAGTCAGTTATAGGCGGGCTGTCTCACCCAATTGACCTAGGAAGACACAGGGGGGTAACAACAGGAGTGGGGCGACGCTAGAGTCCCGGAAGAGCTCCGAGCCTTCCCGTCATACGGGTGCGTCCTAACCATAAGATCTGGGGGACGTGGAAGAACATCAGAATTGAGTTGTGAGGGAACACGAGAAACAGACACAACAGTTGTGGGGACTATCCCGTAAGCACAGCAGGGGAGGACCACAACACACAAGCGCTAGAAGGTAGGCACAGATTTCCACCTGCAAAGGGAGCTCTGGATGTGCCATCGGACCGGCCAGGCTTGCGCGGCCCGGTTAACGGTATTCCGGATTGAGGATCCTGAAGCCTTCAGTAAAGAGGTAAAGAGACTGCAACCTGGTGTCCTCGTTATTTACTGTGACCAGCACTGCACCGCACTACCGCCACCATCCACATCTTTTATTGGGCGCCCCTCAGCAGGGTCACGGACCGGGTCTAGCCACCGTGACAACCCCAGAGCAGAGACTCAGAGGCCCGGTACCGGGTACCCCTCGGCCCTGCGGCAGTGGGGGCGCTGCACTTATATTGCAGTCCCCTGTGTAAATGGGCTTCTAATCACAGTTTTAAATTAATAAGCTTAATTGAAAGGTCAAACCAAATTTTTTGTTCAATAAATATATTCTTTCATTTCATAAACTTCCACTAATTACTAGTCATTCATTTTGGTCCTTCAGGGGTTGAAGTAGTTAATGTTTTTTTTTTAGTTTTTCATATCAGGACCTGCCATTCTTTCTATATGTCCTGCTCCACTTACAACATCGGTTTTACATTTCAATTTTCTCCATCGTCTGAAGCTTAGGTCACATATCAAAATATCATTACTTCTTCCCAGCACTTTGGTTGCAGCAGCAAATGAAGATCTCTCCTTTTTCATATATTTGGTCTTCTAGCCTCCTGGGCTTTGTCCCTGAAGAATTAATCCACAAGCAAGAATACCAGGCAGCCTTTGAAAATGTACAAAAATATATATATATGAGAAACAGGGACAATATCTTCACTAAACTCCTCTTGCTTGATGGAGTCTGCCAGAATCTGCCCCAGGGTAGGTGAAATGTTCTTGGAAGACTGGGAATGCACGTACAAAGAAATACTTGAAATAATTAGTTAAACAGAAACACCCTTAGTACAGTGATACTTTGTAACATTTCAGCAGAGTATTTGCATATTTACATCCATCTTTTATTGTCTGATGTTTTAAGCAAGTTGCTTTTTAGTTGGCTATGTTTTCTTGATGTACATTGATGGTCGCCTTCTTGATTTTATTAGGCGTAGTATCACACTGAATGCAAATTTTAATGTCTTGTTTTAATTTTACAAATTCTAAAGATGTTCTTACACTTTAGACAGCTATCTCCCCTGACTTCTCTATTCATGTGCATGCTTGTCTCCACTGAGTATTCTTGTGATGTCTGTGGAGAGAACAGGATCTTCATGCTAGTCCAGATGCAATAAATTTTATATAAAGTGATCATTATGGCAACAGATTTAAAGCGAACCTGATGCTTCCCCAGGCCCCATAAATGGCCACATGTACTATATATATTGCTACC
Organism: Ranitomeya variabilis; assembly: GCF_051348905.1. Lineage (NCBI taxonomy): Eukaryota > Metazoa > Chordata > Amphibia > Anura > Dendrobatidae > Ranitomeya > Ranitomeya variabilis. Next base: position 272,407,437 of record NC_135233.1, on the reverse strand, counting down.
ATTATACCCTAATAACAAGTCCACTTTATTGTCTTATTGATTTGCTGACATACTAAAATTCTAATTTTTAACTATGGTGGCAATATGCTAGTAGATTGACTAGTTATGGGGGTGTTATTTTGCCCAAACTAATCATTCAACTAATCACAGTACTGACATACTGCACAATGTCAGGTATGTAGAAATTTGCAAACCAGGGACGCGGCTCTTACAAATTATGGTACTCATTCACACAGGAGCGTCATAACTAGATATGAGCTAACCAGAACTGTGTCCAGTGCTGAACTCCGAACACGGACTTCTCCAGGAAGTCCATTTTACAGTTCGGGAGAAGAGAGAAAGAGAAAGAAAGTGAGAGAGAGAGAGTTTGGGTAACCGAACCGAACTTTGGACAAAAGTTTGGTCGTGTACCAAAACCCAAACTTCCACTTCCACTCATCCCTAATGATAACATGATTTGTAGGCAATTAGTCTGGTAGAAAGAACTTCCCCATAAATAGTAATCCACTAATTAGTATATTGCCATGGCAGTTAATACATTCATTTTTGACATATGGAAAAAAAAATAAGACAATAAAATGGTCTTGTTAAGAAGCGGATAATAGTAGCAATGAATACATGCTGGTTTGTAGGGCCTAGGAAGCTGTCAATATCATGACCCCTGATGCAGGCTTACAGCAGGGGTCTGCGCACAGATACAAAGGGAACAGGGGGGCGTGAGAGGAAAGCTGCCGTGAGCTTACCGACCTGAGCGCAGGACATGAAACACATGAATTCTAAGGGGAATGGCCAGAGGCGGAGCCAGATGCCGGGTAGTGGCGGAGACTGGCGATGCCGGAGAGCAGTCAGAATGTGCCGAAGTCAAGCCAGGAGGTCAATGAGGTGCCGAAGGGTGAGATGAAAAGGGAAGTCAGGACACAGCCAAAAGTCAGGGAGCCAGAGATAGCGGTACAGTACAAGCGGGGCAGGCGGATGCAGATTAAGAGTAATCAAGCCAGAAGGTCAGAGCTGGAAGAGACAGCAATAACAGAATCACAGAGCAAATGAGAAAACGGACCAGGTCATACACAAGAGACAATCAGACAAAACAGTATGCAAGCACACCAGAGGGTCAGACACACAGCCAGAACTAATGTATAACTGACAAGGAACTTCAAATGGGGGTGGGTATATATAGCCCTCCCAAATCCAAAAGGAGGCCACACCAAATTAACCCTGAGAGGACACGGAAAGGAACCCTCTCCTCAACCATGACTGTCAAGTTCTCTTTACCTTTTATCCAGTGGCCCAGTAAACTTTAATTATCATTTTTGATTATTCAAATTGAAAGGTGAGTATATTTGTTTGGTTATTTTAATGGCCTTTGGCTCGATCTCAAGCCATAGCAACTGGATGGTTGAGCGATCTGTAGGAAGATGGATGTTGTACAAGCCTAGAAGTTCTGTTTAATAATTTGATCAAATATCAGTAAGCTCTTCTCCGCTGTTAGCTTGATTATATCAAACCACCAGATTTCTGCTCTGACCTTGCATTCACATTTTCATATTTAGGAATTAATTAGTATTTAAACAAATAGCATCCTTAACATAGAATCATAGAATGTTAGAGTTGGAAGGGACCTCAAGGGTTATCATGTCCAACCTCTTTCTTAATGCAGTATTCACTAAACCATATTTGTCAGATGTCTATCCAGCCCCTGTTTGAAAACTTCCATTGAAGGGGAACTCAGTCACCACCTCTCGTGGCAGCCGGTTCCACTCATTGATCACTCTCACTGTCAAAAAATGTTTTCTAATATCTAAACTGTGTCTTCTGGCTTTTAAGTTTCATTCCATTGCTTCTCGTGTTTCCATGTGCTAATGAGAATAACGATGATTCCTCTACACTGTGACATCCCTTCAGATATTTGTAGACAGCTATTAAGTCTCCTCTTAGCCTTCTTTTTTGCAAGCTAAACATTCCCAGAACCTTTAACCGTTCCTTGTAGGACTTTATTTGCAGTCCGCTCACCATCCTTGTAGCTCTTCTCTGAACTTGCTCCAGGTTTTCAATGTGTTTTTTAAAATGTGGTGCCCAGAATTCAATCCAGTATTCTGGTTGAAGCTTCATGAAGGAGGTGTAGAGGGGGATAATTACTTTTTGTGATCTAGACTTTATGCTTCTATTACTACATCCTAGAACTGTGTTTGCCTTTTTTACTGCTGCATCACACTGTTGGCTCATGTGCAGTCTGAGATCTATTAGTATATCCAAGTCTTTTGAACACATGTTGTTGCTTAGTTCTATTCTGACCATTCCATAGATGTAATTTTTCTTTTTCTTGCCAAGATGTAGAATCTTCCATTTCTCCATTAAATATCATTCTATTAGTCGTTGCCCATTGTTCAAGCTTATCTAGATCCTTCTGAATCCATTCTCTCTAGAGTTAGCTATCCCTCCTAGCTTTGCATCGCTTGCAACTTTGAATAACTTACCTTCAGTTCCCTTATCTAGATCACTTCTAAAAATATTGGACAACACTGGGGCCGGGACAGAGCCTTGTGGTACCCTACTTGAAACACTCTTCCAATTTGATGTGCAACCACCATTTATAACCACTCTTTGAGTACGATCACTGAGCCAGTTGTGAATCCACCTAACCATATCCTTATCAATCCCATACGTGGTCATTTTTTCAATAGGAATAGTATGAAATACAGGTACTTCTCACAAAATTAGAATGTCATCAAAAAGTTAATTTATTTCAGTTCTTCAATACAAAAAGTATCATCAACATGAACAGAAATAAACACTTGAAATAAATCACTCTGTTTGTAATGACTCTATATAATATGAGTTTCACTTTTTGTATTGAAGAACTGAAATACATTAACTTTTTGATGATATTCTAATTTTGTGAGAAAAACCTGTACTTTATTAAATGCTTTGCTGAAGTTGAGATATACTATATCTACTGCATTTCCCTGATCCACCCTGTCAGTGATCCCATCATAGAGGGAAATTAGATTAGTCTGGCATGACGTGTTTGCTACAAACTCATGCTGGCTCTGGTTAATTACTGTATTCATATCCAGGTACTTACATACAGTACATGTTGTTTAATAATTTGATCAAATATCTTTCCTGGTATAGATGAAAGGCTCACTGGCCTGTAATTTCCTGGCTCTGTTTTCTTTCCTTTTTAGAAGATAGGGACAACATTTGCCCTTCGCCAATCTTCTGTGACTTCTCCTGTTTTCCAGGATTTTTCAAAGATTAGTGGTTCTGCAATTTTTCCCTCAATCGCATCATCAGGAGAGAAGGATAATAAATAATGGTCATACCACAAGGAGTCCTAATGCAGTTTCTCAATGTTAAATAATATTGATGCCAGACAATGGCAGATACAACACTTGTAACGTAATACTGTCACAAAAATAAATGCAAATATTACCTTGCCTAATGTAAGCTTGATTTATAGCATTTTATTACATAATACAGTCCATTCACTCAGCCTCCATGTGCTGGCGCGTCTGTTAGGTTTCATTTCTATGGAGGTATCCTTCCGTAAAAACAATGCTTCTAATACAGTATGCCATGAAAATAATATAAATGATTCTTTGTTTTTTTCCACACGATATTTGTAAATTTCATCAAATGGATCAACGTTTGCTCTAGTAATATTTGCTACTTTACATACAATAAAAATTCTGACCATGATCAACTGTAATCAGTGGAAGAGTAAGGAGTGTTTCCACTTGCAGTAATTCTATATTCCTGTGATTAACAATGTTTCCTGAGTCAATAAGATGCAAATTGCTTATGGTGAATACATTGGGTAAACTGGTTTAAAATGATCTAAACTAGATATTCTGCATTTAAACGATCTTTGACCTAATTAGGAACTTTAGTTAGGAAATGATTTCTCAATGTTAGGAAGAGTTTCCATATGAGATTTCTATTAGAATTGTTCACTGACTATGTATCCTTACTTATTTATCTCAGAGCAATATCTGTCCTGCAGACTTCAGTCTTCACTTTATGTCAGCTACAAGAAATTTTCTGTATAGTATCCGGAACGGTGACAAATACATCCAACATCACTGTATTATGTTATACCTTTCCAAGTTTAGTTACATGTGCATATACAATTACTGGCAATGGAAAGAATTGTACTATTCTCCCCCTATTTCTACGCATGATCTCCATTGTGCATTTACAGTGATGTGATGTAGAAAAATAGGTTCATGAAGTTATTTGCTTGAAAGCTGTTAAAAGATTAAAATTCCACTCATCTATTTATCATCTAATCAGTTTACAATCGTGTATTTTCCCATGGATGAAATCCAAAAGTAAACCTTATTGAAGCACAGTGATAGCTCATAGAAGCTCATTATTATGCTTTTATATATATTTATGCTCGCTTATATAGCAGACAGCACTTTACAGACATTATCATCACGGTCCCAATTGGGGTTGACTATCTAAATTCCCTATCAGTATGTCTTTTAAGTGTGGGAGGAAACCGGAGAAGCCGGAGGAAACCTATGCAAACACTGGGAGAACATACAAACTCCTTGCAGATGATGTCCTTGGTGGGATTTGAACCCAGGACCTAAGCGCTACAAATCAACAGTGCTAACCACTGAGCTACCGTCCACCACTTGGACAACCCCTTCTCAATTCCTATTATACCTCTTGTAAAATAATAACATCTATTCTCACTTCTGGTGCCAGTGCCATTCCAGTGGTGTCTGCACTGGCTCTCCCAGAATGGAGATTACACAGGAGGTGAGTATAGGTGTTTTTATTTTACAGGGGAAAAAGAGAGGGATTGAGAAGGGGTTGTTTGAGTAGAGGAAAACTCCCTTAACAATCAATCCCATACTGTTAAAGAGAACCTGTAACCAGAAAAAACACTATTAACCTGCAGATATGAGGTTAATAGCATTAACCCCTTTCTGACATTGGACGTACTATCCCGTCGAGGTGGGCCCGTATGACCACCAACGGGATAGTACGTCATATGCGACCGGCCACGCTCACCGGGGGAGCGCGGCCGAGTGTCAGCTGACTATTGCAGCTGACATCCGGCACTATGTGCCAGGAGTGGTCATGGACCGCCCCGGCACATTAACCCCTAGCACACTGCGATCAAACATGATCGCAGTGTTCCGGCGGTATAGGGAAATATCGCGCAGGGAGGGGCTCCCTGCGGGCTTCCCTGAGACTCCCAGAGCAATGTGATGTAATCGCGTTGCTCTGAGGGTCTCTTACCTCCTCCTCCCTGCAGCAGGCCCGGATCCAAAATGGCCACGGCATCCGGGTCCTGCAGGGAGATGGCTTCACAGCGCCTGCTCATAGCAGGCGCCTGTAAAGCCTGGAGCTGTGCACGTCAGATCACTGATCTGACACAGTGCACAGCAAAGTGTCAGATCAGCGATCTTACACTATAACATGATGCCCCCCCTGGGGCAATGTTATAGTGTAAAAAAAAAAATATTCACATGTGTAAAAAAAAAAAAAAAAAAAATTCCCCCCCCAAAAAATATATTGTTCCTATAAATACAATTCTTTATCTAAATAAAAAAAAAAAAAAAGTACACGTATTTAGTATCGCCGCGTCTGTAACGACCCAACCTATAAAACTTTCCCACTAGTTAACCCCTTCAGTGAAGACCGTAAAAAAAAAACGAGGCAAAAACAAAACACTTTATTATCATACCACCAAACAAAAAGTGGAATAACACGCGATCAAAAAGACGGATATAAATAACCATGGTACCGCTGAAAACGTCATCTTGTCCCGCAAAAAAAAAGCTGCCATACAGTGTCATCAAAGAAAAAATAAAAAAGTTATAGTCCTCAGAATAAAGAGATGCAAAATTAATTATTTTTTCTATAAAATAGTTTTTATCGTATAAAAGCGCCAAAACATAAAAAATGATATAAATGAGGTATCACTGTAATCGTACTGACCTGAAGAATAAAACTGCTTTATCCATTTTACCAAACTTCGGAACGCTATAGACGCCTCCCCCAAAAGAAATTCATGAATAGCTGGTTTTTGGTCATTCTGCCTCACAAAAATCGGAATAAAAAGCGACCAAAAAATGTCACGTGCCCGAAAATGTTACCAATAAAAATGTCAACTCGTCCCGCAAAAAACAAGACCTTATATGACTCTGTGGACCAAAATATGGATAAATTATAGCTAGGGTTAAGGTTAGGGTTAGGGTTAGGGCTAGAGTTAGGGCTAGGGTTAGGGCTAGGACATGGGTTAAGGCTACAGTTAGGGTTGGGGCTAAATTTAGGGTTAGGGCTGGGGCTAAAGTTAGGGTTAGGGTTTGGATTACATTTACGGTTGGGAATAGGGTTGGGATTGGGGTTAGAGGTGCGTCAGGGTTAGGGGTGTGGTTAGGGATACCGTTGGGATTAGGGTTAGGGATGTGTTTGGATTAGGGTTTCAGTTATAATTGGGGGGTTTCCACTGTTTAGGCACATCAGGGGCTCTCCAAACGCGACATGGCGTCCGATCTCAATTCCAGCCAATTCTGCGTTAAAAAAGTAAAACAGTGCTCCTTCCCTACCGAGCTCTCCCGTGCGCCCAAACAGGGGTTTACCCCAACATATGGGGTATCAGCGTACTCAGGACACATTGGACAACAACTTTTGGGGTTCAATTTCTCCTGTTACCCTTGAGAAAATACAAAACTGGGGGCTAAAAACTAATTTTTGTGGAAAAAAAGATTTTTTATTTTCACGGCTCTGCGTTATAAACTGTAGTGAAACACTTGGGGTTTCAAAGCTCTCACAACACATCTAGATAAGTTTCTTGGGGGGTCAAGTTTCCAATATGGGGTCACTTGCTTGTGGGGGTTTTCTACTGTTTAGGTACATTAGTGGCTCTGCAAATGCAATGTGACGCCTGCAGACCAATCCATCTAAGTCTGCATTCCAAATGATGCTCCTTCCCTTCCGAGCTCTGCCATGCACTCAAACGGTGGTTCCCCCCACATATGGGGTATCAGTGGCTCTCCAAACGCAACATGGCGTCCCATCTCAATTCCTGTCAATTTTGCATTGAAAAGTCAAATGGCGCTCCTTCCCTTCCCAGCTCTCCCATGCGCCCAAACAGTTGTTTACCCCCACATATGGGGTATCGGCATACTCAGGACAAATTGGACAACAACTTTTGGGGTTCAATTTCTTCTCTTACCCTTGGGAAAAAAAAATTGGGGGCAAGAAGATCATTTTTGTGAAAAAAATATGATTTTTTATTTTTACGGCTCTGCATTATAAACTTCTGTGAATCACTTAATGGGTCAAAGTGCTCACCACACATCTAGATAAGTTCATTAGGGGGTCTACTTTCCAAAATGGTGTCACTTGTGGGGGGGTTTCAATGTTTAGGCACATCAGGGGCTCTCTGTTATGATCCTAGTGGCTTAGGATCACAAATCTAACCAGCTAAGTAGAAGAAAATAGGACGAGCTCTAGGGATGTGGTAACTGGACTGACCGCAAACCTGATCCTAACCGCACACACTATAGGTAGCCGTGGAACGTTTCCTGAAATCCTAGATGTCTCTTCACGGCCTGAGAAACTGACTACCCCTAAAGAGAAAGTAAAGACCTCACTTGCCTCAGAGAAATAACCCCAGAGATATAGAAGCCCCCCACAAATAATAACGGTGAGTTAAGAGAAGGGTTGAGTGACCTTTACTTTTATAGGATCGGGTCGGGTTTCACGAAACCCGACTTTTTCAAAAGTCGGGTCGAGTGAAATTGGCCGATCCTATAAAAAAGTCGGGGTCGGGGTCGGCCGAAACTCGAAACCCAATGCAGTGCATTGGGTTTCCAATGGTTCCCAGGGTCTGAAGGAGCGGAAACTCTCCTTCAGGCCCTGGGATCCATATTTAAGTGTAAAATAAAGAATTAAAATAAAAAATATCGCTATACTTACCCTCTGACGGGCCCTGGTACTAACCAGGAACCTTCCTTCCTTAGAATCAGCCTTCCAGGACCTTGCGGTGACGTCGCGGTGACGTCGCGGCTTGTGATTGGTCGCGCGGCCGCCCATGTGACCGCTCGCGCGACCAATCACAAGCCGCGACGTCACCATGACGTCACCGAAGGTCCTGGAAGGGCTGATTCTTAGGAAGGAAGGCTGCCGGAAAGAAGCAGGGCATGTCCGAGGGTGAGTATATACCTAATAGGAATATACTCACCCTCGACTTCGTTCCGGCAGCCTTCCTTCCTAAGAATCAGCCCTTCCAGGACCTTCGGTGACGTCACGGTGACGTCGCGGCTTGTGATTGGTCGCGCGAGCGGTCACATGGGCGGCCGCGCGACCAATCACAAGCTGCGACGTCACCGCGACGTCACCGCAAGGTCCTGGAAGGCTGATTCTAAGGAAGGAAGGTTCCCAGTTAGTACCAGGGCCCGTCAGAGGGTAAGTATAGCGATATTTTTTATTTTAATTCTTTATTTTACACTTAAATCTGAATTCCGATACCAATTCCCGATATCTTAAACATATCGGGAATCGGTATCGGAATTCCGATTCGAGATTCAGAAGATCGCCGACTTCATGGCCGACCCCACACAGGGGTCGGGTCAGGTTTCATGAAACCCGACTTTGCCAAAAGTCGGCGTCTTCTGAAAATTGCCGACCCGTTTCGCTCAACCCTAGTTAAGAGGAAAAGACAAATGCAGAGATGAAACAGGTTAAGCAAATGAGGCCCGCTAACGCTAGATAGCAGAAAATAGCAAGGGATCTGTGCGGTCAGTAAAAAACCCTATGCAAAAATATCCACGCAGAGAATGCGAGAACCCCCACACCAACTAACGATGTGGGGGGAGCAACTCAGCACCCCAGAGCACCAGCAAGCAGAGAAATCACATATTAGCAAGCTGGACAAAACTCATCATATACTAGGAAACATCTTGAACACAGATGAGCAAAAATAAGCAAACAAAACTTAGCTTCTCTTGGAGAGGCTGATAACGGATGTAGACAGGAGCAATCAGAATAGCACTGAATACAACGACAACAGGCAAGGAATGAAGGACCAGGTGGATTAAATAGGAAACCTAACTAGCAGATGACGAGACAGCTGATCCCAGCCAGAAACCTGCAAAATAACAAAAAGAGCCACCAGGGGGAGCACAAAGAGAGAACTCACACAGTACCACTCACGACCACAGGAGGGAGCCCGGAAACAGAGTTCACAACAGTACCCCCCCCTTGAGGAGGGGTCACCGAACCCTCACCAGAACCCCCAGGGCGATCAGGGTGAGCCACATGGAAGGCACGAACCAAATCGGCCGCATGAACATCAGAGGCGACAACCCAGGAATTATCCTCCTGACCATAGTCCTTCCACTTAACCAAATACTGAAGCCTCCGTCTTGAAATACGAGAATTCAAGATCTTCTCCACCACGTATTCCAATTCTCCCTCAACCAGCACCGGAGCAGGAGGCTCAACAGAAGGAACCACAGGCACCACATACCTCCGCAACAAAGACCTATGGAACACATTATGGATGGTAAACGATGCCGGGAGGTCCAAACAAAATGACACAGGGTTAAGGATTTCCAAAATTTTATAAGGACCGATAAAACGAGGTTTAATCTTAGGAGAAGAAACCTTCATAGGAACATAACGAGAAGACAACCACACCAAATCCCCCACACGAAGTCGGGGACCCACACAGCGACGACGGTTAGCAAAGCGCTGAGCCTTCTCTTGTGACAACGTCAAATTGTCCACCACATGGTTCCAAATCTGCTGCAACCTATCCACCACAGAATCCACCCCAGGACAGTCAGAAGACTCAACCTGACTCGAGGAAAAACGAGGATGAAAACCAGAATTACAAAAAAAAGGCGAAACCAAAGTAGCCGAACTAGCCCGATTATTAAAGGCAAACTCGGCCAATGGCAAAAAAGTCACCCAATCATGTTGGTCAGCAGAAACAAAACATCTCAAATAAGTTTCCAAGGTCTGGTTAGTTCGCTCGGTTTGGCCATTCGTCTGAGGATGGAAGGCCGACGAAAAAGACAAATCAATGCCCATCTTAGCACAAAAGGACCGCCAAAATCTGGACACAAACTGGGATCCTCTATCAGACACAATGTTTTCAGGAATGCCGTGCAGACGAACCACATTCTGAAAAAATAACGGAACCAAATCGGAGGAAGAAGGCAACTTAGGCAAGGGCACCAAATGGACCATTTTAGAAAAACGATCACAAACCACCCAGATGACAGACATTCTCTGAGAGACCGGAAGATCCGAAACAAAATCCATGGAAATATGCGTCCAAGGCCTCTGAGGAACCGGCAAAGGCAAAAGCAAACCACTGGCTCGAGAACAGCAAGGCTTAGCCCGAGCACAAATCCCACAGGACTGCACAAAGGAACGCACATCCCGCGACAAGGAAGGCCACCAGAAGGATCTAGCCACCATATCTCCGGTACCAAAAATCCCAGGATGACCCGCCAACACTGAAGAATGGACCTCGGAAATAACTCTGCTGGTCCATCTATCTGGGACAAACAGTCTCTCTGATGGACAACGGTCAGGTCTATGCGCCTGAAATTCCTGTAACACCCATCGCAAATCTGGGGAAATGGCAGACAAAATTACCCCCTCTTTGAGGATACCAACCGGCTCAGAAACTCCAGGGCAGTCAGGCACAAAACTCCTAGAAAGAGCATCAGCCTTCACGTTCTTCGAACCAGGAAGGTACGAGACCACGAAAACGAAACGTGAGAAAAACAACGACCAACGAGCCTGTCTAGGATTCAACCGCTTGGCCGACTCAAGATAAATCAAATTTTTATGATCAGTCAAGACAACCACACGATGCTTAGCTCCCTCTAGCCAGTGTCGCCACTCCTCAAATGCCCACTTCATTGCCAACAACTCCCGATTACCAACATCATAATTCCGCTCGGCAGGCAAAAACTTTCGTGAAAAGAAAGCACATGGCTTAATCACAGAGCAATCAGAGCTTCTCTGTGACAAAACAGCCCCTGCTCCAATTTCAGAAGCATCAACCTCGACCTGGAAGGGAAGAGAGACATCTGGCTGACATAAAACTGGAGCCGAAGAAAACCGGCGCTTCAGCTCCTGAAAGGCCTCAACGGCCGCAGGAGACCAGTTAGTCACATCAGAACCCTTCTTGGTCAAATCCGTCAAAGGTTTAACCAGACCAGAAAAATTAGCAATGAAGCGACGGTAAAAATTAGCAAAACCCAAGAACTTCTGAAGACTCTTAACCGATGTAGGTTGAGTCCAATCATGAATAGCCTGGACCTTGACTGGGTCCATCTCAATAGAAGAAGGAGAAAAAATAAAGCCCAAAAAGGAAACTTTCTGGACTCCGAAGAGATATTTGGAACCCTTCACAAATAAGGCATTGGCACGCAGGACCTGAAATACCATCCTGACCTGCTTCACATGGGATTCCCAATCATCTGAAAAGACCAAAATATCATCCAGATACACAATCATAAATTTATCCAGATATTCTCGGAAGATATCGTGCATGAAGGACTGAAACACAGAAGAGGCATTAGAAAGTCCAAAAGGCATCACCAAGTACTCAAAATGGCCTTCGGGCGTATTAAATGCTGTTTTCCATTCATCGCCCTGTTTTATACGCACAAGATTATACGCACCGCGAAGATCTATCTTGGTGAACCAACTAGACCCCCTAATCCGAGCAAACAGATCAGACAACAATGACAAGGGATACTGGAATTTGACCGTGATTTTATTTAGAAGGCGATAATCTATACAGGGTCTCAACGAACCATCCTTCTTGGCCACAAAAAAGAATCCCGCACCAAGAGGGGACGAGGAGGGGCAAATATGTCCCTTCTCCAAAGACTCTTTTACATAGCTCCGCATAGCGGCATGCTCTGGTACAGACAAATTAAACAGTCGTCCCTTAGGGAACTTACTACCAGGAATCAAATTTATAGCACAATCACAATCCCTATGAGGAGGTAGGGCACTGGATTTGGGCTCATCAAATACATCCTGGTAGTCCGACAAAAACTCAGGGACTTCAGAAGGAGTAGAGGAAGCAATTGATACCAAGGGAGCATCGCCATGAATTCCCTGGCAACCCCAACTCAACACAGACATAGCTTTCCAATCCAGAACTGGATTATGAGCCTGCAACCATGGCAGACCCAACACGACAACGTCATGCAAATTATATAACACAAGAAAGCGAATCACCTCCTGATGTGCAGGAGTCATACACATGGTCACTTGAGTCCAGTATTGAGGTTTATTCTTGGCCAATGGTGTAGCATCAATTCCCTTCAATGGAATAGGGAACTGTAATGGCTCAAGGATAAAACCACAGCGCTTGGCAAATGACAAATCCATCAGATTCAGGGCGGCACCTGAATCTACAAAAGTCATAACTGAGTAGGATGACAGAGAGCAAATCAAAGTAACAGACAAAATGAATTTAGGCTGTACAGTACCAATGGTGACAGATCTAGCAAACTTTTTTGTGCGCTTAGAGCATGCTGAGATAACATGAGCTGAATCACCACAGTAAAAGCACAACCCATTCTGACGTCTATGATTTTGCCGTTCAATTCTGGTCAGAATCCTATCACATTGCATAGATTCAGGTTTCTGTTCAGAAAACACCGCCAGATGGTGCACAGGTTTGCGTTCCCGCAAACGCCGATCAATCTGAATGGCCAAAGCCATTGACTCATTCAGACTCGCAGGCGTGGGGAACCCCACCATAACATTCTTAATGGCTTCAGAAAGACCTTCTCTGAAATTTGCAGCCAGGGCACACTCATTCCATTGAGTAAGCACCGACCATTTCCGAAATTTTTGACAATACACCTCAGCTTCATCCTGACCCTGAGAGAGAGCCAGCAAGGCCTTTTCTGCCTGGTTCTCAAGATTAGGTTCCTCATAAAGCAATCCAAGCGCCAGAAAAAACGCATCCACATTCAGCAATGCAGGATCTCCTGGCGCCAGGGAGAAAGCCCAATCTTGAGGGTCGCCACGTAACAGGGAGATAACAATTCTAACTTGCTGAGCGGAATCACCAGAGGAACGAGGTCTCAAAGAAAGAAATAATTTACAATTATTCTTAAAATTCAGAAACCTAGATCTATCTCCAGAAAAAAACTCAGGAATAGGTACTTTTGGCTCAGACATAGGACTGTGAACAACAAAATCCTGAATGCTTTGCACCCTTGCAGCAAGATGATCCACACTAGAAGTCAGACTCTGAATATCCATGTCTGCAGCTGAACTCAAAGCCACCCAGAGATTAAGGGGAGAAGAGAAGCAGGACACACTGCAGAGCAGAAAAAAAAAATTGAACTCAGGATTTCTCTTATCCCACTTTTGTGATGCATTTAACACTTTTGGCCTGTTGTACTGTTATGATCCTAGTGGCTTAGGATCACAAATCTAACCAGCTAAGTAGAAGAAAATAGGACGAGCTCTGGGGATGTGGTAACTGGACTGACCGCAAACCTGATCCTAACCGCACACACTATAGGTAGCCGTGGAACGTTTCCTGAAATCCTAGACGTCTCTTCACGGCCTGAGAAACTGACTACCCCTAAAGAGAAAGTAAAGACCTCACTTGCCTCAGAGAAATAACCCCAGAGATATAGAAGCCCCCCACAAATAATAACGGTGAGTTAAGAGGAAAAGACAAACGCAGAGATGAAACAGGTTAAGCAAATGAGGCCCGCTAACGCTAGATAGCAGAAAATAGCAAGGGATCTGTGCGGTCAGTAAAAAACCCTATGCAAAAATATCCACGCAGAGAATGCGAGAACCCCCACACCAACTAACGATGTGGGGGGAGCAACTCAGCACCCCAGAGCACCAGCAAGTAGGGAAATCACATATTAGCAAGCTGGACAAAACTCTTCATAAACTAGGAAACATCTTGAACACAGATGAGCAAAAATAAGCAAACAAAACTTAGCTTCTCTTGGAGAGACTGATAACGGATGTAGACAGGAGCAATCAGAATAGCACTGAATACAACGACAACAGGCAAGGAATGAAGGACCAGGTGTATTAAATAGGAAACCTAACTAGCAGATGACGAGACAGCTGATCCCAGCCAGAAACCTGCAAAATAACAAAAAGAGCCACCAGGGGGAGCCCAAAGAGAGAACTCACACAGTACCACTCACGACCACAGGAGGGAGCCCGGAAACAGAGTTCACAACAGCTCTCCAAACGCAACAAGGCGTCCCATCTCAATTCCAGTCAATTTTGCATTGAAAAGTCAAATGGCGCTCCTTCGCTTCTGAGCTCTGCCATGCGCACAAACAGTGATTTACCCCCACATATGGGGTATCGGTGTACTCAGGACAAATTGTACAACAACTTTTGGGGTCCATTTTCTCCTGTTACCCTTGGTAAAATAAATCAAATTGGAGCTGAAATACATTTTTTGTGAAAAAAAGTTAAATGTTCATTTTTATTTAAACATTCCAAAAATTCCTGTGAAACACCTGAAGGGTTAATAAACTTCTTGTCACGCCGTTACCGGCAATAAAGGGGCAGGACGGCGTACTGGGACCTGCACCTGTCCCTGCCACTAATATGGGGCCCTGGCTGTTGTGAACTCTGTGTTCAGGCTCCCTCTTGTGGTCATTGGTGGTATGGTGTGACTTTTGCTTTGGGCTCCCCCTGGTGGCTTTGCCTGTTATCCTGCTGGTCTCTGGCTATCAGCTGGCTCGTTATCCTCTGGGAGGTTCCTATATAGCACTGTTTTACTTTCACTTGTTGCCGGCTGTCGATGTAATCAGTGCTACTCAGATTCCTTCTGACTACCTTGCTCCCAGTCCATCCAGGATAAGCTAAGTTTTGTTTGCTCATTTTTTGATCAGCAGTGTTAATCATGTTTTCTGTTCTATCTTGCTAAAATGTAATTCCCTCGCTTGCTGGTTGCTCTAGTGGGCTGAGTTTCTCCCCACACACCGTTAGTTGGTGTGTGGGTTCTTGAAATCTCAGGATGGATATTTTGTAAGGGTTTTTTATTGATCGCATAGACCCCTGCTTTATTTTCTGCTTTCTAGTACTAGTGGGCCTCTTTTGCTGAATCTGATTTCATCCCTATGTATGTGCCTTCTTCTTACTTCACCGTTAATATTTGTTGGGGGCTTCTATATCTTTGGGGATTATTTCTCTGGAGGCAAGCAAGGTCTTTCTTTCTCTTTAGGGGTAGCTAGTTCCTCAGGCTGGCTCGAAACGTCTAGGAATTTTTTAGGCACGTTCTCCGGCTACCTCTAGTTGTTTTGGATAGGTTCAGATTTGCGATCAGTCCAGTTACCATCTCCCTAGAGCTCGTCCTTAGTTTAATCACTTGCTGATCTATTTGTGATCCTCAGCCACTAGGGATCATAACAGTACAGCCGGCCCGCAAAGTGTTAATTGCATGGCAGAAGCAGGAGAAAAGAAGCCTTGAGAATTTTTTTTTTTCTTGTTGTTGCCGTGTGTCTAGCAGCTGTGCTAGCTTCTCTCCTCCTCTTAATCTTGGTGTGGCTCTTAGTTCAGCTGCTGACATGGATGTCCAGAGCTTGGCTTCCAGTCTGGATCATCTTGCTGCTAGAGTTCAGAGTATTCAGGATTTTGTTGTTCACAGTCCTATGTCTGAGCCTAGGATACCTATTCCGGAGTTGTTTTCTGGAGATAGATCTAGGTTCCTAAATTTAAGAACAATTGTAAGTTGTTTCTTTCTTTGAAACCTCGTTCCTCTGGTGATGCCGTTCAGCAAGTTAGGATTAATATTTCCTTTTTGCGTGGTGACCCTCAAGATTGGGCCTTCGCATTGGCGCCAGGGGATCCTGCATTGCTCAGTGTGGATGCGTTTTTTCTGGCCCTTGGATTGCTCTATGAGGAACCTAATCTTGAGAACCAGGCTGAAAAAGCGTTATTGGCCCTCTCGCAGGGGCAAGATGAAGCAGAGGTGTACTGCCAGAAATTTCGGAAATGGTCGGTGCTTACTCAGTGGAATGAGTGTGCCCTGGCTGCAAATTTCAGAGAAGGTCTTTCTGAAGCCATTAAGAATGTCATGGTGGGGTTCCCTACGCCTGCAGGTCTGAATGAGTCAATGACTCTGGCCATTCAGATTGATCGGCGGTTGCGGGAGCGCAAGCCTGTGCACCATTTGGCGGTGTCTTCTGAACAGACACCTGAATCTATGCAATGTGACAGAATTCTGACCAGAAGTGAACGGCAAAATTATAGACGGCAAAATGGGTTGTGCTTTTACTGTGGTGACTCAGCTCATGTTATCTCAGCATGCTCTAAGCGCAAAAAAAAGGTTGATAAATCTGTCACCATTGGTACTTTACAGCCTAAGTTCATTTTGTCTGTTACCCTGATTTGTTCCCTGTCATCTTACCCGGTTAATGCCTTTGTAGATTCAGGTGCTGCCCTGAGTCTGATGGATTGGTCATTTGCCAGGCGCTGTGGTTTTCATTTGGAGCCTTTAAAATTCCCTATTCCACTAAGGGGAATTGACTCTACGCCATTGGCTACGAATAGACCTCAGTACTGGACACAAGTGACCAAGTGCATGACTCCTGTTCATCAGGAGGTGATTCGCTTTCTTGTATTGCATAATTTGCATGATGTTGTCGTGTTGGGTCTACCATGGTTGCAGACTCATAATCCAGTCCTGGATTGGAAAGCTATGTCTGTGTCAAGTTGGGGTTGTCAGGGAATTCATGGTGACGCTCCTGTGGTGTCAATTGCTTCGTCCACTCCTTCTGAAGTCGCTACGTATTTGTCAGACTACCAGGATGTATTTGAGGAGCCCAAACTCAATTCTCTACCTCCTCATAGGGACTGTGATTGTGCTATAAATTTGATTCCTGGTAGTAAGTTTCCTAAGGGACGACTTTTCAATTTATCTGTGCCGGAGCATGCTGCCATGCGGAGTTATATAAAGGAGTCTTTGGAGCAGGGACATATTCGCCCGTCCTCTTCCCCTCTTGGTGCGGGATTCTTTTTTGTGGCTAAGAAGGATGATTCCCTGAGACCTTGTATTGATTATCGCCTTTTGAATAAAATCACGGTCAAATTTCAGTATCCTTTGCCATTGTTAACTGATTTGTTTGCTCGCATTAGGGGGTCTAGTTGGTTCACCAAGATAGATCTTCGTGGTGCGTATAACCTTGTGCGTATAAAACAGGGTGATGAATGGAAAACTGCATTTAATACGCCTGAAGGCCATTTTCAGTACCTGGTGATGCCTTTTGGACTTTCTAATGCTCCTTCAGTCTTTCAGTCCTTTATGCACGACATCTTCCGTGAATATCTGGATAAGTTTATGATTGTGTATCTGGATGATATTCTGTTTTTTTCGGATGATTGGGAGTCTCATGTTAAGCAGGTCAGGATGGTCTTTCAGGTCCTGCGTGACAATGCTTTATTTGTCAAGGGCTCAAAATGTCTTTTTGGAGTCCAGAAGATTTCTTTTTTGGGTTTCATTTTTTCTCCTTCTACTATTGAGATGGACCCAGTCAAGGTTCAGGCTATTCATGACTGGACGCAGCCTACATCGGTTAAGAGTCTTCAGAAGTTCTTGGGTTTTGCTAATTTTTACCGTCGCTTCATAGCTAATTTTTCTGGTGTTGTTAAGCCTTTGACGGATTTGACCAAGAAAGGTTCTGATGTGACTAATTGGTCCTCTGCGGCTGTGGAGGCCTTTCGGGAGCTGAAGCGCCGGTTTTCTTCGGCTCCGGTCTTATGTCAGCCAGATGTCTCACTTCCCTTCCAGGTGGAGGTTGATGCTTCCGAGATTGGAGCGGGGGCTGTTTTGTCGCAGAGAAGTTCCGATGACTCTGTGATGAACCCATGTGCTTTCTTTTCAAGAAAGTTTTCGCTTGCCGAGCGGAATTATGATGTCGGTAATCGGGAGTTGTTGGCTATGAAGTGGGCATTTGAGGAGTGGCGACATTGGCTCGAGGGAGCTAAGCATCGTGTGGTGGTCTTGACTGATCACAAGAATTTGATTTATCTCGAGTCGGCCAAGCGGCTGAATCCCAGACAGGCTCGTTGGTCGCTGTTTTTCTCTCGTTTTGATTTCGTGGTTTCGTACCTGCCTGGTTCGAAGAATGTGAAGGCTGATGCTCTTTCTAGGAGTTTTGTGCCTGACTCTCCTGGAGATTCAGAGCAAGCTGGTATTCTTAGAGAAGGGGTGATTTTGTCTGCCATCTCCCCAGATTTGCGACGTGTGCTGCAAGAGTTTCAGGCGGATAGACCTGATCGCTGTCCACCGGAGAGACTGTTTGTCCCGGATAGATGGACCAACAGAGTCATCTCCGAGGTTCATTCTTCGGTGTTGGCGGGCCATCCTGGAATATTTGGTACCAGAGACTTGGTGGCCAGGTCTTTTTTGTGGCCTTCCTTGTCGCGGGATGTGCGTTCCTTTGTGCAGTCTTGTGGAATTTGTGCTCGGGCTAAGCCTTGCTGTTCTCGAGCCAGTGGTTTGCTGTTACCTTTGCCTATCCCGAAGAGGCCTTGGACGCACATTTCCATGGATTTTATTTCAGATCTCCCTGTCTCTCAGAGAATGTCTGTCATCTGGGTGGTGTGTGATCGTTTTTCTAAGATGGTCCATTTGGTGCCCTTACCTAAGTTGCCTTCCTCCTCCGAGTTGGTTCCACTGTTTTTTCAAAATGTGGTTTGTTTGCACGGGATTCCTGAGAACATTGTTTCTGACAGAGGATCCCAGTTTGTGTCTAGATTTTGGCGGACCTTTTGTGCTAAATTGGGCATTGATTTGTCTTTTTCGTCGGCCTTCCATCCTCAGACGAATGGCCAAACCGAGCAAACTAATCAGACCTTGGAGACTTATTTAAGATGTTTTGTTTCTGCTGATCAGGACGACTGGGTTACTTTTTTGCCGTTGGCCGAGTTTGCCCTTAATAATCGGGCTAGTTCTGCTACTTTGGTTTCTCCTTTCTTTTGTAATTCGGGGTTTCATCCTCGTTTTTCCTCGGGTCAGGTGGAGCCTTCTGACTGTCCTGGAGTGGATGTTGTGGTTGATAGGTTGTATCAGATTTGGAATCATGTGGTGGACAATTTGAAGCTGTCTCAAGAGAAGGCTCAGCTCTTTGCCAACCGCCGTCGCTGTGTGGGTCCCCGACTTTGCGTTGGGGACTTGGTGTGGTTGTCTTCTCGCTTCGTTCCTATGAAGGTCTCCTCTCCTAAGTTCAAGCCTCAGTTTATCGGTCCTTATAAGATTCTGGAAGTCCTTGGCCCTGTGTCATTTCGTCTGGACCTCCCAGCATCATTTGCTATTCATAATGTGTTCCATCGCTCGTTGTTGCGGAGGTATGTGGTGCCTGTGGTTCCTCCGGTTGAGCCTCCTGCCCCGGTGCTGGTTGAGGGAGAATTGGAATACGTGGTGGAGAAGATATTGGATTCTCGTATTTCTAGACGGAGGCTCCAGTATTTGGTTAAATGGAAGGGCTATGGTCAGGAGGATAATTCTTGGGTTGTCGCCTCTGATGTTCATGCAGCCGATTTGGTTCGTGCCTTCCATGTGGCTCATCCTGATCGCCCTGGTGGTTTTCATGAGGGTTCGGTGACCCCTCCTCAAGGGGGGGGGGTACTGTTGTGAACTCTGTGTTCAGGCTCCCTCTTGTGGTCATTGGTGGTATGGTGTGACTTTTGCTTTGGGCTCCCCCTGGTGGCTTTGCCTGTTATCCTGCTGGTCTCTGGCTATCAGCTGGTTCGTTATCCTCTGGGAGGTTCCTATATAGCTCTGTTTTACTTTCACTTGTTGCCTGCTGTCGATGTAATCAGTGCTACTCAGATTCCCTCTGACTACCTTGCTCCCAGTCCATCCAGGATAAGCTAAGTTTTGTTTGCTCATTTTTTGATCAGCAGTGTTAATCATGTTTTCTGTTCCAGCTTGCTAAAATGTAATTCCCTCGCTTGCTGGTTGCTCTAGTGGGCTGAGTTTCTCCCCACACACCGTTAGTTGGTGTGTGGATTCTTGAAATCTCAGGATGGATATTTTGTAAGGGTTTTTTATTGATCGCATAGACCCCTGCTCTATTTTCTGCTTTCTAGTACTAGTGGGCCTCTTTTGCTGAATCTGATTTCATCCCTATGTATGTGCCTTCTTCTTACTTCACCGTTAATATTTGTTGGGGGCTTCTATATCTTTGGGGATTATTTCTCTGGAGGCAAGCGAGGTCTTTCTTTCTCTTTAGGGGTAGCTAGTTCCTCAGGCTGGCTCGAAACGTCTAGGAATTTTTTAGGCACGTTCACCGGCTACCTCTAGTTGTTTTGGATAGGTTCAGATTTGCGATCAGTCCAGTTACCATCTCCCTAGAGCTCGTCCTTAGTTTAATCACTTGCTGATCTATTTGTGATCCTCAGCCACTAGGGATCATAACACCTGGCTTTCCCTTATCTCAGGGGTACCTATGATGGTTAGGAGGCCTGAGCCGCCAGCGTATCCCTGTCTCCTGTGCAGGCCCTATAAGTGGCCCCTTCTCCCCCCCAAGGGAGGTGGACTGCACCAGTGTATTAATACAACAGTTAACAGGGTTTACAGAAAAGGATAAGGAAAACCAAACTTAGTTTAATGCTGCAGGACACAGCACAACAGGAAGAAGCACCAGATTCACACAGCAGTAGAACAACAGTTCCCAGCAAGCTCCTACTCCCAGCTTGGTTGCTGAAGAATGAACTAACACCGACAGTCAGCTGATGAACCAGGTGACCTCTTAAAGGATGGAGGGAGTAGTCACCACAAACATCAGCTGACCCAGCAGCAATGCAATAACACCAGCGGCCACCAGAGGGGGAAAAACTGCATGAACCCCAGATGACCAGAAAGGAAAAAAGGTCTTAAACTGAGGCAAACCAGATCTGCCACAAATCCAAAATTGGATCGTGACACTTCTTGAATGTGGTTTTGAGCACCTTGAGGGATGCAGTTTTTAGAATGGTGTCACACTTGGTTATTTTCTATCATATAGACCCCTCAAAATGACTTCAAATGAGATGTGGTCCCTAAAAAAAAAATGGTGTTGTAAAAATGAGAAATTGCTGGTCAACTTTTAACCCTTAAAACTCCCTAACAAAAAAAAATTTTGTTTCCAAAATTGTTCTGATGTAAAGTAGACTTGTGGAAAATGTTACTTATTAAGCATTTTGCGTGACATATCTCTGTGATTTAATTGCATAAAAATTCAAAGTTGGAAAATTAAGAAATTTTCTAAATATTTGCCAAATTTCCATTTTTTTCACAAATAAACACAGGTAATATCAAGGAAATTTTACCACTATCATGAAGTACAATATGGCACGAGAAAACATTGTCAGAATCACTGGGATCCGTTGAAGCGTTCCAGAGTTATAACCTCATAAAGGGACAGTGGTCAGAATTGTAAAAATTGGCCTGGTCATTAACGTGCAAACCACCCTTGGGGGTAAAGGGGTTAAAATAATGCCTGGTGCCTGCATGTAGCCTGCCGCTACAGGGAGAAAATGACCGTTATTATTCCCAGGAGAATTCGCATCTCAATCACGTAGGTGATGCCAGCGCTGGTTCAGTCACTGCTCTGAGAATACAGAGTTGCGGCTGTAACCGCACCCCTGGCAGTTACTGACAGCCAGCCGTAATGCCGGGGTGCAGTTACAGCCGCAACTCTGTATTCTCAGAGCAATAACTGAACCATCACCAGCACTGCCCCCATGACTGAAACGATGCTCCTTGCCCTGACTGATCCTGGCTGGGGCCGGCTGTCGATCAGGGTTGGGGGTGTGGTATTAGTCACGGGGACGGCGCTGACATGGGTTCAGTCACTGGTCTATGTACACAGAGTGGCAGCTGTAAAAGCTCCTGCAGCCCCGACTGACACTTCCTCTGCATTGGCGTTCAGCTGTCAGTTTAGGGAGGGGGTGCCACTATGTTCGGCTAAGTACAGGCACCAGCCAGCATTATAACACTATTAACCTGCAGATTAATCCCACATCTGCAGGTTAATAGTGTTTGTCTGTTGACAGATTCCCTATAAAGAATAGGACGCACTATAAAAAATGTAATTTTATCAAAGATAACACTGCACAGGGCCCATATAATGTCACCATTGCATCACCAATATGACTATTCAGTGACTCCAAAATAATTCCATAGTGTTAAATTGCTCATATACTTAAGATATCTGTTGGATGAACTTGGATGAACCAATTCATCTGACTACTCTCCTGACCGCCCCTCCTCCATATACATGAATGCTCAGCTCAATCAAACATTCATGGGGAGAGTGTAGTATGTTCCTGCCATACAACTTGGTCCCTTCTAGATCCATTGTTCCTGTCAAGACATCCAATATATCTCCTATGGACACATCAGTCCCCAATCTAGACATATCCATCCTTCCTTCTAGACCCCTCTTCCTCCCAATCTAGACATCATCCAGATACTCCAATTATACAGACACGTTAACACAGCGCTGCTCAACAGAATGTGACTCAAATTTACAAAACCTAAAGGTACTCACATTACAAAAAATATAACTGGAACTTACACTTACATGCAATCTAACTGAATGCAATTAAAAAGGAATCAAAATGTGACAAACTACCAGCTTAATGCGTAGGACTAGAGTGGGGCAGAAAGATTTATGGTGGCGGCAGCCATCTGCACTATCACCTTCTCTGTCCTGACTGCCTGCTAGGAGATATCATATTGCACCTGTGTAGACTTGCAGAGATCGGGATGTTGTCACGGACAGGAGGCAGATCAAGAGTTAACAAATATATTAACAATTGAAAACTCCACACAGGAAGGAAATGGATATGGGAGGCAAAGGTTATAACGATATGGGTGTTGGAGGGGAGAATGGGGTAAACGGGTGTTAGGCGAATGTTCAGGAAGAAGAAAGAACTTATTGAGGAGTTTAGGGCCTGCGATGACGTCGCGGCCTGTGATTGGTCGCGTGAGCGGTCACATGAGCGGCACGCGACCAATCACAAGCCGCGACGTCATCGAAGGTCCTAAACTCCTCATTCTTAGGAACGGAGGCTGCCGGTTACAATCGGTAAGGGGCCGCCGGACAGGTGAGTATATCCATATTTTTTATTTTAATTCTTTATTTTTTACATGAATATGGATCCCAGGGCCTGAAGGAGAGTCTCCTCTCCTTCAGACCCTGGGAACCATCCAGGATATCTTCCGATACTTGTGTCCCATTGACTTGTATTGGTATCGGGTATCGGTATCGGCGATATCCGATATTTTTTGGGTATCAGCCGATACTATCCGATACCGATACTTTTAAGTATCGGAAGGTATCGCTCAACACTAGCCACCATACAACTTTGGGGGTGGGTTATCTCCAAAACGGCAAAGTAATAAATGTTTAAGGTCAGACCTCTGGACCCTTTTGTCCTCCAACTTCATCTTTTCTGGGATGGTGGGAGGCCCTCACACACATCAAATTGTTAGTCGATGTAAGTGAATTCGACTGACTGTGACCAGGTGTGTATGGTGGACCTATAGAAAGATATTTAGACTCAGTGCAAGCAAAAATGTTTCTATTTCTACTGATAGCAAGCAGAGATTAATACATGTAAGTTAGTAGATTGGACGTAGCAATCCTAACAGTCAGTGTCGACCCTTTAATGAGCCTTGTCATATGACTTAGGATAAGAGCCAAACCAGATCTCCACTTTGCACTGACGAGGGGCAGTACCCCGAAACACAGTGTCTGCAAATTGAGATCTGCTTTGGCTCTTATCCTGTCAAGTGACAAGGCTCGTTAAAGGGTTGACATTGACTGTTAGGATTGCTACTTCCAATAGGTGGCACTAGAGTTCTAGTCCTCTTCCTCTCTGAAGAGACCATTTGCATATTTCCCAGAGGAGCATTGCGGCTTTAAGTCTCCTCACCTCGATATGCTTAACATGTCACTCTTCGCAAGGAGAAACAATACTTCTTGGATCCCTAGATTAGTAACTAAGATAGGGGATCATAGAAGAAAGCCACATACTATATTTGTACATTAGATAATAAGTTAAATGCACAAGTGTGCAAACCCTTTAATAAGCTTTCTATCTCAAATTCTGACAACAATTACATTTGATGTCACCAGGCAGAAAATTATATTTCCCTTTTTTCATGTATTCTCACAGTCGGTAATGTGCATGGAGTACATCCCAAAAGTAGACCACCCGTTCTCCACTGCATCCGCACATGGGATACACTGGGACAAGTATCAGAGGGCCAATTGTTATTGATGTGCTCTACTGCATTCAGATGACATCTATTCAGTAAGATAAAAGAGCCTTAATGTACATCAGCTAGAGTATATTCCAGAGAGAATGTCAATGGAGAAAATATATTTCAGTTCCGTTTGAAAAATATCTTGTTTTTGGACATATAACTTCCATTGCATTGATGATTCTCCGTTTATCATTGGTTCAGCTATAATTATGTACAGCTTCCAAACTTCTTAAATCAGAAGAAAAGAAGATAATTCTTTCTTAAGACAAAATGTGTATATACTTTATATATTAAGAGAAGAAACTTAGAAATGCATAAAATAATAGCTGGGAAAGACAAACGCTGTAGGGCTCTTGCGTTCGGCTCTTTAGATGTGCCATATATGTTGTGTTCTTTTGTGTGAGTATATGACCTTGATAAGTCAATGTCACCTTGTAGATTCATGTCAGAGGCAGATCTCTGGAGATGCAGTAAATTATTGGCTTTCCCCCACTGGGATAGGCATCAGCATGTATTTTTATTCCTTTTGTGTAAACTTTACCGGTAGCATGTGAGACAATTAGTCTCAATGGATGGTGTCATTATGGCAAGGTGAAACTATCAGGTCCCATGGTACTACAGAGTGATTCTGGGAGAAATTATTTTTGAAGCCACAATGAGCTGGTAACCCAGATTTCTGATTGATGTGTGTCGAATAATTCATTTATATTAAGGACAACCATTTCTTTACCAGAGCTAAATCCTGAGGGACTTTATAACAATATCATATATAATTGTAATAATATTATACTATATTTGGCCCCACACTATATCCATTTTCCTAGGATAATGAAGGTTTTGCTACTGGAAATCTTTAACTTAAATATTTATTTTCCCAGGTTTCCCAGGTTTCAGACCCATGACGCACCTGGAATAATAGAATTAGTGTAAATGGACCCTTTGAAATGGTAGAACTACATTTGGAATTTCTAAAGATAGCTTTTTACTGAATATTTTTCTTTGGTGCCCTTTGTCTTTGTTTTACTTTAAAGTTATTTTCATCCAGAGTAAGGTATGACACATTACTAGCATTTGCCCTATCTCGCTCAGTTGGGGGTTTCTTACCATTGCTCAATAGCATTAAGAGCACAGAATCCAGATACTGTAGATTTGTTCACAGCACTACACCTACCATGGAATGGTGAATGGGGCAGAGATCCATTATTGCTCTGGGTTGGGAGTTGATTGTTGACACTGGTTTACTAGTACTATGACTGCTTTAATCTTAGGATCTGTGAAAATCTATTTTGTAACCTCCTTCCTGATCCTAGCAAAATGCCAGAATTTACAATGGTAGAATACTCTTTTCAACATTCCTGCAATATTCTGTGCATCATTTATTACAATACAGCCATAAGGTCCCCACACACATTACATAGCTGTCGACTAAATGATCATTCGGCAAACAGCTGTCGTTCCCAACTCCCCCATACAGGAATGCAGGGCTCAACTATACTGTTGGTTATTCCCGCTGATTTTAGCAGGTTTGTCTCACTTAAATCTAATATGTAGTATTAATTTTATGATTAGGCCATCAATTTTGTATTTGGCAGAGGGGAAACGAGTTAGCCTCATGGCAACTGGATAGTAATCCTGAAAAATTACTTTAAAGAGGTTTTCCAATAAGAAAATATTTTTTAGGCTTGGATTGAGTGAAAATAATAAACTGAGGTATACTTCCAGTGCCCCATCACCACGTGTATCTAGCACATGCCATTTCAATGTCTTTCCTGTCAAGAAACCACAGCATTGCTGTAGCCTGAAATTGACTAGTCGGGTCATAGAATCATAGAATGTTAGAGTTGGAAGGGACCTCCAGGATCATCGTGTCCAACCCCCTGTTCAATGCAGGACTCACTAAACCATTTCAGACCGATGTCAGTCCAGCCTCTGAAGACTTCCATTGAAGGAGAATTCACCACCTCTCGTGGCAGCCTGTTCCACTCATTGATCACCCTCACTGTCAAAATGTTTTTTATATCTAATCTGTATCTTCTTTCTTTCAGTTTTATTCCATTGCTTCTTATGTTTCCATGTGCAAATGAGAATAATGATGATTCCTCTACACTGTGACATCCCTTCAGATATTTGTAGACACCTATTAAGTCTCCTCTTAGCCTTCTTTTTTGCAAGCTAAACATTACCACATCCTTTAACTGTTCCACGTAGGACATACTTTGCAGTCCACTCACCATCCTGGTAGCTCTGCTCTGAATTTGCTCCAGTTTTTCAATGTCTTTTTTAACCCCTAAATGTACGCTGATGTCAGACTCCCTCCATTTCATGTGGTCTCTGGCTGTGAGCCCATGTCTTCCCGGCACATGTCAGCTGTTTTGAACAGCTGACATGTGGCCGGAACAGCCCCGGGTGGAATCGTGATCCACCCAAGGCCACTAACCCCTTAAATGCCGCTGTCAAATTCTGACAGCGGCATTTAACAGGCGCTTCCATCAATCGCACCGGAAATCTGCCCATTGGTGATCATGGGTCACCGATAGGTTGACATGACAACTGGAGGTCTCCTGCAGACCTCTATGGATATCACTGCCAGATTGCTATGAGCGCCGCCCTGTTGTCAGTGCTCATAGCAAGTCAGAAATTCTGCAACATACAGGAGATCTAATCATTTCCTGTATGTAGCAGAGCCGATCGGACAAGTGCAGCTTCTAGTCTCCCTTGGAGACTATTGAAGCATGCAAAATGTTAAAAAAAAGTTTTAAAAAATATTTAAAAAATTAATAACTGTACAGTATTTGGTATTGTCACGTTCAGAATCGCCCAATCTATCAATATAAAAAAAGAATTAACCCGATCACTAAACAGCGTAATGAGAAAAAATTCAAAACGCCAGAATTACGTTTTTTTGGTCGCCGCAGCATTGCATTAAAATGCAACAACAGGCATCAAAAGTTCGTATCTGCACCAAAATGGTATCATTAAAAACGTCAGCTCAGCATGCAAAATGTAAGCAGTCACCCAACCCGAGATCATGAAAAATGGAGACACTATGGGTATTGGAATATGACACAATTTTTTTTTTAAACCAACTTTGGAATTTCTTTCACCATTTAAAATAACAAAGAACTTAGACATCTTTGGTATCTATTAACTCGTAATGACCTGGTGAATCATAAAGTCAGGTTAGATTTAGTATTTAGTGAACATGGTTAAAACAAAAATGAAAAAAACAACACTGTAGGATTGCATTTTTTTTGCAATTTCACCGCACTTAGAATATTTATCCTGCTTTCGAGTACACAACTTGGTAAAAGCAATGGTGTAGTTCAAAAGTACAACTTGTCTCGCAAAAAACAAGCCCTCACATGACCATTTTGACTACAAAATAAAAAAAGTTATGGCACTGGGAAGAAAGGGAGCAAAACATGAAAATGCAAAACCAAAAATACCTCTGGTCGTTAAGGGGTTAAATGTGATGCCCAGAACTGGAACCAGCATTCTCGATGAGATCTGACTAAGGAGAACTAGAGAGGGATAATTACGTCATGTGATCTAGACTCTATACTTCTCTTAATACGTCCTAGAACTGTGTTTGCCTTTTTTGCTGCTGCATCACACTGTTGACTCATGTGCAGTCTGTGATCTATTGGTATACCCAAGTCAGGTCAGTTGACTCAAAGAGCACTTCATTTGGGTGTTTATTATTTTTAATTAATCCATGCCTAAAAAAAAGATATTTTATTGTCTTACAACTCACATATGCTGAATTAAATATTTAATTAACATTGGAAGCTGTCTGTCTTTATTCTTTACTTCCTTTGCTTCGTGCCAAGCAATTCAAAAATAACAAAGCCTAAGAAGAACATGAGCTTAGGAAATTGCAAAAGACGAGAAAAAAGTGTGATCGGGTAAATGAGGGTCAAGTTTGATTTTTTGGGAACTTCTGATGTTACATGGTATTTTCAAGGTGTCATGTTGCAGGGGAAGAACTCTGAGCAACTAGTGCACCATGGGCACTAGGTAAGTAAGAATTTTTCATATGGAATTGGGCTCCTATCTCTAGTCAAAGTCTGATAATAATCTTCTCTCTGTCCTTCTGCTCTAGATTTGGGTCTATACAGTTTTTTTTTTTTTTTTACTTTGGGGCCTAATATGTTTGACAGATATTCTAGGAAACATCAGGTGCAAAATGACTAAAAAAAAGCACATTCATCCAAAATTGACTAAGTCACCTGCAGCAAAATCTATAGTCATTCATGGCAGAGCCCTGCTACATTTTCTGCTTCTCTGACCTATATTCACTGATATATTTGGCACCATGTAGTGAATGGGTATACAAAACAGAATTTAGAAGCTGATCTGCTACCTAGTGTTACTCTCAAGAAATAGCAAATAAATGGATAAGCCATTCAACCCCTGATGAAATATTAGATTAGTATAAAAGCTTTGCCCATGCACTGGGAAACATGTTTCCTCCATGGTATCTGAGAAGGCTGTTTTTGAAACAGAAATTATAAGACAGCGGGAAAGAGTCAACAGGAATAGAAAACCAATGTTCACTTTGTAGTGTGTGAATATGGGCTCTGGGTATCTCAACATCTGTGATGTATTAGGTTGCCAGCACTGTAATGAGTACAGCAATACCCCTGTCTGTTTATACAAGTCCAGGCCTGTCCTATTACATCCAGCAGTTAGGGAAAGCCATGTTATGGTGCCCAATGATGACAGGTCACAGATTAATATTGCCTTTAAGTGTATCCATTAACCTCTCGGCAATCAGGAGCACAGCTCCAAAAAATATTGCATGTCAGAAAGTGAACCCTGACTGTGATAACTGTGATATTAGGCAGAAATTTATGTATGGGCCACAGACACCCTATCATTTGCCGATAAGAGAACGAGACTTGAAGTCCAGAAGTGTTCCGTTTTAATCTAATTTTCCCAGAAGAGTGCAATGAAGTCAGGATTTTGCAATGTGGAGGTACAACATCTTAAATATTTATATTGAGTCTATTTTAAAACGTTATCACAGTTCTTCTGGCACCAAAATGTCTTGAAGCCTCTATGAATTTATTATGATTATTACTGTTTTTAATTCATATCTAAGTGCTATTAGAGGATATGCACCCAAACTCATTCCTAATATCAATCTCTCCCTTACCACAATGATTGAGTCATTAGAAAAACACCAGGAGGCCAGTATTTCTTATGAGGTTGATTCCTGGACACCTCACCACTTGCTTGCAATATTGAAGATGTTTGGTCGAATGTGACCTCAAAATGTAACAGATAGAATTGCAAAGACTACATTGAATCTAATAAATCTATATTTTATGATGCTACTTTACAAAGCAAGAAGTTACTGTTATAAGAGGAAAACTGTATCATGCAATTAATGGTACAAGAAAACAATATAAACTAGATATATTCAAAGAAAATATGCACATAAGAATTTAAAATGCTTCGGTAAATTATGGAACAAGCCTAACCCGAGCCCTATCATTAACATTGACCTTACCCTTAACACTAACTTGGGTAATATTTTCAATAAAAGTGTTTAAAAATGTAAAAATCATTGCTATGAATTTTTTTATTTAGTTTTTTTTACAGTAGATATTCGTTCCAACATTGGGCGTAATAGTGTGCCGATGTCGGACTCCCCGTGTTTGGTGCGGGCTCCGGCGCTGAGCTCGCACCCCTCAGGGCACATGACAGCTGATATATACAGCTGACATGTGCCCGCAACAGCCGCGGATGGAGTTGTGATCCACCCGCGGCTGTTAAACCGTTAAATGCCTCTGTCAATCTCTGACAGCAGCATTTAACTTGCACTTCAGGCTAGTGTGCTGGAAATCCCATCACGTGATCGCGGGTCATCGATGGGTTGGCATGACAACCAGAGGTCTCCAGCAGACCTCTGTGGTTGTCATAGCCAGATTGCTATGAGCGCCACACGGTGGTTGACGCTCATAACAAGTGAGCATTTCTGCCACAACAAACAGGGGATCTGATCATCGCCTGTGTGTAGCAGAGTCAATCAAAGTACTGCAGTCTCTAGTCTCTCATGGAGACTAATGAAGCATGCAAAAAGTAAAAAAAAAGTTTTTAAAAATATTAAAAAATTATAAAAGTTCAAATCACCCCCCTTTCGCCCCATTCAAAATAAAAAAATAAGAAAAAAATCAAGCATACACATATTTGGCATAGCCAAGTTCAAAATCACTCGATCGATCAATATAAAAAAGAATTGACCTGGTCGGTAAACGGCATAAGGCGAAAAAAAGTAAAAAGGCCGGAATTACATTTTTTTGGTCACCGCTACATTGCATTAAAATGCAATAACAGGCAACCAAAAGATTGTATCTGCAACAAAATGGTATCATTAAAAACGTCAGTTTTGCACACAAAATAATAAGCCCTCACCCAACCCGAGATCACGAAAAATGGAGACGCTACAGGTATTGGAAAATGGCATTATTTTTTCTTTTGGCATCCTTGAAATTGTACCAGAAAATGAAGTATTTCTCCAATAAAATTATTGCAGTTACATATGTATTGTTATGCATATGTTTATTTCCTTTGCATGTATTGGAACAACACAAAAATGTAAGAAAAAAGGCAAATTGGACATCATTTCACGGAACCACCCCAAAAATAGGCCATACAAAATTGCTGGCTCCTTTCCAAAATTGTGGGTAACTAAACAACTTTGTTTCAAGCATTTGATGCTCATAAAAACTCACCAGTGGCAAGTAACAGGTGTGAGCAATATAGAAATCACACCTGAAACCAAATAAACATAAAAAGTTGAGAAATTGACTTAATCTTTGCATTGTGTGTGTTAGTGTTTGCCAAATTAAGCATGGAAAACAGAAAGAGGAGAAGAGAACTGTCTGAGGACTTGAGAAGCAAAATTGCTGAACAATATCAACAATCTCAAGATTACAGTTAATCTCCAGAGATCTTGATGTTCCTTTGTCCACCGTGTGCAACATAATCAAGAAGCTTACAACCCATGGCACTGTAACTAATCTCTTTGGAAGTGGATAGCAGGGAAAATAATGACAGGTTGCAACGCTGGATAGTCCAGGTGGTGGATAAACAGCCCCAATCAAGTTCCTAAGAAATTCAATCTGTCCTGCAGGCTTAGGATGAATCAGTGTAGGTGCCAACTATCCATCAACATTTGAATAAAATGAAATGCTATGGCAGGAGACCAAGGAAGATCCCACTCATGACACATAAAAAAGCTACACTGCAGTTTGTCAAAATGTACATGAATGAGTAAGTCAAAATCCTTCTGGGAAAGCATTTTATGGACAGATGAGACCAAAATAAAACTTTTTGGTAAAACATATCATTCTACAGTTTACCGAAAACGGAATGGGGCCAACAAAGAAAAGAGTACAGAACATATGGTGGAAGTTCAAAGATGTTTTGTGGTATTTTGCTGCCTCTGGCACTGCGTGCCTTGAGTGTGTGCAAGGCATCGTTAAATCTGAAGATTATCAAGGATTTTGGGTCACAATATAGTGCCCAGTGTTAAAAGTCTGGGCTTGTGTCCTAGGTCATGGGCCTTCTATCAGGGAAATGACCCTAAATATACTTCAAGATGTACACAAAAATTTATGGAATCAAGGCGCTGGAGAGTTCTGAAGTGGCAGCAATGAGTCTGTTTCTAAATCCCATTGAACACCTGTGGAGAGATCTTAAAATTGCTATTAAGAGAAGACACCCTTCAAATATTAAAGACCTGGAGCAGTTTGCAAAAGAAAAGTGGTCCAAAATTCCAGCTGAGAGTTATAAGAAGCTTGTTAACAGTTATAGTAAGTAAATGATTGCAGTTACCGTATTTATTCCAAAAGGTGTGCAACCAAATATGAAATTGAGGGTGGCAACAATTTTTTTTGGTCCATTTTTGGGTTTTTGTGAGAAATTATGTCAAATTTGCATTTTTTTCTGTTTCTGTGTGTTGTTCCAATACTCACAAAGGAAATAAACATGTGTATAACAAAGCATGTAATTGCAATAATTTTCTGGGTGAAATATTTCATTTTCTGGAACAATTTCAAGGATGCCAACACTTTCAGCCTTGACTGCATATGAGTCTGCTCTGCTGCCCTTAATCTATAATATGTCGCCTGCAGACTCGTCTGCATTATCATGGCAGTAGGTTCCCTTTAAACTGTGATGTCAATTATCATCCTCCTTTAAGACCCCCTTCACACGTCAGTGTCTTCAGTATGTGTGGTGACAGTTTCCACACGTACTGCAGTCGCTTACATATGTAGACCCATTTAAATCTATGGGTCTACACACATGTCAGTGTGTTTCCATGGACCATGTGTCATCAGTATGACTTTTGCCAGTGTCTGGGAAAAGCTTCACTGTTAGCGCTGTTCCCGGGCTCCGGGTGCTGAGTCCAACTCTCAACATTGTCGCCTGATCTCCCTGAGATCAACGCGAGGAGGCTATGCTGATAAAAGTTGGAGTCAGCACCCGAGGTCTGTGAACAGCGCATATTAAATAAATAAATTTAAAAAACATGGCATGCCACCTTAATTTTACTAACCAGTTAAGGGAAAGCAGACACCTAGCAGCTGGTGTTATTATTCTGGAAAGGGGACAATAGCCATTAAGGTTCCCAGTCTATGAATAACACCTCACAGCTGTTACCTTAGCCTTTACTTGTTATTATATGAGACATTTCTGGGGTGGCTGAGGGCTGCTGTTAATAGTCTGGGAGTGGGTCACTATCCATGGCCCCTTCCCAGACTATTAATATCAGCCCTCAGCTGTCTGTTTAGCCTTTGCTGGTTATTAAAAATAAGGGGGACCCCAAGTTGGGGTCCCCTCTTTTTAATAACCAGTAAAGGCTAAGCAGACAGCTGTGAGCTGTTATTAATAGGCTTTGACCCTTTTGGGCTATTGGCCCCTTCCTAGAAAAAAAGAGCACCAGCTCCCAGCTGTCTTCTTTCTCTCAGCTAGTTAGGAAAATTAAAGGGCACCACACACCTTTTTTGTTGCTTTTAAATTATTTATTTAATACACATGATTCACAGATGGAGGTTCTGACTACATCTGTCATCAGCATCATGTGGTCTCGCTGATCGCTGGGAGACCAGATGACAATGATGAGAGTTAGATTCAGTACTCAGCACCTAGGAAGAGCGCTAACTGTACTGCTTTTTCCCCAGACGCCAGAATGTGTCACACTGATGGTTCACCCGAACAGCACATGGATGGCACACAAATTCCACATGGATTTTACGCAAGGACAGGGATAGCACGGGTACTGTTTTTTTTAGTACTGGTAATATCAGGACTTGTGAAGGGGGCCTTAAATGTAGCCTAATATAAGTAGATGTATACTCTAGGGATGCTCATCTAATCGTGGAAGTTTTATTTAAATCTACAGTCACTCTTAGTCACTCTCAAGATAAAAATCTAATCTATAACTTTCCATGGATAAATGATTTTTATTTAATAATGTTATCAATTAGTTAAACATAAAGTTCTAAACTCAGATTTTGGATTGAAAATCTGGGACAGAGTGAAAGTGAGCTATGCCCCATTACAAATCAAGGGCTTTTTATATCTACAACATGTGTCATATATAGTGATGAGCGAGTGTACTCGTTGCTTGGGTTTTCCCGAGCATGCTCGGGTGACCTCCGAGTACTTGTTAGTGTTCGGAGATTGTTTTCATCGCGGCAGCTGAATGATTTACAGCTATTAGCCAGCTTGATTACATGTTGGGATTCCCTAGCAACCAGGCAACCGCCACATGTATTCAGCCTGGCTAATAGCTGTAAATCATTCAGCTGAGGCGACGAAAACTTAATCTCTGAACACTAACAAATACTTGGAGATCACCCGAGCGTGCTCGGGAAAACCCGAGCAACGATTATATTTGCTCATCACTAGTCATATACTTAATTTGGCTTAATAGAATAATAGCACTTTTAAAGAATTGCACCTATTGACCAAGGGACTGTGCTCCCTCCTGTCCTGGGCATTGAGTAGACTGCTGCTCTGTAAAGTTTTATTTCTCTGATCTCTCTAGATATACAATGGTTTAGCAGTTTGAATGAAATCTTTCATAGGAAAAATACTTTGCTAATCTACACAAAAAAATTTGGATCTTTTGTCATCTGGAAAATGAAACAAATCTTTTGCCATTTATTCCTTTGCCACACGGCACAAAGGTGCAGAACACCAGCAGACTAATACCTTACGTACGTGACTTAACAAAATGGTCTTTTGCAAAATAACCACAGAACACCATTACTCAAGTCCCCAAGTCATGGCAGACTAGACTTCTTTGTAAAGTAAGTCTTGAGTGTCTCTTTGTAAGCTGTTTAACTAACAACTAATGCCTTTGTCTGCTTTGTTGTACTGTCACTTTAAGGGCAAATGTTTCTTTCTCCCCTTAGGCTCTTTAACCTGCATATTAAGTGCTGTTCTGAATATTACAGGACTTGAGAGAGCGGGTTGTTAGCACTTGCAGTGGGAGCAGGTCCAGAGTAACTGACGATATGTGAACTAATCAGGAATTAACGAGGCACTATAATTCTGTGTTAAAGAACAAAGGCCGAAACTGATCCTTAAAGTGTTGCTTCCAATTGAAAGATAATTGCATACTTGATGGGATAAATTGTGCTTCTGCTTCAGCCCCATCACAATTGGATATAGATCTCTGTCCCCCTACCGGTCATTTGCCTTGGAAACTTCTGGAGGGCTCCAGGGTCTGTAGTGCAATCGGTGTAAATGCCGCTCTTGATGGCAACAATAATTACTTCATAGAAATCACGGCTACTGCTCCCAGCCTTGTACTCAACACAACGACACAAGTACAAAGCCTCATTATTGGAGCAGTTTACAACTCCTAGTAACACAAGGAAGTAAACAGATTTTCCCACGGTTCCAGCAGCAGGACCACTTATTATCCAGAAATGTGAGAGAAATGCTAAGGCTCAGCCTAAAAAAATGTACATAGAAACGTTATGGTCGCTGGTGGACAACACCTTCACAGAGTTTTACATGTAAAACAGGGCAATTTGGCAGCATGAATGTAACCGCTCTAATTGCATTTCTAATTGAACCTTTTGCACAAGGGTCTCCTTAATTCTGAAGTAGAAAGAGGCACCAGCATTATCTAATAAGGCCGGATTTATAGCCGACATCAATGCAAGGCAGAATTTTCACTACGATTCGAAGAAATACTTGACATAAAATTGTTTTCGTGTACGTAAATGTATAACAAATGCAAAATGGAGATTTGTTGATAGATAACTGTGATTTTTTTATATTCTGACTGATATTCGATTACTGGCTATTTAGGTTCTTCTCGAGAAAGTTCATCAAGGCTTTGTTCACATGTTAAATTTACTGAGTTTTTCTGTGCAGAATATTGGCTGTGCTTAACTATACAATAAAAGAATGCATGTAAAAAATACCGTTGCATTTATAAGTGCAGAATCAAATCTTTTCTGAAATAACCCAGTGCTGAAATCCTGAGACCTTTCATGCTAAGTTTATACTTCAAGCTCTCATGAGGTCTGGGAAGGTTCTGAGCATGTGTGTACTAGGACATGCACACATCGTGAATTAAGGAAAATTATAAGAAAATGTGATGACGGTGAGCGCTAAGATGACTATCAAGATTTTTTTTATTTTTTACAACTTATGCTTATTATGGTTTGGAGAGACAATCAGATGATAATAATGGACATTAAGATCATGCATAATAATTTCTCTGTGAATTAAATTTCCCAGGAAAATTTGTACAGTTTGATTAGAATTTTGCCTTATTTACTCATCTCTACTGATAAGCAATACCAATAGGAAAATTGTCTTTTATTAGGATCTGGAAGTTCATTGGTAGTGTTGAGCGATACCGTCCGATACTTGAAAGTATCGGTATCGGAAAGTATCGGCCGATACCGGCAAAGTATCGGATCCAATCCGATACCGATACCCGATACCAATACAAGTCAATGGGACTCAAGTATCGGACGGTATTCCTGATGGTTCCCAGGGTCTGAAGGAGAGGAAACGCTCCTTCAGGCCCTGGGATCCATATAAATGTGTAAAAGAAAGAATTAAAATAAAAAATATCGCTATACTCACCTGTCCGACGCAGCCTGGACCTCAGCGAGGGAACCGGCAGCGTTGTTTGTTTAAAATTCGCGCTTTTACTTGGTTACGTGAAGTCCCGGCTTGTGATTGGTCAGGGCGGCCATGTTGCCGGGACGCGGACCAATCACAGCAAGCCGTGACGAAATTACGTCACGGCTTGCTGTGATTGGTCCGCGTCCCGGCAACATGGCCGCCATTAACCAATCACAAGCCGTGACGTCACGGGAGGCTGGACACGCGCGCTTTTTAAAATGGGCGCGTGTCCAGCCTCCCGTGACGTCCCGGCTTGTGATTGGTTGCGCCGCGGTCAACCAATCACAAGCCGGGAGGCTTGTATAATACATCAGCTGAGAGGTGATACATGGGAATGTGAGACACATCCTGCAAATTCGACCAAACTTATTATGCAATAATTGATGTTTTGACAACATTGGCAGTTTCCCCTTGTTTGGTTTAGTTCATCCTCACTCATTTTGTGCGCCGCGGTCAACCAATCACAAGCCGGGAGGCTGGACACGCGCGCATTTTAAAATTTTAAAATGGGCGCGTGTCCAGCCTCCCGTGACGTCACGGCTTGTGATTGGTTGCGCCGCGGTCAACCAATCACAAGCCGGGAGGCTGGACACGCGCGCATTTTAAAATTTTAAAATGCGCGCGTGTCCAGCCTCCCGGCTTGTGATTGGTTGATCGCGGCGCAACCAATCACAAGCCGGGACGTCACGGGAGGCTGGACACGCGCCCATTTTAAAATGCGCGCGTGTCCAGCCTCCCGTGACGTCACGGCTTGTGATTGGTTGCGTCTCCCATGTGACTGCGACGCAACCAATCACAAAGCCGGGACATAATTTTAAAATCCTTAAGGACCTGAAATTACGTCACGGCTTGCTGTGATTGGTTGCGTCGCCCATGTGACTGCGACGCAACCAATCACAACGCCGGAACGTAATTTTAAAATCCTGAAGGACCTGAAATTACGTCACGGCTTGCTGTGATTGGTTGCGTCCCGGTCACATGGGCGGCACGCAACCAATCACAAGCCGGGACTCACGTAAAGGAAAGAAAAGCGCGAATTTTAAACAAAGAACGCTGCCGCTTCCCTCGGTAAGGTGCAGGCTGCGTCGGAGAGGTGAGTATAGCAATATTTTTTATTTTAATTCTCTCTTTTACACATTTTTACATTAATGTTGTTTCGATACCGATACCCGATATCACAAAAATATCGGATCTCGGTATCGGAATTCCGATACAGCAAGTATCGGCCGATACCCGATACTTGCAGTATCGGAATGCTCAACACTATTCATTGGTAGAAAATCTGCCTAGTTACTGGTTATTAGGTAGTAAAGAGGATGTGCACAAGGCACCTTTTTCAGGTGAGTTCCAGGGGCCAAAAGTGCTCAAAGAAATGTAAAAAGAATTAACATATATACTGCAATGTCAAAATGACTTGCTGTGCATAGGTTCAGTTTGTATAATTTTCTTTAACTGCTGAAGGCTTCAAAAGCCATGAAGAAACTAAAAGAAGTGGCCTTACCATTCTACTGGAGTCTTTTTTTCTAAAAATCGGCAAAAGTCGGCCAAAGTTCGGTAAATGAACAAGTTCACTAAGGCGACGTCAATGCTTCCGGTAGCAGCACAGGCTGCACAACATCTCGCACACATGCACACGGATGACAAATGAATGACATGCCTTTGTCATCAGTGTGACACGTAATGGCACCTGTGAATAAGCGATACTGCTCGACCTTTTCCCCGGCACCTGGTGCTGAAGTGAAGACAGCTCACATATCTGTCCCCTGCTCGCGCTGCGATCAGTGCTATCAGGGGACAATGTTGAGAGTTGTATTCAACTGTTAACAGCGACAGCAGGCAGTGGCTGATGGGTGTATTCATCAGCCGCCGCCTGCTCTATAAATAAAGAAAGAAAGAAAAAAACAGTTTCCTCTGTATTTTGATAACCAGTCAGGCAAAACCGATAGCTGAGGGCTGCAACCCTCATCTGTCAGGTTCAGCAAGGCTGGTTATCAAGAAAAGAGGGGACTCCACTCCGTTTTTTTAAATTATTTGTCATTTTTGACATCCAGTCAAGTTAAAGCAGACAACTAGGGGTGGTATTCTCAGGCTGGTAAGGGGCCATGGATTTTGGTCTTTCCAGCCTAAGAATAACAGCCTTCAGCAGCCCCAGAAAATGTGTATCTATTAGATGGTCCAATTCTGGTGCTTTGCCGAGCTCTTTCAACTTGCCCTGTGGCTACAGACATCTGTAAGACACCTATCCATTGCTAATCCTATCATTATATTTTAAATAAACACACAGCAAACATAAAGTCCTTTAATTGAAATAATGACAGACTCCTTTAATGAATCAAAATTAAACCATACTCACATCATCGCTAAGTCCAAAGAAGCCATGGTTTCCTATAACAGAATTAACCCCTTTCCGACATTAGGCGTAATAATGCTGATGTCGAACATCCTCTCCTTGATGTGGGCTTCAGCGCTGAGCCTACATCTTTTCTGGCACGTCAGCTCTTTTGAACAGCTGACATGTGCCTCTTACAGCCATGGGTGGAATCATGACCCACCTGTGGCTGTTAACTATTTAAATGCCACGTCAAACTCTGACAGTGGCATTTAACATGCGCTTCCGGCAAGCGCGCTTGAAATCCTGCTCATCGGTGACCCTGTCACGTGATTGCGGGTCACCGATGGGTTGGCATGACAACCAGAGGTCTCCAGCAGACCTCTATGGTTGTCACTGTTGAATTGCTTTGAGCGCCACCCGGTGGACAGCGCTCATAGCAAGTGAGCAATTCTACTACATACAGGCGATCTGTTCATCGACTGTTTGTAGAAGAGCCGATCGGGTTATGGCAGCTTCTAGTCTCTCATGGAGACCATTGAAGCATGCCAAAAGTAAATAAAAATGTTTTTAAAAATATAATATATATATATATATATATATAAAAGTTCAAATCAACCCCCTTTCGCCCCATTCAAAATAAAGCAATAAAAAAATAAAACATGCACATATTTGGAATCGCCACGTTAAGAATCGCCCTATTTATCAATATAAAAAAATTAACCTGATCGTTAAACAAAGTAACGAGAAAAAAAGTGAAAACGCCAGAATTACATTTTTTGGAGCGCCACAACATTGCATTAAAATGCAATAACGGGTAATCAAAAGATCCTATATGTGCCAAAATTGTATAATTAAAAATATCAGCTTGGCACGCAAAAAATAAGCCCTCAGCCAACTTAAGATCACAAAAAATGGAGACGCTATGGGTATCGGAAAATGGCACAATTTTTTTTTAACAAACTTTGCAATTTTTTTCTCCATATATAAAAAAAGAAAACTCAACATGTTTGGTGTCTATGAACTCAAAATGACCTGGAAAATCATAATGGCAGGTCAGTTTTAGCATTTAGTGAACATAGTAAAAAGCAAAACAAAAAAACCCTGTGGAATTGCACTTTTTTTGCAATTTTACGGCTCTTGGAATTTTGTTCCTATTTTCCAGTGCACAATATGTTAAAACCAATAAACCAATGGTGTCGTTCAAAAGTCCAACTTGTCCTGCAAAACACAAGCACTCACTTAGCCATATTGACCAAAAAATAAAAAAGTTATGGCTCTAGGAAGAAGGGGAGCAAAAAACGAAAACGCAAAAATGAAAATACCTCCAGTCATAAAATAATAAAATAATAAATCACATTATTCCTTACCTGTCCACCGAGAAGATAATAATCCATTTGTCCAGCAACGGATCTAGCTATGCTACATCTAGATGGCAGGTTGCATTGTTGCATGATACAACTATACATTATGCCATCTACCAGAGACATATAAGATGCGCCTAATCTGTCACTTAACCTCGCTCTTCACACTTGCCTGATGCGGTGGAAGTGGGTTGATAGTTGGGAGATTGACTTCACCTTTGTATTGTAAGGTGACATCAAGACCAGAGGAAAGTAATGGAGAGGCGTCTGTAAGACGTACCAATTACTAATCACATTGTCATACTGTGCAAAAAAACACACACCCAGAATAAAGTCCTTTAATTGAAAGAATAATACAGACTCCTTTAATGAATCTAAATTAAACCATACTCACGTCATTGCCCAGTGCACAGAAGCCAATGTCTCATGCAACAGAATTAAAATAATAACAAACACTATTCCTCACCTGTTCGCCGATATCTGTTACATCTAGATGGTAGGCTGTCCTTTTGGATGATGTGACTATACAGCCTGCCTTCCAGCAGAGACACTGAGCAGCATGTGCTACCGCTGCTCAGTATTTTGCGGTGAACTCCTATGACCTGGCTGACGTCACCATGAGTGTGAGAAAGTTCTCATGCTTGCTGTACATTCAGAAAGGTCCTGGGAGTTTACTGCCAATGAACTCAGTTTAACTCACTGATGTAAGCGTGAATGCCGTGGGAAAAATTGTAATGGCACTCAGTGAGTTGAGCTGAGTTCATTGGCTGTGAACTGCCAGGATCTTTTTGATGGTGCCGCAAGCGTGACAACTTTCTCCCGCTCGTGGTATGTCAGCCAGGTGATAGGTTCGCTCATCTCTACTGGAGACTTTTGCTTCGAAACATCCAATACTTTATGTTAAATTTAAAAAAAAAGACTTCAACAGCAAAGCTGCTGCAAAATCTGCTAAAAAGGCAAAGCACATGTTTCTGCCCAAACAATGCTGATGTTTTATGCCTTCTGCTTTAAAAACTATGCTAAGATGCCATCTTCACATATCTTAAAAAGGTTTCTGACTCTTTTAGGCTTTGACAAAAGGTCTCTACTGATAGCACAGGTCAACAAAAAAAATTTTTTTTTCTGGTGTCCAAAATATTTTAATGAATTTGGGGTATCTTTGGGGTGCTGATTCTGAATATGCTATCAGTTTTGCCAGATTGGCTCAAGTTTTTGACATTTTTGGTATCTTATTTATAGCACTTGTTGGTAAATGCGACGCATCATCTCATTAATTTCTTTGGATTAGTACTTGAACTGAGCAGTTCTCAATATAGTTTTGTGTTAGTTAGTGTTCTAAAAGTTTGTTCATAGCTTGATTTTTGCACTAACTTTATGTTGTTGTCTGTTTTCCAGTGAAAAGCATGAACTCATCAAGAAGAAGTTGTCTTAACGATCCAGACTCATTCTGTTACATTTGTGGTGAATACACACTGCCAAAACATAGAAGAAACATAACAGACTTCGTAAAAAAAGCGTATTTTGCCTATTTTGGGGTTATGCTTGGGGACCAAGACAAGTTTTGGGCACCACACATAGTGTGCAAAGCATGTATCGAATTATTACGAAAATGGAGCAAAGGACAAAGAAAAAGCTTCAAATTTGGTGTTCCAATGGTGTGGAGAGAGCCAAAAAATCATCATGATGACTGTTATTTCTGTGCAGTGCAAGTGCAAGGATTCAATAAGCATAAGAAACGAAAATGGGAGTAACATGGAATCTGCAAGAAGGCCTGTCCCTCATTGTGAAGATGTGCCTGTACCTGTGTTTACCATAAATAACAGTCATCATGATGATTTTTTGGCTCTCTCCACACCATTGGAACACCAAATTTGAAGCTTTTTCTTTGTCCTTTGCTCCATTTTCGTAATAATTCGATACATGCTTTGCACACTATGTGTGGTGCCCAAAACTTGTCTTGGTCCCCAAGCATAACCCCAAAATAGGCAAAATACACTTTTTTTACGAAGTCTGTTATGTTTCTTCTATGTTTTGGCAGTGTGTATTCACCACAAATGTAACAGAATGAGTCTGGATCGTTAAGACAACTTCTTCTTGATGAGTTCATGCTTTTCACTGGAAAACAGACAACAACATAAATTTAATGCAAAAATCAAGCTATGAACAAACTTTTAGAACACTAATTAACACAAAACTATATTGAGAACTGCTCAGTTCAAGTACTAATCCAAAGAAATTAATGAGATGATGCGTCG
This sequence comes from Ranitomeya variabilis, assembly GCF_051348905.1. NCBI lineage: Eukaryota > Metazoa > Chordata > Amphibia > Anura > Dendrobatidae > Ranitomeya > Ranitomeya variabilis. Next base: position 272,365,053 of record NC_135233.1, on the reverse strand, counting down.
CATTTACCAACAAGTGCTATAAATAAGATACCAAAAATCTCAAAAACTTGAGCCAATCTGGCAAAACTGATGACATATTCAGAATCAGCACCCCAAAAATACCCTAAATTCGATGAAATATCTTTGGCACCAAAAATGCTGTTGACCAGTGTAGTCGATAAGGCTGTGTAGTCTTCATATGAACTTCTTAATATTTCTTTATTAAAACTACATTGTTTTATGGGGTCCCCATGCAGTGCTGTGGGTTTTTTTTCTTCTGTTTTTGATTGTCAAAAAAAGTGAACACCAGGTATATCAGTGTGTTGTGAGTATATCCTGCAACACAGTGGTGAGATGACATAACACAGTTGTTAGTTTGAGTTTCCTGGTCCAGTGGTAACATTGATCACTGAACCCTTATTGACTAGTGATTGACCGTACTTGGATCAATCAGAACTTACATGATTACACTTACTTATTAATTGCATCGACAGGCTGTGTAGATAATAAAAATTAGTGGCTGACCGAAAAAGCAGATGAATGTGCAATAATTATTAGATGAGAATATTCTACGCTAGCAAAGCTTCTCAGCAACAAAATAACCACCTATTCTCCTTTGTCAGCTGTCATTGTGAAAACAAAACTTTTCAATAAATGTATCTTCTCATTTTGAATCATATAATTTCCATCTAACGTAACATACAGGTATTTGTCTGTCAAGTTGCTAAGAGATCTTTTCAGCCATTTTCAATATAGTAGTTTCTTTCCTCTCTGCTTTCTACTAAAGTGACACCAGGTAATGGCCACCATGAAAGCTTGCTTTAGGAGTCTCACGTACCTTTCCAGAATTGCAGAACTGCAAATCATCTGTTATGGCCGCTATAATAGAAAACCTGAACTTTGCTCATGTGGTCAGAAGCAGACTCTGCCAATCATCGTAAACTTCTGTTCTAATTGTGGGAATTGATGACACTTTTGCTCGGCATTTTGTAGCCACCTCTGTTCCACGATGATTGCTGACCGCAGTACAGGGAAGAGAAAAAATCATATTACTAAAATTATGAAAAAGATAAGATCCAGCAGTCGAAGCAGTTCCTTGATAAAATGAATCTTCTTTATTATAAATCCATAAAACAAATCTGGAAAACCATACAAAAGTTACAAATCTCAAAACGCATTTCAGAATGGATGCATATGTGATTTTTAACTATTGTGTGATTATTCTGACTATACTTACAATTAAAAAGATGCATTTTATCAAGGCATAATTCTGACTGATGGATCTCACCTTTCTCATATACTAATCTTGTACTCAAAGTTTTTCATGCACAGGTCGTTCCTGACTATTGTAAATGGTTTTACAGGTAAGTTGATTTTCTTCCAAATTTGTGGTTACAAAAATAATGTTACGGAATGTCAAAAATGTAGAACAGAAAAAAAAGTATTTAGTAAATATATTTTCGATTAACTGGAACAATCTGCATAATACCTTTTATAACATTATCTACGTTGATGGTGGTGACAAATATTCTCTCGTAGTAGAAAGCAAGCAAAAGCAGAGTAATAACTTAAAAGTTATGAAGCCTAAAATGTGGGATGGCATAAATAAAATAAAAAATTCTTTGGATCGTGAATGCAAATTATCTGGGTCTTTAGGGGTAATATGAATGGGGAATATGTTATTGGTTATTTGAAAGCAATATGATGCATAGGACTACAAACTTTAGCTTTGCATCCAAATGTCCACACAAATTATATTGAAATGTTAGTTTGTCGGCTTTAATTTAGTGTATTTATTTTGTATGCTTTATACTGGATCGGATTATAGACTAAAGCTGAAATGATTCATTCTATAGTAATTCTGTAACAAAATCCTTGTGAGATTGGATTGACTAAATATTCCAACTTTTCTGTCAAAAATAGTTTATATTATGATCCTTTATTCAAAACTATTACAGGGAAATCAACTGATGTTTCACAATATTATTATGATGAGAAAGAACATGCAAGAATTACAACTTGTCACTTCATTTACATGATCATCATGTGCCTCATATTTTACCATGAGAATTATTTCTATCAATGGAAAATAAAGTTTCATCCATAAGAGGACATCACAGGTGGTCACACGTCCAATGGTCACACAATGGTAGAAGGGTAACCTCTCACAGATGGCCACTTTGATAAGCAGACAAACTCTTGATTTAATGGCCAGATGGATTAATTACATGATTTGTACAGTTTCAGCAGGGGATAGGTACAATGACACAGTGTGAATGGTACAGCATCTTGTGAAAGTAAATTGTTCTTGAGCAGACAGTAGCACATATCTGGATAGATTCTATTGTCCTTGGTTTAACAACAATTCTTTAAGGATAATAATTACACTCAACCACGTCAGATAAAACAGAAGATTGGAAATAACACTCTTGGGCAGCACGGTGGCTCAATGGTAAGCACTGCAGAGTTGCATGACTGGGGTCCTGGGTTCAAATCCCACCAATGACAAAATCTGCAAGGAGTTTGTATGTTCTTGCTGTGTTTGCATGGGTTTCCTCTGGGTTCTCTACTTTCCTCCCACATTCCAAAGACATACTGATAGGGAATTTAGACTGTGAGCCCCAATGGGGGCTCTGAGGAAAAGCTTTGGAATTAATGGCACTATATAAGCGAGTATATAGGACTCATTAACATGCCTAAATCATAGTTTTTGATTGTACAGAGCTGTAGTAACACAAGCACAGCATGGGACTTGCAGCATCCATCTCATATAGAGTTTTCTTGTCATAATATGAATTAATTCAACAGATGAAAACTTTTTTCTATGCATACAATTTTGGAACTTGAGGGCACATGATTCAATCTCCACTAATAAATATCATGTTATAGGACATGGTTCATGTCCTGCTCTCTCAGGGTTAATATTGCTGGCCTCTCTTACGATCTGGAAGGGGTATTTATACACACTACAGACTAGGATTCCCTGTCAGCTATACTTTTGTTTAGTCTGTGTGTCTGACCCCTTGCGCTCCGGGCTTTACTCTGTTTGTTTGTTCTGCTGGTTTTCTGACCTTTGGCTCCCTTTCTCACCCTTGGTTACCCCGTTATCTCCTGGTTTGATCTTGGCACGTTTAACTACTCTCCAGTGTACATTGTCTCTTCTGCACTCTGGCGTCTGGCGCCGCCATTGACCACCTCCTTTCCTGTCACGTGGCTCAGGTCCTATTTACTGTCGGTGAGTTCCCCGCCGCTCTGCTCTCAGCTCCCTTGCTGTGGTGCGCAGCTCTCCCCACAGCAGTAATACCCGGGAGTCGTAACAATAATTTTGGATGGACACAAATGTAAAATTTGTCACCAGTCCAGTGGAAAAGTGATCAATGATTTTTAGCTAAATTACCTAGTTAAGGAGATCATACACGACTCCAATTTATGGTCTTCTGGTCAAATTTACATCTTGAAGTTTCTGTCAGGGTTCTGTATCTGATGCTGATTGTATCCTCGGACATTTTTCTGGCAATACTTGAGATTAAAGTATTTTATACTCCATTAACATTCTCAAAAAAAAAATCCATATGAAATTATAAATACACTTAATATTTTAAGAACCTCAGAATGGTAATTATTTCTATGGATTCCTCACTGAAAAATCACTGACTAGCTGCTTTGGATCACAAAGAGGCTGACCCGATGGCCAATCTGTGGCATTAATCCAAGCTTCATCACATGATTTTATACAAATTTTTTGGTGGGTTTCCTTGTGGCAAACCTGTGGACATGTTATAATTCTAAATAGAACTTAATTTAGTCCAGAGACAGCTGCCTACTACGTCAGTAGACGTTGGTACTATTGTGCATAGCCCTGATAGACTTTCATTTGAAAGCTTAGTTTAAGGCATCACACATAATTGCATGCATAAACAATGCCTAGGGGTAGTGGAGAGAAACACATTCACAGAAGCACTATTTTTCTATGCATCCACTACTGACAAAAAAAGTCAGATTGTTCCATTAAACTGAACTATTTAACATCAGCTATAATCGTATATGACCCTCACAAAAACAAAAATTAATCATAGTTAATCATAGAATTGTGCACAAAAAAGACCCCTAGCTGTCAATGAAACAAGAACAAAGAACAAGAAAAACTAATGGCCAGTAAAAAGTTAAAAGGCTCCCTAGATCCTATAGGAACAGAAGCGGCAGCATGCAGCGCAGAGAGGCGGGAACACTCCGGGGGCCATCGAAGGTGAGTATATGACTATTTTTTATTTTAATTCTTTTTTTTTTACCAATTATATGGTGCCCAGTCCGTGGAGGAGAGTCTCCTCTCCTCCACCCTGGGTACCAACCGCACATGATCCGCTTAGTTCCCGCACGGTGTGCACAGCCCCTTGCGGGAAGTAAGCAGATCAATGCACTCCTAGGTGTGCGGAATCCCCGCAATTCCGCATATTTAATGAACATGTTGCTTTTTTTTCCACGATGCGATTTTTTCGCGGAAAAAAATGCAACATTTGCACAAAAAATGCGGAATACACTTAAAATAATGGGAGGCATATGTAAGCGTTTTTTTCGCGTTTTGTTCACGTTTTTATAACGTTTTTATAGCGAAAAAACGCGAAAAAAACGTGAAAAATACTGAACGTGTGCACATGGCCTAACAGAGGTTTTAGAGAATCCATGTGAAAAACAAATGGTAAAGAAGCACAACACTATAATCAAAGGGTTACTCCTTGTGGCCACTGCATTATGATGGCAAGATAAGCAGAATAATGACTAATCGGTTGCTATTTATTTATTTTAATGACTTATATAGTGCCATTAGTTCCACAGTGCTTAACAAACATTATTATCACTGTCCCCATTGAGACTCACAATCTAGATTACCTATCAGCATATATTTGCAGTGCTGGAGAAAACCAGAGAAACTAAAGGAAACCCACGCAAACACGGGGAGAACATACAAACTCATTGCAGATGTTGTCCTTGGTGGGAGTTGAACCCAGGACCTCAGTGCTGCCAGGCTGCAGCGCTAACCACCAAGCCATCGTGCTACTATCATACTGATTTGTGGGGTATATTTGTTGCAGAAATTCCTTCTTCTTCAAAAATTTAGAAAACTGAACATGAGGTTCTTAGTTTAATATTTTAATCAGACTGCATGAAGCCCACTACCATGTCATGGAGAAACTTTCAAAGGGTCCCTAACCCAAAAGGTGTGGAACCATGTGCTAACCACCGCGGAAGTGACAACGCACCAGCAGGCAGAGCAATCTGGTGCCCTAAAGCACCCATGCTGCAAGGCAACGCCCCCATGGCTCTAGACCACCACACTTCACAGCAGCAAAAGGGGCCCACAGCACAACACCAAAGCAATAGGTCTAAAATGCTTTGAGTGTCACCTCACACCAGGCACACCTGTGCCTCAGCTAGGGTCTCCATGAAGTTACCTTCAGAATAGCACTTTAAAAATCCACATATAGTGGAGATGAATGAAAATTACTTATGCTTTATAGTTTGGTTTACAAACATGTCTTGTATTCAAGTTTATTACGGAGAATATATGAAATCAAATGAGCAAATGGTGCAGTGCCCTTTCTTTTTTTTCTCTTTTGTAAAATCCGAAAAAGGAATATAAATCATATGCATACTTTAATATATTCTTCATAGACCTATAGCTTGTCATTCTGCAGGGAAAAGTACAATAGATTGGCTGAGATAAATATGTTGCTTAGCATAACATAAAGCAGACAATCTTATCGGAGCATCTGCTGTGCACTGCAATGCTGACCAAAATGACTGAAAGACAAAATAATGACGGAACTACAAAATCAAACTTATCGATGTCACTTTTCACACATGCCAACCTTGACTTTTTTTGCATTTTTATTCTGATTTGTCTAAAATGTATATTTATGTTGCATAAAACTGCCCTATAGAAGGGGATACCTAACACTATATATATCATAAACCAAAGACTATTCTAGCTTTTACCAGTTGCAAAATTAAACATTAGAAGGTGTTTGTAGTCATCTTAGATAGTGGGAGCTGTCTAACATAGAAGTGGAGCAGCATTGGTTGGTAGTGCCTGGGACAAGGGAAGTATTTTGCGTGCCCTAACTCTTGAACCATTTGCACTAAGTCACTTCCACCTCTCCAGCACATCTCTCAAGCACATGTATTGCAATTAAAGGACAATATAATCATATTTAGATGTAAATATTGTTACCACCTAATTTGTGTCTGATTTTGCTAAAATAGTTAAAATTTTGGCATGGCTGTGATTGGCTGGCACACACTGTAAAAAAAGATGTGCGTCTTGTCTATTTTTGTTAAGCAGTGCAGTCAAAACCGACAGCTGCTGGTTGAATCCCCCAGCTATGAGCTTTATCTTGGCTGGTTATCAAAACTAGAGGTGTCCCCATGCTGTTTTTGATTACTAGCCAAGATAAAGCAGACAGCTGGGGGCTGGTATTCTCAGACTGGGAAGGGCCATGGATATTTGCCCTCCTCAGCTTAAAAATAGCAGCCGCCCCAGAAAAGGCGCATCCATTAGAGGCACCAATTCTGGCGCTTTGCCCGGCTCTTCCCACTTGCCCTGGTATAGTGGTGAGGATACTGTCAGCTTTTGTATGGCCTCCAATATCAAGCCCATGGGCTAGTAATGGAGAGGCACCCCTATTACTAACCCCATAGTCAAATACAATAAAGAGAGAGACAGAGTAAATTCTTTTAATTATGATAAACACACACACTCCTTTATTTGAAATAAAACCTCCCTGACCCTCTTTTACCCATTTATTCACCAAAAATTAAAAGAAAAAAAGTTATGCTCACCTTTCTGCCAATAATCCATTAATGGTGCTGCTCAAAGTATCAGCCAGAGATAGAGATATGCGATCAAACTTATTATTTATGGTGCTACAGCCAAACGTATTGCCGCCGTAATGTGGAGTTGGACGGTATATTTAAGTATAGCTGCCAGTGTGTAGAACCAGCCAGGGCCAACCTATGATGCTCCTGTATTGTTTTTCAACCAGAGGTAAAGTGAAAGTGAATTCAGATCCATCATCTGCTGGTGGCGATCATAGTGGCAGGGGCCAGCGTTGGTGGCCAAGTGGGGAGAGCAAATAATAAGTTGGACCGCATATCTCTATCTCTGGCTGATACTTTGAGCAGCACCATAGATATATTCTAAGAAGGAACTTCACATAAGGCGATATTGTGATCAAGGCCACGGGTTGGCCGAAACATTTTTTGCCTATCGCTCCACCACAACATTTGTTTCAATAAACTTTTTCACTTGAATCAAGCCTCTTTCATAGTACGAGTGCAGTGATTATATGAACTTTTATGATTGATGGGACCATTTGTTCCGTTCACTTGCACCGTCACACCCCCAACAGTCGAGTGCTAACCTTCTATACTCTCAATAATCCATTAATGGCCATGTCATACTATGATCCAAATGGTTTGGAGAGTGGTCACGTCAGAGATGCGACTGCTCTCCACGCCAACTGGCTCACACTGAGAAGAGTGTGAGAAGCTCTGCCTGTGACCAGTAGTAACTTAAATAATGTCACTGACAGTCAAACGCAGCTGCATTCACACGCTCTGCCCACTCAGTGTTCCAGCAGCTGGAAACACACAAATATTCCAGCAGTTGTAAACACAAGATACCTTAAAGTGTCCCCCAAAATTTCTCATATGGTTTCCTGACATCGCAGCTGCTTGGTTACTCTGTAATCTTTACAGTAAGGTAAAGTCAGTTCACAGCGGCCCTGCCCTCATGATAAGCTGGCGCTGTGAACTGAGCTATCCTTACTGATGTCACCTTAGTTCCCAGCATCCAGGTCTTGCAGAGCGCAGCTCCAGTATATTTAAATAAATCATTTTTAAAAAGGCATAGGCTCTGCCCCATTTTTGATAATCAGCCAAACAACAGCAGACAGCTGCAGGCTGCATCCCTCAGCAGTCAGCTTTATCTTGGCTGGTTCTAAAAAATAGAGGGGTCCCAATGCATTTTTTTAATTATTTAAATAAATAATTTTTAAAAACGGCATGGAGTCCCCCCATTTTTGATAACCAGCCAAGATAAAGCAGACAGCTGAGGGCTGGTATTCTAAGACTAGGAAGGGGTCATAGATATTGACCCTCCCCCGCCTAAAATAGCAGCCCGCAGCAGCCGCATAAAAGGTGCATCTATTAGATGCACCATTTCTTGCTCTTTGCCTGCCTCTTCCCACTTGCCACCGCACCATGGCATGGTAATAGTATTGGGGTTGATATCAGCTTTGTAATGTCAACTGACATCAAGTCCAGGGCTTAGTAATAAAGTGGTGTCTATCAGATGCCCCTATTACTAACCTTGTAAGTTTAAGTTAAAAAACACGCAAAAAAAATAGTCCTTTCGTTGAACAAAACACACAGAAAAACTCCTTTCTTTGAAAAATACTCCTCACCCTCTTTTACCCATTTATCAATGTAAAAATAAAAATAAAACCCCCCACAGTTTTCCTCACCTGTCTGCCGATAATCCATATATCCTACGATGTAAAACAAACTGCTACATCTGGATGCCTTGCTAAGCGGTAGCATGGTGCGACCACTCAGCCCTACATCCAGAAGACACTGAGCTGAGTGTGATAATGCAGATCCAGTACCAAACAGTTATGTTAACCCCTTTCTGTCATTGGACATACTATTCCATCCATGTGACCTGGGACTTAAATCCTGTGGAAGGAATTGTATGTCCAATGCGATCAGCCGCGCTCCTGGGGGGAGAGCGGCTGATCGTGGCCGGGTGTCAACTGATTCTCACAGCTGACACCCGGCACTAAGTGCCAAGAGCGGTCACGGACCACTCCAGGCGCTTTAACCCCCAGAACACTGCGATCAAGCAAGATTGCAGCATTCCGGTGGCATAGAAAGTGTCTCCCTCAGACCCTCAGAACAACGCAATGTGATTGCGTTGTTCTGAGGTTCTCCTTGCCTGCAGACCCCCAGATCCAAGATGGCCATGGGGTCCTTCCGGGTCCTGCAGGGAGGTGGCTTCTCAGTGCCTGCTGAGAGCAGGCACTGGCAAGCCTTCTTCACTGCCTGTCAGATCACCGTGCAAAGTGTCAGATCAGCGATCTGACTATATACAGTTATGCCCCACCCTGGGACAATGTAAAAAAATAAAAAAAAATGTTATACTGTGTAAAAATATATTTTTTGAAATTCTTAAATAACGAAAAAAAAATATTGTTCCAATAAATACATTTCTTTATGTAAATAAAAAATCAATAAAAGTACACATATTTAGTATCACCACATCCATAACGACCCGATCTATAAAACTGTCCCACTAGTTAACCCCTCCAGTGAACACCGTAAAAAAAGCGAGGCAAAAACCAATGCTTTATCATCATACCACAAACAAAAAGTGGAATAACATGCGATCAAAAAGACGGATATAAATAAGCATGGCACCACTGAAAACGTCATCTTGTCTCGCAAAAAACAAGCCACAACACATCATCTTCAGCAAAAAAGTAAAAAAGTTGTAGCCCTCGGAATAAAGCGATGTAAAAATAATTATTTTTTATATAAAATAGTTTTTATTGTATAAAAGCGCCAAAACATAAAAAAAGATATAAATGAGGTATCGCTGTTATCGTACTAACTAGTGATGAGAGCAACGAGTACACTCGCTCATCACTAGTACTAACCCGAAGAATAAAACTGCTTTATCAATTTTACCACACGCAGAACGGTATAAATGCCCCACCCAAAAGAAATTCATGAATTGCTGGTTTTTGTTCATTCTGCTTCACAAAAAGCAAACAATAAAAGGCCATGTGCCCAAAAATGGTACCAATAAAAACGACAGCTTGTCCCGCAAAAAACAAGACCTCACATGACTGGGCCAAAATATGGAAAAGTTACAGCTCTCAAAATGTGGTGATACAAAAACTATTTTTTGCAATAAAAAGCATCTTTTAGTGTGTGACAGCTGACAAACATAAAAACTAGCTATAAAACCCCGCTATAAATAGTAAATAAAACCCTCCTTTATCACCCCCTTAGTTAGGGAAAAATAAAAATGTTTCCATTAGAGTTAGGGTTGGAGCTAGAGTTAGGGCTGGGGCTAAAGTTAGGGTTCGAGTTGGGGCTAAAGTTAGGGTTGGGGCTAAAGGTAGAGTTAGGGTTGGGGCTAAAGTTAGGGTTTGGATTAGAGTTAGGGTTGGGATTAGGGTTAGGGGTGTGTCAGGGTTAGGGGTGTGGTTAGGGTTATGGTTAGGGTTGGGATTAAGGTTCGGGGTTCGTTGGGGTTGGGGGTATGTTGGGTTTAGAGTTGTGGTTAGGGTTAGGATTAGGGTTAGGGGTGTGATTAGGGTTATGGTAAGAGTTGGGATTAGGGTTACGGGTTGTGTTGGGGTTAGGGTTGGAGTTAGAATTGGGGGTTTCCACTGTTTAGGCACATCTGGGGCTCACCAAACGCGGCATGGCATCTGATCTCAATTCCAGCCAATTCTGAGTAGAAAAAGCCAAACTGTGCTCCTTCCCTTATGAGCTCTGCCATGCGCCCAAACAGTGGTTTACTCCCACATATGGGGTATCAGCGTACTCAGGACAAATTGGACAACAACTTTTGTTGTCCAATGTCTCCTGTTACCCTTATTAAAATAAAAATTTGAGGGCTAAAAATATCATTTTTGTGCCGAAATAAATGATTTTTTTATTTTTACGGCTCTGCGTTATAAACTTTAGTGAAACACTTGGGGGTTCAAAGTTCTCACAAAACATCTACATTAGTTCCTTGGGGGTCTAGTTTCCAAAATGACATCACTTGTGGGGGGTTTCTACTGTTTAGGCACATCAGGGGCTCTGCAAACGCAACATGACCCCTGTAGACCATTCCATCAAAGTCTGGATTCCAAAATGTCACTACTTCTCTTCTGAGCCCCGACATGTGCCCAAACAGTAGTTTTATCCCACATATGGGGTATCAGCCTACTCAGGACAAATTGCACAATAATTTTTTGGGTCCCATTTCTCCTGTTATCCTTGGGAAAATAAAAAATTGGGGGCGAAAACATAATTTTTGTGCTAAAAATATGATTTTTTATTTTTACAGCTCTACATTATATACTTCTGTGAAGCACTTGGGGGTTCAAAGTCCTCACCACACATTTAGATAAGTTCCGTAGGGGGTCTACTTTCCAAAATGGTGCCATTTGTGGGGGGTTTCTACTGTTTAGGCACATCAGGAGCTCTCCAAATGCGACATGGCATCTGATCTCAATTCCAGCCAATTTTGCATTGAAAAGTCAAACGACGCTCCTTCCCTTCCGAGCTCTGCCATGCGCCCAAAGAGTGGTTCCCCCCACATACGGGTTATCAGCATACTCAGGACAAATTGCAAAATAACTTTTTTTGGTCCAATTTCTCCTGTTACCCTTGGGAAAATAAAAAAATGTGGATCTGAATTAATTTTTTTGTGAAAAAAAGTTAAATGTTAATTTTTTTTAAACATTCCAAAAATTCCTGTGAAGCACCTCAAGGGTTAATACACTTCTTGAGTTTTTAGAATGGTGTCACTTTTGGGTGTTTTCCATCATATAGACCCCTCAAAGTGACTTCAAATGTGATGTGGTCCCTTAAAAAAATGGTGTTGTAAAAATGAGAAATCGCTGGTCAACTTTTAACCCTTATAACTCCCTAACAAAAAAAAATTTGGTTCCAAAATTGTGCTGATGTAAAGTAGACATGTGGGAAATGTTACTTATTAAGTATTTTGTGTGACATATCTGTGATTTAAGGGCATGAAAATTCAAAGTTGGAAAATTGCAAAATTTTCAAAATTTTTACCATGTTTCCATTTTTTCACAAATAAACGCAAGTCATATCAATGAAATTTTACCACTATCATGAAGTACTATATAACACAAGAAAATAGTGTCAGAATCACTGGGATCCATAGAAGCATTCCAGAGTTATAACCTCAGAAATGGACAGTGGTCAGAATTGTAAAAATTGGCTTGGTCATTAACATGCAAACCACTGTTGGGCGAAAAGGTGTTAATAAAGTGTTGCAAAATTTATAACTGATGAACTACAGTCACCTTACTGATGTCAGCACTATACACTGAAAATGCTTTCTCACGCTCAGCTTAGTGTTTCCTGGATGCACGGGTGATCAGTCACATCATGCCACCCCTCAGCAATGCATCCAGGTGTAGCTAAGTTGGAGCACATCGTGGGGCATATGGATTATCAGTGGACAGGTGAGGAATACTGTTTATTTATAAAGTAATAAATGGGTAAAATAAAGGGGGAGTGTTTATTTCAATTAAATGTGTGTCTTAATTTAATTTTCACTTCTGGGTTAGTAACGGGGGTGTCTTATAGACGCCTCTCCATTAGGGTTGAGCGACTTTCATTTTTTTAAGATCGAGTCGGGTTTTGGGAAACCCGATTTTGTCCAGAGTCGAGTCGAGGGCAGTCGGCCGATTGTCGCTAAAAGTCGGGGATCGACCGAAACACGAAACCCAATGCAAGTCAATGGGGAAGCATAGTCGGCAGTGAGTGGAGGCCAGGAAAACACCTACAGTGCCCATTTTAATGCCAAAAACATCCATTCTTGTTTCTGAAGCTTGTCAATCTTAATTAACTTTATAATAATAGTTGGGCATTGGAACTTGGGGGTCATTTGGCAAAAGTTGTTGGGGGTAGGGCTGGTTCAAGGTTTTACTGGGCCCAGGAAACGTGGACTACGTCACGGCGGTGGAGAAGGGAGAGGTAAGTATTTCAACGTTGCAAGTGCTGTGATCCTGAGCAAGCAGGGGGGGCCCACTTGTTCGCATTGGCACTGGCACAGGGCCCCTCAAAGTACGGCGGTGTGTTTGCATGGCGGGGGCGCCTCCCACCAGCAGCGACACTTTTGCGTACTCTGAGGGGCCCTGTACCAGTGACGTCGCCAACGAGTATGCCCCCCCCACCTGATGAAGGAACCTGCACTTTCATCTGCACCTTCCTCTTTGTCCCTGTGTAAGGTGGTATAACATGTGGGAAGGGGAACCTTACTTTCAGCAGGGTCAGATTCTGGCTGTGTAGAGTGCAAGGGGAATGTAGTGGTCTAGGTCAATGTACCAGCAGACTCATCTAGCAGTGGCTGGGCAATGGGCAGGATGAGGAGGAAACAGATATAGGGCCAAAGAATAAATTAGGCTAAATGCAGTTCAAAATTGGTAACAGGACAGGACTAAACAGGCGGCATTGCTTTATTCAGTGGAGTAGCAAACCCAGGAGCAGCAGACACTGTTTTAAGGGCCCAACCACACCAGTAGGCCAAATGCAGTTTAATATCTGATACTATAGGCCAAAAGCCAGAAGGTAGAAGCTCAGCTGTATTCAATTGAGGACAAACACCAGGCAGGGGCAGACACCGTTAGTGGGCCGGAACCACCAATTTGTTTAAAAACAGCAGTTAATCAGAGCCAGAAGGTAGAAGCTCAGCTTTATTCAGTTGAGGACAACACCAGGCAGGGGCAGACACCGTTAGTAGGCCGGAACCAACAATTTGTTTAAAAACAGCAGTTAATCAGAGCCAGAAGGTAGAAGCTCAGCTTTATTCAGTTGAGGACAAACACCAGGCAGGGGCAGACACCGTTAGCAGGCCGGAACCAACAATTTGTTTAAAAACAGCAGTTAATCAGAGCCAGAAGGTAGAAGCTCAGCTTTATTCAGTTGAGGACAACACCAGGCAGGGGCAGACACCGTTAGTAGGCCGGAACAGCCAATTTGTTTAAAAACAGCAGTTAATCAGAGCCAGAAGGTAGAAGCTCAGCTTTATTCAGTTGAGGACAACACCAGGCAGGGGAAGACACCGTTAGTAGGCCGGAACAGCCAATTTTTTAAAAAAAGCAGTTAATCAGAGCCAGAAGGTAGAAGCTCAGCTTTATTCAGTTGAGGACAACACCAGGCAGGGGCAAACACCATTAGTAGGCCGGAACAGCCAATTTTTAAAAAAAAGCAGTTAATCAGAGCCAGAAGGTAGAAGCTCAGCTTTATTCAGTTGAGGACAACACCAGGCAGGGGCAGACACCGTTAGTAGGCCGGAACAGCCAATTTGTTTAAAAACAGCAGTTAATCAGAGCCAGAAGGTAGAAGCTCAGCTTTATTCAGTTGAGGACAACACCAGGCAGGGGCAGACACCGTTAGTAGGCCGGAACAGCCAATTTGTTTAAAAACAGCAGTTAATCAGAGCCAGAAGGTAGAAGCTCAGCTTTATTCAGTTGAGGACAACACCAGGCAGGGGCAGACACCATTAGTAGGCCGGAACAGCCAATTTTTTAAAAAAAGCAGTTAATCAGAGCCAGAAGGTAGAAGCTCAGCTTTATTCAGTTGAGGACAACACCAGGCAGGGGCAGACACCGTTAGTAGGCCGGAACAGCCAATTTCTTTAAAAAAGCAGTTAATCAGAGCCAGAAGGTAGAAGCTCAGCTTTATTCAGTTGAGGACAACACCAGGCAGGGGCAGACACCGTTAGTAGGCCGGAACAGCCAATTTTTTAAAAAAAGCAGTTAATCAGAGCCAGAAGGTAGAAGCTCAGCTTTATTCAGTTGAGGACAACACCAGGCAGGGGCAGACACCGTTAGTAGGCCGGAACCACCAATCTTTAAAAAACAGCACTTAATGAGAGCCAGAAGGTAGAAGCTCAGCTTTATTCAGTTGAGGACAACTTGAATTAGGGACTGCAGACAGACTTAGCAGGCTGTCCCCTGTGTGGACCATGCATCCAATACATTAACCTATTGAGCCACAAAGGACACGTAACCTTCCGTGGCCATGCCTACAGGTCCATGTGTCTGTTGTCAGGTGTACCTTTCGACTCACAGATTGACAGAATGCAAGGACAATGCGGTATTTAACATGCTGGTGGAGGGGTGGGATGGCTTTTCTCGCAAAAAAATTGTCAACTGGGTAGCTCAGAGCGTGGTACATCGTAGTCCATCCTTGCTTTATTAATATTAAATAAAATAAAAAAATAGGCTCTATGCACTGTAAAATAGGTTCCAGGGGTACACGGGCAGCAGTGGTCAGGTCAGTGGAGGCCGAGTGGAAGGAGGGACCGCAGACAGGCTTCGAAGGCCTAACACAATAAAATGGGCTGGCTGTAGGCACTTTATAATTGGTTCCAGGGGGACACGGGCAGCAGTGGTCTGGTCAGTGGAGGCCGAGTGGAAGGAGGGACCACAGACAGGCTTCGAAGGCCTAACACAATAAAATGGGCTGGCTGTAGGCACTTTATAATTGGTTCCAGGGGGACACGGGCAGCAGTGGTCTGGTCAGTGGAGGCCGAGTGGAAGGAGGGATCGCAGACAGGCTTCGAAGGCCTAACACAATAAAATGGGCTGGCTGTAGGCACTTTATAATTGGTTCCATGGGGACACGGGCAGCAGTGGTCTGGTCAGTGGAGGCCTAGTGGAAGGAAGGACCGCAGACAGGCTTCGAAGGCCTAACACAATAAAATGGGCTGGCTGTAGGCACTTTATAATTGGTTCCAGGGGGACACGGGCAGCAGTGGTCTGGTCAGTGGAGGCCGAGTGGAAGGAGGGACCGCAGACAGGCTTCGAAGGCCTAACACAATAAAATGGGCTGGCTGTAGGCACTTTATAATTGGTTCCAGGGGGACACGGGCAGCAGTGGTCTGGTCAGTGGAGGCCGAGTGGAAGGAGGGACCGCGGACAGGTTTCGAAGGCCTAACACAATAAAATGGGCTGGCTGTAGGCACTTTATAATTGGTTCCAGGGGGACACGGGCAGCAGTGGTCTGGTCAGTGGAGGCCGAGTGGAAGGAGGGACCGCAGACAGGCTTTGAAGGCCTAACACAATAAAATGGGCTGGCTGTAGGCACTTTATAATTGGTTCCAGGGGGACACGGGCAGCAGTGGTCTGGTCAGTGGAGGCCGAGTGGAAGGAGGGACCGCAGACAGGCTTCGAAGGCCTAACACAATAAAATGGGCTGGCTGTAGGCACTTTATAATTGGTTCCAGGGGGACACGGGCAGCAGTGGTCTGGTCAGTGGAGGCCTAGTGGAAGGAGGGACCGCAGACAGACTTCGAAGGCCTAACACAATAAAATGGGCTGGCTGTAGGCACTGTAAAATAGGTTCCAGGGGTACACGGGCAGCAGTGGTCTGGTCAGTGGAGGCCTAGTGGAAGGAGGGACCGCAGATAGGCTTCGAAGGCCTAACACAATAAAATGGGCTGGCTGTAGGCACTTTATAATTGGTTCCAGGGGGACACGGGCAGCAGTGGTCTGGTCAGTGGAGGCCTAGTGGAAGGAGGGACCGCAGACAGGCTTCGAAGGCCTAACATAATAAAATGGGCTGGCTGTAGGCACTGTAAAATAGGTTCCAGGGGTACACGGGCAGCAGTGGTCTGGTCAGTGGAGGCCTAGTGGAAGGAGGGACCACAGACAGGCTTCGAAGGCCTAACACAATAAAATGGGCTGGCTGTAGGCACTGTAAAATAGGTTCCAGGGGTACACGGGCAGCAGTGGTCTGGTCAGTGGAGGCCTAGTGGAAGGAGGGACCGCAGATAGGCTTCGAAGGCCTAACACAATAAAATGGGCTGGCTGTAGGTACTTTATAATTGGTTCCAGGGGGACACGGGCAGCAGTGGTCTGGTCAGTGGAGGCCGAGTGGAAGGAGGGACCGCAGACAGGCTTCGAAGGCCTAACACAATAAAATGGGCTGGCTGTAGGCACTTTATAATTGGTTCCAGGGGGACACGGGCAGCAGTGGTCTGGTCAGTGGAGGCCGAGTGGAAGGAGGGACCGCAGACAGGCTTCGAAGGCCTAACACAATAAAATGGGCTGGCTGTAGGCACTTTATAATTGGTTCCAGGGGGACACGGGCAGCAGTGGTCTGGTCAGTGGAGGCCGAGTGGAAGGAGGGACCGCAGATAGTAGTCCAAAACAACAAATAAATGTGAATGTCTCGCATTAAAACAAAACAAAAACACTAAAGGGTGCAATCATTAGGTTCAGGGGTGGGATCCTCTGCGTTGTTTCAGATCTACTAATTTAGCGCAAAGTATTTACTGTGGTAAATAGAGGAAAATGCCCCTATGTTAAGTACCATCATACATGTCAACACAATGGTATTGTCAGTGGCAGGTATGGAAGGATGTCAGTGCATAGACTAAACATTGGTGGAAGTGTGAGAGATAACTGTGGAAGTGGTAGAGCAATGTTTGACCTGGGGGTGGGTGAACTCTCTTGTGGCCGGCGGTACAGGCCCAGGGCCCCTCATGTTACAACAGTGTGTCTGACGTTGGGTGCGCACCACCACCGCCAGAGACACTTTATTGTACTATGAGGGACCCAGTAGCAATGCCATCGACCAAAAGCGAGCACACCCACCTCTTCAGACAAACAGCAGTCTCACGGGTGCTTGCGCCAAGTCGCGATACCACGGCCCCGTGTGGGGAGTTTGGCCATTTAGGGAGGTGTAAACATGTCGTATGCTGGACAATCAGCTGCAGCAAATTAGACATTAGAAAAGTAATTCACAGTAGTCCACAGGCAAGAGCTTCATAGGAAAGCTAGGTGTCGGCCGGGCAAGGTGGGGCAAAAGATTTCGAAATCCAGTTGTGGTTCATTTTAATGAATGTTAGATCGTCAACATTTTGGGTAGCCAGACGAGTCCTTTTTTCGGTTAATATTGAACCTGCAGCACTGAATACTCTTTCTGATAGGACACTTGCTGCCGGGCAAGCAAGCTCCTGCAATGCATATTCTGCCAATTCTGGCCAGGTGTCTAATTTTGATGCCCAGTAATCAAATGGGAATGACGGTTGAGGGAGAACATCGATAAGGGATGAAAAATAGTTAGTAACCATACTGGACAAATGTTGTCTCCTGTCACTTTCAATTGATGCAGCAGTACCTGTCCTGTCTGCGGTCATAGCAAAATCAGTCCACAACCTGGTCAGAAAACCCCTCTGTCCAACGCCACTTCTGATGTGTGCACCCCTAACACTCCTAGTCTGCTGGCCCCTGGAGCTCGTGTGAGAACGATCACGTGCGCTGTGTGCTGGGAATGCCTGAAGCAAACGGTCAACAAGAGTTGATTGTTTGGTTGCTAATATTAGTTCCAAGTTCTCATGTGGCATAATATTTTGCAATTTGCCTTTATAGCGTGGATCAAGGAGGCAGGCCAACCAGTAATCGTCATCGTTCATCATTTTCGTAATGCGTGTGTCCCTTTTTAGGATAAGTAAGGCATAATCCACCATGTGGGCCAAAGTTCCAGTTGTCAAATCTCCGGTTGTGATTGGTTGAGGGGCAGTTTCAGGCAAATCTACGTCACTTGTGTCCCTCAAAAAACCAGAACCCGGCCTTGCCACGCAACCAATTTCCAGTGCCCCCGGGAAAGCTTCCGCATTAAAAATATACTCATCCCCATCATCCTCCTCGTCCTCCACCTCCTCTTCGCCCGCTACCTCGTCCTGTACACTGCCCTGACCAGACAATGGCTGACTGTCATCAAGGCTTTCCTCTTCCTCTGGTGCAGACGCCTGATCCTTTATGTGCGTCAAACTTTGCATCAGCAGACGCATTAGGGGGATGCTCATGCTTATTACGGCGTTGTCTGCACTAACCAGCCGTGTGCATTCCTCAAAACACTGAAGGACTTGACACATGTCTTGTATCTTCGACCACTGCACACCTGACAACTCCATGTCTGCCATCCTACTGCCTGCCCGTGTATGTGTATCCTCCCACAAAAACATAACAGCCCGCCTCTGTTGGCACAGTCTCTGAAGCATGTGCAGTGTTGAGTTCCACCTTGTTGCAACGTCTATGATTAGGCGATGCTGGGGAAGGTTCAAAGACCGCTGATAGGTCTGCATACGGCTGGAGTGTACAGGCGAACGTCGGATATGTGAGC
Organism: Ranitomeya variabilis; assembly: GCF_051348905.1. NCBI lineage: Eukaryota > Metazoa > Chordata > Amphibia > Anura > Dendrobatidae > Ranitomeya > Ranitomeya variabilis. The sequence continues at coordinate 272,346,129 of NC_135233.1, read as the reverse complement.
AAAGTCCACGCACTTTGAGGAGCAGGTCGGAGAACCCAGGATAAGTTTTCAATAAGCACTGCACCACCAGGTTTAAGGTGTGAGCCAGGCAAGGAATGTTTCAGTTGGGAAAGGGAGATGGCAGCCATGAAATTCCTTCCGTTATCACTCACTACCTTGCCTGCCTCAAGATCTACTGTGCCCAGCCACGACTGCGTTTCTTGTTGCAAGAACTCGGACAGAACTTCCGCGGTGTGTCTGTTGTCGCCCAAACACTTCATAGCCAATACAGCCTGCTGACGCTTGCCAGTAGCTGGCCCATAATGGGACAACTGGTGTGCAACAGTGTCATCTGCCGATGGAGTGGTTGGCCGACTGCGGTCTGTGGAAGAGCTGTAGCTTCTGCAAGAGGACGAGGAGGAGGAGAAAGGGGTGCGAACGCCTACAGCCAACTGTTTCCTAGACCGTGGGCTAGGCACAACTGTCCCGAAATTTATGTCCCCTGTGGACCCTGCATCCACCACATTCACCCAGTGTGCCGTGATGGACACATAACGTCCCTGGCCATGCCTACTGGTCCATGCATCTGTAGTCAGGTGCACCTTTGTACTCACAGATTGCCTGAGTGCATGGACGATGCGCTGTTTAACATGCTGGTGCAGGGCTGGGATGGCTTTTCTGGAAAAAAAGTGTCGACTGGGTAGCTAATATCGTGGTTCAGCGTACTCCATCAGGGCTTTGAAAGCTTCGCTTTCAACTAACCGGTAGGGCATCATCTCTAACGAGATTAGTCTAGCTATGTGGGCGTTAAAACCCTGTGTACGCGGATGCGAGGATAAGTACTTCCTTTTTCTAACCAGAGTCTCATGTAGGGTGAGCTGGACTGGAGAGCTGGAGATCGTGGAACTTTCGGGTGTGCCGGTGTACATGGCAGACTGAGAGACGGTTGGAGACGGTATTGTTTCCGCCGGTGACCTAGATGCAATATTTCCTCCTACAAAACTGGTGATTCCCTGACCCTGACTGCTTTTGGCTGGCAAAGAAACCTGCACAGATACTGCCGGTGGTGCGGAAAATGGTGGCCTTACAGTGACGGAAGGGATGTTGCGTTGCTGACTAGCTTCATTGGCCGAGGGTGCTACAACCTTAAGGGACGTTTGGTAGTTAGTCCAGGCTTGAAAATGCATGGTGGTTAAGTGTCTATGCATGCAACTAGTATTTAGACTTTTGAGATTCTGACCTCTGCTTAAGCTAGTTAAACATTTTTGACAGATGACTTTGCGCTGATCAATTGGATGTTGTTTAAAAAAATGCCAGACTGCACTCTTCCTAGCATCGGATCCCTTTTCAGGGATTGCAGACTGAGCTTTAACTGGATGGCCACGCTGTCCTCCAACAGGTTTTGGCTTTGGCACGCGTTTTGGGCCAGATACGGGCACGGCAGATGGAACCTGTTGCGATGTTGATGCCTGCTGCGGCCCCTCCTCCACCTCCGCTTCTGAACTACTGCCGCCTGCACCCAGTTCCCCCAATGGCTGCCAATCGGGGTCAACAACTGGGTCATCTATTACCTCCTCTTCGAGCTCGTGTGCAACTTCCTCTGTGTCACTGTGTCGGTCGGTGGTATAGCGTTCGTGGCGGGGCAACATAGTCTCATCAGGGTCTGATTGTGGATCAGTACCCTGAGAGGGCAATGTGGTGGTCTGAGTCAAAGGAGCAGCATAGTACTCTGGCTGTGGCTGTGCATCAGTGCACTCCATGTCAGAATCTACTTGTAATGAGCATGGCCTGTTAAGTGTTTCACTTTCTAAGCCAGGGACGGTATGTGTAAAGAGCTCCATGGAGTAACCCGTTGTGTCACCTGCTGCATCCTTCTCTCTTGTTGTAGTTTTTGCTGAAGAGGACAAGGAAGCGACTTGTCCCTGACCGTGAACATCCACAAGCGACGCGCTGCTTTTACATTTACCAGTTTCAGAAGAGGAGGCAAAAGAGCTAGAGGCTGAGTCTGCAATGTAAGCCAAAACTTGCTGTTGCTGCTCCGCCTTTAAAAGCGGTTTTCCGACTCCCAGAAAAGAGAGCGTTCGAGGCCTTGTGTAGCCAGACGACGAAACTGGCTCCACAGCTCCAGACTTAGGTGGAATATTTTTATCCCCACGACCACCTGATGCTCCACTACCACTACCATCATTACCAGCTGACAATGAATACCCACGGCCACGACGACCTCTTGCACCAGACTTCCTCATTGTTTTAAAAAATTAACCAAAGTAACTTTATTTGTTGCTGTCAAACAACTTACACGGTGAGCTATAACTTCAGTATGATTTCAATATCCCTTAACAGGTTGGTGAGACCACAAGGAAAATCAGGCACAATGTTACACACTCTGTTTTCTGTGGCACCAAATCACAGAGATGCCACACACGCAGGACTGTCACTCAAGCACAAATGTCAATATTAATCTCACACCTTTTTTTTTTTTTTTTTTTTCTCAGGGAGACTTTAGAAACCAAATAAGATCAAATGATTTCTTTCAGGGACAATTTAGAAACCAAATACTAAAAAAATAAAAAGACTTTCTATGGCCCACTGAGTGAGAGATGGCACACACAGGAGTCAGGAGTGGCACACAAGCCCTGAGGCCAATATTAATCTCCCACTGATTGATGTTTTTTTTTTTTTCAGGTAGATTTTAGAACCCAAATGAAGCAAAAAAATAAATAGGCTTTCTATGGCCCACTGAGTGAGAGATGGCACACACAGGAGTCAGGAGTGGCACACAAGCCCTGAGGCCAATATGAATCTCCCACTGATTGATGTTTTATTTTTTTTTCTGGTAGATTTTAAAACCCAAATCAAGCAAAAAAATAAATAGGCTTTCTATGGCCCACTGAGTGAGAGATGGCACACACAGGAGTCAGGAGTGGCACACAAGCCCTGAGGCCAATATTAATCTCCCACTGATTGATGTTTTTTCAGGTAGATTTTAGAACCCAAATGAAGCAAAAAAATAAATAGGCTTTCTATGGCCCACTGAGTGAGAGATGGCACACTGTCGTGTTCCCAATGGCAGGGAATTAAACACTTAACACGGGCAAAAACAGGACGAGCTCTAGGGTGATGGAACCTGAGCTGACCGCGATCCTGAACCTCAACACTCAACTAACAGCAGCCCGGGAACGTTCCTGGGGGGACTCTAGACGTCTCGCGCCAGCCGGAGATCTAGCTACCCCTATCAGAAGAATCACAGACCTATCTTGCCTCCAGAGAAATATTCCCACAGAAATAGCAGCCCCCCACATATAATGACGGTGAAATGAGAGGAAGGCACAAACGTAGTTATGAAAACAGATTCAGCAAAATGAGGCCCGCTTAAGCTAGATAGCAGAGGATACAAAAGGTGAACTGCACGGTCAGCTTAAAACCCTTCAAAATACCATCCTGAAATTACTTGAACTCATGTGCCAACTCATGGTACATGAGTGGTAATTTCAGGCCACTAGAGCAACCAGCAGCAGAGAATTACATATCTGCAAGCTGGACTAAAAACATGAAAGCAAACATGAAACAGGGAAATCCAGACTTAGCTTGTCTTGAAGGCCTAGGAGCAGGTAGCAAAGGTAACAGAGACACACTGATACATTGATAGCCGGCAAGGGAATGACAGGAAAGCCAGGTTAAATAGGAAACACCCAGCCTCTGATGGACAGGTGGAAACCAGAGACCGCAACCCACCAAAGTCACCCAATACCAGCTGTAACCACCAGAGGGAGCCCAAAAACAGAATCCACAACAGCACACACAGGAGTCAGGAGTGGCACAGAAGCCCTGAGGCCAATATGAATCTCCCACTGATTGATGTTTTATTTTTTTTTCTGGTAGATTTTAGAACCCAAATGAAGCAAAAAAATAAATAGGCTTTCTATGGCCCACTGAGTGAGAGATGGCACACACAGGAGTCAGGAGTGGCACACAAGCCCTGAGGCCAATATGAATCTCCCACTGATTGATGTTTTATTTTTTTTTTCTGGTAGATTTTAGAACCCAAATCAAGCAAAAAAATAAATAGGCTTTCTATGGCCCACTGAGTGAGAGATGGCACACACAGGAGTCAGGAGTGGCACACAAGCCCTGAGGCCAATATTAATCTCCCACTGATTGATGTTTTTTTTTTTTCAGGTAGATTTTAGAACCCAAATGAAGCAAAAAAATAAATAGGCTTTCTATGGCCCACTGAGTGAGAGATAGCACACACAGGAGTCAGGAGTGGCACACAAGCCCTGAGGCCAATATGAATCTCCCACTGATTGATGTTTTATTTTTTTTTTCAGGTAGATTTTAGAACCCAAATCAAGCAAAAAAATAAATAGGCTTTCTATGGCCCACTGAGTGAGAGATGGCACACACAGGAGTCAGGAGTGGCACACAAGCCCTGAGGCCAATATGAATCTCCCACTGATTGATGTTTTATTTTTTTTTTCTGGTAGATTTTAGAACCCAAATGAAGCAAAAAAATAAATAGGCTTTCTATGGCCCACTGAGTGAGAGATAGCACACACAGGAGTCAGGAGTGGCACACAAGCCCTGAGGCCAATATTAATCTCCCACTGATTGATGTTTTTTTTTTTTTTCTGGTAGATTTTAGAACCCAAATCAAGCAAAAAAATAAATAGGCTTTCTATGGCCCACTGAGTGAGAGATAGCACACACAGGAGTCAGGAGTGGCACACAAGCCCTGAGGCCAATATGAATCTCCCACTGATTGATGTTTTTTTTTTTTTTCAGGTAGATTTTAGAACCCAAATGAAGCAAAAAAATAAATAGGCTTTCTATGGCCCACTGAGTGAGAGATAGCACACACAGGAGTCAGGAGTGGCACACAAGCCCTGAGGCCAATATTAATCTCCCACTGATTGATGTATTATTTTTTTTTCTGGTAGATTTTAGAACCCAAATCAAGCAAAAAAATAAATAGGCTTTCTATGGCCCACTGAGTGAGAGATGGCACACACAGGGATGGCACACACAGGGATGGCACTCTAGCAGAAATGCCAATCTTAATCTCCCACAAAAAAAAACAAAAAAAAACAGGGACTGTCCTACAATTACTATCTCCCTGCAGTAATCTCAGCCAGGTATGGCAGGCAGCAATAAGGAGTGGACTGATGCACAAATTAAATAAAAAGTGTGGACAAACAAAAAAGATAGCTGTGCAGAAAGGAAGGAACAAGAGGATATGTGCTTTGAGAAAAAAGCAGTTGGTTTGCACAGTGGCGTACACACAGCAATACAGCTATCAGGGAGCCTTCTAGGGCAGCCCAATGAGCTACAGCGCTGAGAGAAAAAAAAAAAAAAAGAGCTTCCACTGTCCCTGCACACCGAAGGTGGTGTTGGACAGTGGAAATCGCTACAGCACAATCGGTTTGGTGGTTAATGGACCCTGCCTAACGCTCTCCCTGCTTCTGATGAAGCGGCAGCAACCTCTCCCTAAGCTCAGATCAGCAGCAGTGAGATGGCGGTCGGCGGGAACGCCCCTTTATAGCCCCTGTGACGCCGCAGACAGCAAGCCAATCACTGCAATGCCCTTCTCTAAGATGGTGGGGACCAGGACCTATGTCATCACGCTGCCCACACTCTGCGTTCACCTTCATTGGCTGAGAAATGGCGCTTTTCGCGTCATTGAAACGCGACTTTGGCGCGAAAGTCGCGTACCGCATGGCCGATGCAACGCTGGGATCGGCTCGGTTTCATGAGACGCCGACTTTGCCAAAAGTCGGCGACTTTTGAAAATGAACGACCCGTTTCGCTCAACCCTACTCTCCATTACTAACCCCCGAATTTGATGTCAGCTAACATTACAAAGCTGACATTGACCCCTCAAATATTACCTCACTTGCCACCTCTCCAGGGCAAGTGGGAAGAGCTGGGCAAAGCACCAATATTGGTGCATTTAAAGGAAACCTGTCACCAGGTTTGGCCAATATGAGTTACGGCCACCCCCTTCCAGGGCTTATATACAGCATTCTATAATGCTCTGTATAAGCCCCCGATCTGACCTGTAGGAGAAGAAAAATAACTTTTATTATACTCACCTCGGGCGGTCCGGTCCGATGGGTGTTGCTGGTCTTGGTCTGGCACCTCCCATCTTCTTGCGATGCCATCTTCCTGCTTGCTTCACGTGGATGACATGTTCCTGTGTCATCCACACAGGCTCCCTGGAATCAGACTCCTGTGCATGCGTACTTATCTGACCTGTTGAGGGCAGAGCAAAGTACTGCAGTGCGCAGGCGCTGGGAAAGGTCAGAGAGGCCCAGCAACTGCGCACTGCAGTACTTTTCTCTGCCCTCATGAGGACAGATAAGTACACCTAGACAGGAGCGCGATTCCGGGGAGCCTGTGTGGATGATGCAGGGACACGTCATCAAAACGAAGCAAGCAGGAGGATGGCATCGCAAGAAGATGGGAGGTGCTGGACCAAGACCAGAAACACCCATTAGACCGGACCGCCCCCAGGTGAGTATAAATTTTTTTTTTCCTTTTTGTGAAAAGCATAAAAAAAATATTTTTCTTCCTTTACAGGTCGGGGCTTATACAGCACATGTCATAAAGGGGTTAAAAGCTTAAGCAGGGAAGGCAGTAGTCATTTTTGGTGTTTTACAGCCTATGGTAGCACCTGAGAGTCGATAGCTTAGCATTAGAAATGGGGGATAGAAAGCCCTAAAGCATTGGATCAGACAGACTCTCTTGTAAAACTACAGCATTAAAGATTAGTAGTCAGCCTGTAAATAATGCAGATGTTCAATTGGTAGCGGCAGAGATAGTAAAGTTGACAGCAGCAGCAATGCCAAGGATCATTGATATGATGTAACTGATATCTGTCTTGCAGCATTTGAATTAAACATTTCTTTATCATTCTAGAGCAAGAAGAACTAGAAAGAACTAGAAAGAAGGAAGACACTCAAGAAAGCAAAACGACTCACTGCCCGAATACAACTCGAGTTTACCAAGCAAGGTAAAGCTCTTAGGTGAAGGGCTGGAACTCGTGAACACAAATCCACCAAAAAATATAGCCAGCAAAGAAGTGCAGTGAAAGGTGAACTTATAAAACCCCACTGAGAATGTGAAAGGGCAAACTAAAATGGGAAAATGAGAAACACCTGGAGAGAAGCAAACCAAGAAAGGAAAACAAATACAACAGAAACTATCAGCATTTGGGTAGGTAGGAAACAGCAAAAGCTCAGCAGACAGAGAAGCCAACCACGCAGCAACAGGTCACCAGATCAATAGTTCAAAAAAACCTATGAAAAGTATTTATTGAGCCTATGAAAATATCATTGTGAAAGGAGAGGAAACACAGTCAAGTGTCACATTCCCTTTTGTGAATGGTGGATTCTTTTGTTATTAGATGTGTTACCCGATAAGTATCGGGTATCGGCCGATATTTGCTGTATCGGAATTCCGATACCGAGATCCGATACTTTTGTGGTATCGGGTATCGGTATCGAAACAACATTAATGTGTAAAATAAAGAATTAAAATAAAAAATATTGCTATACTCACCTCTCCGACGCAGCCTGCACCTTACCGAGGGAACCGGCAGCGTTGTTTGCTTAAAATTTGCGCTTTAACTTCCTTACGCGAAGTCCCGGCTTGTGATTGGTCGCGCGCCGCCCATGTGGCCGCGACGCGACCAATCACAGCAAGCCGTGACGTAATTTCAGGTCCTTCAGGATTTTAAAATTACGTTCCGGCTTTGTGATTGGTCGCGTTGCGGTCACATGGGCGATGCGACCAATCACAAGCCGTGACGTCACGGGAGGCAGGACACGCGCGCATTTTAAAATGCGCGCGTGTCCAGCCTCCCGTGACGTCACGGCTTGTGATTGGTCGCGTCGCCCATGTGACCGCGACGCAACCAATCACAAAGCCGGAACGTAATTTTAAAATCCTGAAGGACCTGAAATTACGTCACGGCTTGCTGTGATTGGTCGCGTCGCGGCCACATGGGCGTCGCGCGACCAATCACAAGCCGGGACTTCGCGTAAGGAAGTTAAAGCGCGAATTTTAAGCAAACAACGCTGCCGGTTCCCTCGGTAAGGTGCAGGCTGCGTCGGAGAGGTGAGTATAGCAATATTTTTTATTTTAATTCTTTATTTTACACATTAATATGGTTCCCAGGGCCTGAAGGAGAGTTTCCTCTCCTTCAGACCCTGGGAACCATCAGGGATACCGTCCGATACATGAGTCCCATTGACTTGTATTGGTATCGGGTATCGGTATCGGATTAGATCCGATACTTTGCCGGTATCGGCCGATACTTTCTGATACCGATACTTTCAAGTATCGGACGGTATCGCTCAACACTAGTTACCTGTAAAAATAATACTACCTTCCTGAATACACTTCATTAAAGAACAGGAAGTATGAGCCTGTAAAACCCTGTTGGCCAATGAATAACTTACAAAATTACTAAATTTTGCTTTCTGTGCTGGTACCTAGCTACCAACATAACATTTTTTGTCAGTATAACCATTTTGTTAAGCTGAAGTATAGTGATAAAAAATTAGAAAAAAATACATATTTAACTTTGACATACCTGTTTTATTGCTCCAACTTGACAACTCTACATGCCACAACAATACTGTGGGCTATTGCTGATTTTTGCTTTCTGGGCATATATCGAACTGACTTTTTTATGTCTTTTTGGGAAGGGTGATATCATTTTATTATAAAAAATGGCAAAACTGTGCACATCGGTTCTAGCATAAAATTTTTAAGAAGCACTTCCAATATTTTTTTCCACTAAATATGTATGTACTAGCTGTTTCCAGCCAGCTAACACTCGGCACACTCATTGCTATCTAATTAACGCTGCTGGTGATTAAACTAAAGTAAATAATGCAACATACAATAGCGCTTACGCAGGTGGTAATTTAACTTAAAATGAAGTTAATAACAATAATAATCATTAAAAATCTGAATAATACTAAAAATACATTTTATTCACAGTGTAAAATCAAAAACAAACTGGATTCAGTAAGATGTGTGTTTTTTATTCATTCCATCATCTAAACAAATTATATAACGAAACATAAATTAAGTAAAAATGTATCTGAAACACAATTAAATGTATAGTCATTTTCGTCATTTTCAAAGATCTATCCTTGACTTCTACCAGGTACAATTTAATGTGTGGGGACGGGATTGTGTGTCATAATGTGGTGGGGGGGCAGGATTATGTGTGGTAATGTGGTGGGGGGCGGGATTATGTGTGGTAATGTGGTGGGGGGGCGGGATTATGTGTGGTAATGTGGTGGGGGGCGGGATTATGTGTGGTAATGTGGTGGGAGGCGGGATTATATGTGTTAATGTGGTGGGAGGCGGGATTATGGGTGGTAATGTGGTGGGGGGCGGGATTATGTGTGGTAATGTGGTGGGGCGGGATTATGTGTGGTAATGTGGATGGAGGCGGGATTGTGTGTGGTAATGTGGTGGGGGGCGGGATTATGGGTGGTAATGGGGTAGGAGGGCGGGATTATGTGTGGTGATGGGGTGGGAGGGTGGTATTATGGGTGGTGATGATTATGGGTGGTGATGGGGTGGGATTATGGGTGGTGATAAAGTGGGGGGCGGGATTATGGTTGGTGATGGGGTGGGGGGGCGGTATTATGGGTGTTGATGGGGTGGGGGGGCGGGAATATGGGTGTTGATGGGGGGCGGGATTATGGGTATTGATGGGGTGGGGGCGGGATTATGGGTGGTGATGGGGTGGGGGAGCGGGATTATGGGTGGTGATGGGGTGGGGGGCGGGATTATGGGTGGTGATGGGGTGGGGGGAGTTATTATGGGTGGTGATGGGGTGGGGGGCGGTATTATGGGTGGTGATGGGGTGGGGGGGCGGGAATATGGGTGGTGAAGGTGTGGGGGTTGGGATTATGGGTGGTGATGGAGTGGGGGGAGGGATTATGGGTGGTGATGGGGTGGGGGGAGGGATTATGGGTGGTGATGGGGTGGGGGTGGGATTGTGTGTGGTGATGGGGTGGGGGTGCGGAATTATGTGTGGGGATGTGTTGGGGGGCAGGATTATGTGGTGATGTGGTGGGGGGTGGGATTATGTGTAGTGATTTGGTGGGGCGGAGCTACTGTGCAGGGGGTGGGATTAGCAAGTGTGATGTGGGGGCAAGATTATGTGTGGTAATATGGTGGGGGGGCCGGATTATGTGTGGTAAGGTGGTGGGGGCGGGATTATGCATGGTGATGTGTTGGGGGCGGGATTATGTGGTGATGTGGTGGGGGCGGAGCTACTATGCAGGGGGCAGGATTAGCGAGTGTGATGTGTTAGATGGGATTATGTGTGGTAATGTGGTGGGGGGCGGGATTACGTGTGGTAATGTGGTGGGGAGTGGGATTATGGGTGGTAATGGGGTGGGAGGGCAGAATTATGGGTGGTAATGGGGTGGGAGGGCAGGTTTTATGGGTGGTGATGGGGTGGGGGGCGGGATTATGGGTGGTGATGGGGTGGGGGGCGGGATTATGTGTGGTGATGGGGTGGGGGGCGGAATTATGTGTGGTGATGGGGTGGGGGGCGGGATTATGGGTGGTGAAGGGGTGGGGGGCGGGATTATGGGTGGTGAAGGGGTGGGGGGGCGTGATTATGGGTGGTGAAGGGGTGGGGGGCGTGATTATGGGTGGTGAAGGGGTGGGGGGCGGGATTATGGGTGGTGAAGGGGTGGGGGGCGGGATTATGGGTGGTGATGGAGTGGGGTGTGGGATTATGGGTGGTGAAGGGGTGGGGGGCTGGATTATGGGTGTTGAAGGGGTGGGGGGCGTGATTATGGGTGGTGAAGGGGTGGGGGGCGGGATTATGGGTGGTGAAGGGGTGGGGGGGCGTGATTATGGGTGGTGAAGGGGTGGGGGGCGTGATTATGGGTGGTGAAGGGGTGGGGGGTGGGATTATGGGTGGTGAAGGGGTGGGGGGCGGGATTATGGGTGGTGATGGGGTGGGGTGCGGGATTATGGGTGGTGAAGGGGTGGGGGGGCGTGATTATGGGTGGTGAAGGGGTGGGGGGCGTGATTATGGGTGGTGAAGGGGTGGGGGGCGGGATTATAGGTGGTGAAGGGGTGGGGGGCGGGATTATGGGTGGTGATGGGGTGGGGTGCGGGATTATGGGTGGTGATGGGGTGGGGGGCGGGATTATGGGTGGTGATGGGGTGGGGGGTGGTATTATGGGTGGTCATGGGGTGGGGGGGCGGTATTGTGGGTGGTGATGGGGTGGTGGGGCAGGATTATGGGTGGTGATGGGGTGGGGGGCGAGATTGTGTGTGGTGATGGGGTGGGGGCGTGATTGTGTGTGGTGATGGGTTGGGGGGCGTGATTGTGTGTGGTGATGGGTTGGGGGGCGTGATTGTGTGTGGTGATGGGGTGGGGGGCGGGATTATGGGTGTTGATGGGGTGGGGGGCGGGATTATGGGTGTTGATGGGGTGGGGGGCGGGAATATGGGTGGTGATGGGGTGGGGGGGCAGGATTATGGGTGGTGATGGGGTGGGGGGCAGGATTGTGGGTGGTGGTGGGGTGGGGGGCAGGATTATGGGTGGTGATGGGGTGGGGGGTGGGATAATGGGTGGTGAAGGGGTGGGGGGTGGAATTATAGGTGGTGATGGGGTGGGGGGCGGGATTATGGGTGGTGATTGGGTGGGGGGAGGGATTATGGATGGTGATGGGGTGGGGGGAGGAATTATGGGTGGTGATGGGGTGGGGGGCATGATTGTGTGTGGTGATGGGTTGGGGGGCGTGATTGTGTGTGGTGATGGGTTGGGGGGTGAGATTGTGTGTGGTGATGGAGTGGGGTGTGTGATTGTGTGTGGTGATGGGTTGGGGGGCGTGATTGTGTGTGGTGATGGGTTGGGGGGCGTGATTGTGTGTGGTGATGGGTTGGGGGGCGTGATTGTGTGTGGTGATGGGTTGGGGGGGTGAGATTGTGTTTGGTGATGGGGTGGGGGCAGGATTGTGTGTGGTAATGAGGTGGGGGCAGGATTGTGTGTGGTAATGGGGTGGGGGGCAGGATTGTGTGTGGTGATGTGGTGGGGGGCAGAGCTACTGTGCAGGGGGCGGGATTAGTGAGTAATCACGATGCCTCTTGTATATATATAGCTATGTATGTTGTGTTGTGTATATGTGGCAATATGCTCACATACCTCAGACTTCTTCGGTATCCAGTGCTGCTCCTTTGCATGTCTGGGAGACATCACAGCGCTTCAGTCTACCCAGCTCACTTTATGTTCTACGCATGATTCAGAAGCCTCTTTAAGAATATAAGCCTATGGAGCCTTAGGCCGGGGTCAGACTTGCGAGTGTGATGCGAGAAACTCGAGCGAATCTCTCGCATCAATACCCGGCACTGCTGTATTTCTATGCAGCCGCTCACTCCGGTCCCAAGTGCCGGCGGCAGCATCGGGTATTTCTGCGAGTTTCTCGCATCACACTCACAAGTCTGACCCCGGCCTCATTCTGAGCCTCATTCTGATGCTCTATAGGATTATTTTGTAAAAGTCACTTCCAGAGCGCATGGAGTGCAGTACGGTAATCAAACTGAAGATGTGTACAAGAAACACCAATAATATGGGAGGACCGTGTGCATTAGGGTTTTGGGGTATCATGTTTACCCTACTTTTCTTCTTTATTTCTGTATATAAAGTGTTGAATAAGTGTGGTTGAACATTTTTCAAAATGCTATACTTGTATTTAAAATGTATGGTAAACAGAAGTTTGGCATTAATAACAAACAGAGTAGCCTGAAAGAAAAAACTAAATTCCAGTGTTAAAATTGGCTGGCAATGCCATTGCTGGCACCAGTCGTCCATATGTATACTATCTCAATTCCAATTTGATCACGTTGTTTGTGGATGAGTTGCTGCTGTGCTACTTAGTGGAGTTCACCATCTATTGAGAAATTATGGCACGTGCTCACTCTTACTAGAAGTTACCCACCCACCAATATTTAGCTCAGAAAGGTTTGCCAGCTGTGTGTTTTCATGGGCTGGAGAACATACTGTAAATCACTTTCTCAACTTGTCTTTGAAAAATAAAAAAAATGCCCTGCATCATGTACACATGGAGCAGCAACTATGGAGAAGGACAGTACAGGTCTTTAACACCCATTGGGTAAATATTTTAAGCAGCAATGATATACAACTCGGACAAGTGGTGAAATCTCCACGTCTGAGATCTATATCTGGTTTCAGCACTCGGTGGTAGTTAACTCTCTCCATTTACTCCTCCAGCGTATCCTTTTTTAACAAATATGACAACAACAGCAATGAGGGGCAGCATTGCATTAACTACTGCCCTCATTAATTTTGTTTAAGTAAGGTAAAGTGCTTCTGAACAGTTTTCCAGGTTGTAAGTAGTGATGAGCGAGTATACTTGCTCGGGTGGTCTCCGAGTATTTGTGAGTGCTTGGAGATTTAGTTTTTGTCCACGCAGTGTTAGGGCTGGCGGAACGCACCAAATAAATATAAAGATAGTAAAAGGTGCGTTCGCAGCCCGGGGTAGACCGTGCAGATATGGAACCTACTGCTAGGTAATGGTGGCACTATATGGCGGTACCATGCCAGAATAAACACGGGTTCCATCACCCGGTATGAACTGATGCGAACTCTGTTGTTTCACAGAGTTACAGGGAAACAAATGAAATGCTATGCCCTGTTAGCAGTCACAGGGTGCAGCAGATGGACGCTGGTGGGATCCCTGAAACTCACCCCCACTATGCTGGTAATTGATCTCACTCTGACCCTCGGTGGCTTTTGAGCCCGCGCCTGAGGATGCCCTGAGTCAGATACTGAGATCAAGCGGGAGTTCCCACCCTACACCGACCGGTTGTCAGGACTGATTAAAAATTACAGCATATAGTGCGTACAGCGCCATTCTGGCGGACGCCACTAACCAACCTAACTAGGGCTAGGAAATCGTGCTGATTGCACACGGCACCGCACTGGCGGTCGCTGCTGGTTTGTCACTCTTGTGTCTAGGATAGCACTGTCAGGCGCTAGGTAGCTTCAACATTCGCGAGCAATCAACAACACTAGGAATGGGAATGATTAAGGAGCAATCACCAGAATAGGCATACATCCACACACACGATAACAGGTTTATACTAGCGCATAGCCATGCGGCCATGCAAACCTTTTATAGCGGAAGCTCTCCGGGACCTTCCTATTGGTCCAATAGGAGCTGCTACAGGACCTGAGTATGTGACCCCCCGACCTCCAATGGGAGATCGTCCCTTGGGCATGCTCAGAAGAAGAAAAGCAGGACTTAGTCTCAGGAGTGCCCGCTCGTCACTGATCAGTACTGGTTACGATGGAAGGACAGCAGTAACCAGCCGCACAGTATCAGCTTGAGCCAGATGCTGGGACCGACGTCTCTGCTGAGCAGGCTCCACTGCAGCTGGAAGAGAATGCTAGACCGCAGCGGAGATGGTTCGAGATTCCCCCTGTGCAGCTGCGGGAACTCGACACCTAACACGCAGCTGCATGATTTATGGCTGCTAGCCAGCCTGAGTACATGTGGGGGTTGCCTGGTTGCTAGGGACCTATAAAACAGATATCTTGGACCGCTGGCCACTTAACAGAGTCCTGGAGGCTAGTCCAAGGTTAAAACAGTTCATTCTGTGCAGCAGCTGCACACAGTTTATGACAGCCAACCCCCACAGGGTTTCAGCCCCGTGATACAGCAGGGGGTGCGCAACAGTGCGCAAATGAACTTGGAGGAGGGGGAAAACAAAAAGTCAGTCAACCGTGACTGGATTGGCCACCACTGGCACCTCAGTCCTGGGGCAGTACTGGAATCCTCACTCTTAAGTGATGCGGAACAGTCTCTTCACATTTCCCTTAGGTGCAACCGGCACAACACTTTTTTGCTTTTAAAGGGGGCACGTCAATCAGCGCACGGCCGCTGATTAGTATGTGGACTCTGCACTACAATCTATGTGTGGGACAAGGATCCGCTGGAGGAGGAGTCTCCACTACTTCTCCTACTCTGTGCCCCCTCCAGTGGCGGTCCCATTGCCCCCAGAGCTATCAGCTCTGATGTTGTATTTGCGACCACCACATGTTGTTCAGGTGCTGCCTTCTCCTGTTTGGTGGCAGGTGTTGCAACCGCTGCATTGGGTCGTATATCATGGTGGGCTGCATGCTCCCGTCCTTTTTCCGGAGTGGAGACCATCTGTACAGCCACCACATATGGCCCTCGGGGTCCCCATTCTTTCACAAATGATAACTGGTCCCAATTCTGTACGGGGCTGTTGAAATGAATAGACCCGGCGGTTACATACACCTTTTCTCTTGTGCTGTCCCCAAAAGAAATTCATAACCCCTCGTGGGGTCCAAGTACCAAATCACTACGCTGTCATCCAGCCAGACAAGTTTCCCCCACCGGAGTGCTGCAACTCTTGTACAACGCAGAATTCACACCGCTTTTTCTCTCTTATCCCCCCCCCAGATCCACAGAATCTCTTCGGGAGAGCTCTCCTGGACCTCCTCCAGCTATGTGCCAGATGGGGCAGCGGGACTTGGCGATGTTGATGGGGTCGGAGGGGGTGAGGAGACAGGAACTGGTGCAGCCATCAGGTCAGGCGCCGGCTTCCTACTCACCGCCGCCGCCATGCTCGGTTATGATCTCCTTGCGAGGCTTCGGGAGTTGGTGATTGTGGCTGCTACAATTCCCCTCCAGGCATAGGAGCCTCCAGGTCCTTCCGGGCTGTTTCCGGCTTTGATTTGGGCTCTGCGGGTCCAGCGAACTCCTCATCCTCCATAGCCTGCTTCTCCGGCCATCGGCAAGGGTGCCTCCCCTCCATCCACCAGGCTTCCAATAGCAGGCCCGTCTCCCCCCAGGCCATGGATCGCCTCCAGTCCTGGTGGCTGCCACAGAAAGACATACTTCATCTCTGTATGGTATCAGGTAATGGCATCTCTCCTTCTGGGTTCCACCCATTTGTAGGTGGGGTCACTTTCTGCTGCTCCACCCTTTTCTCCTGGTCAGACTGGGAGGGTGGCAGCTTCTTCTTCTTTGCCTGCACCCATGTAGGGCAGGCATTCTTCACAGGGGGATGCAGCCTTTTTTCCTTAGGCTCCAAATCTCTTTCAGGATGTCCACGAAAGGTGGCACCCTCCTTCATATTCATGCCACTGACCGCTTTATCCTGGTCAGTGTTTGGCGCTATCTTAAAGCCACTGTCAACCCACATCTTTAACTTTTTAATGGGGATCAACAATTCACAAATTTCTCAGAATGGAAAAAGCAGTCACAAGGATGTATCAGGCGCATGGAGGAAGAACAGCAACTCGTGCATGCTTATTACCACTGTATAACTGTTGGGGACCGTCAAGGTCAATGTTAGATGCAGCATGATGTGGAGTAATTGTTGGAGGACGATCAGGTGCATGTGGAGCGGGTAATTGAGTTTTTCCAAGCACAGTAAAGAGACAAGGCCAACAGTCATAATGAATTTGATGATGATTATCAAGATATTGGACATGATAACCAACCATTGCTGCTGGGTTCAGAAAGTGATCCAACAGGAACCTTGGTCATGCTGGCAGTCATGGAAATCTGTATGTTCACTTGCTTTTTTGAGATGATAGGCATATTGATCACTTCAAGCAAACAGTTGAGCATTGAACATCAATGCTTTTAGACCCTCATTATGCAAGAAAAATGGGGAATTTTTCTGACATCTGAAAGGAAGTCAGAAATGGTGCATTACCAGGGTAAGCTCTGTTCCCTGCTCGACTAAACATTTGCTGAGCAGATACCTGCCATCTTCACATCTGATCAGTGCCAGAAGTAAGCCTAGAACATGTAGCTGAAGCAGCAGTAGCAATATTTATGTTATATATGACATAATAAACTAGATCTTTTATCCGCCACTGCACCAACCTGATGCACTTCAGCAACCAAAGAAGAACTGCCTTAACAGCAAGGTTTAGTCGTACCTGGACTGTTTCCTTTCTCCAACAGGTAACCTGAGCCCCAACCCCATGGACATATGGGTCAGCAGACTGAACCTGTGGCAAGAACTTACACATTTTCCCTGTTGCTGACCCTAAAATAGGGATAATTTTGGAAGGCTCATTAAAAACCTACAGCTTCTTTATTTAACACACAATAAACCTTTTGCTACTTATCAAATAGGAATAACAGTTAGATCACTGCTTATCCAAAAACATGATTTCTTCCGTGTACACCACCTGTGTATGAACCCCAGCAAAGCAGGTATCTGCTCGCAAAAAAGGGATAATTTTTGGAACATTTTCATAATTTAAAAACGTAAAAAGTCTTTTAGTACAATCTGTTTACCCTTAGCCAGATATCTTTAGGTCACTTTGATATTTCTTTGGTTGTGTTTGCGATAAAGAGCACAAAAGCTGTTCAGTAAAGTTCTAGGAGACCTCCAAGTGTAAAAATATCTTTTCCAGGCAATCTTCTGTTTCATGGCAAATCAAATTTCTGTAAATATTTTTTTTTTTTATGTATCAAAGCTAGCAAGTTCAAATTTCAAAAGATTCAATCATGTCTAACAACAAACAAGAAGACAAAGCTTACTTTATTATGCTGAATTTTGTCATTTCGGTTGCTACCTAGGTAAAGCACAGCACATGATAACAAACTCATTTCCCTTGTTTCATTCTTCATAACCGCTCCAGGTGGACACTCACTGTGCTGTGCCAAGAAGAAGTAGCACTTGCAAGTGCCAATCCCTTGACAATGTAGACAGTGGAGAGTGAGGGGGTGGAGTGCTAAAATGGTGCACCCACAGACATTTTGGTAGTCTGTAACAACTGCCACTCTGTCCCTCCTATGTTAAACCACTGCGTAGGAGATAACAATGAGCTAAAAACAGACCAAAACATAGGAAGGATTGGCAAAGAGCACACTATGCAATACCATTTAACAACCATCTGGACATAGAAATGATTGGATTGAAAACATTCCATACATAAACCTTCCATGTCAGTGTAAGTTGCACACAGCTCTGAAACAGGAATAGCAAAATATTAAGAGTCCTCTGTGTGGACCCCCTCCCCTCATATATAAGGAAAATATGCCCCTCATTTGGCATTCCATAAATAACCACATGAATTAGTGAAGTGGTCGTAAGTGCCTCCATCTTTGTTCATTACAGTTTATGGGAATTGTGACTTGCTGAGCTGTAGCCACAATGTCCATAATTTTTAATAGAGCGACAATGGTGTGCTTTATTTATAAAGTGCTGATTAAGAAAAGGGAAATGTATTTCTTACAATAATTGGAAGTCTTGAAAGTGTACTCCTTACTGCATATGAACATGAAGGAAGGCATATTCATACAGGAGAGATGGTGAATAAGTAACTTGCCACATAGGTGAGCAGAATAAAGATTATGTGACTATAGCACATAAGTAAACAGTAGAGATCGACAAACCCTAACAGTAAAGTTTGGGATATGTACCAAACACCTAGTGTCTGTGCACAGACCCCCGAACACAGACTTCTCCAGGAAGTCCATGTTACTGATCAGGTTTGGCAGCCTGAACATTGGCTGTTTCCCAAGTTGTCATCTGTGTGACAGCGAGAGAAACACAGGTGGCTCTGATGCAACCCTCAGCTGTCGGCTTTTTCACGACTGTTTATCAAGCAGAGGGCTGGTATTCTCAGAATGGTAAGGGGCCATGAATATTGTCCCTCCACAGCCTAAAAATAGCAGCTTGCACCCACCCCAGAAAAGGTGCAATTCTGGCATTTTGGCTGGCTCTTCCCTCTTACCCTGGTGCGTTGGCAAGTGGGGTAATAGGTTTGGGGTTGATGTCAGCTATTTTATGGCTATTTTAAGCCCATAGGTTAGTAATGGAGAGGAGTCTATAAGACATCCAAATTACTTAACCCATAGTTAGTTTGAAAAAAAAAAACACAGCCAGAATAAAATCCTTAAAAATAAAAAAAACACAGTTATACTCACTTTTACGTCTAATCCACTGATGTCGATGTCTCACCAGTCCAACATGAAGATAATCCATATCTGTCCTACAAAATAGGGGTGATTTGGATAGCGTTTTTTTAAATAATTAAAAAAAACAGATTGGGTCCCCTCTATTCTTGCTAACCAGCCATGATGAAGCTAACAGCTGAGAGTTGCAGCCCGCAGCCGTCAGTTTTGTCTGCACTGGTTATCAAAAATAGAAGAGACCCCATTTCATTTTTTTTAAGTTATTTATAGCACACAGGCGCCAGACAATTAATAATCCCAAAAAAACACCATAAGAGGAAAAACCTCAAACTATTCTAAACAAAAAAAACACCAGTATACAGGCAGAGATGCTTACCTGTTCAAGGCCTCCAACAATTGCGCCAACCAAGGTGCAGCGGACCCAAGTTAAGATGGCAAATACACAGGTGCAATAATACCGATAATGCAGCCACCCTACAATCAGGAATTGGCCGCCTGGTGCACCTGTGCAAACAAACAGTCTGTATGTGGCGTGTTCACACAGGATTGCAAAGTATATGGCTCTAAGCCTATTAATGACGCCATGTAGCGGGCTCACCATAATGCATCCTGTGTGAACAGAGGCCACAGTGTACAGAGCCATCTAGGGCCCAGCCGCACCCTGGAAAAATATACAGTGCACCAAAAACATAACAATGTATGCAAGGTATCCCATCAGTGGCGCCGGGTCTTGCTTATATCAAAGACACCAGGCGTACTCTGATGAGAGTAGTGCTCTCTCATCAGTCGACACCTGTGATCAACGGTAACCCTTTTACAGCCTGTCACAGTGGGAACCACAGCTCTTTGACCGGTAGTCATGATTTTACCACCGATCGGAGCCCATTTTTGACTGCATTTATGCTGCCTGCAATTGGTTTTCAGATGACTAGCTGGAAATTAACTAAGAAAAAAATCATATACTTTTATAATTGTTCTTTAACTCGTGAATGTTTTCATATAAGTTCTATCCAGGCCACCAATGTAGAGATAAGTTCATCAAGCTCCTGGTCAGCCAACTCATGAGATCTGAGCTTTCTTTCCTGCTGAACAGTCCCAGTGTGCCAGACTCTGTATGTTAAGCTAATGTGTTCTCACAGCCTTGTGGGAAAACAGTAGTTAATCTAATACCATGAGGACCTATAATCCATTAAAGCAATGTACTTTTCTGTTACTTATTGGGGTAACCTCTAAAAATAAAGGAAGGCCAATTCAGACCCCACATGCAGAGGAAGCTAGATGGAAGGAGGGTTCAGACCCATGCCTTAGTGATAGCATCTTGTTAAAACATTCATGCCTGAATTTGAGATCATGAAACATTTAGAAGCAGCTGTGATAAATTATGAAATATTTAGAGTGCTCCCGTTAGCTAATTGCAGACAGAGTGGTCAAAATGAAACAGGAAAAAATATTGTAACAAACAAATAATAAATAAAGCTAATAAAATTCCCAGGCTAAAGAAGAAACCTAGATATAACCCATCCTGTGCCAAAATCCCTGCACTCAACCGCTGTCTAACAAAATATATGGGTGTTTATTATGGAAGTGATGCAATCACAATCGTAATCCGCTGTATATTAAAGAAACATAAGTCATTCTGCAGAATTTTCTAAGAAACTAATTAAAATGGTAACCTGGTCACTTTAAATCAAGATCACAATCAATGTGACTAAATAACTGCTGGGAAAGAAAAGTACTACAAAAAATTGAAACCAAATGGATTTTTTTTTAACCATTTCATAACTTTAAAAAGCCAGATGATTATTTAGAACAATACAATTTTTTCTCTTTTTTTTTTGAAAATGTATAATATACATAATAAAAATGCAATGCACATTTAAAGGGGCTGCTCCGTCAAAATCGATAAATCTTTAGTCACTCTGTGTGACTGCAGACTTATAAATCCCGCCAGCACCAGCACCGTGAGCTGCGGGGATTCATGGGTTTCTGAGTCAGAACCGGAGAGTATGTATGCGGTATACATCAAAATGCACAAGCTGAAGATTTTACAATGGCCCTCACAGCCCTCTGATCTGAACATCATTGAAAATCTGTGGCTAGACCTCAAAATAGCAGTGCATGCAAGACGATCCAGGAATCTCACAGAACTGGAAGAATTTTCCAAGGAAGAATGGATGAAAATCCCTCAAAAAAGAATTGAAAGACTCTTCGCTGGCTACAAAAAGAGTTTACAAGCTGTGATACTTGCAAAAGCAAGTGCCACTAGGTACTAACCATGAAGGTTGCCCAAACTTTTGCATAGGTCCATTTTATTTTTTGAAATTTTTAACCCCTTAACGACTGCCCATACGTCTTTTAACGACAGCAGTTAAGGGTACTTATTCCACAACACAGCTTTTTAACGGCACTGAGAAATAAGGTTATAGCGCCCCCCAGTGTCAGAAAATCTCCGGGGTCTTGGCTACTGGGGGTAGCTGAGACCCTGGAGAACATGACTCGGGTAAGATTTTAATGTCTCCAGTGTTGCGATCACCGTTGGGTTAGGGTTAAGGTTGGGGTTAGAGCTGTGTTAAGGTTGGAGTTAGAATTAGGGGGTTTCTACTGTTTAGGTACATCAGGGGGTTTCCAAACGCTACACGGTGCCCCCCATTGATTCCAGCCAATTTTGAGTTCAAAAAGTCCCCCTCTTCTGAGCCCTGCCATGGGCCCAAACAGTGGCTTTCTCCAACATACGTGGTATCGGCGTACTTGGGAGAAATTGCACAGCAAATTTTGTGTTCCATATTCTCCTGATACCCTTGTAAATATAAAAACGTTTGGTTCAAAGTATTTTTTTTGTGAAAAAAGTAAAATGTTCATTTTTTCCTTCCACATTGCTTTTGTTCTCGTGAAGCACCTGAAGGATTAATAAACTTCTTGAATGTTGTTTTGCGCACCTTGAAGGGTGCATTTTTTAGAATGTTGTAACTTTTGGGTATTTTCTGTTATATTGACCCCCCAAAGTCACTTCAAATGTGAGGTGGTCTCTAACATAAATGGTTTTGTAAATTTTGTTGTAAAAGTGAGAAATCGCTGGTCAACTTTTAACCCTAATATCTTCCTAACAAAAAAAATTGTTTCTAAAATTGTGCTCATGTACAGTTGACATGTGGGAAATGTTATTTATTAACTATTTTGTGCGATATGACTCTCTAATTTAAGGACACAAAAATTAAAATTTTGAAATTACTACATTTTCGAAAATTTTCCCAAAATTCCATTTTTTTTAATAAATAAATGCAAGTTACAATCAAAGAAATTTTACCACTAACATGAAGTACAATTTGTCTAGAAAAAACAATCTCAGAATCAGTGGGATCCGTTGAAGCGTTCCAGAGCTATAACCTCATAAAGTGACAGTGGTCAGAATTGTAAAAATTGGCTTGGTCATTAAGTACAAAATTGGCTCTGTCACTAAGGGGTTAAAGTGAAAACAAAACTTGCAACATGTTTTTTTGCCTAAAATACAGGAACATGTGTCATCTTTAACTTTAGCCATTTTTGAGATCATTTAATCTTTACCGTGATTAGCTGTTCACAATAACAGTGACCAAGGGTGCCCAAACTTTTACATGTCTCTGTATATCTGTACATTTATCTGAACTGTATACACATATGTGGTCTGAAACACAGCAGTGTAAAATTGACATTTACTAGCACATGGTCTCAATGTGGAAACAGAATGAAGAGTCCCCCTGTGCAGGAACAGTATTGGCCCCCTTACGGGTCTGTGGCAGAAGCTGCTTCCTCCTTTGGAAGTGTAAGGTGGACCTTTTTATCTCTTGAGTCTTGGGTCTTTGTGCTGCTGCGCCAATTGTATGTCTGCTCCTGTTCATGTGGTATTGTACAAAACATTTGTTTAATGATAAGTATGTGGTATTATCACTAATTAGTGATGTGCGAATACATTCGTTACTATTTATTACTCCCAATAATAGTACACTATTTAGGCTATTCGTTACTCGACAAGTAATTTGGTATTCACTTTTGTATATTCGTGTGACCCACCCAGCATGTTTGGTGCTTTCTTTGCAGCCAATGAACATACTGGGCGTGTTTGCCAATCACAGTAATGCTGGCTCCATCTTTGGTGTGGCATTACTGTGATTGGCTGGCCTTACAGCATCATAGGGGATATTTAATTCCTGCCGGTGCCATCTTGCGCACATTGCAGATGAAAACAGCATAGGTAGAGCATAGTATGAGTGTAGGGAGAGTGAAAGGAATGCATAGGGAGAGTTTGTGATTTCAGAAAGCTCTTTTAAGAGCTCATGAAGGTGAAGATTAGTTCTTTGTTAAGTGGAGATAGCATACACATGCTGCAGATCTCAGCGATTTTGTATTTTGTTATATAGTGTAGGATTAGGAATAGTGGTGAGCGAGTGTGCTCGTTACTCGAGTTTTCCGAGCATGCCCAGGTGTTCTACGAGTATCTTGTGCATGCTCGTAGATTATGTTTTTGTCGCCTCAGCTGCATGATTTGTGGCTGTTAGACAACCTGAACACATACATGGATTGCCTGTTTGTTAGGGTTTTACAGCAGGGTTTTTTGTTCATTTTGTTACTTGTAGGTTTTGTGTGCTTTATGTCCAATGTGAACATGTGTTTATGTGCTGCATGTATACCAACTCAATCCAAGCTCAGTTTTTGTGTTTATCTAGCAGTTGTGCGACTGGCGCAAAACCTACTGAGCTATGGAAACGTCACTATTTACCAGTAATTTCTCTGAGTCTACTAATAGCGTGTCTCATAAAGGCTGAATCTGAAAAATAAAAAAAAATTCTATTGGCTAAATAAAGAGTGTATTTTTATCTTGTGGCTGCACCGGTGCAAACCATGAATACCTAGAGCATGACAATTCTTTTCTAGGTTCAAGTTTGCTCTGAATTTTGACACCTAGCTATTCTCCGATTTACTATTTCCCAATTTTCCTGCTTTCTTGATGCTACTCTGGATTGATACACTTTTTTATTTAAGTTAATAAACTGAAATTACATGAGAAAACTCATGTTTCACAGCACATGCTGGCCCTCTGAAAGTGTGAAGTGAGGTCCGCATAATGACATGGAGGTGGACGTGGTGGTGGTGGGCAAAGGCCAAAATTCAAATGGGCATTTTTTAGCTGGCATTGTAAAGTGATGGGGAATATGTATTCCACTATCTAACTAACAATTTGGAATGAGGGAGGGACCTCCCAAATGGAGGAGTGAAAGCTTTCCCAAAAGTATGATACATGGCCACCTGAGGGCCCTTTCCAAACTTAGGTTTCACATCACCTGCTGGCACTCTGCAAATTGTAAGCAAGGGCCGCATAATGACATGGCAGTGGACAAAATTAAAATTGGCATGTTTGAAATGGGATTGTAAATGGATGGGGAATATGTATTCCACTATCTTGCTATTTGGAATGAGGGAGGGACCTCCCAAATGTAGGAGTGAGAGGTCTCACAAATGTATGATACAGGGCCACCTGAGGGCCATCCCCAAACTTAGGATTCTCGGCACCTCCTGGCCTTCTGAATATATGAAGCGAGGGCTGCATAATGACATGGCGGTGTACATGGTGGTGGTGGCGGGCAAAGCCCAAAATTCAAATGGGCATATTTTAGCTGGCATTGTAAAGGGATGGGGAATGTGCATTTCACTATCTAGATAACAATTTGGAATGAGGGAGGGACCTCCCAAATGTAGGAGTGAGAGCCCTCACAAATGTTAAAGGAAAAAATAAAGCCAAAACGCTCCATGTGAACATAAGCTAAAGGGGAGGTATAATTTTTTATTTATTTTTTAATTTTTATTTTTCTTTATGTACATGTACAAAGGAAGGAAAAATATGTTTCCTAGAATTTTTCCCTTAAAAAAATTTAAAGTTTGGTTTGGTAGGTCTTCTTATAAATCCGTAAAACTGGCACAATAGTCTGACAACATTATTACCAGATACCATATGTGAGTCAGAAAGGCAAGCAGGCATCTTCTCCATGATTTAGTTTTAGCTCTTTCTCATCCATTTCAGCTTTTTTCTCATGCTGCCAGACCTGTTTTTTGCGTCCAGCAGAAAAAAATTCAGCTTTCCCATTGACTTGCATTGGATTTGTAATTCGGCACGAATACGAATATTTCACTATTCGCTCATCACTATCACTAATGTATATGCTGGTAATATGTGGTTATGGTCAGATGGTTTTATGTCTCTGTTGTATTTCAGCGTTGATGGTTATATTGGAGTTGTACAGTCATGTTCATGGGATTATTCTGTCACTATGTAATGGTATTATGTTGTCATAGTGTAAGAGTGATGGATTGATGTGTTATTCAGTTTCATATGTGATTTGAATAATGATGTGCATCTTTCATATGGTATGATGGTAATATACAAATGTAAAGTGTTAATGTATAATGTGAGTAGTGCATTGGACAGGGTAAGCACAGGCTTAGACCATAAATAGTATGAGTACTGTTCATATAGTTAAGTGTCTTAGCAATGGCATAGGACATAATGACATAATAGGTTTAGTCTGTAAGATGGAATACAGTTAATGGATAGAACTAGTCCAAAGGGTGGGGACTAGTGTTAGTGAAGAATGGAAACTTCCTGATAGTGGGTCAGATAGGGAAGTACAGTAACAAGGTCAAGTTCAGGTGCATTGACCTGCTACGGCCAGCATGTGCCAATCCCTTGTGAATATTCATGCAACATTCGTAGCCTACGGCTCAGTCCATATACTAGAGAGAGAGCCTGGTCTTTTGACACCTCGAGGTCAGTGGATGTGGAATCACATGAAGAGAAGGCGGCCGGTCCCGGGTGCACTCCTGAAGTAGACAAGAAATTCCTGAGGCTGCTGGAGTCTATCAGCTTAGGGATAGTCCAAGACGAATGAGTGGTACATAAGACTAAGTACTAAGGAAGTAAGATACATGAATAATTATGCCCTATTCCTCTTGTTACACCCTAAAGAACTTGAACTGACCAGTAAACATTTGCTTGATGCAATGAACTTTGTGTCCCCTGAATTCTGTGCGGTGACTCCTTAGGCTACTTTCACACTAGCGTTAACTGCAATACGTCGCAAATGCGTCGTTTTTGCGAAACGCCGCATCCAGCAAAAGTTTTTGCTGGATACGTTGTTTCGTCATAGAGTAACATTAGCGACGCATTTGCGACGCATTTGCGACGCATTTCCAAACGGTGAATGCGTTTGGCGGCGTTTGGGCGTATGGTAGCGGTCCGTCGGGAAAACAAAACGCTACATGTAACGTTTTTTGCTCCCGACGGTCCGCTTTTTCCGACTGCGCATGCGCAGTCGGAACTCCGCCCCCACCTCCCCGCACATCCCCGCACCTCACAATGGGGCAGCGGATGCGTGGAAAATATGCATCCGCTGCCCCCGTTGTGCGGCGGAGACCACACTAGCGTCGGGAACGTCGGCCCGACGCGCAGCGACGGGTTGTTCCCGACGCTAGTGTGAAAGTAGCCTTAGGATGGAGGCACGGAGACAGTGGAGGACTGCGGCCTACAAGTGAGTGTGATGGGGGTGCAAACTGGGACTGGGACATTGTTTTCCTGTAAAGTGCCAGAGCATAACTGGACAGCAGCTCAATCACGACTACCGTTCTTGGCCCCTTTACAATAGTCTGCCAGTATTGTTAATATGGATTTTGTGGTAAATGTCACCCTGTGTCATATTTGTAATAGACCACTTAATCTTGGTAGGTTGGTGTGGTGGAACAGCACTGACCAGTGTGTTTTGAAATGCACCCTAATACCAGTCATGAGTTGGCCTAAGGCTTGGGTCACGCAACAGTCTAAAAAAAAAAGGTCCAATTTTCATCCAGAAAAGTGGACTGATTTTTTTTCTCACCTTTCATACATTGTCATCCGTGTGCAATCTGTGTGTAATCCGTTCTTTCACAGTAGTAGCTGTTAATCATTTTCAGGACAAATTACAGTTTACTATGTTACAGGATTGCAATGTACCTGTAAAAATCACATGACATACAGTGACATGCTGCCATTATTTTCATGTCTGTCCGGGGGAAAAAATCTGGCATCTACACTGTCCCATTGAATAACATGGGTCGGTGTGCTATCCAATAAAAAATCGGAAAGCAGTCATCTGAATTGTATGGTTGCATTCACCAGCCCTAAGAAAACTCAGCTTAAAATTGCCTTGCCCTCTTGGATAAAATTGGAGTGTCTTGATCCACTTCCTTCAGCATTTCACTTCAAGCATCTGTTAGGGGTCGAGTTCCCGCCTCTGCACAGGGGGAATCTCAGGCCATCTCCGCTGCGGTCTCCCATTCTTCTCCTGCCGCAGTGGAGCCTGCTCAGCGGAGATGTCAGTCCCAGTGTCTCGCTCACTCTGACTCTGTACAGAGAGTTACTGCTGCTTTTCCTGCTTCTGCCATTGGAGTCAGTGCTGGGCAGCGGCGAGCAGACGCTTCTGGGACTAAGTCCTGCTTTTCTTGTTCTGAGCATGCCCAGAGTAAAATCTCTCAGTGGAGATCGAGGGTCACATGATCAGACACTGCAGCTAAGGCCATTGGTCCTTCAGGAAGGTCCTGTAGGTGCTCACGCTCTGTGGCAGCCTCTCATTGGTCCTTCTAGGAAGGTCCTGTACGTGCTGCAACTATTTAAGGCTCGCATGGCCACACGGCCATGCGCTAGTATTGTTCTATGTTATACTTTGCGCCAGTGTGGTCACGTATGATTGTGTTCAGGGACCCGGCTGAAATAAGCCCCTAGAATGCTGGCACCTCCGGCAAGGAGTTTGTGTGTTTGAGTATTCAGGGACCTGGCTGAAATAGCCCCTAGCATGCTGGCACCTCCGGCGAGGAGTTTTGTGTGCATGCATGACCACTGACTGCTCTCGTTTGGGTAGTTAGCCCGTGCCACTGTGAAGGTTAACAGGGCGCAGTGCTTTGAGTTCACGGCTACTCTGTGAAGTAACAGAGGTAGCTCATACCGCCATTTAGTTCCGCCATTTGCTAGCAGCAGGTTCTCCTGCATGGTGGACCCCGGGCTGCAAACGCATATATCATAATAAAGTCTTTATATCCATTTGGTGCATTCAGCTAACCCTAACAGCATCTTACAACAATGTCATGATTTTCTTTCTAACTTTTCCCTCAATGCCAGGGATTTTTTCTCTTCTATAAAAAGAAAAACACTAGTTTGAATTCATACTCATATCAAAACTAAATAATAATTTAAACTCGATATTGATTGCAGAGTGTAATCAACTGTATTTGCTAAGATTTTCTTTGCCAGAAACTCATTTTCTATGTTTTATGGAGATAGATAGCAGAATTCCTTTGCAGAATTGGAGTCCTGAATTTGAATTTACCCAGAGGCAAAATCTGTATGGATTTTATACATTGCCCCTCTGTGTGGGTTCCTTCGGGATACTCTAGCTTGATAATAATACCTTCCAAAAAATGAACTACCTACTGATTTATTGGCTCCTTACTAATTCATTTTTGGCTTCTTGCATGTGTACCTACATATGTAGCATTTCTTGTTAAGTACTTTTTGGGAAGGAGGGAATGAGCTTGTTAAAACGAATAACAAAACAAACAAAAAATCCAGACATATAATTATGACAGTTTTTTTTGAACAGTCACACCTGTTTTAGCAGTCAAATTTGACAAGTATAGGCTATCGAATTAAGGTAAAATTTCCTGTAAATCACAGGTCATGGCAAATTTGAACAATGTGCAATATAATTTGCTCGAATTGCTCAAAAGTGATTTCACACATTGTCAGTCACACTACTCAGAAACAGCAGAGTGTTAGCCGCATAATTTCAGGACAATTGGACTACCTGCAATTTGTGGTGAATTTATTTATTGCGAATTCAAATTTTGGGAAAAATTTGCCCTTTCTAAGGAATTTGAATTTCAAAAGAATTGATATCTATCTTAGATGCCGCAATAATATTGCAGCTATAGCCACATTTGACTTTTTAGATGTTTATCTTGTACTTCTTAGTCAGTCCTTTTTGGGAAAGTGGGAATAATTTTGGGGAAAAAAAATTAAACTAATCCAAACATTTAACTGTTAATAAACAAAGTAATTCCAACAGTCAAAAAATTCTAATTGTAAGCAGGGTGTGACTAATAACTAAAATATAACTTTTAATAAATAGGTTTAAAAATGGAGTACCAACCCATATAAACACACAAAAACGGACTCACAAAAAGTCACATTCACTAGAATGTAAAACCGCACAAATCCCCGAGATTCAACACCTCTATTTGATTTCATAAATCTCCTAGGGGAAAATAATACTCAAAAACATGAGAATTACAGTATAAAAAAGCATCAACCATCGCATGTCTCATATACCCAATACCTATTTAAGGGATGGAAACACAATAGTGGTGGTGATATGCTAATGGACCGATCTCACCTCCAGCTTCTCTTCCTCTGAAAAAGGAAAGATCGCTCACTGTTGGGTTCTGTAAATGCAACATGTGGTCCAAAATTGCTCTCCAAAAATGAAATAGCGCTCTCTGCTTTCCAGGCCCCTCCCCCAGGCTTAAACTAACAACTTTCTTTCAGTTGCTTTTCTGAATCAATAGGGTCTATTTAACAAAAGTTAGTGAGTGACAGGTGCAGTGCAGCAGGAGATCTACTGCGTAGGGTTTAGTTTGCCAACACCGGCGGTTAGATAGTCTATAGGTGTCTTTAGTTCTATTATAGAGACAGATTGTTTTCATCAGTTGTATCTCTAATACTGCCCCCTTTTTTAACCCTATTTTTCCTATTGACAGTTGATTATGCCCAGTGGTTGTATTTGTTTCTATAAGCATCTTCCATGATGTTCTCTCCTAATTTCTCACATTCTGTATTATGTGGTGCCTCCTGTTTCCCAATGATACTTCCAGACTCATGTATGCCTTTTAATTCAGCATCAAAATTATATTTTTCCAATCCCAATTATTAGCCACATTTGTTTGTATTCAGGACTTCCTTATGTGGTTAGGGATTATAAGGGTTCTGTCCTAATTTTCCTTTTCTAACAATTGTATACACACTGACCTTTCTGTTATGACCCCAATGGCGAGGGTCTCAGAGGAACGTGGAAGTCTGCAGAATACAAAAATCCAGCTCATAGGGCAGTGGTAACTGGGTTGACCATATATCTACTCCTAACGCCAACACTAGAAGTAGCCGGGGATCATTCCTACGTTGATTCTAGATGACACGCGCCAGCCGGAGAATCTAGCTACCCCTAGTAGAGGAAAACAAAGACCTTTCTTGCCTCCAGAGAAGGGGACCCCAAAGCTGGATAGAAGCCCCCCACAAATAATGACGGTGAGGTAAGAGGAAATGACAAACACAGAAATGAACCAGGTTTAGCACAGAGAGGCCCGCTTACTGATAGCAGAATAAAGAAAGGTAACTTATATGGTCAACAAAAACCCTATCAAAATCCACACTGGAAATTCAAGAACCCCCGAACCGTCTAACGGTCCGGGGGGAGAACACCAGCCCCCTAGAGCTTCCAGCAAAGGTCAGGATATAGATTTGGAACAAGCTGGAAAAAAATACAAAACCAAAACAAATAGCAAAAAGCAAAAGGCAGACTTAGCTGATATAACTGGAACCAGGATCAGTAGACAAGAGCACAGCAGACTAGCTCTGATAACTACGTTGCCAGGCATTGAACTGAAGGTCCAGGGAGCTTATATAGCAACACCCCTAACTAACGACCCAGGTGCGGATAAAAGGAATGACAGAAAAACCAGAGTCAAAAAACTAGTAACCACTAGAGGGAGCAAAAAGCAAATTCACAACAGTACCCCCCCCCTTAGTGAGGGGTCACCGAACCCTCACCACGACCACCAGGGCGATCAGGATGAGCGGCATGAAAGGCACGAACTAAATCGGCCGCATGAACATCAGAGGCGACCACCCAGGAATTATCCTCCTGACCATAGCCCTTCCACTTGACCAGGTACTGAAGCCTCCGCCTGGAGAGGCGAGAATCCAAGATCTTCTCCACCACGTACTCCAACTCGCCCTCAACCAACACCGGAGCAGGAGGCTCAGCAGAAGGAACTACAGGCACAATGTACCGCCGCAACAACGACCTATGAAATACATTGTGAATAGCAAACGACACAGGAAGATCCAGATGAAAAGATACAGGATTAAGGATTTCCAATATCTTGTAAGGCCCAATAAAACGAGGTTTAAATTTGGGAGAGGAGACCTTCATAGGAACAAAGCGGGAAGAAAGCCACACCAAATCCCCAACGCGTAGTCGGGGACCCACACCGCGGCGGCGGTTGGCAAAGCGCTGAGCCTTCTCCTGTGACAACTTCAAGTTGTCCACCACATGATTCCAGATCTGCTGCAACCTATCCACCACAGAATCCACCCCAGGACAGTCAGAAGGCTCCACATGACCCGAAGAAAAGCGAGGATGGAAACCAGAGTTGCAGAAAAAAGGCGAAACCAAGGTGGCGGAACTAGCCCGATTATTAAGGGCAAACTCAGCCAGCGGCAAGAATGTCACCCAATCGTCCTGATCAGCAGAGACAAAACACCTCAAATAAGCCTCCAAAGTCTGATTGGTTCGCTCCGTCTGTCCATTAGTCTGAGGATGGAAAGCAGACGAAAACGACAAATCAATGCCCATCCTACTACAAAAGGATCGCCAGAACCTGGAAACGAACTGGGATCCTCTGTCTGACACAATATTCTCAGGGATGCCGTGCAAACGAACCACGTTCTGGAAAAACACAGGAACCAGATCGGAAGAGGAAGGCAGCTTAGGCAAAGGAACCAAATGGACCATCTTGGAGAAGCGATCACATATCACCCAGATAACGGACATGCCCTGAGATAGCGGAAGATCAGAAATGAAATCCATGGAGATATGTGTCCAAGGTCTCTTCGGGACAGGCAAGGGCAAGAGCAAACCGCTGGCACGAGAACAGCAAGGCTTAGCTCGAGCACAAGTCCCACAGGACTGCACAAATGACCGCACATCCCTTGACAAGGAAGGCCACCAAAAGGACCTGGCCACCAGATCTCTGGTGCCAAAAATTCCCGGGTGACCTGCCAACACCGAGGAATGAACCTCGGAAATGACTCTGCTGGTCCACTTATCCGGGACAAACAGTCTGTCAGGTGGACAAGACTCAGGCCTATCAGCCTGAAATCTCTGCAACACACGTCGCAGATCCGGAGAAATAGCTGACAAGATAACTCCATCTTTAAGAATACCAACAGGATCAGCGACTCCAGGAGCATCAGGCACAAAGCTCCTAGAAAGAGCATCGGCCTTCACATTCTTTGAACCTGGTAAATACGAGACAACAAAATCAAAGCGGGAGAAAAACAATGACCAGCGGGCCTGTCTCGGATTAAGGCGTTTAGCAGACTCGAGATACATCAGATTTTTGTGATCAGTCAAGACCACCACACGATGCTTAGCACCCTCGAGCCAATGACGCCACTCCTCAAATGCCCATTTCATGGCCAACAACTCCCGATTGCCCACATCATAATTTCGCTCGGCAGGCGAAAACTTCCTAGAGAAAAAGGCACAAGGTTTCATAACAGAGCAACCAGGGCCTCTCTGCGACAAAACGGCCCCTGCCCCAATCTCCGAAGCATCCACCTCAACCTGAAAGGGAAGTGAGACGTCAGGCTGGCACAAAACAGGCGCCGAAGTAAACCGGCGTTTCAACTCCTGGAAAGCCTCCACGGCAGCAGGAGCCCAGTTAGCTACATCGGAGCCCTTCTTGGTCATATCCGTCAAAGGTTTCACAATGCTAGAAAAATTAGCGATAAAACGACGGTAGAAGTTAGCGAAGCCCAAGAACTTCTGAAGACTCTTAACTGACGAGGGCTGAGTCCAATCAAGAATAGCTCGGACCTTGACTGGGTCCATCTCCACAGCAGAAGGGGAAAAAATGAACCCCAAAAAGGGAACCTTCTGTACACCAAAGAGACACTTTGAGCCCTTGACAAACAAAGAATTTTCACGCAAAATTTTAAAGACCAACCTGACCTGCTCCACATGCGAATCCCAATTATCAGAAAAAACCAAAATATCATCCAGATAAACAATCAAAAATTTATCCAGATACTTCCGGAAAATGTCATGCATAAAGGACTGAAAAACTGAAGGCGCATTGGAGAGCCCAAAAGGCATCACCAAGTACTCAAAATGACCTTCGGGCGTATTGAATGCGGTTTTCCATTCATCACCTTGCTTAATGCGCACAAGGTTGTACGCACCACGAAGGTCTATCTTGGTGAACCACTTGGCACCCTTAATCCGGGCAAACAAGTCAGACAACAGCGGTAAAGGATACTGAAATTTGACAGTGATCTTATTTAAAAGCCGATAATCAATACAAGGTCTCAAAGATCCGTCCTTTTTTGCCACAAAAAAGAATCCCGCACCAAGAGGGGAAGAAGACGGACGAATATGTCCTTTTTCCAGAGACTCCTTGATATATGAACGCATAGCGGTATGTTCAGGTACCGACAGATTAAACAGTCTTCCCTTAGGAAATTTACTGCCTGGGATCAAATCTATAGCACAGTCACAGTCCCTATGAGGAGGCAGTGCACTGGACTCAGACTCACTGAAGACATCCTGATAATCAGACAAATACTCCGGAACTTCCGAAGGCGTAGAAGAAGCAATAGACACAGGCAGGGAATCCTCATGAATACCACGACAGCCCCAACTTGAGACTGACATAGCCTTCCAGTCCAGGACTGGATTATGGGTCTGTAACCATGGCAGCCCTAAAACGAACAAATCATGCATTTTATGTAAAACCAGGAAACGTATCACCTCGCGGTGTTCAGGAGTCATGCACATGGTAACCTGAGTCCAATACTGCGGTTTATTTGCTGCCAATGGTGTAGCATCAATACCCCTAAGAGGAATAGGATTTTCTAATGGTTCAAGAGTAAATCCACAGCGCTTAGCAAATGAGAGATCCATGAGACTCAGGGCAGCACCTGAATCTACAAACGCCATGACAGGATAAGATGACAGTGAGCAAATCAAAGTTACAGACAGAATAAATTTAGGTTGCAAATTACCAACGGTGACAGGACTAACAACCTTAGCTATACGTTTAGAGCATGCTGAGATAACATGTGTAGAATCACCACAGTAGTAGCACAAGCCATTCCGGCGTCTATGAATTTTCCGCTCATTTCTAGTCAGGATTCTATCACATTGCATTAAATCAGGTGTCAGTTCAGACAACACCATGAGGGAATTTGCGGTTTTTCTATCACATTGCACCGAATTAGGTGTCTGTTCAGACAACACCATGAGGGAATTTGCGGTTTTGCGCTCCCGCAACCGCCGGTCAATTTGAATAGCCAGTGCCATAGTATCATTCAGACCTGTGGGAATGGGAAAACCCACCATAACATTCTTAATGGCTTCAGAAAGGCCATTTCTAAAATTAGCGGCCAGTGCACACTCGTTCCAATGTGTCAGCACGGACCATTTCCGAAATTTTTGGCAATACACTTCAGCCTCATCCTGCCCCTGAGACATAGACAGCAAGGCCTTTTCTGCCTGAATCTCAAGATTGGGTTCCTCATAAAGTAAACCGAGCGCCAGAAAAAACGCATCAAGATCAGCCAATGCCGGATCTCCTGGCGCCAGCGAAAAAGCCCAATCCTGAGGGTCGCCCCGTAAGAACGAAATAACAATTTTTACTTGCTGAGCAGAATCTCCTGATGAACAGGGTCTCAGGGACAAAAACAATTTACAATTATTCACGAAATTCCTAAACTTAAACCTGTCTCCGGAAAACAGTTCAGGAATCGGTATTTTAGGTTCTGACCTAGGATTTCTGATAACATAGTCTTGTATGCCCTGCACACGAGTAGCCAGCTGGTCCACACTTGTAATCAAGGTCTGGACATTCATGTCTGCAGCAAGCATAGCCACTCTGAGGTAAAGGGGAAGAAGAAAGAAAAAAAAAAAAAAACTCAGAATCTTCTTTCTTATAATCCCTCTTCTGCAATGCATTAAACATTTAATACTGGCCTGGCAAACTGTTATGACCCCAATGGCGAGGGTCTCAGAGGAACGTGGAAGTCTGCAGAATACAAAAATCCAGCTCATAGGGCAGTGGTAACTGGGTTGACCATATATCTACTCCTAACGCCAACACTAGAAGTAGCCGGGGATCATTCCTACGTTGATTCTAGATGACACGCGCCAGCCGGAGAATCTAGCTACCCCTAGTAGAGGAAAACAAAGACCTTTCTTGCCTCCAGAGAAGGGGACCCCAAAGCTGGATAGAAGCCCCACACAAATAATGACGGTGAGGTAAGAGGAAATGACAAACACAGAAATGAACCAGGTTTAGCACAGAGAGGCCCGCTTACTGATAGCAGAATAAAGAAAGGTAACTTATATGGTCAACAAAAACCCTATCAAAATCCACACTGGAAATTCAAGAACCCCCGAACCGTCTAACGGTCCGGGGGGAGAACACCAGCCCCCTAGAGCTTCCAGCAAAGGTCAGGATATAGATTTGGAACAAGCTGGAAAAAAATACAAAACCAAAACAAATAGCAAAAAGCAAAAGGCAGACTTAGCTGATATAACTGGAACCAGGATCAGTAGACAAGAGCACAGCAGACTAGCTCTGATAACTACGTTGCCAGGCATTGAACTGAAGGTCCAGGGAGCTTATATAGCAACACCCCTAACTAACGACCCAGGTGCGGATAAAAGGAATGACAGAAAAACCAGAGTCAAAAAACTAGTAACCACTAGAGGGAGCAAAAAGCAAATTCACAACACCTTTCACCTAGTGTGGGCTCTTTACTTGATCACACCTCTTTTTGTCCCCTAACCTTCCCCTTTATTATGATATGCACCCCATTGAAAAGTTCCACAGGCCATTTGGTGCTCGTGATGTTAAAGCATTCCAAAAAAGCATTATATCACTTCTGGAAGTTTTCCAAGTCATTCCAAAACTGAATATTTCCAGGAAAAATTTGATTTGTAGACTTAATTTAGAAAAAAAGTAAAACTGCGGCTACATTTCAGTTAAAATATAAAGGAAATGCGTCATCTTTAACTTTAGGCCTTTTAGAGATAATTTAATCTTCAACTTGCTTAGGTGTTCAAAATAACAATAATTTAGACCAAGGATTCCCAAACTTTTACATGCCACTGTAACATGATAAACTTTGTTTTCCTCATTAACTAATACAAATATAAGATAATATACAGGGTTAGCCATGGAAAAAAATCTTTTCATCCTTATGTAGTTTACAGAATTACGCTTAGCAGGCCTCATTGGAATAACTGTCCTCTCTTCCCATACCAACAACTTAGAATTCAGCTATTATTTTGCCAGTTTGATTCTCATTTTCTGGACTTTCCTTACGTTGGCAAAAAGCAGTAAACGTGGTTGTAGTTGTTATGTTGGGCTGGTGGTTAGGAGCACTAGAAATGACCAGATGAGCAAACTAGCAATACAGGACGAGCTCTGGGAAGTGGGAGCTCTGCTGACCGCAACCCCTAATCCTATCACAACAACTAGAAATAGCCGTGGAGCGTTCCTGACTCTGCCTAGACGCCTCTTCACAGCCTAAGAGCTAACTACCCCTAAAGATAGAAAATACAGCCTACCTTGCCTCAGAGAAATTCCCCAAAGAAATAGGCAGCCCCCACATATATTGACTGGGAGTTAAGATGGAAGTCACAAACACAGGAATGAAATAGGTTTCAGCATAGGAGGCCAGACTTAACTAAACAGAGTGAGGATAGAAAAGGTATCTTTGCGGTCAGCATAAAAAACTAACAAAAAACCACGCAGAGTGTGCAAAAGAAACCACCGCACCGACTCACGGCGCGGTGGTGCCACTCTACATCCCAGAGCTTCCAGCTAACAAGATAAAATCATAATAGCAAGCTGGACAAAAACACAGTGGTAACAAATAAGCTAGCAGGGACTTAGCTTTTGCTGAAGTAGACAAGTCATCTGAAAGATCCAAGAGAACTGAACCAGTACTAGGACATTGACAGCTGGCATCAAGTAACGATCTGAGTGGAGTTAAATAGAGCAGCCAGCCAAGACCTGAACGAGATCAGCTGGAGAAGGAATCTCAGAACCAGCAGCTCCACTCACAGCCACCAGAGGGAGTCCATGAACAGAACTCTCCGAAGTACCATTCATAACCACAGGAGGGAGCTCGAGAACAGAATTCACAACAGTACCCCCCCCTTGAGGAGGGGTCACCGAACCCTCACCAGAGCCTCCAGGCCGCTCCGGACGAGCCAAATGAAAGGCACGAACAAGATCTGCAGCATGAACATCAGAGGCAACCACCCAGGAATTATCCTCCTGACCATAACCTTTCAACTTGACTAGGTACTGAAGTTTCCGTCTCGAAATACGAGAATCCAAAATCTTCTCCACCACATACTCCAACTCCCCCTCAACCAACACCGGGGCAGGAGGATCAACGGAGGGAACCATAGGAGCCACATATCTCTGCAACAACGACCTATGGAACACATTATGGATGGCGAAAGAAGCTGGAAGGTCCAAACGAAATGACACAGGATTAATAATTTCAGAAATCTTATAAGGACCAATGAAACGAGGCTTAAACTTAGGAGACGAAACCTTCATAGGAACAAAACGAGACGACAACCAAACCAAATCCCCAACACGAAGTCGGGGACCAACACAGCGACGCCGGTTAGCGAAACGTTGAGCCTTCTCCTGGGACAATATCAAATTGTCCACTACGTGAGTCCAAATTTGCTGCAACCTGTCCACCACAGAATCCACACCAGGACAGTCCGAAGGCTCAACCTGCCCTGAAGAAAAACGAGGGTGGAAACCAGAATTACAGAAAAAAGGCGAAACCAAAGTGGCCGAGCTGGCCCGATTATTAAGGGCGAACTCAGCCAAAGGCAAGAAGGACACCCAATCATCCTGATCAGCAGAAACAAAGCATCTCAGATATGTTTCCAAAGTCTGATTGGTTCGTTCGGTTTGGCCATTTGTCTGAGGATAGAAAGCTGAATAAAAAGACAAATCAATCCCATCTTAGCACAAAAGGACCGCCAAAATCTTGACACAAACAGGGAACCTCTGTCCGACACGATGTTCTCCGGAATGCCATGTAAACGAACCACATGCTGGAAAAACTATGGAACCAAATCAGAGGAGGAAGGCAATTTAGGCAAAGGTACCAAATGGACCATCTTGAGAAGCGATCACAAACCACCCAGATAACTGACATCCTCTGAGAGACAGGGAGATCTGAAATAAAATCCATGGAAATATGCGTCCAGGGCCTTTTCGGGACCGGCAAGGGCAAAAGCAACCCACTGGCACGAGAACAGCAGGGCTTAGCCCGAGCACAAGTCCCACAGGACTGCACAAAAGAACGCACATCTCGTGACAAGGAAGGCCACCAAAAGGATCTAGCCACCAAATCTCTGGTACCAAAGATTCCAGGATGACCAGCCAACACCGAACAATGAACCTCAGAGATAACTCTACTAGTCCATCTATCAGGGACAAACAGCTTCTCCGCTGGGCAACGGTCAGGTCTATCAGCCTGAAACTCCTGCAGCACCCGCCGCAAATCAGGGGAGATGGCAGACAAAATTACACCCTCTTTGAGAATGCCAGCCGGCTCAGGAACTCCCGGAGAATCAGGCACAAAACTCCTTGAAAGGGCATCAGCCTTCACATTCTTAGAACCCGGAAGGTACGAAACCACAAAATTGAAGCGGGAGAAAAACAGCAACCATCGAGCCTGTCTAGGATTCAACCGCTTGGCAGACTCGAGATAAGTCAGATTCTTGTGATCCGTCAAGACCACCACGCGATGTTTGGCTCCTTCAAGCCAATGTCGCCACTCCTCAAACGCCCACTTCATAGCCAACAACTCTCGATTACCCACATCATAATTGCGCTCAGCAGGCGAAAACTTTCTAGAAAAGAAAGCACATGGTTTCATCACAGAGCCATCAGAACCTCTTTGAGGCAAAACAGCCCCTGCTCCAATCTCAGAAGCATCCACCTCGACCTGAAACGGGAGCGAAACATCTGGCTGACACAACACAGGGGCAGAAGAAAAATGACGCTTCAGCTCCTGAAAAGCCTCAACGGCCGCAGAGGACCAATTGACCACATCAGCACCTTTCTTGGTTAAATCAGTCAATGGTTTAACAACACTAGAAAAATTAGCGATGAAGCGACGGTAAAAATTAGCAAAGCCCAGAAATTTCTGAAGGCTCTTCACAGAAGTAGGCTGAGTCCAATCATAAATGGCCTGAACTTTAACAGGGTCCATCTCGATAGTAGAAGGGGAAAAAATGAAGCCCAAAAATGAAACCTTCTGAACTCCAAAGAGACATTTAGACCCCTTCACAAACAAGGAATGAGCACGAAGGACCTGGAACACCATTCTGACCTGCTTCACATGAAACTCCCAATCGTCCAAAAAGACCAAAATATCATCCAAATATACAATCATG
This sequence comes from Ranitomeya variabilis, assembly GCF_051348905.1. Classification (NCBI taxonomy): domain Eukaryota; kingdom Metazoa; phylum Chordata; class Amphibia; order Anura; family Dendrobatidae; genus Ranitomeya; species Ranitomeya variabilis. The sequence continues at coordinate 272,306,609 of NC_135233.1, read as the reverse complement.
AATCTATCCACGTACTTTCGGAAGATGTCATGCATAAAGGACTGAAAAACAGATGGAGCATTAGAAAGCCCGAATGGCATCACCAAGTACTCAAAATGGCCCTTGGGCGTATTAAATGCTGTTTTCCATTCATCGCCCCGTTTATTATGCACAAGATTATACGCCCCTCGAAGATTTATCTTGGTGAACCAGCTAGCTCCCTTAATCCGAGCAAACAAATCAGACAGTAGCGGCAAAGGGTACTGAAATTTGACGGTGATTTTATTAAGAAGGCGGTAATCTATACAAGGTCTCAGAGAACCATCCTTCTTGGCCACAAAAAAGAACCCTGCTCCCAACGGTGACGACGACGGGCGAATATGCCCTTTCTCCAAGGACTCCTTTATATAACTCCGCATTGCAGCGTGTTCTGGCACAGATAAATTGAACAGTCGGCCCTTCGGAAACTTACTACCAGGAATCAAATTAATAGCACAATCGCAATCCCTATGAGGAGGTAGGGCACTAGATTTGGGCTCATCAAATACATCCCGGTAATCTGACAAGAACTCAGGGACTTCAGAAGGATGGGAGGATGAAATAGACAACAATGGGACATCCCCATGTACCCCTTGACAACCCCAACTGGATACAGACATTGATTTCCAATCCAATACAGGATTATGGACCTGTAGCCATGGCAAACATAAAACGACCACATCATGCAGATCATGCAACACCAAAAAGTGGGGTATCCTCCTGATGTGCAGGAGCCATGCACATGGTCAATTGAGTCCAGTACTGAGGCTTATTCTTGGCCAAAGGTGTAGCATCAATTCCTCTCAATGGAATAGGATACTGCAAGGGCTCCAAGAAAAAACCACAGCGCCTGGCAAACTCCAAGTCCATCAAATTCAGGGCAGCGCCTGAATCCACAAATGCCATAACAGAATAGGACGACAAAGAGCAAATCAGAGTAACGGACAAAATAAATTTTGGCTGTACCGTACCAATGGTGGCAGACCTAGCGAACCGTTTAGTGCGCTTAGGACAATCAGAGATAGCATGAGTGGAGTCACCACAGTAAAAACACAGCCCATTCTGACGTCTGTATTCTTGCCGTTCAGCTCTGGTCAAGGTCCTATCACATTGCATAGGCTCAGGCTTCTGCTCAGGAAACACCGCCAAATGGTGCACATTTTTGCGCTCACGTAAGCGTCGATCGATCTGAATGGCCAAGGACATAGACTCATTCAGACCAGCAGGCGTGGGGAATCCCACCATAACATCCTTAAGGGCTTCAGAAAGACCCTTTCTGAAAATTGCCGCCAGGGCACACTCATTCCACTGAGTAAGCACAGACCACTTTCTGAACTTCTGACAATATACCTCCGCTTCATCCTGACCCTGACACAAAGCCAGGAAAATTTTCTCTGCCTGATCCACTGAATCTGGTTCATCATAAAGCAATCCAAGCGCCAGAAAAAACGCATCTACATTACGCAATGCAGGATCTCCTGGCGCAAGGGAAAATGCCCAGTCTTGAGGGTCGCCACGTAGCAAAGAAATAATGATTTTTACTTGCTGAATGGGGTCACCAGAGGAGCGGGGTTTCAAAGCAAAAAACAGTCTACAATTATTTTTGAAATTCAGGAACTTAGATCTATCCCCAGAAAACAAATCAGGAATTGGAATTCTGGGTTCTAACATCGGGTTCTGAACTACATAATCTTGAATGCTTTGTGCCCTTGCAGTGAGTTGATCCACACAAGAGGACAGACCTTGAATGTCCATATCTACACCTGTGTCCTGAACCACCCAGAGGTTAAGGGGAAAAGAAATACAAAACACACTGCTGAGAAAAAAAAATGGTCTCAGAACTTCTCTTATCCCTCTATTGAGATGCATTAACACTTTGTGGGCCAGCTGTACTGTTATGTTGGGCTGGTGGTTAGGAGCACTAGAAATGACCAGATGAGCAAACTAGCAATACAGGACGAGCTCTGGGAAGTGGGAGCTCTGCTGACCGCAACCCCTAATCCTATCACAACAACTAGAAATAGCCGTGGAGCGTTCCTGACTCTGCCTAGACGCCTCTTCACAGCTTAAGAGCTAACTACCCCTAAAGATAGAAAATACAGCCTACCTTGCCTCAGAGAAATTCCCCAAAGAAATAGGCAGCCCCCACATATATTGACTGGGAGTTAAGATGGAAGTCACAAACACAGGAATGAAATAGGTTTCAGCATAGGAGGCCAGACTTAACTAAACAGAGTGAGGATAGAAAAGGTATCTTTGCGGTCAGCATAAAAAACTAACAAAAAACCACGCAGAGTGTGCAAAAGAAACCACCGCACCGACTCACGGCGCGGTGGTGCCACTCTACATCCCAGAGCTTCCAGCTAACAAGATAAAATCATAATAGCAAGCTGGACAAAAACACAGTGGTAACAAATAAGCTAGCAGGGACTTAGCTTTTGCTGAAGTAGACAGGTCATCTGAAAGATCCAAGAGAACTGAACCACTACTAGGACATTGACAGCTGGCATCAAGTAACGATCTGAGTGGAGTTAAATAGAGCAGCCAGCCAAGACCTGAATGAGATCAGCTGGAGAAGGAATCTCAGAACCAGCAGCTCCACTCACAGCCACCAGAGGGAGTCCATGAACAGAACTCGCCGAAGTACCATTCATAACCACAGGAGGGAGCTCGAGAACAGAATTCACAACATGTAGTGCAATGCAGGATCCCAGGCTGATGTAAAAACAAAACAAACAAGTAAGTGTTCAGACACCTGTGGTTGTTGCAGAAATCCAGGAAAGGATTTTGGGAAGCCCCAGGAAACCTAAGTGCAATGATTCCAGCAGAAGTAAATTCAGAAGATCAATATGTACTGGCACTTAAACTCATAAAAGCTCCCACTACATTGGTATTTGATGTGTGCCTATGAGTGCATAAATTGTGGGTTCAGTATTGCTTGGTGAACATGTGAACCCTACATAGACTTCTTCTAGAAATTCTGAGCACAGTTAGCTGATCGTTAGCTTTCCTTCAGAAAGAAAAAGAATTCTGATTTCCATCGTCCATCCTGTTCAAAAGATTTGAACAAATATGAATAAAACATAAAAAATTAGTTTATTAAAATGTAAAAGGTTACGTACTTGAATCGATGGATCTGCGGAATGAGCGTAAGTAAAAGTGAAGCACAGGAATATATCACATGCCCTTCTATAGACACGGAGTTCAGTGATGTTGCCTAAAGCTGTCTGTGGCTTAGGGGAGATCAGATAGTCATGGCTGGCTCTGGTTCATATGGTAATCGGATGCATGTGTCTGTGGGAATATTTTTGGTTTGGTTTGCTAGCCGTGCCTGGCAGGAAGACTTTATAGCTCGTGATTAGATATGTTGGGCAGTGGTGACTATAATTTCCCAAGGTCACTGTAGGACAGACAGAAGTTGTTCATCCGCAGTATTCTGGGATTTGCAGTATTTAAACTTAGTGTTGCTAAGAAAAAGTATATATAAAAAGACTAGCTATGCAAAATGCATATGCAGTAGAGATGAATGAATCTTTTGAAACTCAAATTCACCAGGTCCAATGAGTTTTTAACAATATCTTGATTTGTGCCTTGAAATGAAATGTGTAACACTGAGATCTCTTACAACTGTATTGAACCCATTTCGAGCTCTTTAACACAAACTCAACCTTAGTAATATCAAAATGACCTCCCAAAAGAAAGAGTATCTTGGTAGTAACAAACAGCCAATTTAATAACAGAGATCACTGACAACCATTTCATTTTTTATTTTCATTAAAAACATTCCAAAAATTATCGCTTTGTCACTTACTGACATTGTCGCTGTCAGAGGTATCATCCTGCTGTTGCTGAGACAACTGATTCTCCATATATTCCATTAAGCTCTCTGCTTTCTTCCCATTGGTACAGTTGCCTGTGCTTTGCAGTATTGCTGATCGGATGGTTAGCATTTGTCCTTGTGGTGGTGGTTCTATTAGGATCTCACATTCTTAGCTGTGATGTTTATGTGTTTTTTTTCTTTTAGAGTACTCCATCCATTGCCATTGCTATTTTTATTTTACCTTACATTTTGTCCAACACTGCAAATAATTTTAACACTTTTTTTAAACCTGAATTATCCAGCCACTGCTGAAAAGGATGTAGCAGAAAATGCTAGGTTGTGAGGCGTGTGCAAAAATATAGTACAGCTTTAGTACAGGTTTGGCATGGGCAGATGTCAATCTAGATTAGTAAAAAAGGAATGCAAAAACAGATTTGTACAGTTAAACGTTTAAGCAGTTTATTTTTCTTTTTTTTTTTTTTTTTACAAAATTAAACCTCTCTACCAAAATTATGTGATAAGAAATACAAGGTAGCTATAGGGTAATGTATAGGTGTGACATGTACACATTTAAAATTTGACTTGAAAAATAGATATGTAAAAAAAAAAAAATTGTGACACACTGTGATGTAGACCATCACAGTTTAATGTTTTGATTTTAGGTAATTTGCTTTGGATTTTTTAAAAAACAATTACCGTATTTTCCGGCGTATAAGACGACTTTTTAACCCCCGAAAATCTTCTTAAAAGTCGGGGGTCGTCTTATACGCCGGGAATCGTCTTGTACGCCGGTGTATATGGTGGGTGGGGAGGGGGAGTGATCCTGATGACGAGGGGGCGTCTCACAGGAAAGTGAGTAATCCCCATTACCTTATCCTAGCGGTGCAGCGTGGGGGTGTCAGTGCTGGGAGCGGCGGCGGCTGCTGTGTTCTGGTGCGGCGGCTCCTCTTCTGTGTGGGGCCTCTGTGCTGTGGGGTGGCGGCGGCAGCGGCGTATCTTTATCCAGTTGGGGCTCCTCCGGCATCTCCTTAGCCCTGGAGGCCCCGCCGCAACTCCATCGGTGCAATGTGGTGGCCTCCGGGAAAATGGCCGCTGCTCAGATTCAGATCTCGTGTCCCGAGATTTCGGGACGAGATCTGAATCTGAGCAGCGGCCATTTTCCCGGAGGCCACCGCATCGCACCTATTGAGCTGCCTCCGGGAAAATGGCCGCTGCATTGCACCGATGGAGTTGCGGCGGGGCCTCCAGGGCTAAGGAGATGCCGGAGGAGCCCCAACTGGATAAAGATATGCCGCCGCCACCGCCACCCCACAGCACAGAGGCCCCACACAGAAGAGGAGCCGCCGCACCAGAGCACAGCAGCCGCCGCACCAGAGCACAGCAGCCGCCGCCGCCACTCCCAGCACTGAGACCCCCACGCTGCACCGCTACGATAAGGTAATGGGGGATACTTACTTTCCTGTGAGACGCCCCCTCGTCATCAGGATCACTCCCCCCCCCCCCCAAAAGGCACATATTCACCGGCCCTATAAGACGACATAGGGTGTATAAGAAGACCCCCGACTTTTAAGAAGATTTTATATTTTAACTGGTAAAGTTGGGGGGTCGTCTTATACGCCCAGTCGTCTTATACGCCGGAAAATACGGTATTCCCTTTTGAGAAAAGTATGATTGGAGAATCAGATAGATGTTGCTGTTCAATTTTAATAGGCAACCTTATCTTATAAAAGATGAAAAACTGCACAATTTTTAGAAACAAATGGTGTCCGTTCAATTGGTGCATGTCACCCGCATGAACAGTAATATCTAAAGAATCATTTACTTCCTTGTCTTGAACCCCACTTGACTTCACCTGTGATATTTGAGTCATATATGTTACCAATTCACACCTAAAGAAAAGGTTTTAGATCTTCTGTTTTGGTTCTGTAGTTTGAATCTTTGTTTGGCTTCATGGTCCATCCTAGAATTTCTGTATGACAAGTGTCTTTAATTTGAGAATCAGCAACATTCCAGAAAGTTATATTTCTGGCAGACCCATAAAATAAGTACAGTATATTAAAGGTTCTGCTACAAATCCCCAAAGTACATATATATTCCTATATGTCCCTTTCCCTGCCAGTTAAAAGGTATATATATATATATATATATATATATATATATATATATATATATAATCATATGTATAAATACTGTACATGTATATATACAGGGTGGGTCATATATATGGAAACACCTAAATAAAATGGGAATGGTTGGTGATATCAACGTTCAGTTTGTGGCACATTAGTATATGGGAGGGGGAAAACTTTTCAAGATGGGTGGTGACCATGGCGGCCATTTTGAAGTCAGCCATTTTGGATCCAACTTTTTTTTTTCAATGGGAAGAGGGTCATGTAAAACATCAAACTTATTGAGAAGAAAAACAATGGTGTGCTTGGTTTTAACGTAACTCTATTCTTTCATGAGTTATTTACAAGTTTATGACCACTTATAAATAAAACTAGATGGGGGCCCGATTCTAATGCATCGGGTATTCTAGAATATGCTATTGCCCAGCCACGTAGTATATTGCCCAGTCACGTAGTATATTGCCCAGCAACGTAGTATATTGCCCAGCCACATAGTATATTGCCCAGTTACGTAGTATATTGCCCAGCCACATAGTATTTTGCCCAGCCACATAGTATATTGCCCAGCCACATAGTATATTGCCCAGCCACATAGTATATTGCCCAGCCACGTAGTATATTGCCCAGCCAAATAGTATATTGCCCAGCCACATAGTATATTGCCCAGCCACATAGTATATTGCCCAGCCACGTAGTATATTGCCCAGCCACATAGTATATTGCCCAGCCACATAGTATAATGCCCAGCCACGTAGTATATTGCCCAGCCACGTAGTATATTGCCCAGCCACATAGTATATTGCCCAGCCACGTAGTATATTGCCCAGCCACGTAGTATATTGCCCAGCCACATAGTATACAGCATATCCCTGTTAAAAAAAAGAATTAAAATAAAAAATAGTTACATACTCACCCTCCTCCGTTGGCGTCCATATCGAAGCGGCCGGTCACCGATGCTCCTCGCGCGCTCCGGTCTGAAGAGTGCATTGCGGTCTCGCGAGATGATGACGTAGCGGTCTCGCGAGACCGCTACGTCATCATCTCGCGAGATCGCAGCATGGACCGGTTACCGGAGCGTCGCGATCGGGAAAGGCCTGTTGTCGATCGGGGGCCAACGGAGGGTGAGTATGTAACTATTTTTTGTTTTTAAAATTATTTTTAACATTAGATCGTTTAACTATTCATGCTGCATAGGCAGCATGAATAGTAAAAAGTTGGTCACACAGGATTAATAGCAGCATTAACCGAGTGCATTACACTGCAGTCAATGCTGCCATTAACCCTGTGTGAGCGCTGACTGGAGGGGAATACGGAGCGAGCACTGACTGCGGGGAGGAAGGAACGGCCATTTTTGCACCGGACTGTGCCCGTCGCTGATTGGTCGTGGCTGTTTTGCCACGACCAATCAGCGACTTGGATTACATGACAGACAGAGGCCACGACCAATGAATATCCATGACAGACAGACAGACAGACAGAAGGACAGACAGAAATGACCCTTAGACAATTATATAGTAGATGTGTTCAAAGTGCTGTCCATTGTGTTGGATTGTCAATGCAACCCTCTTCTCCCTCTATGACACACTGATAGCAACACCGCAGAAGAAATGCTAGAACAGGCTTCCAGTATCCTTTGTTTCAGATGCTGCACATCTCGTATCTTCACAGGATAGTCAATTGCCTTCACATGACCTCAAAGATAAAAGTCTAAGGGGGTCAGAATGGGAGATCTTGGTGGCCATTCAACTGGCCCACGACGACCAATCCACTTTCCAGGAAACTGTTCATGTAGGAATACTCGGACCTCACATCCAAGATGATGTACCACCACATTATGGGTGTCAGGTCTGAGAAAACTGTGCGGTTGTAACTTGTCAGCACATGCACAGATTTAGCCAAGATCTCAATCTGCGCATGTGCCGACAACTTGAAGCATTTTATTGAAGCTCACCACAGGGTCAATGTGTGCAGCGGGGAGTCCATTCAAGCCTCGCACTGCCGGGACACACACCCCAGTCCAGGGCCCGCAACATCTTCCCACTGCTGCTGTCAAATGATGTAAATGTGACCTTGCTCCTGACTCCTTTAACCCCGCTCCACTGCCGCCGCCCCCCGGTAAGTTATATTTGCACTGTAAGACATATCTGTGACCCCTGACATACCTGATACTAATGACAGGTTAAAAATTATTTTTTTCTGTTTTCTTCCTCTAAAAATTGAGGTGCTTCTTATAGTCCAAAAATACAATAAATGAGTACATCCAAAAACATTTGTCAAAAAACCTTTAGTTTCTTTTCATAATCAGCAATTTCTATGAGATACCATACTGCAAAATACTCCGAGAAATTTGTGACATTAATTGCAAACTAGATTTATTATTTGGACAACTGAAAAAGTATTTTTCGTAACAAATTCATTCAAGACCATGTTGCAAAAATGAGTACGCCACAATAAAAGTCTTAGGGGCAAAGTTAAAGTTTAGACTACAAACTTCTAATTACTGAGAAACCATAAATCCAACAGGTGCATATTGATTAGCATAAATGATTATTACAGATAAAATACCAATGTATCTCTGAACCCATGTAAGCCACTCCAAAAGACATAAATGAAAAAACAGGAGAAATGGGAGTTTATGGTTAAAATACAAACAACTTTTATTGTTTACAAGTAGTGTTGAGCATTCCGATACTGCAAGTATCGGGTATCGGCCGATACTTGCTGTATCGGAATTCCGATACCGAGATCCGATATTTTTGTGATATCGGGTATCGGTATCGAAACAACATTAATGTAAAAATGTGTAAAAGAGAGAATTAAAATAAAAAATATTGCTATACTCACCTCTCCGACGCAGCCTGCACCTTACCGAGGGAAGCGGCAGCGTTCTTTGTTTAAAATTTGCGCTTTTCTTTCCTTTACGTGAGTCCCGGCTTGTGATTGGTTGCGTGCCGCCCATGTGACCGGGACGCAACCAATCACAGCAAGCCGTGACGTAATTTCAGGTCCTTCAGGATTTTAAAATTACGTTCCGGCGTTGTGATTGGTTGCGTCGAAGTCACATGGGCGACGCAACCAATCACAGCAAGCCGTGACGTAATTTCAGGTCCTTAAGGATTTTAAAATTACGTCCCGGCTTTGTGATTGGTTGCGTCGCAGTCACATGGGAGACGCAACCAATCACAAGCCGTGACGTCACGGGAGGCTGGACACGCGCGCATTTTAAAATGGGCGCGTGTCCAGCCTCCCGTGACGTCCCGGCTTGTGATTGGTTGCGCCGCGATCAACCAATCACAAGCCGGGAGGCTGGACACGCGCGCATTTTAAAATTTTAAAATGCGCGCGTGTCCAGCCTCCCGGCTTGTGATTGGTTGACCGCGGCGCAACCAATCACAAGCCGGGACGTCACGGGAGGCTGGACACGCGCCCATTTTGAAAAGCGCGCGTGTCCAGCCTCCCGTGACGTCACGGCTTGTGATTGGTTAATGGCGGCCATGTTGCCGGGACGCGGACCAATCACAGCAAGCCGTGACGTAATTTCGTCACGGCTTGCTGTGATTGGTCCGCGTCCCGGCAACATGGCCGCCCTGACCAATCACAAGCCGGGACTTCACGTAACCAAGTAAAAGCGCGAATTTTAAACAAACAACGCTGCCGGTTCCCTCGCTGAGGTCCAGGCTGCGTCGGAGAGGTGAGTATAGCGATATTTTTTATTTTAATTCTTTCTTTTACACATTTATATGGATCCCAGGGCCTGAAGGAGAGTTTCCTCTCCTTCAGACCCTGGGAACCATCAGGAATACCGTCCGATACTTGAGTCCCATTGACTTGTATTGGTATCGGGTATCGGTATCGGATTGGATCCGATACTTTGCCGGTATCGGCCGATACTTTCCGATACCGATACTTTCAAGTATCGGACGGTATCGCTCAACACTATTTACAAGTAAAAAAAATAAGGAACATATACAAAGACAGAAACCAGTGCAATGGGTATATTCAAACAACCAGGTTAAAAGGGAAGGTGTCAGCAGGAATATCCATTTTAAAAAAAAGGTATGGGCAGAACAGCACTGTCATACTGACTTAATACATACTTTTAGTGTAAAAATCTGCAACTTGGTTTTCTTTAAATCATCATGATAAATTTCAGTTTCCTCATCTCTTTGGGCTGGCACCACATGGAAGAGAAATGACACAACACCTGAGAAACCAAATAATTTCTTTACACGAGAGAGATGAAGGATAAATAAAGATTAGCAAAGCTTTACTTATCAGTCAGAAATACTGCAGCAAAAGTTATACAAAAATTTAAAAAGGAGGGATTTGCAACCATTTTACAGAGTCATCCAGATCAACCATGGAAGTTAATATCTGAACTGGATTATCTTCTGATGGAAGGGTTGAAGAAAATCGACATGAAAGTTCACTGCAGTTAGCTAAAGAAGTAGAAAGCCAAAAAGGAGTGATGGCTTCTCAGGACACTGGGTTCAGCGCAGAGGAATTGCATGCATGGGTGTCATTCTTAAATGAAGCATCTCTTAAAGCCCATGTGTTAAGGTTGGCAGATGGCACTAAATATAAACTATGATGAAGTGCGATTGCAACCCAGGGTCCACGATGGAAAACTGCAGCTAATGTAAATAATGGAGGAACACACAGCGAGCGATAGCTAGCTCACACTGAGTTAAACGTCACTCAGTGTATAGCACACGAGGCTGTGTGCAACGGAAAAGATGCTCTACAGTAGAGCTGTGTCAGTCACACACAGTAATGGAAAAGATGCTCCACAGTAGAGCTGTGTCAGTCGCACACAGTAACAGAGCTGGTATGGTGCTAAACACGATCCCTGTTAATCTCACAGAAGAACACAACCCTCACATGGTCAAGGGAACAGGTAGTGGACACAAATCCAGCGTGTGCATTTGTAGGTGCCAGAATTCTAATGGCTATACGCCTGCCCTGAGCACAATCAGACAAGTTCACACTACCGTTATGTTCCACGCACTCATAAGGTATAAATGATCTTAGCACGCAGGCATGCACTCCAGGAAACCTTTTATGTGTTCCTGTTCAAGTCCAGTCAGACAAGACCTTCCTCGTCTATCAATCTGGAACTGCCATGTCACCCGAGCAGCTGACAACGGATCACCAATGAGAGGTCGCCACCTCAAGAGCATGCTCAGTTGGGTGATTTCTGGACTCAGCCTCTGGAACACCTGTTCGCTGCAGCCTATTGCTAGTTACTATAGCTTTGGCTGGAGAGCCCACAGTAACCAAGCAAACAGCATGAATCTGGGCAAGACACTGAAACTGACATTTTTGCTGAGCAGTTCCCACTGCAGCTGAAGCAGAATGGGAGACAGCAGAGGCAGGCTTAGGATCTACCCTGTGCAGTGGGAGAATCCCGGCACCTAACACCATGCACAAAAAAGTCTGCCAGGGCCTATGCTAAAAATATGAAAAGTACTGGGACTCTAGAGTCATGAGACAAATATAAAGGTTTTTTGAACTGCGGGCTTCAAAATTTAATGGCATTGCAAAGTTGAAGAGTGCACAGAAAAATTCATGGTGCCTCCAGTGACACATCATGGCCAGTATCCTTATGTGGGGCTGCATGAGTGCTGCTGGTATTGGTGAGCTACATTTCATCGATGATGAATAAACAGATGTAATGGTCTATATTGAAAGAGAAGATGATTATGGATGGGCTGACCAATGGATGTTCGGGTCCATCAGGTTAAGCTGAACTTCATAAAAAAGTTTGTTTCGAGTATCAGAACGGTATCCAAACTTGATCCTCAACCTGGACCCCATTCAAGTGAACGAGGGGGCCTAAACATCCAGCATTTCCCACACTTTCATCTGCATTACAGCGAAAGAAACACTGGCTCTGATTGGAGGTAACCTTACTGATGTTACTATTAGTCACAGCGCTGCAGTTCCCACATTGTCAAACAGCATGTGAAAGGTGAAAAAGTTACAGTCAGTCAGGCGTTGGCTGATGACTACTATTCTCATCAGCGTAAGCCTGGTCTTGCTGATAGCAGTAATAGAAGGCTAAACTTATGAGAGTATTCATCAGCAGCCATCTGTGCATAGTAAGAGAAAGGTCAGTATGATTTATAATTAGTGCAGTGCCTGTATAACTTACTGTACATGTATTTAGCTAATAAAGAAATAAAAGAAAAAAATGACGTGGGTTCCCCCTAATTTTTAATACCCAGCGGAGGGATAGCAGACAGCTGTGGGCTGGCATTATTATTCTAGGAAGGGGGCAATAAGCATGGAGCTTTCCAGGCTACTAATACCAGCTCACATCTGTCTGCATAGAATTTGCTGATTATTTAAAAAGGACCTCCAAAAAAACAGCGTAGTGTTCTCTCTCTTTAATAACCAGAAAAGGTTAAGCAGACAGTTGTGGGCTGATATCAATAGGTTGTGTGGGGGCCATGGATATTGACCCTTGCCCAGACTAATATCACTATCCCTCAACTGCCCCAGAATTGGCACGTCCATTAATTGTGCCATTTCTGGGGCTTACCCTTGGCTCTTCCTGCTTGCCCTGGTGCATTGGCAAGTGGGGTAATAGTTTTGGTGTTGAAGTCAGTTATTTTACGTACGCTAACATCAAGCCCAGGGGTTATTAATGGAGAGGTGTCCATCAGGTACTCTCAATACTAACCCCGTACTCAAAAGGAATAAACAGTGTGGTGCAGTGACCAATGTTACAGCCAGGGGGCTGTTATGATCCGGTGACCTTGGAGCTGCATGAGACTTTCTCTGGAGTAGGTGGAACCTGTACTGACCGCAAACCCTAAACTGACACCGCAACTAGAAGTAGCCGTGGGGTGTACCTAACACATCCTAGACACCTCGACACAGCCGGAGAACTAAATACCCCTATAGATGGAAATGGGAATTCTATCTTGCCTCAGAGCAGAACCCCAAAGGATAGGTAGCCCCCCACAAATAATGACTGTGAGTATTAGAGGAAACACACACGCAGGCAGAAAACAGGATTTAGCAAAAGAGGCCACTCTAGCTAAATAGAAAAGGATAGGATAGAATACTAAGCGGTCAGTATTAAAACCCTAAAAATATCCACAGCAGATAATACAAAAATTCCACATCTGACATGGAATGTATATCTGCATCTCCTGAGAATCCAACATGACTGAAAAAATCCAAACACAGTCTAAGCTGGACAAGAAAAAACAATGAATAGTACTGAATAGTAAAGCACACAGCATGTGTGCTGCAGAAACAAAACCCAGACACTTATCTTGGCTGATTTGGCAGCAGGGCAGGAGGAACCAGACAGAGATGTAAGACCTCCAAGAACAATGGACAACTGGCAAGGGCTAATGGATCCTGCAAACCTAAATACCCAGAGAGAGCTGCAATCAGCAGGGACACCTGCTCAGGATTGCAACCCAGGGACAACTGTATTACCGCCAACAACCACCGGAGGGAACCCAAGAGCAGAATTCACAACTGGGGGCGCTGTGTGTGCACTTCAAGATGTGCTTGGAGGCATAATAGTGATGAGAGAAAGTCTAGCAGGATTATAAATGGCCGGTTTGTGTGTCGCAGAGGAGGTTACTCTGCGCTGTCAGTCTGAAGTTAAGTTGGTGTGCTGGGAGCTGTAATCCCACATGTGATTGTGTAGTTCTAATGGGAGATTGGCAGGGCTAGTTATGAGAGATGGGAGGGTCAGACTAGCCACACACACCCACACTCCCACCCAGGGGAGTGGTTACAGGTATTTAATGTGACCAGGGTGTGGGTCACATGTTCCTGGGAGGTTCCTTTGCATGGATCCGTTTGGTTCCTGTGCAAGGTCCTGGACGGTCGGTGTTGGAAGCTCCTGTGAGTGGAGTGTTCCTGGAAGCACCTGAGACCGTGGACGAGTTGTTGGATTGTCCTGGTATGGACTGGAGTCCTGCAAGCACCTGATAAGAGTGTGAGTCCTGGAATGGTCAGGGTGTTGGATTGTCCTGGGTTGGACTGGAGTCTTGCAAGCACCTGGTAAGATCATGGACTGGTGGCCTGTGTGTTGAAAGTGCCTGTGACTGGACTTCCTGAAAGCACATGGAGAGGCTGCAACTACAGAACCTGTGACGGCTTCTGTATTGGGGAGGCTAGAGTTCCTACTGTGGGTCTGGACTATCTGAGGTGCCCTGGTCACAAGGACGGTGATCCCAATGAGGCAGCTTTCCCCTGTGAACCAGCACTGGCAGGAGTCAGTATATGGAGCCGGAGCTCCTATAAGGTAACTCCAGGTAACAAGGGGTTACGGGCAGACATGGATCTGCCATTGGAACAGACTATCGATGGTTAATGTGTTCCGTTGATGTAAATAATGAACTGTTTGTGTTATGGTTTATGACGTTTAATAAACCGGAATAGACTGTTTAAGTGGAGAAATTGTGCCTGAGTGCTTAAATCCCATGCCAAGCGAGTGTTCCCCAACACACTTAGGTAGCGTATCACCACAACAGGTAGAAATATCTTTTAATTGAGAAAGCCACTCTCTGACAATTCCCCTTATTTACCCATTTGTTACCAAACAAATCAAAGTTATACTCACCCATCTGCTGTAAATCCATAATAAGGAGGTTCTATGACAATCCTCAACTCTTCTACATCCAATGTATGGAGCTCCTTTCAAAGATAGCAGCTCCATACACTGGAACAGCAGCAACTGCTGGGTGTCACGCTGCACACTACGAGACTATGAACTGAGGTGACATCAGTAAGATTATCTTAGTTCACAGCAGCCAGTTCTCACAAGGACAGACCCCGTTGAACTGAGATAATCTTACTAAGGTCACTGCTCATGTAGCGCCCCCACTGCCGCAGGGCCGAGGGGTACCTGGTACCGGGCCTCTGAGTCTCTGCTCTGGGGTTGTCACGGTGGCTAGACCCAGTCCGTGACCCTGCTGAGGGGCGCCCAATGAAAGGTGTGGGTGGTGATGCTGTAGTGGTGCGGTGCAGGTCACAGTAAATAACGAGGACACCAGGTTGCAGTCTCTTTACCTCTTTACTGAAGGCTTCAGGATCCTCGGTCCGAAGTACGGTTAACCGGGCTGTGGGAGTCCGGCCGGTCCGATGGCACCTCCAGAGTTCCCTTTGCAGGTGGAAATCTGTGCCTACCTTCTAGCGCTTGTGTGTTGTGGTCCTCCCGTGCTGTGCTTACGGGATAGTCCCCACAACTGTTGTGTCTGTTTCTGAAGTTCCCTCACAACTTGATTATGATGTTCTTCTCCGTCCCCCAGATTATATGGCTAGGATGCACCCGTATGATGGGTAGGCTCGGAGCTCTTCCTGGACCCTAGTGTCGCCCCTCTCCTGTTGTTGCCCCCTATGTCTTCTTAGGTGATTTGGGTGAGACAGCCCGCCTATAACTGACTGTCCTGCCGTAGGTTTGAAGTTTGGCCTGGAGCTCTATACTTCCTCGGCGTTCCGGCCACCGGCTGCGCGCCTCAGTAGGATGTTGCCTCGTCTTACAGCACGACTCCTACTGGTGTTTCTCCTTGTTGCGTTGATCTCGTTTCTCACTCAGCACAATAAACCTCGCTTCTTGTCCTTTCTTAGGGTACTGCCGCAATCAGGTGCAGGCGCGGTCCCGTAACGTTCTCTCAGTTCGCTAGGCCTCTGTCAGGATCCCACCCCTGACAGGGACCCCCCTGAATCTTCCCCTGCAACACCCTCTGCCACAGGATGTTGCCTGGTTCCAACCCAGTCAGCTTCTCACTAACTTCCTATCCAACCCCCAGTTTTACCAGATTGTGAGGAGTGGCCTAATACATAGCACCCTTAGCTCCCCCTGGAGGCCAGACTGTGAAGTGTATTGGTGTCTGTGATACCTGGTCAGGTGAACTCCTTCAGTGCCATCAGACGTACCATAGCCCCCCTTAGCGGCGGAGCATCAGTACTGCAACGACCAGGACTCTGGGGCGCTGCACTCACAGCAGGAGAAATTTCTCAAGCTGCAAGCACTGACGTTAGTAAGGTTACCACAGTTAATCAGCTATGAACTACAATAACCTTACTGATGTCAGCGCTTGTTGCAGCAGCTGGATTCACATGTTACTGTCAGTGTGTTCCGGACACCATGTTAAACGGTCGCATTACTGGTGTCACCGCTCAGCACTGCATCTGGATGTAGCAGAGTCGGGGTTTGTCGTGAGACCTCATTATTATGGATTAACAGTGGACAGGTGAGGATTATTTTGATTTTTGATTTTTAATTTTCTATTAATAAATGAGTAAAAGAGTGGATTTGTCATTGAGTGTTTTGTTCAAATAAATTACTTTAATCTGTGTGTGTCTTTCTTACTTTTAACTACTGGGTTAGTAATGGGGATGTCTGATAGACACATATCTATTACTAAACCCTGGGCTTGAAGTCAGCTAACATTACAAAGCTGACATCAACCCCAAAACTATTACCCAGCTTGCCAACACACCAGGGCAAGGGGGAAGAGCCGAGGCAAAGCACCAGAATTGACACATCTAATGGATCAACCATTTCTGGGGCAGCTGAGGACTTGGTCTTATTAGTCTGGGAAGAGGCTAATATCCATGGCCTTCCCAGCCTATTAATATCATTAAACCCAGCTGCCTGCTTTGCCTTAGCTGCTTATTAAAAATAGGGAGAACCCATGTCATTTTTTTAGGGTTCTCCATTTTCTAATTACAAGCAAAGGCAAAGAATAAATCTGGAGGCTGATAATAATGGGCTATTCACTACTCTCTCTTTTACTTGGCTAGTAAGGGGGTGTCTGATAGATGCCGGCCCATTACTAACCTCTGGGCTTTATGTCAGCTGTCTATTCACAGTTGAAATCAACCTCAAAATATTACCCCCTGTGCCACCACATCAGGGCAAGTGGAAAGAGCCTGGAAAAGCACCAGAATTAGCACATCTGATGGATGTGCCTTTTCTGGGGTGGTTGCGGGCTTCTATTTTTTGGCTGGGCAAAATACCCATGGGCCTTTCCAGCCCGAGAATACCAGTTCCAGCTGTCTAAGTTACCTTGGCTAGTTATGAAAAATGAGAAGACCCCTCGTAATTTTTTAAATTATTTTTTGATAACCAGCCAAAGTAAAGCAGACAGCTGAGAGGTGCAGACTCCAGCTGTCTGCTTTACCTTGGCATGTAATTAAAATAGTTTATTTATTTATTTATTTATTATTTTAATTTTTTTTAATTATTTATATTTTTATAAATAATTCATGAAAAGAGGAGTTTAGACCCGAATTTCCCTGCTATAAAATGGCTGTGAAATGGTAGTAGTAAGGGGTATGAGGCTGCAAAAAGAAGAAAATTGGGGGTAAGAGCAAGACAATCACCCTGCACACAAATGTACTTAGGAAAATTAGTTAAAATAACAGACACTAAAATTATAAGCAAAAATAAAAAATTAGAACCATGAAACAGAGGTCCAAATGGAGGAGGTGGAAGTAGACATGGTGGTGTAGCTGGAAGAGGAGGTAGCCAACAATGTTTTATTGCTTTTTTTTTCTAATTTTGGGAATGCACAAAATGAAACGAATGCCAAATAGAATGTAACCATGTCTGGGTGCAGCTGGTATAGTTGTCTAGTCAGCCAAAGGTATGGACAAGTCTTGTATGATCCATGTCTGATTCATTTTAATTAATGTTAGCTTCATCATGATGTCTGTCGACTGGCAAATGTGCCTGTCTGTGATCACACCCCATGTCGTGTTAAAGACACGCTCTGACAGTATGTTTTGTGCAGGGCAGGCCAGCACTTTAAACGGCATACAGGGCAAGCTCTGGCCATGTGTCCAATTTGGACATCAAAAAGTTAAATGGGGCAGATCCATCAGTTAGTACCTAGATATGTGTGAACACATAATATTCCACCATGCTGTAGAACCGCTGTCTTTTGCTGATACAGGCAGTATCACAAGGTGGTGCCAGATGTGTTGTTCTCATTAAGTTTTTCCAAATTTTAACCATGCTAACCCTGCTTTTCAAGGTTTTGGCAGTGCCACAGCTGTGTTGGCGACTTCCTCCTCCGCCTCTGCCTTCTTCTTCCACTGAGCCCACTCTGTCAGGTGGGAAAGACGTCAGTAGTTTCTTTATCAGTGCGTGCTTGTATTCACGCATTTTTTGATCCCTCTCCAGTGACGGATGTAATGTAGTGGGGATCCAGCAGGGTGGCCACCCAATAATCTGCACTAGCAACGAGGCAGGCAACTTGCCTGTCATTGCGCAGCCACGGCAGCCTGTATTGGCTCATGTGTGCCAGGCTGCCCACAGGCAATGAAAAGCTGTCCTTGGTGGAAGGTGTATAATCTGAGTCCCCCCCAGCCATGCACCAGTGATGCCCATGAGCTGCTCTGAGAGACTCCCTGCTGTTAACATGCTGGCTTCTTCTCCTCATCTTCCAAAACTGTCCCCTGGCTGTACACTTGTGTACTTGGCCACTGTTGGTACAAAAACCCACCCACTGAGCCATGTGTGGACGATAGGCATAATAACGGTAAAAATAATCCCTGTTCCTCTTTCACCTGTGCCACTACCTCAAGCATCATTACCTGAAGTGTTGTTCCCAGCAGGCATATAAGTGGTATAGTAATGCTGGTGATGTTATCATCAGTGTTGGCCATGTGGCTGGAATATTCAAAGCAGTGCAACACAGCACACACATCCAGCATGGAAACCCACTCATTGGTGGTGAAGTGGGGTTGTTGCTACTGATGGTGTTGTGCAGTGCACATCTGAATTGGTCCACCACATGTATGAAGGGCAAGGACGGCCCACCTGAAAAAGTAGTAGCGGCTGGGAACAACATAGTGTGGGACAGCCACTGCCATCATTTTTTTTAAACTGTTCATCTCCACCAGTTGAAATGGCAGCATCACAAAGGCTAGTAATTTGGAAATGTCATACAGGACCATGGTTCGTGGGTATTTTTCTGTGCTGCTGGTGCAGCGTGACAACCTCCTCTTCCTCTGAATTGAGCACATCATTATGATGGTTTTCACTCCATATGGTGTCTAATACCTCATCTTCCACCCTTTCCGCACCCTGCACTCCTTGCCAGTCTGCACACTGCAGACGGGTGCAGCAGTTTACACCTGAGTTTCCTCATCATCAGAGATGTGCTGGGGTGATCCGCTGACCGTGTGCACTGGCCCTCTAACGTACTCATCCTCAGACATAACAAGTGGTTGGGCATCAGTGTACTCAGTCTCTTCCACTTGTAGGACAGGTCCAGGTGGATGGGACAAGGAACCCCAGCCAGTGGAGTCATCAAAAGGTGTCCCCCCTATTTTTAATAACCAGCAAAGGCTAAACAAACAGCTGGCACCAATTTGGCATCAATTCTGGCACTTAGCTTTAGCTCTTCCTGATTTCTCTGTTGTGTTGGTAAGTGAGGTAACAGACTTTCTATTTTACCTGTGCTTGAAATTAAAAATAGAGGGGACTCCAAGTCGGAACATAGATTACAGCGATAAAAAAAAATGCTGGGGTCCCCATAGAGTATGATGCTTCCAAAGATGCCCATCAAACACAAATATGACCACAGCACCCCTTACATGCACAGTATGATGACTTGACAATGCCCCCAAAAAGCATAATGCCACCATGGTGCCTTCAACACAGTATGATGCTGCTACAGTGCCTCAAACACAATGTGATGATTCCATAACCCTCCACACATTATGATGCAATCAAAGCAACCCTACCTATGATAGCTCCACAGCCATCACACACAGTATAATGACCACACAATCCCTCCACATACAGTAGGATGTCCCGACACACTGTATGATGCCCTTACAGTCCCCACACAGAGGTTAATGCTCTATCATGTCATTGAGCTGCATTGCCGTTATGTTGATTCTGACACAGTACAAAGTTAAGATAGCAGGTGATCCAAAGTGTGGGGCATAAGGCATCTCTCTTTTATACTAAGCATATCATTTAATTCTTTTAACCCATAAAATTATTTGAAATAAGTCTGTATTCTTAGCAGGAATTTGGAAGGTTCATCTCTATGCAGTATGAAGTAAGCATATGGAAATATAAAACTATCCTGCCAACTGATTGATCTTAGGTTTTATATTTTACAAGCCTGTCACATTACAACAAAAATTCTAAAAATGTCCTGTATGGCATCGAAAGGAATATATTTCACAATGTGGTGCTGCATGTTTCCAAACTATGCCATTGACCCTTCTCAGTTCAGATAACCGGTAATTTTAGGAACTTATGCAAGCTTTGAAGTTTAGAGGACAAAATGTCCCAAGATAGAAAGACACATTTCATTCTGACCATGGATGCTAGAGCACCACAAGTTTTGTACTTTCTCTTTAAAGTGAGTCCAGATGAAAATAACCCCACTGCTAACAGTTTAAAGCCGTCCAGGGAATGTGAATCAAAAAGACATCTTCATATAATTTCACACAAGTAAACATCTGCTTCTGAACAGGATAAGGGAGATTTTGGAAAGAATGAAGGCCAAACCACATTTCTTAATTTTCTTGATATGACCCAATTTAGTTGGCTATATTGTGAATAAATAGTTTACAGGGAACAATAGAAAAATAGATGGTACAAGGCTGGAGAATGGGAATTGATAACTGATGCATGAGGCAAATTGACATGTGACAGGTGTAAAATTCATGTACACGGCATTTCAATGGATGGGAGAATATGAATATAATCTCTATGAATGGAGTTGCAATTGTGGACACAGCCTAGACACATACCGGAAGATCCCATAGGATCTAGCATCACCAGTATATTAATGGAAAGCTGACCAAAATATGTTTAAAACATATGTAATTCAAAAAGGAGGAAAAACATTTACAAAAGAATAGGTATACCCCCTAAATGTTAATTTAAATCGGTATCATATAACAAACAAAGACTAGACAAATGAAGACATGTAATAATGCACACATTGCACCAGAACCTGTTTCCTAGACCAATATCTGGGTATGATAACCAATTAAAAATAATATCTGAAATAGGTATAAATAAACACTATCCGTAAAATGAAGTCAAATAGTATTCATTAATGATGATAAATGCAACAAATGTGTACATATAAATAATACATAAGCACTTCAGTAACAAAAGAATATAAAAGAAGTAAGCAGTAGAACCCGCATGAATTTTACACATAGAAAATGCAACATGTGGGATTGAAGACCCCGCATGTATCATCACAGGAGTTGGCTTTCCCAGGGAAAGTCTAAATACATAAAAAAGTTGTTAGCAATTTTAACCATACACAAATGAGGACAGGATATAGTCAAAACAGGGGGAGGATCTATCATTGTTGCAACCTGTGTGGCCGAACAGGGGCTCAAGATGAAAGGGGGCCCATTTATATCTCCAAAGCAAATGCATTTTTAGCTGCTCTTGGGCTGCAACGGTCCCATGTATTGTTCTTGCACAGGAGCCCACTTCTGGCTGTTTCCTCCAGTAGTCAAAACTGATGGCAGAGATAGATATTAAACTTGAAGATGTGTCTAAACATATCTGTAAAACCAAAGAAATGAGCTGAAACACATGTTGTAGAAATGCAATAGGTGCACATACACACTGTGGCCATTAACCCACAAAATATAAGATAAAAAATTGAGCAAATACACTGCAGTAAGGAAATACGTAAATAGCAATAGTACATGTAAATAACATAGGGTATTTAGTTCACACTATTATAATCAAAAAGTATAAAAGCCATCCCACTATGACAAGGTATACACAATCTGGATGGTCCTATCTCTAGATTTTAACCTGAGATATACCATCTACCCAAGGAAAGCTATATAGATTAAATGCACAGCCCAAAAATGGGGAGCTAGACCCCTGAATGTCCAAAGTAAAAAAAGCCACCAAAAACAAAGAAATAAGTTGGAACACATGTTGATAAAAGTGTAATGTGTATGTACACATTCTCACTGTGACCATTAACAAACATAAGGGATAGCTAACACTCGGAGCAATAGCTAACACTAAGAAGACATAGAAAGGATTCAGAAGGATCTAGATAAGCATGAACAATGGGCAGTGACTAATAAAATGGTATATAGCAGGGAGAAATACAAGATTCTACATCTGGGCAAAAAAAATATGAAAATTACATCTACAGAATGGGAGGAATAGAACTAAGCAACAGCACTTGTGAAAAAGACTTAAGTATACTAACAGATCACACACAAACACCCAAATGAAGTGCTCTTTGAGTCACCTAACCTGACTTGGGTATACTAATAGATCACAGACTGCACATGAGTCAATGGTGTGATGCAGCATCAAAAAAGGCAAACACAGTTTCTGGGATGTATTAAGAGAAGCATAGAGTATAGATCACGTGAAGTAATTATCCCTCTCTACTCCTCCTTGGTCATGCCTCATCTGCAATACTGTGTCTAGTTCTGGGCACCACATTAAAAAAAAGACATAGAAATACTGGAGCAAATTCAGAAAACAGCTACCAGGATGGTGAGTGGATTGCAAAGTATATCCTTTGAGTTGAATGATCTGGTAATGTTTAGCTTGCAAAAAGAAGACTAAGAGGAGACTTAATAGCAGTCTATAAATGTCTGAAGGGATGTCACAATGCAGACAGATCATCCTTATTCTCATTTGCACATGGAAACACGAGAAACTATGGGATGAAAGGGAGAAGATACAGATTAAATATTAGAAAAAACTTTTTGACAGTGAGCCTGATCAATGAGTGGAATAGGCTGCCATGAGAGGTGGTAAGTTCTCCTGCAATGGAAGTCTACAACCAGAGGCTGGACAGACATCTGTCTGAGATGGTTTAGTGAATCCTGCATTGAGCAGGGGGTTGGACATGATGACCCTGGAGGTCCTTTCCAACTATAACATTCTAGGATTCTATGATAACCTAGTATAAAAACAAAAGCCAATACCCTGCAGTAAGTACATAAGTAAATGGTAATAATATATGCAAACATAGGATGCTTAGTTGACTATTTTGATCAAAATAGCGTAGAAGCCAAGCCACAGTGACAAGATGTACCCAATCATCTCTATGTACCAGCGTGCCTCAAAAGATGGGGCAGAGCAGGACCATCTAGGACTTATCCATTACACAATATGGATACTGATTGACTCCAAATTTATTCTGCAGCAGGACAACAGCCCAGAACCTACAAGCAATGTCATTAGGAACTTTGGTTAAAGTTTGGTTAAATAAGAACCTGGAACTGCCGATATGGCCTCCACAGAGTCCTGATCTCAACAAAATCGCATCTCTCTGGGATAACATGAAGAGACAGAAAGATCCAAGAGAAGATCTGTGGTTAGTTCTGTAATATGTTCGGAACAACCTGTCTGCTGAGTTCTTACAACTGTTTACAAGTGTATCTAGGAAAATTACAGGGAATCTGTCAGGTGATATTTTTTAGTACAAAACTTATGGTATACTGAGGGCTTGGGCAACCCTTCCAGAATATGTAACTTTTATTGCTGTAGCATATCCATATCTATTTAGGTAGAAGATCTGTCTTACCATGCTTTATAAAAGTATATTACAAACATTGTTTGAACGCCAATAATCCGTATAATAGAAATTTGCTTTAAAATATCGAGAAATAACAGTTTTAGTAAAAATCTTTGCAGAATATGAGACGTTAAGTAATATTATTATTATGCAAACTGCTAACACACTGTGCAGATCAATACAACAAGGGAGTAAAGCAAATATACATTGACATGAGTGCAGCAACATGAATCATGATAAAAAGACTTATGTAAAGTATAGAAGTTGGGAAAACTGTAGCGGCTAGTTTATGTAGAACAGCGGCGAATGAACGACATATGATAACCAACCACATGAAGAATTTAGTCTGCTGTGCTGCACAGAAAAATAAATAGCCGAAAATATTGTGAGTTTATATTCTCCTCTCATCCTGACACATCATGGACTGTTTGAGGATTACATTACCAAAAGGTCCTTTTCACATCTGGATGTCTATAGCAAAATACAAACTAAGAGGTTTCAGAACTGTCCTGTCTGTGCTCTGGAATTGTCGATAATTATTATTTTCTACATGTCCTATAATGAAAGGTGGCCTGCTCACCAGATGCCTGGAGTCCTGCTTGGGAACAGACATTTACTTTATTCTCAGAATAGTTATTTCTCATAAAAAACAAAGATAAATGGTGCATTTATGTGTCTGCTATGTACTGAGCACATCAATTGTTTAGTCGTTGTAGTTGAGAACAATTTGTCCCATTTACTCCACATTAATCCACTGAGTGAATAAACAAAGACAATGAACCCTACAGAATATCTACCCAACAAGTCCTACAAGACATTCTAGCCCTGACAGTTTGTGGACCTCTTTAATTAGGACATAATTAATTAATTCTAAAGCCCCCGTCTCACTAAGCGAGATCGCTAACGAGATCGCTGCTGAGTCACAAGTTTTGTGATGCAACAGCGACCTCAGTAGCGATCTCGCTATGTGTGACACGTAGCAGCGACCAGGCCCCTGCTGTGAGATCGCTGGTCGTGTCGGAATGGCCTGGACCTTTTTTTGATCGTTGAGGTCCCGCTGGGTAGCACACATCGCTGTGTTTGACACCTTACCAACGACCTCGTTGACGACTCAGACACTGAATCGTCATAATAGCTCCCATGTGACATCGTTGTACAGGTCGCTACAGGTCGCTGGTGAGATGTCAAACAGTGAGATCGCAGCAGCGATCGTTGGGAAGATCTCACTGTTTGACATCTCACCAGCGACCACATAGCGACGCAGCAACGATCCCTGACAGGTCGTATCGTTGTCGGGATGGCTTTAGCTTCGCTAAGTGAGACGGGGCCTTAACTTCCGGGCAGAATTAGGCAACTATATGTTAATTTAAGAATTAGCAAAATTAAGGAGTTCAGGATTTGCTGGGAAAAGTTAAAATAATCTGAAGAATGTATTCCACTAGGCGTTCCACACCACATTGACAAGTAATAATTGGTGACCAATCAACAGGAAACAGCATGTCACTCACATTATTCCTTGATAAATTCTTTATTTATTCATATGTACGCAAAGTTCATGCCTAATGGATAGGACATATTTTGGAAGGAAATAAATTGTTTCTCCATCATAATTTAAGAGGATGAAATATCTTTGACATCTTGTACGTGCAACTTGTGGACCTATGGGGTCCACCGCTATTCTTAAAAAATGTGAACAAGATACTACTTAATAGTACTACTTAGTTGTTTATTGTAAATGACTACTCTTTGTATTCCAATGGTTTACTTACAGTTTTCAGTTCAACCAAAAATTAAAGAGGGTTTTGCAAGAGGGCCAATAATGAGCAAGAAATTCTTCACTCGTTTCAGTTGGACATTGAAGACCAATGGGCCTAAATATTATTGTGCACAGGAATACTCTGATGTCTATGCCCACTTCTGCAATGTATGTGTTTACATAGGACTTCAGGTAACACCAATGTTATGCTGCAAATGTCAAAAACTTTTGACTGCCCAAGATCCCACTCTTCAGCTAAAAATTCATGTTTTATGTGGAACTAGAGATGAATAACTAAAAGCCATACTAGCAATAGATTAAAAACATGAAAGCTAGACAGACCATTTGGATATTAGAATGGTGTCAAAGGGCCATGGTAAGAGGTGTTCCATACAATGTCCACTTTTCTCCAAGTCACAGGACAGAAACAATCACTTCCTGAAATAGCAAACCTTAATGTGTGCTGGGCACATAAGTTCTTCACTTGATAGCCTATTTAAATGGCTTTGTCACAAATTACAATCCTTCTGGGGGTGCAACTAGTAGAATTGTAACTCATGTGTTTGGTAAACATGCAAATTATCTCTTCAGAGAGGGAAAGGTCTTGAAGTCTAGTGCCACTGTTAAATAATGCTTATTTGGTATATTTAATTATCCAGATACTCTAAAGAAAATGTCATGAATATTTCTCATAAAAAATGTAGTGGTTTATTGGATTGTCTACCAAAATACATCATTGCAGCAAAACATAAAATAGGTGAAATAGTTACAAAGAGATTGTCCATTTGTCCATATCAAAGTTTGTTCCCCATCTTTCCTGAGATTCTAAATGGTAAATGGCATTTGTCTCTGTCATGGAGCATGGTAGAAACCATCGAGAAGCATGTGGCTAACTCACATACCAGCTGTTCATCCCCTCTGAAGTCTGTGTGAGAGTGAAGAAGAAGCCCCCAAGTGACAGCCCCTCCCTCCTGTGAGTCGTGGATATATATGTCCCATAGAGTATGTGTTCTCTCTGTATGGTGTTACCTTTTACTCTGAGCTAAATATACAGGAATAGCACATGTAATGTCAGCCAAACCTTCCATGAGGCTCAGTACAGAATTGAGTGTAATAAATAAGTCAATAATCAATAATTAATATTTAACAGCCACCTATTGGAAGTAGCAATCCTAAGAGTCCATATCGACCCTTCAACAAGCCTTGCGATATGACGTAGGATAAAAGCCAAATCAGAATTTCAATTTCCAGACACAGGGTATTGCCCCTCGTTAATGGAAAGTGTGAGATTTGATTTGGCTAGGTAAAAGGCTAAAACTGGCATCTAAGGGGTGAAGTTTTTCCTTATGGAGAGTGGCATGCCAGGTCTGGCACACCAGTATGAGGAGACATAAATGCCTTGCATGCTCCTCTGGGAAATTAAATATGCAAATTGTCCCATCATATAAGAAGAGGACTTGAACTCTAGTGCTACCTATCCTAAGTCATGTTGCAAGGTTAAAGGGTCAATATTGACTTGTAAGATTGCTACTTACAATAAGTGGCACAAGAGTTAAAGTCATCTTCCTCTCTGAAGTGACAATTTGCATATTTAATTTCCCAGAGGAGCATGCAAGGCATTTAAGTCTCCTCATACTGGCATTGCAGACTTGGCATGTCACTCTCCATTCAGTAAACAGGACATGCCCATGAAGGAAGCATTGCATTGTTCCAGCAATGTGATCAGAGGAAAAGAACATCCCTTGTAAACAATAAATGAAACAGACTCCTATAAATGACTACAATCATGCCCATATAAACATTTACATTTTATTAAGGTAAGTGGGCATAAGGTCTATTCAAATTTTTTTTCAATGCCAAATGAAATTATCATACAATTTAGTCATTATTATGGGGCCCATAAACCTAGGGTTCCAGATCAGTCTCCTCCCTGCAATAGGTCTACATAGATACGGTAAATATTTACCAACATGGCATCCTCCATCACAGATGAAGAGTCTACACGGAAGGCTTCAGATTATTTAATGATCCAATTAGAATGAATAGGTACAACAGACAAATATCTTATGTGTACAGTTTATGTAGCTTTATTTATCTTCACCCTTAGATTTAACATAGTATATTAACAATATAGTAAGATACTATTCCAAGGAGAATATATAGAGAGAGACAAAGAGTTGTTCAGTGGATTTGTTTGGATCATGTATCTATTAATTCATAATGGCAATAATTAATATCATTGTGGTATGTAAATTTGCCTGCATCCCTACACAGTTCCCTCCACTTTACATTTTAGTAAGCCAAACTGAAATATCTTTTGGATACAGTTGTGTTAAAAAGTTTACATACCCTGGCAGAATTTTTGCTTTCTTGGCCTTTTTTCAGAGAATATGACTGATAACACTAAAACGTTTTCTACACTAATGGTTAGTGGTTGGATGAAGCCATTTATTGTCAAACTACTGTGTGTTCTCTTTTTAAATCATAATGACAACACAAAACATCCAAATAACCCTGATCAAAAGTTCACAATGTTAGGGCTGGCGGAATGCACCAAATAATTATAAGGATGGTATAAGGTGCGTTCGCAGCCCGGGGTCGACCGTGCAGAGATGGAACCTGCTGCTGAGTAATGGTGGAGGGACGCTTGCTCACATGTGGGTTAGACCTCTTCCAGTGTGAAAAGAAGCGAACTCTGTTGCTTCACAGAGTCACCAAATAAACACTGCGCCCTGTTAGCAGTCACAGGGTGCAGCTGAAAGACGCTAGTGGAATCCCTATGAATCACCCCCACTAGACTGACGATTGGACTCGCTCTGATCCTCGGTGGCTTTTGAGCCTGCGCCTGAGGACGCCCTGAGTCAGATGCTGAGTCCAAGTGGGAATTCCCACCCTACACTGACCGGTTGTCAGGACAGAACTAGGAATTTACTGCACAAGAGTGCGTGCAGCACCGTTCTGGCGGACACCACTAACCACGCAAACTTGGGCCAGGAAAGCGCTCTATTAACGCATGGCGCTGCACTGGCAGTTACTGTTAACAGATGCAATATCGTGTGCTAGATGTGCGCGATAGCACTGTCAAGCGCTAGGTAGCTTCCACCATTCGCGAACAGTCAACAACACTAGAGATGGGAATGATTTGGAGCTTTCATCCATTGACAGGAATACATCCACACACAAACATTCACAATTTTATACTAGCGCATGGCCGTGCCGCCATGCAAACCTTTTATAGCGGAAGTTCTCCAGGACTTTCCTAGTGGTCCAATAGGAGCTGCTACAGGACCTGAGCATGTGACCCCCAACCTCCAATGAGAGGTCGTCCCTTGGGCATCTCAGAAGAAGAAAAGCAGGACTTAGTCCCAGAAGTGCCTGCTCGCCGCTGATCAGTACTGGTTCTGATGGCTGAGCCTGGAAGGACAGCAGTAACTAGCCGCACAGAATCAGCTTGAGCCAGACGCTGGAACCAATGTCTCTGCTGAGCAGGCTCCACTGCGGCTGGAGGAGAATGGGAGACCGCAGCAGAGATGGTTCGAGATTCCCCCTGTGCAGCAGCGGGAACTTGACACCTAACACACATACCCTGGTGATTTTGGCCTGATAACTTGCATAGACATTGACAAAAATGTGTTTGAATGGCTGCTAAAGGTAACATCCTCACCCGTGACCTGTTTGCTTGTAATCAGTGTGTGTGCATAAAAGCTGAGTGAGTTTCTGAAATTCAGACAGCATCTTTCATCCATCCACTGACATTTATGGATTGTGAGTCATGGGGAAAGCAAAAAAATTGTCAACGGATCTACAGGAAAATGTAGTTGAACTGCATAAACAGGAAAGGGATACAAAAAGATATCCAAGGAATTGATAATTCCAGTCAGCAGCGTTCAAACTGTGATTAACAAATGGAAAATCAGGGGCTCTGTAAAAACAAAACCACGGACAGGCAGACCATCAAAAATGTCATCCACAACTGCCACGAAAATTGTTCAGGATGCAAAGAAAAACCTAAAAACAACATCAGCTGAAATACAGGACTCTCTGAAAACTGTGTGGCTGTTTCAAGATGCACAATAAGGAGGCACTTGAAGAAACATGAGCTGCATGGTTGAGTCACCTGATAAAAGCCATTACTGCCCAAATGCGGCAAAGTATCTCGGCTACAATACGCAGAACAGCATAGAGACAAGCCTCACAACTTCTGGAGCAAGGAAATTTGGAGGGATGAGACCAAAATTGAACTTTTTGGCCACAACCATAAACGTTACATTTGGAGAGAGGTCAACAAGGCCTATGATGAAAGGAACACAATTCCTACTGTAAAGTATCGAGGTGGATCGCTGATGTTTTGGGGATGTGTGAGCTACAAAGGCACAGGAAACTTGGTAAAATTTGAAGGAAAGATGAATGCAGCACGTTATCAGCTAATTCTGGAGGCAAATTTGCACTCCTCATCCCGGAAGCTGCGCATGGTATGTACTTGGACGTTACAACATGACAATGATCCAAAACACAAGGCCAAGTCGACCTGTCATTGGCTACAGCTCAACAAAGTGAAGGTTCTGGAGTGGCCATTTCAGCCTCCTAATCTCAATATCATTGAGCGACTATGTGGAGATCTCAAGAGCGCAGTTCATGCTAGGCAGCCCAGGAATTTATAGGACCTGGAAGCTTTTTGCCAACAAGACTGGGCAGCTTTACCATCTGAGAAAATAAAGAACCTCATCCAAAACTACTACAAAAGACTTCAAGCTGTCATTGATGTTAGAGGGGGCAATACACGGTATTAAGAAATAGGATATGTGAACTTTTGATCAGGGTCATTTGGATGTTTTGGGTTGTCATTATGATTTAAAAAGAGAAAACACAGTAGTTTGACAATAAATGGCTTCAATCAACCACTAACCATGAGCGGAGGAAAAGTTTTGGTGTTACCATTCATATTCTCTGAAAAAAAGGCCAAGAAAGAAATAATTCTGCCGGGGTATTTAAACTTTTGAGCACAACTGTAAATAAATGAATATCACAGTATGAAGTGTGCATGGTATAAACAAGGTGTCCCATTGTTGTACACTTTTCTTTCCTATAGACCTTTGTTGCTCTTTGTGGCATATTAGTATTTAATATGCTATAAGACATGGTAGGTTTCCTATTTTTATTTTATTTAAAACAATGCAATATCTAACTTCAATGGCCAAACAGACCAAAGCCAACATGCATGAATGATCTCAATACTGTATGGTCACAAATTATTTTTAACTACTTCTACAAAGAAGACGCTAAATCCCCTTTTTGACCCTGTGTATATCATCCATATTCATTAGGTGTATCATTTGAAGTCCCCTGCTGTTCCAAATCTGCATAACAAGTTTGGGTATGTTTAATAATCTTTCTAATAGGCTTATCAATGTCTTTCTCATGAGTTTACCAATGATCAGTATGGTTTTAGACCACATACAGTATATCCTGATTTTCCAATTAAAGGCAGCTGTGATGGTTACTTGAGACTCCACTTACTGTTGAGTAATTGTAAACCCAGTGATAAACAGGCAAAATACAGCACATTTCTGTGTCTGCAGTGTGGTTGCAAGTCCCTATCTGACTACAAGTCTTGTGATTGCGAGGTCTGATGCTCTTAGTACAGATCATGAGAATTCAGTCGGATCAAGAGTTGTGCCAGTAATTGTGGATGACATAATGTGGATGCATTACGAGTGGCTGAAAGAGGTATTAGAGCTCTTTGTTGGTAAGTAATATAAAGTAATAAATATTTTCCTAAGTGATGTCATTTTCTGGTTTATTCTGCAAATCACGTCTGCTAAACTCCTACCAAACTTGCACCATTTACTAGACTTTTAAAATTCAATTTTGCCAGTTTGGGAAAATTTTCCCCCAAACTTGTATTGCAACAAATTTATTTTCAGCTAATATCAAGTAGTCCAATTCCTGTGTCTACCTCTGAAAACAGCCAAGTGACTCAATCTACCACACACTCCATGACTGTTGATTTTAGCAATCCCACATTTACACTATCACAAGATTTTACATCCGTAAATATAAATATTAATGTAGTGTAGTGAGGCGGTGATCATACCATGCGGTAATGAGGCAATGACCTTCATCAAAGCAGAGTGGACCTTGTACCGGCCCTACTACGTTCCAGGGAAGGTGATGGAGGGGCCTCTCGCAGGGCTGCAACCTGCTGCAGCAACAGGTTATTTGTCTGTTATTGTTGCTGTGTGAGGACCAGCTGCTTCAGGATTTCCTCTATCTTGTCCATAGGCTTGGGTTGCAGTGTAGCAGGCCTAATGACAGACATGCAGCTGGCATTGGGGTATGCCTCAGTTCACACTGCCCACATTCTCCACCATATTGTAGTGTAGCAGTGTTCACACCATGCAGTAATGAGTCAGTGACCCAGTAAAATTCATCGCAAATCTCTTTATTGTCCAAAAAATCACAACTTAAAGGCAAAACGGTTTCCTCCAGATCCCAGCCGGGGTGTCAAAAACAGTCCATATCTGAGACCGATTGCTGTGGGCGACTGCACCAGTGTGTCACGCTGAGGGAGCTCCGGACATTCGATTTCCTTGGCTCTGTATTAACTACAACACTGACATACCCAACCCTTTGCTGCAGGGTTTTTAAATGGAATCTGTGGCCATGGGCCACTTGTAAGACCCAGCTGGAAGAAGTGAACCACCCCACAATTATCCTGTAGTTCACAGGACCAAGTCCACACTTACTTTTATTCTGCACTGCAACCAGAGCTATGCACTCCAAAACACTTCTATGTGCATATGGGGGGACACATACCGACCCTCACATATAATTCCCCTCACTGCCTAACATATCCCCCCCTCTGTTCAAACTTGTGATATTGAACATTTGTCACCATACAGGGTGTCCGAGACAGAGTATCCGCATTTCCATGCGACTTCCCTGCCCAATGTTCCACTGAAAATCTAAAAATTTGAAGGGACAGGAACAATCTTTGGACCCGAGCATTCCTCTCCTTTGCATTGCTCATCCAGATGAGCGGTGAATGGAGCATATCAAATGAAACAGACACCCTAGCAAATATTAGCGTAGGGACTCCAAGGTCCACTTAATCGCAAAAGAACTGCTTCTCCACTACGCTATAATTTTTTTCTGCCGGGGTCAATCTCTGACACCTTATTCAATTTACGGAAATCATTACAGAATAGTAATTACCCATCTGGCTTCGGAATCAGTACAATGGAGCTAGCCCACTCACTCCTGGATTCCTCAATGACTCTTAACTGGAGCATTTGCTTCACTTCAGCTGCGATGGCTTGCCTCCGGGCTTCTGGCTTTCGGTATGGTTTCATCCACACCCTTACCCAAGGCTCAGTGACATGTCATGCTGCATCACCGAGGTCCTGCTAGGCAGTTCTGAGAATACGTCTGCAGCACCCCAGAGTCCTGGTTGTTGCAGTACTGTGGCTCCGCCACTATGGGGAGCTATGGTACGTCTGATTGCACTAAGGAGTTTCTCTGACCAGGTACACTGACACCACACTTCACACTCCGGCCACCAGGGGGGGTGGTCCTATCTAGTAGGCCACTCCTCACAACTCTGGTAAAACTGGGGGTTGGACAGGAAGACAGGGAGAAGTAGCTGGGAAGAGCTAGTGAGAGGACCTGTCAGGGATGGGATCCTGGCAGACTCCTCAGAACAGAACTAACCAGTGCACAACGGGAATACAGTAAAGAAGTATTGGGACCAGAAGGAGTCGTGCTGTTAGACCGAGGCAACATCCTTCTGAGGCGCAAACAGTCGGTGGCCGGAACGCCGAGCAAGTAAGAGACTTTAAGTACACTGCAAACCACGGCCGGACAGCTAATTATAGGTTGGCTGTCTCACTTAACA
Organism: Ranitomeya variabilis; assembly: GCF_051348905.1. Lineage (NCBI taxonomy): Eukaryota > Metazoa > Chordata > Amphibia > Anura > Dendrobatidae > Ranitomeya > Ranitomeya variabilis. Next base: position 272,273,461 of record NC_135233.1, on the reverse strand, counting down.
CCTAAGCAGACAACGGAGGCAGTTGTGGGAGAGGGGCGACTCTAGGGTCCCGGAAGAACTCCAGGCCTACCCCGTCATACGGGTGCGTCCTACCATATCATCTGGGGGACAGAGAGAACGAACATCAGAGACAGACAGAAACAGTTGTGAGGACTATCCCGGGAGCTCAGCAGGGAAGAACTACAACACCCAGCGCTAGCAGGTAGACACTGATTCCCACCTGTAAAGAGAACTCCTGATGTGCCTTTGGACCGGCCGGTCTCTGACAACCCAGTTAACAGCGCTCTGGACTGAGGTCTCCAAAACCTTCAGTAAAGAGGTAAAGAGACTGCAACCTGGTGTCTTCGTTATTTACCGCGACTTGCACCATCATCATCACTTATTGCACCGGACGTCCCCCACTGACAGACAGGGCCACGGACCGGGTCTAGCCACCGTGACAACCCCAGGACTGAGACCCAGAGGCCCGGCTCCGGGTACCCCTCGGCCCTGCGGCGGTGTGGGGGCGCTCCAACTTGGCGTCACGAACAGGATTTACTTAAGCCTGAAGAATCAGGTCATGTGTGCCTTGGAACTGTGATTTATTGTGCTTGGACTGTACTTTATTGAAAAGACTGTGTGCTGTGCCATTTACCGCCAAAATTCGCCATTGCCGCGCACGGAGGGAGGAGCCCTAGCTACGCGGGCGGAACCAGCCAAAAGAAGCGCGGAACGGAAAGCGCGGTAAGGCGCCAATCCCGGAAGAGGAACCCCGACCTCCAGCAGGTTAGTGGGAGGAAGGGACAGCCATGTCTGAGTCGGGAGGAGAGGAGGTGGTGGTCGCAGCCGCGGACGTAGGGGCAGCTCCGGTCCACGCAGCGGGCGAAGCCGCGGCCCTAATACCACCACCGGTTGCCGCAGAACCCGCTGTTCCCCTCAGCCAGCCGGACACTGCCGCTAACACAAAAGCCATAATGCCCTTTTCTATGCCGTACCTGCCCGGAGCGGCCTGGCTCCCACGATACTCTGGGGAGTCGCATACATTCACTGACTTTAAGGAAGGGCTCTGCAGCCTGCTCGAGTTCTATCCCCTGACAGAGCCCCAGAAGGTTCATATGATAACCGGCCAACTCTTTGGGGCGGCTCTGAGAGAATTGAAATCCTGGCCCGCTGAGGATAAAGGAACTGCACAACAGATTTTTGCCAAGCTTAAAGCCACCTTTGATACTCGCACTGCTACAGAAATTAAACTGACTTTTTATGGATGCAAACAGAGGCCACAGGATAGCTTACGGGACTATGCCCTTAATCTCCAGGAGGCTATGCGGGCCATTAAGCAGAGTGACCCCGGCAGCATGCAGGATGAGGATAAACTTCTGAAGGAGCGGTTCATTGAGGGGCTCCTGTGCAGTCACCAGCGGGGCCAATTGCACTTCCTGGCCATGCAAAATCCAGACTTGACTTTTGCGCAGTTCAAAGATAAAGCTATCCAGGCATTGCAGGAGCGACAGCCCAGCCGCGCAATACCACCCAGGCGCCCCGCTCTCACATACCACCAGGAGGTGGCATCGGATACCCCAGTTGCCGTGGAGGCCGACGCCCAGAGCTTCGAGGACGACTCCCCTGCAGGACTCCGTCTTCAGATGCAGGAGCTGACCAAGAACGTTGCTGCCCTAGCCCGGATGGTGCAGTCCCTACAGGAGGCCCCCAAGAAAAAGATCCAGCTAGCCTCCGGACCAGAGGATGTTCCCTGGACGCGACAGAAGAGGACCCCACCGACCAGAGGCCGGGACAGCGATCGTTTCCATCAGGACGGACGACCCATCTGCCGCCGATGTCACCAGGTGGGCCATCTTGCAAGGTACTGTCCTTTAAACGAGCAACCCCTGGGGCAAAGGGCCAACCCCCAGGAGTAGGACGGTCAGGCCCGCAGCATTGGAGAACCAAGTATATTGGAGGACGACCAGTTCTCCCTGTAGTGATTGATGGAATCCCCTTGAATGCTTTGCTGGACACCGGTTCTCAGGTGACGACTATACCTTACGTGCTCTACAAACGGTATTGGGAGGACGCTGATATTACTCGTGGCCCTGACGATGATTTCACCATAATCGCCAGTAATGGTCAGCCGTTGCCACAAGTGGGGTATAAGGAGGTCACCATCAAAGTGGGGCGGGTGGAATTGAAAGCCCAAGGGATTGTGATTGTTGATATTGATCGTCGAGAATGTAATCCCATGATGACTCTTGGTACTAATGTTATAGAAAATTGTCTTGCAGAAGTGATTGTTTTGTTGCAACAGGTGGCAGAAACCGCTGGCCACAGTGAGCAACGTGCCCTGCAGAAGGAAATCAGAGCTCTGATGCAGAGACAGCAGGTAGAGCTGACTGGTGGTGAGATTGGTCGTGTCACTGTGAGTGATTCAAACCCCATCGCGATACCCCCCAAGAGTGAAATGTTAATATGGTGTCGAGCAGCCATAGGCCTCAGGGGTAAGGACTACCAGGCCTTGGTAGAACCCGTATATTCAGACAATAGGCCTACTGTTCTGACAGCCCGGGGGGTGGTCGACGTCCGTCAGGGGAGAGTGCCCGTACGTGTCCTCAATTGTGGGGAGGAAGAGGTTCACCTCACCAAGTATACCACGCTCGCCAAATTGTTCACTGTCAATAATAATGTGATACAGACACCTGAACCCTTGGTCCCGTCAAACTTGGCGGAGAACAAAGGTTCTGCAGAGCCCTCGAAGGACTGGTGTCGGGAATTGCATGTGGGCACTGACTCTACCCCATCCCATCAAAAACAGGGGGCCTACAGGGTGGTACACGAGTACGAGCAGATATTCAGCAAACACCCCTCAGATTTTGGGCAGGTGAAAGGGATCCAACATCACATCCCCACGGGAGATCACCGACCCATAAAAGAGAGATATCGCCCTGTACCCCCAGCTCATTACCAGTGTGCCAAGGACATGTTGCGGGAAATGAAGGAGGCTGGGGTGGTGAGAGACAGCTTTAGCCCCTGGGCAGCTCCGTTAGTCCTTGTTAAAAAGAAAGATGGTACAATGAGGATGTGTGTTGATTACAGGCAGTTGAATCGCATTACACATAAGGACGCATACCCACTGCCTAGGATAGAGGAGTCTCTGGCTGCCTTAAAATCTGCTAACTACTTCTCTACCTTAGATCTCACCAGTGGGTACTGGCAGGTTCCTGTAGCGGAGGCGGACAAAGAGAAGACGGCCTTCACGACGCCAATGGGTCTCTGTGAGTTCAACTACATGCCCTTCGGATTGTGCAATGCTCCCAGAACGTTCCAGAGGATGATGGAGTGCTGCCTGGGACACCTGAACTTTGAAACCGTGCTGCTATATTTGGATGATGTCATTGTCTTCTCTAAGACCTACGAAGACCACCTGAAGCACCTGGCCGAGGTGTTTGAAGCCCTATCCAACTTTGGCTTAAAGGTGAAACCGTCCAAGTGTCATCTGCTGAAACCTAAAGTGCAGTACCTGGGCCATGTGGTGAGCGCTGAAGTAGTGGCCCCAGACCCCGACAAGGTCACAGTGATTAAGGACTGGCCAAAGCCCAGTGACCTCCACGAAGTCCAGCAGTTCCTCGGGCTGGTAGGCTATTACCGGAGGTTCATTAAGGACTTCACCAAGAAGGCCGCACCCTTGCAAAACCTGTTGGTGGGCCAACCAAAGAAGACCAAGGGGAGGAACACCCCCTTTGATTGGAATGAAGAGCTGGAGGAATCCTTCACCTGTTTGAAGTCGGCACTGACGGGAGAAGAGGTACTGGCTTACCCCGAATACGACCAACCGTTTGTGCTGTACACAGATGCCAGTAATGTGGGACTAGGAGCCGTGCTGTCTCAAGTCCAGAAAGGCAAGGAAAGAGTGATCGCTTACGCCAGCAGGAAACTCCGTCCCGCGGAAAGGAACCCTGACAACTACAGTTCCTTCAAACTGGAATTCCTTGCCCTTGTCTGGGCAGTGACAGAGAGGTTTAAGCACTACCTGGCCTCCGCGAAATTCACCGTCTTTATGGACAACAATCCGCTAACGCATCTGGGTACTGCCAAACTCGGGGCTTTGGAACAGCGGTGGATGGCCCGGCTGTCCAACTATGATTTCACCATCAAATATCGGGCAGGACACCAGAATGCCAATGCCGATGCTCTGTCCCGAATGCCCAATTTACCAGAAGTGGGAGAAGACCCGGAGGCACTTGAAGAGGTGGAGCTGCCTGCATTCCATCACCCCAAAGCCACCCAAAACTCTCATCAGGTGAAGAATAGGCACAAGAACCAACCGGATGCCACGCTCAATCCCCTGCCCCACCACGGATGGGCAGAGACCCAGGATAGTGACCCCGCGGTCCGTCAGGTGAAGGAGCTCTTGACGCAGGCTGGGTTGCACCCTGGCCCAGATGATCCACAAGAAACCCAACAGCTGTGGAAGGGGAGAAGCAAACTGTTTATCCATGATGGCAAGTTGTGCAGGAGGAGCATCGACCCACGTACTCATGAATTGGTGTGGCAGATAGTGGTGCCAAGGCGAGATGCGCCCATGGTTCTGGGAGCCTACCATGATGGAGCCGGACACTTCGGATGGAGGAAGCTAGAGAAGCTGCTCCGAGGGAGGTTCTATTGGATTGGCATGAAGAGAACCATTGAGAAGTGGTGTCGGGAGTGTGGTCCATGTAGTCTGCGCAGGAAGGACCGTGACAGTCAACGGGCTCCCCTGCGGCCTATCATCACCAAACGGCCGCTCGAATTGGTCGCGCTGGATCATGTGAAGCTGACACCTAGCCGGTCGGGCTATATCTACGCCCTTACCATCGTGGACCACTACTCCAGGTTTTTGGTGGTTGTGCCTGTCAAGGATCTAACGGCTAGGACTGCCGCCAGGGCCTTCCAGCAGCACTTTTGTAGGCCCCATGGCTACCCAGAGAAAGTACTGACCGATCAGGGGCCTGCATTCGAAGCGGAAGTGTTCCAAGAATTCTGCCAGCTGTACGGGTGTAAGAAGATCAGAACCACCCCGTACCACCCTCAAACCAACGGGATGTGCGAGAAGATGAACCAGGTAGTAATCGATTTATTGAAGACCTTGCCTGTGGAGGAACGGAACCTGTGGCCGACAAAATTGCCTGACCTGGTGGATATGTACAACCACATCCCAGTAAGTTCCACCAACTGTACTCCAGCGTACCTGATGCGAGGAAGGTCTAGTCGGTTACCCGTTGATCTGGACATGGGGGTCCTAGTACCCGAAGATACCTCGCCGGAGGCAGATTGGGATACAAAAAGGCAGCGAAGATACCGCGAAGTACAGGAGTGTGTAGAGAGAAGTCTCGCCCAGGCTAGGCAGAAACAAGAAAGGGACTACAATCAACACGCTCCTGCGATTCCCCTGTCACCTGGTGAGCAAGTGCTTAAACGAAAAAGGAGGTTACACAAGCTCGATGACCAATGGGAAGCGGAACCGTATACCATCTTGCCATCCGACTTCGACAACACTAAGGTCTGTCTCATCAGCAAGGACAGAGGGGAGACCTCGACAGCGGTATCCAGGGATCACCTTAAGGTCTGCCCCGATAAGTTGAAAGAGAGGGGAACGGCCCCAGAAATCTCCCCGCCGGTGGAAAAGGAGAAAATGTTCCATACTGTCCTTGGTGACTTTCCCCAGTCCTGGACTCAGATAAACCAAGCCGTTGTGGTACCTGTCGTAATGTTTCAACAGCCGGACCCGCCAGAAACAATGGTGGTACCAGATCATCTGGCTCCACTACCTCAACAAGCCTTACCTGATGAAGCCCTGCCAATCGTTGAACCGGCAGGTCCTCCCTCTGCTATCAGTGAATCTGCTGTACCCACTGTTGATAACCGCAGCTCTGAGAGCCCCAACCTGCCAGTGCTACCCAGACTCACTAGAAGTGTAGTTAGAAGGCAGCGCACTACACCAGCGGTAGCAAGCATAGCGGGCCCTGTTAGGCCAATAGCAACCCCTGCGCTGCGAAGGTCCACACGCAGCACTCAAAACCAAACTCCCCTCCGCTACAAAACTTGGAGGTATTAATAAGGGCTGCTATTTAATTGTAAATGGTTGTATATATATCTTTTTGTTACAGGTTTTTAAATGGACACTAGAGTAATGGACGGTGAATTGCTCAAAAACTTTCATAAGGGGGACCCCTTTGTTTACCCGGGGTCCCCGCTGTTTCAACCACTGAACTGAGAGTCATAAACTGTGCATGACCTAACTTTTGCAACGTTCAAGAATCCTCACCTCCCATAAAGGGAAGTGTCATGATCTCAATGGCAAGAGAACATAGCATAAGCATATATAGGAACTAGCTCTTGGAAGATGGGAACTGAGCTGACCATGAACTAAACCTAACGCACAACTAGCAGTGGCCGGGTAGCATGCCTACGTTGATTCTAGATGCCCAGCACCAGCCGGAGGACTAAATAAAGCTAGCAGAGGAAAATATTAGTCCTAGCTCACCTCTAGAGAAATACCCCGAAAGGAGACAGAGGCCCCCCACATGTATTGGCGGTGAGTTGAGATGAAATAACAAACGTAGTATGAAAATAGGTTTAGCAAATTTGAGGTCCACTTACTACATAGCAGAAGACAGAAAAGACACTTTCATGGTCAGCTGAAAACCCTATCAAAAACACCATCCAGAAATTACTTTAAAACTCTGGCATTAACTCATAACACCAGAGTGGCAATTCCTGTTCACAAGAGCTTTCCAGACACAGTAACGAAACTACAGCTGTGAACTGGAACAAAAATGCAAAAACAAACATGGACAAGAGTCCAACTTATCTAGTAGTTGTCTAGGAGCAGGAACAAGCACAGAGAGGCTTCTGATAACATTGTTGACCGGCAAGCAACTAACAGAGCAGCAAGGTTATATAGCGACTCCCACATCTTGATGGGAACAGGTGAACAGAGAAGATGAAGACACCAGTTCAATTCCACCAGTAGCCACCGGGGGAGCCCAGAATCCAAATTCACAACAGTACCCCCCCCTCAAGGAGGGGGCACCGAACCCTCACCAGAACCACCAGGGCGATCAGGATGGGCCCTATGAAAGGCACGAACCAGATCGGAGGCATGAACATCAGATGCATTCACCCAAGAATTATCCTCCTGGCCGTATCCCTTCCACTTGACCAGATACTGGAGTCTCCGTCTGGAAACACGAGAGTCTAAGATTTTCTCCACAACGTACTCCAACTCACCCTCAACCAACACCGGAGCAGGAGGCTCAACGGAAGGCACAACCGGTACCTCATACCTGCGCAATAATGACCGATGAAAAACGTTATGAATAGAAAAGGATGCAGGGAGGTCCAAACGGAAGGAAACAGGGTTAAGAATCTCCAATATCTTATACGGGCCGATAAACCGAGGCTTAAACTTAGGAGAAGAGACCCTCATAGGGACAAAACGAGAAGACAACCACACCAAATCCCCAACAGAAAGCCGAGGACCAACACGACGGTGGCGGTTGGCAAAAAGCTGAGTCTTCTCCTGGGACAACCTCAAATTGTCCACCACCTGCCCCCAGATCTGATGCAATCTCTCCACCACAGCATCCACTCCAGGACAATCCGAAGATTCCACCTGACCAGAGGAAAATCGAGGATGAAACCCCGAATTACAGAAAAACGGGGACACCAAAGTGGCAGAGCTGGCCCGATTATTGAGAGCGAACTCCGCCAATGGCAAAAAAGCAACCCAATCATCCTGGTCAGCAGACACAAAACACCTCAGATATGTCTCCAGGGTCTGATTAATCCGCTCGGTCTGGCCATTCGTCTGAGGATGGAAAGCGGACGAAAAAGATAAATCTATGCCCATCCTAGCACAGAATGCCCGCCAAAATCTAGACACGAATTGGGTCCCTCTGTCAGAAACGATATTCTCAGGAATACCATGCAAACGAACAACATTTTGAAAAAACAGAGGAACCAACTCGGAAGAAGAAGGTAACTTGGGCAGAGGAACCAAATGGACCATCTTAGAAAAACGGTCACACACCACCCAGATGACAGACATCTTCTGAGAAACAGGCAGATCTGAAATAAAATCCATCGAGATGTGCGTCCAAGGCCTCTTAGGAATAGGCAAGGGCAACAATAATTCACTAGCCCGAGAACAACAAGGCTTGGCCCGAGCACAAACGTCACAAGACTGCACAAAGCCTCGCACATCTCGTGACAGGGAAGGCCACCAGAAGGATCTTGCCACCAAATCCCTGGTACCAAAAATGCCAGGATGACCTGCCAACGCAGAAGAATGAACCTCAGAGATGACTCTACTGGTCCAATCATCAGGAACAAACAGTTTATCAGGTGGGCAACGATCAGGTCTATCCGCCTGAAACTCCTGCAAGGCCCGCCGCAGGTCTGGAGAAACGGCTGACAATACCACTCCATCCTTAAGGATACCTGTGGGCTCAGAGTTACCAGGCGAGTCAGGCTCAAAACTCCTAGAAAGGGCATCCGCCTTAACATTCTTAGAACCCGGTAGGTATGACACCACAAAATTAAACCGAGAGAAAAATAATGACCAGCGCGCCTGTCTAGGATTCAGGCGCCTGGCGGTCTCAAGATAAATCAAATTTTTGTGGTCAGTCAATACCACCACCTGATGTCTGGCCCCCTCAAGCCAATGGCGCCACTCCTCAAAAGCCCACTTCATGGCCAAAAGCTCCCGATTCCCAACATCATAATTCCGCTCAGCGGGCGAAAATTTACGGGAAAAGAAGGCACAAGGCCTCATCACGGAGCAGTCAGAACTTTTCTGCGACAACACTGCCCCAGCTCCGATCTCAGAAGCGTCGACCTCAACCTGAAAAGGTAGAGCAACATCAGGCTGACGCAACACAGGGGCAGAGGAAAAACGGCGCTTAAGCTCCCGAAAGGCCTCCACAGCATCAGGGGACCAATCAGCAACATCAGCACCCTTCTTAGTCAAATCGGTCAATGGCTTAGCAATATCCGAAAAACCAGCAATAAATCGACGATAAAAGTTAGCAAAGCCCAAAAATTTCTGAAGACTCTTAAGAGAAGAGGGCTGCGTCCAATCACAAATAGCTTGAACCTTGACAGGATCCATTTCAATGGAAGAGGGGGAAAAAATATATCCCAAAAAGGAAATCCTCTGTACCCCAAAAACACACTTAGAACCCTTCACACACAAAGAATTAGACCGCAAAACCTGAAAAACCCTCCTGACTTGCTGGACATGAGAGTCCCAGTCATCCGAAAAAATCAGAATATCATCCAGATACACAATCATAAATTTATCCAAATAATCGCGAAAAATATCATGCATAAAGGACTGGAAAACTGACGGAGCATTAGAAAGACCAAAAGGCATCACTAAATACTCAAAGTGGCCCTCGGGCGTATTAAATGCGGTTTTCCACTCATCCCCCTGCCTGATTCGCACCAAATTATACGCCCCACGAAGGTCAATCTTAGAGAACCACTTGGCCCCCTTTATGCGAGCAAACAAATCAGTCAGCAACGGCAATGGGTATTGATATTTAACAGTGATTTTATTCAAAAGCCGATAATCAATACATGGTCTCAAAGAGCCGTCTTTTTTTGACACAAAGAAAAAACCGGCTCCTAAGGGAGATGACGATGGACGAATATGTCCCTTTTCCAAGGACTCCTTTATATATTCTCGCATAGCAGCATGTTCAGGCACAGACAGATTAAATAAACGACCCTTTGGGTATTTACTACCCGGGATTAAATCTATGGCACAATCGCACTCTCGGTGCGGAGGTAACGAACCAAGCTTGGATTCTTCAAAGACGTCACGATAGTCAGACAGGAACTCAGGAATTTCAGAGGGAATGGATGATGAAATGGAAACCACAGGTACATCCCCATGAGCCCCCTTACATCCCCAGCTCAACACAGACATAGCTCTCCAGTCGAGGACTGGGTTGTGAGATTGCAGCCAAGGCAATCCTAGCACCAAATCATCATGTAGATTATACAGCACCAGAAAGCGAATAATCTCCTGGTGATCCGGATTAATACGCATAGTTACTTGTGTCCAGTATTGTGGTTTATTATTAGCCAATGGGGTGGAGTCAATCCCCTTCAGAGGAATAGGAGTCTCCAAAGGCTCTAAATCATACCCACAGCGTTTGGCAAAGGACCAATCCATAAGACTCAAAGCGGCGCCAGAGTCGACATAGGCGTCCGTGGTAATAGATGACAAAGAGCAAATCAGGGTCACAGATAGAATAAATTTAGACGGTAAGGTGCAAATGGAAACAGATTTACCAAGCTTTTTAGTGCGCTTAGAGCATGCTGATATAACATGAGTAGAATCACCACAATAGAAACACAACCCATTTTTCCGTCTAAAATTCTGCCGCTCGCTTCGGGACAGAATTCTATCACACTGCATACTCTCTGGCGACTTCTCAGTGGACACCGCCAGATGGTGCACTGGTTTGCGCTCCCGCAAACGCCTATCGATCTGAATAGCCATTGTCATGGACTCATTCAGACCCGCAGGCACAGGGAACCCCACCATAACATCCTTAATGGCATCAGAGAGACCCTCTCTGAAAGTCGCCGCCAGGGCGCACTCATTCCACTGAGTAAGCACAGACCATTTACGGAATCTTTGGCAGTAAATTTCCGCTTCATCTTGCCCCTGAGATAGGGACATCAAAGTTTTTTCTGCCTGAAGCTCCAAATGAGGTTCGTCATAAAGCAACCCCAAGGCCAGAAAAAACGCATCCACATTGAACAACGCAGGATCCCCTGGTGTCAATGAAAAAGCCCAGTCTTGAGGGTCGCCCCGGAGCAAGGAAATCACAATCCTGACCTGCTGTGCCGGGTCTCCGGCAGAGCGAGATTTCAGGGACAAAAATAATTTGCAATTATTTCGAAAATTCTGAAACCCGGATCTATTCCCCGAGAAAAATTCCGGCAAAGGAATTCTCGGCTCAGATACAGGTGCATGACAAACAAAATCTTGCAAATTTTGTACCTTCGTGGCGAGATTATTCAAACCTGCAGTTACACTCTGAAGATCCATTACAAACAGGTGGACACAGAGCCATTCAAGGGTTAAGAGGAGGTAAGAAGCAGCTAGACAGCAATTAAGGGCTAGGCAGCAAAACTCTGAGAAGAAAAAAAAAAAAATTTCCCTTCAACACTTCTTTTTCTCCTGCTTCAGCCCAAACAATTAACACTTTGTGGGCCGGTCAAACTGTCATGATCTCAATGGCAAGAGAACATAGCATAAGCATATATAGGAACTAGCTCTTGGAAGATGGGAACTGAGCTGACCATGAACTAAACCTAACGCACAACTAGCAGTGGCCGGGTAGCATGCCTACGTTGATTCTAGATGCCCAGCACCAGCCGGAGGACTAAATAAAGCTAGCAGAGGAAAATATTAGTCCTAGCTCACCTCTAGAGAAATACCCCGAAAGGAGACAGAGGCCCCCCACATGTATTGGCGGTGAGTTGAGATGAAATAACAAACGTAGTATGAAAATAGGTTTAGCAAATTTGAGGTCCACTTACTACATAGCAGAAGACAGAAAAGACACTTTCATGGTCAGCTGAAAACCCTATCAAAAACACCATCCAGAAATTACTTTAAAACTCTGGCATTAACTCATAACACCAGAGTGGCAATTCCTGTTCACAAGAGCTTTCCAGACACAGTAACGAAACTACAGCTGTGAACTGGAACAAAAATGCAAAAACAAACATGGACAAGAGTCCAACTTATCTAGTAGTTGTCTAGGAGCAGGAACAAGCACAGAGAGGCTTCTGATAACATTGTTGACCGGCAAGCAACTAACAGAGCAGCAAGGTTATATAGCGACTCCCACATCTTGATGGGAACAGGTGAACAGAGAAGATGAAGACACCAGTTCAATTCCACCAGTAGCCACCGGGGGAGCCCAGAATCCAAATTCACAACAGGGAAGCTTTGTTATGTTCAATTGTTATGCTATTTCAAAAATTTGTGTGTTTTCTGTTAACATGTATTATTGTTCTTGTTTTCCCAGTCCCGGAGTACTGGATTTAACCGGGGGGGAGTGCAGCACCCCAGAGTCCTGGTTGTTGCAGTACTGTGGCTCCGCCACTATGGGGAGCTATGGTACGTCTGATTGCACTAAGGAGTTTCTCTGACCAGGTACACTGACACCACACTTCACACTCCGGCCACCAGGGGGGGTGGTCCTATCTAGTAGGCCACTCCTCACAACTCTGGTAAAACTGGGGGTTGGACAGGAAGACAGGGAGAAGTAGCTGGGAAGAGCTAGTGAGAGGACCTGTCAGGGATGGGATCCTGGCAGACTCCTCAGAACAGAACTAACCAGTGCACAACGGGAATACAGTAAAGAAGTATTGGGACCAGAAGGAGTCGTGCTGTTAGACCGAGGCAACATCCTTCTGAGGCGCAAACAGTCGGTGGCCGGAACGCCGAGCAAGTAAGAGACTTTAAGTATACTGCAAACCACGGCCGGACAGCTAATTATAGGTTGGCTGTCTCACTTAACACCTAAGCAGACAACGGAGGCAGTTGTGGGAGAGGGGCGACTCTAGGGTCCCGGAAGAACTCCAGGCCTACCCCGTCATACGGGTGCGTCCTACCATATCATCTGGGGGACGGAGAGAACGAACATCAGAGACAGACAGAAACAGTTGTGAGGACTATCCCGGGAGCTCAGCAGGGAAGAACTACAACACCCAGCGCTAGCAGGTAGACACTGATTCCCACCTGTAAAGAGAACTCCTGATGTGCCTTTGGACCGGCCGGTCTCTGACAACCCAGTTAACAGCGCTCTGGACTGAGGTCTCCAAAACCTTCAGTAAAGAGGTAAAGAGACTGCAACCTGGTGTCTTCGTTATTTACCGCGACTTGCACCATCATCATCACTTATTGCACCGGACGTCCCCCACTGACAGACAGGGCCACGGACCGGGTCTAGCCACCATGACAACCCCAGGACTGAGACCCAGAGGCCCGGCTCCGGGTACCCCTCGGCCCTGCGGCGGTGTGGGGGCGCTCCACGTCCATATTCTGTTGCACCAAAACCCGAGCCTCCCGTCGCTCCTGTTTTGTGAGAGCATCATTTATCACAACCTCACCCCCGGCCGTGTCCTTGGCCAGTGACAGAAGGTTCTCTGATGGTACAACAAGAATCTCCTCCGTAACCAAACATTCCCAGTCCTTCCAAGCTTTTAGCAGTTCATATGAAACAGTTGTTTTCCGGTTTTCTCTTTCTGGGCTAATTCACTTCCCCACCTTTTCCCGCATCTCATACAGCCATTTGGCCATGAGTTCACTCTCTGCAGTTGGCACTAGCACTAACACCCAATCCCCTTCTTTAAAGGACCTGACCGTGGCTCTTTTATTATAAGTGCGGCTTTTCGGCGACTGGACATCTATTAGATGCTCTTTCACTATGGGCATGACCACCGCAATCCGGTCCTGCATACTTGCCACATGCTTGCTTACACTCCGATGCAAAGTTGGCTCTTGTTCCCACGTTTCCTTGGCTACGTCCAGCCACCCCTTAGGATGCCTGACGTAGAATAGTTCAAAGGGGGAGAAGTCTGTGGAAGTCTATGGTACCTCATGGACAGCAAACATCACATAGGGCAGTAATATGTCCTAATCCCTTCCGTCCTTGGAGACCACTTTTCTCAGCATAGATTTAAGGGTCTTATTAAATCTCTCCACCAACCCGTCGATCTGCAGGTGGCATACCTACATGCACAGCTGTTTAATCCAGAGCAGCTTACATAGCTCCCTTGTCACCTTGGACATAAAAGGAGTCCCCTGATCTGGAAGAATCTCTTTTGGTAGCCCAAGGCGACAAAACATTGCAAACAGCTTGCGGGCCATATGTTTTACCGAGGTGTGACAAAGAGGTATCACCTCTGGGTAACGGGTGGCATAGTCCACTACGATCAGAATATGTTGATGGCCACAGGTGGATTTCACTATATAGGCCTTACCAGATTCATTACAATTCTCTCAAATGATACCTCTGTAATAGGTAGAGGCACCAATGGACTCCGGAAATTTGCAGTGTGTGTGGTAAGTTGACACTCAGGACATGAATCACAACACCTCGGCACCTCAGCATAAATCTCAGGCAAAAAGAACCACTGCAGTATATGTTCTTGGGTTTTCTTTTGCGCTAAGTGTCTTCCCAGCATGTGTGTGTTTTCTATCTCTAGCACTGCCCAATATTATGACTGGGGCACCAAAAGCTGTTCCAAGACTCCATCCCGGATTTTAATAATCCTATATAATAAATCCTGGTGGACAGCCAAGCAGAAAAAAACCGCCTCTGCACCCAGTTGCTGAGGCACGCCACTAATTTCTACCACCCTTTTACATGCCTGGGCCAGAGTGGGATCCTGGAGCTGAGCTGTCCCAAATGTACCAGGGGACACTTCCAACTCTTTGATCAACAGGGTCTCCTTGACCTCTCCTGCATATATCTCTAGGGGAAACCTATCGGAGCTACACTCTGTCCCTAGGTTGGCGACCCCTATGGCAGGTATAACTGACTTAGGATCTTCAGGTTCTGCACTCAGAATGACATTTTCCCTGGGAGGGTTAACTCTGTTCTCCAACAGGGATCAAAACAGGGGCAAGTCTCTTCCTAACACAGTCCCATAAGGAAGGGTCTTCACAACTCCCACTACATGTTTTGTCTCTCCACACGGAGTGAAAAAACAACCTCAGCCTCACGATGTTCAGGGGAAGCTGATAGAGGGGCATCACACAGAGCCGCAGCCTGCTGCAGCAACAGGTCATTTATCTGTTGCTGTTGTTGCTGTGTGAGGACCAACTGCCTCAGGATTTCCTCCATCTTGTCCACAGGCTTGGGTTGCAGTGTGGCAGGCCTAATGACAGACATGCAGCTCGCATTGGGGTATGCCTTAGTTCACACTGCCCGCATTCTCCATCATATTGCAGTGGGGCAGTATTCACACCATGTGGTAATGAGTTAGTGACCCAGTAAAGTTCAATGCAAATGTCTTTATTGTCCAAAAAATAAAAAACTTAAAGGCAAAATGGTATCCTCCGGATCGCTGCTGGGGTGTCAAAAACAGTCCGTATCCGAGACTGG
This sequence comes from Ranitomeya variabilis, assembly GCF_051348905.1. Lineage (NCBI taxonomy): Eukaryota > Metazoa > Chordata > Amphibia > Anura > Dendrobatidae > Ranitomeya > Ranitomeya variabilis. The sequence goes on along the minus strand of NC_135233.1, from coordinate 272,258,309 downwards.
TTGCTATGGATGACTGCACCAGTGTGTCATGCTGAGGTAGCTCCAACTGTTCGCTTTCCTTGGCTCTGTGTTGACTACACACACAAGCCGTATGTTGCAGAGCCACCTGCTCTTCTGCTTGCAAACCAACACTGACACACCCAACCCTTTGCTGCAGGGTTTTTAAATGGAATCTGTGACCATGGACCACTTGTAAGACCGGACTGGAGAGAGAGTGAACCGTCCCACTCCCATCCTGTAGTTCACTACAAAAATAAAAGCCCATGCTTGGTTTTCTTAAATCTGCCTTGGCCAAATAGCTTGACCAAGTCCACACTTACTTTTATTCTGCACTGCAACCACAGCTATGTCTGTGACTGCAATGCACTCCAGTGGCCTCAATACGCTTCTATGAGCATCCTGGGGATCACATACTGACCATCGCATATATTTCCCCTCACTGCCTCACAGTAGTCACTGTAATCCGATAAACATGTCATGTTATCACATCAATGCTGTAATTTGTTGGAATTAAACAATGCATATGGTGGCAAGATAGCATTTTTAAAGTCATAAATGGAGGTCTACCTTGGAACATTTCCCAGTTTCATAGATTTTTTTTTTTTTAAATGTACATATGGTTCCTTAACAAGAATGTACAATTCAGCAAGATTCTTTGCAAAGTCACGCAAATCATAGATTTTTATGTGGCTAATCAATTAACGATATAGCCAGCTGCATGCTGCCAATCCACCAGATGTGTAAGGGTTAAGACAAAAAAAAATTAAGCAGCTTTTTCTCCTAGGAACAGCAGGGTAATTAATTGTCCTTTGTGCAATAGTGAATAGCGTCTGATAGAGAATGCTGCAAAATATCTGAGCTCACTCCGGTAATTACAGCCTGACGTTTCCAGCGATGCCAATCACAGGGGAAGTCCGTTAATTCCACTAAAGTGGTGGTTGTAGGGGGTACCACGCCTGATCTTTTGTTCCATTCCTTTAATCACTTGGCTGCAAGAAAAGAGGAGCTAGCACATGATACCTATACAAAGCAATGTGCTGCTCCTGCCAAGATCTATGTAACCCTCTTCTCTTGACATACCAATGAAAATGAGATATTTTCTACACAAAGGTCCCTGTGTAGAAAATCCTAGATCACAAACAAGGGCTAACTTCACTATGACATTTTTGCATAGTGCAGCAATGTGTTTACTTGTGTATCCAGCAAGATATACGGAAAGTAAAAAGTATAATCTAGGTCAGGGGTCTAGAACCCGTAGCTCAGAAGCCACATGTTGGATTGAGGGCCTCTGCTGTGTGGCTTGTGGGTATCTGCTAGCTCCGGGCATTAGCATTGTGCACAACAGATAGTCGTGAGAAAGACAAAGTGGAGGAGGAGCCATGAAAAAGTTGGGGGTATCGACACTGCGATTGCCTCCTCTTTGCTGGTATCGTCAATTTCCTATGCATGCAGCTGCTGCCTCCTCCTGCTCCTCTGCTTCCTTCTACCTTTTAACATAGTCTTCCTGAGAAAAATATGTACCCTGGCCATTTCAAGGTTGCTTGCTACTCCTGGCTATGGATACATATTTTCCTATTGCTCTCCCAAAGTTATCATCTTCCTCTTTTTATTCCAGCAATAGTTATTTAGTGAGAGAAAAGTAAGTTATAAGATTGGTTTTTTTACATAATAATGGTTAGTTGTTAAATAATTAGTCCAGCTCTACTTATTCTATATTGGAAGGTGAGTGGTGCATGACCTCTTCAGATACCTTCAGTGATGAGTGTATGAGGGGCAGGTATCGTGCATCTGTCCTATTTATCAGGACAGGCCCATAACATCTGCTGATGGGACATTCATCTTGATATGTTTATATAGCTCCCCTTGCTTGGTGTCCATTAATCGGGGTCTCGGTCCTGTTCAGCCCTCATTCACACTTAAGTCATTTGACATATGGTAGAGTTTTAAGACTATAGTTTAGGACCGTAACAAATAGGGTCACCTTGACACGGTGGGATAGCTTCTAAATTTTATCAATCAAAATTATGTTTAATAAGTACCCTATGTGCTTTTCATGAATTATTGCTATTTATTAATTTACTGCAGGGTATTTGTTCATTTTGGCTTTTCTTAGGTTGTGTCTGTTTAGTGGCCAGTGTGAACATGCGCCTACACATTGCATGTATATCAACCTAAGTTCCAGTTCATCTCTTTAGTTTTTTTTCCCATAAAGAAGTGAGCAGAACAGGATAATCCTTTTAAAAGTGAATCTGAATTTATTGGAGGTATAAATTACATTGTTACAGCCTTAAAATAGTAGTTGGCTTCATTCACTTCAGTTTCAAGGAGGCAAACAGAAGTCACATTGGTCGTACATTAGGATTATGGTGTGTGATGGCATAATGTACATTAGATGTGCCATTCTAGCCTTCATTTCACTACATAAACAGCTTGGCATTGATTTGGCTGTGGAACCAGAGATACAGCTATTTCTCCTAGGTGTCACAGGAGCCATCTTTCACACAACAATGCCAGACCACAGGTTACTCTTGCCACTACAAGCAAAGTGCTCTGAATGTACTACCATGGCATGTAGCATTTCTAGACTTATCTCACATTGAGCACATCTGTCATGAAGTTGGCCGGCAATTGCTAAGGGAGGTACTAGCAGTGGATCTTGATATATTGTATGCCTAAATGTATTCAGTGTAGCAAATTTGTCCATACATCCAGGTCACCTGGTACTTAACCACCTTGGACGTATGGAAACTCTCTGTCGATTTTGCACACAAAGAGGCTGTGCGCATGCGATCGCCCCCGAGTGTCCCTGCATAGTCATCACTAGGAACCATGCATACATAGCGGTGACTATGCCTAGCTGCAGATTTTTAGTGAATTTATAATCAAGAAAAAAATGTAATTGCAATTCAAATACAGTAGGACAAATTCCAACTCAACATATCATAGAGCAATCACACTTAGCCTAAATTCACTAAACCGTATTTTCGGTCTGAGTGCTATCTGAAAAGTTATTCAAGTTGCTTTCCGATTAAAATTCTTTTTTTCAGGGACTGAATGTCCACAAGACCACTTGTATGGAGCGAGGCTGCACCCACTAGATGGCTTCTGCCTGGCAGCTTGCATATCGGATACATCACTGCCATTCCTCACTCAGAAACTGGTTAATCCTTGAGGCGCAAAATGCATACTCTGGGGGTATTCAAAAGTCTTCAGTCACACAGAGTGACTGCAGACTTATAATTTTAGACTGGACAACCCCTTTAATGAATGGAGTACTTGTCTAATGTTTAAGGACTTTCTCTTCCTCTTGCTGAGTTGTGAGTTCTGATGTTCTCTCACAATCCTAAATCATCCTAAAATGGCTACTGCATTCTCTGCCTCAGCTTTTATGCAGGCTTTTGGTAGTCCTTCATGATCGCCTGTGCTATACCATGTGATGTGATAGCTGCAAGGCATTATGGGAAAACCCCAGTAGTTGCTTCTGAGGCCATGAGCGCTTTCTGCTTGTAATGTAATCTTTTGTAGTGTGATAAATGGCACTGGGATTTTTGGTGGGCGATTTTTGTGAATCAAAAATTTTTCTAATTCTCCAGTACTTGTGAATTTCATAAAATTCAAAACAAATTTGACTCAAATCTAAATAATTTGTTCATCTTTAATGAATTCTGCTAATAAAATAGAAACATTGCAAAAATACCTAATTCTACCATTAAAAGTGCACCCTCATCACACCCTTATATTGAGCCACTGTGTAGGGTTTAGGAACATCCATTAATGTAATTAGCAATTTTGACAATCAGGAAGTGGCATTATTTATTGTGATTGTCATTAAACAGTGCATCAAATGCTTCTTCTATTTAAACATTTTTATCAAGTCAGAGCTAATTTCCACCACTGCATTTTAAAGAATATACAAGCTGAAGAAATTACATGGCCTTGAGTTTTCAAGCAAAAACTGTAAAAAAAAAAAACACCTATAAATAAAGTAAGATTCACTTTTCTCTAAACAATAAAAATTGAAGATTTGGAAGCAAGTCACTTTCTAGCCAAGGATCTGTGTATACAGAAAGTTTGTCATTTTTTTGGAAATTCTATAAAGGTTTCATGCTTCAAACATTTCTTGTATTTTTATGCATTAATATTTAAAGCATATCTTAAGTGAAATATAACAACTTCACAAAGCACTTAGACCGTCATGTGCGATACCTTTCTAAAATATTTACCTTCACAGCTCAGACATTTGGGCTGCAGATATCTTGTTCTTCCTAATTCACTACCAGAATTACCATTCATATCCATGATACAGATATGGTATTGGTGCAGAACGCCAACTCATATCTACTACTCCTATTATGTAACCAGTCTCACACACAGAAGTTGGTTGCTCTAAACAGTGCAGAGGCTGCTGTAATCACATGACTTACAGGTTTCTTCTAGAAAAATATTTAGAATTGAGAGTCCTCATTGGTTGATACCTTTTAATGGCTAACTGAAAAGATGGTGGCAAATTGCAAGCTTTCGAGACTACTCAGGTCTCTTCATCAGGCATAGACTAAAAGAAATTCTGGAGAAATACTTATTTATGCAGAACACATCACAGAAAAAAAAACATGGATAAGGCTGGTTTCACATTTGCGTTTTTTGCCGATGCGTTTTAGCGCAAAAAATATTTTTTCCAATATTTAACATAAAAAACGCATGCTTTTTTTTGTATGCGTTTTGCCGCGTTTGACGGCGCATGCGTCGTTTCTATGCTTGCGGTTTGTTGTGGAAATGCAACAAGTAGTAATTTCTAGAGGTGTTTTTTTGCCGCAAAAAAACGTATTGCTGTCTATGTAAATGCATGCGTTTTTAAGCACATGCGTTTGGTTGCATTTTTAAACGCATGCGTTTCAATAGAAAAAAACAAGAATACACACTGATAAGCCACCCCCCACCGTCAAGGTGATAAAGGGATCCAAACCCTACCCCTACCCCTAACCCTACCCCTAACCCTACCCCTAACCCTAGGGATCCTAACCCTAACCCTACCCCTAACCCTACCCCTAACCCTAGGGATCCTAACCCTAACCCTAACCCTACCCCTAACCCTACCCCTAACCCTACCCCTAACCCTAGGGATCCTAACCCTAACCCTAACCCCAACTCTAGCTATTTCTATTTATAGTGGGTTTTCTTGTTGATTTTGATGATTGGCAGCTGTCACACACTTCTCAGCATGCGTTTCAAAAACGCAAACGCAGGAAAAAACGCATGTAAACGCGTCAAAACGCTGCTGTTTTTTACCGCATGCAAAAACGCATGCGTCTAAAAAACGCAGCGTTTCCACGCGTTTACATGCGTTTTTTTCACCACCTGCATTTGCGTTTTAAACGCTGCATTTTTAAACGCAAATGTGAAACTAGCCTAAGACAGGTGACATGAAGCAGAATTACCATGAGTGATAAACTGTTACGTCCATAAATATTGGACCATTTCTTAGTTAAGGAATGGCTCATTGTCCTCTGATTGGGGTCTGGTTCATTTATTCCTGCACTGAGTGTGTCAAAGGTCATCATCAGCTTATATTCACATATTCTTCTGTCTCTCTGAGATTTGAAATGACCTTTTAATACAAGTAATTTCATGTCCATGATGTTATGATCCGGGAGACAGAAATGTATTGCCACAGGTAGATCCATTCTTTTTTCTCTTATTGTATGGCGATGAAAGTTCATTCTTGTTCTCAGATTTTGCCCTGTCTCCCTCACATACAGACCCCCAGTTGGACATTTAGTACAAATAATTAGGTCTTCATGTCATGTCTTCACATGTTCATGTCACCTGTCTTATCCATGTTTTTTTTTTTCTGTGATTTGTTGTGCATAAATATGTGATTCTCCAGAATTTCTTTTAGTCTATGCCTGATGAATAGACCTTAGTAGTCTCGAAAGCTTGCATTTTGTTACCATATTTTCAGATAGCCATTTAAAGGTATCAACCACTGAGGACTCTCAATTCTAAATAATTTTCTATCTACTGGCTACCAAGATATATTGTTAGGGCTGGCGGAATGCACCGAGTTAATATGAAGATAGTATTGGTGCGTTCGAGCCCGGGGTCCACCGTGCAGGAGTGGAACCTGCTGCTAGTAAATGGTGGCATTATATGGCGGTATTACGCCTGAACAGACACGGGTTCCGTCACCTGGCCTGTATAGGAGCGAACTCTGTTGCTTCACAGACTCTCCGGGATTAAAGATAACGCTGTGCCCTTTTAACCTTACAGAGGATCACAGCTCTCTACTGGAGCAGGTAGCATTTAGTGGTCATACAGTCAGCATCAGCACTCAAACAACTCCTCTTCGGGGGTGCCGGAATTCTAGTGGCTATACGCCAGCCCTGAATTCATACACACAAACTCCTCTCCAGAGGTGCTGGAATTCTAACGGCTTACAGCCGACCCTGAGCACATGCTGACACAGACCACAAAGTAGCTAAGCTCATACACACGTAAACATAAGAAGATACTAGCGCATGGCCGTGCGGCCATGCAAACCTTTTATAGAGGAAGCTCTCCAGGATCTTCCTAGTGGTCCAATAGGAACTGCTTCAGGACCTGAGCATGTGACCCCCAACCTGCAATGAGAGGTCGTCCCTTGGGCATGCTCAGTAGAGGAAAAGCAGGACTTAGTTCCAGGAGCATCTGCTCGCTGCAGAACAGTGCTGGTTACTAGGGTTGAGCGACTTTTATTTTTATAGGATCGGGTCGGGTTTCACGAAACCCGACTTTCTCAAAAGTCGGGTCGAGTGAAATCGGCCAATCCTATAAAAAAGTCGGGGTCGGGGTCGGCCGAAACGCGAAACCCAATGCAGTGCAATGGGATACTATGGTTCCCAGGGTCTGAAGGAGAGGAAACTCTCCTTCAGGCCCTGGGATCCATATTTACGTGTAAAATAAAGAATTAAAATAAAAAAAATTGATATACTCACACTCTGACGAGCCCTGGTAGTAACCGGCATCTTCCGTTCCTAAAAATGGCGCTTGAAAGACCTTTCGAATGCTTCACGGCTTGTGATTGGTCGCGGCGGCCCACGTGACCGCTGAGCGACCAATCACAAGCCGGTGACGTTATTCTCATGTCCTGTTCTGGTTCTCAGGTACATGAGAATTACGTCACGGCTTGTGATTGGTCGCTGAGCGGTCACGTGGGCCGCCGCGACCAACCACAAAGCCGTGACGTCATCGGAAGGTCCTTCACGCGTTCATTCTTAAGAAGGAAGGCTGCCGGAAAGAAGCAGGGCACGTACGAGGGTGAGTATATACCTAATAGGAATATGCTCACCCTCGGCTTCTTTCCGGCAGCCTTCCTTCTTAAGAATGAACGCATGAAGGACCTACCGATGACGTCACAGCTTTGTGATTGGTCGCGGCGGCCCATGTGACCGCTCAGCGACCAATCACAAGCCGTGACGTAATTCTCATGTACCTGAGAACCAGAACAGGACCTGAGAATAACGTCACCGGCTTGTGATTGGTCGCTCAGCGGTCACGTGGGCCGCCGCGACCAATCACAAACCGTGAAGCATTCGAAAGGTCTTTCAAGCGCCATTTTTAGGAACGGAAGATGCCGGTTACCAGCGGCGATGTCCAGGCTGCGTCGGAGAGGTGAGCATATCAATATTTTTTATTTTAATTCTTTATTTTACACTTAAATGTGGATTCTGATACCGATTTCCGATATCGCAAACATATCGGAACTCGGTATCGGAATCCCGATACCAGATTTAGAAGATCGCTGACCTCATGGCCGACCCCACACAGGGGTCGGGTCGGGTTTCATGAAACCCGACTTTGCCAAAAGTCGGCGACTTCTGAAAATGGTCGACCCGTTTCGCTCAACCCTACTGGTTACAATGGCTGAGCCTAGAAGATCAGCAGTAACCAAGCGCACAATGTCTGCCTGAGCCAGATGCTGGGACCGACGTCTCCGCTGAGCAGGCTCCACTGTGGCTGAAGAAGAATTGGAAACCGCAAAGGAGGTGGTTCGAGATTCCCCCTGTGCAGTTGCGGGAACTCGACACCTAACATTACCCCCCTCCTAGGGCCACCCTCCTTGGGCCTCGCTTCACTCAGAGGCAGCAATGAGTTGCGGAGCCCAAATGTGCCCAGCAGGCTCCCAGGACCTGTCCTCTGGGCCATAGTCCTTCCAATCCACCAGATAAAAATTTTTGCCATGTACCACCTTACATTCCAAGATTGTGTTCACCTCATAATCATCCGTAGATGAACCCGATGTCCCGGCAGATGACTCAGAAAACAGGGACATGTGAACGGGCTTAAGAAGAGACACATGAAAGGTGTCGTTGATACCTAGGCATGGAGGAAGGGCCAGATGGTAGACCACAGGGTTAACCTGTTCCAGGACCTTGAAGGGACCCAAATAGTGAGGTGCAAACTTAGTGGACTCAACTCACAGCCTGATGTTACGGGTGGAGAGCTGTTGTGAAATTGGATTTTGGGCTCCCCCGGTGGCCACTGGTGGAATTGAACTGGTGTGCATCATCCTCTCTGTTCACCTGTTTCCATCAGGATGTGGGAGTCGCTATTTAGCCTTGCTCCTCTGTCACTTCCATGCCGGTCAACATTGTAATCAGAAGCCTTTCTGTGCATGTTCCTGCTGCTAGACAACTCCCAGCTAAGTTGGACTTTAGTCCTTGTTTGTTTTTGCATTTTGTTCCAGTTCACAGCTGTAGTTTCGTTTCTGTGTCTGGAAAGCTCTTGTGATCTGAAATTGCCACTCTGATGTTATGAGTTAATACTAGAGTCTTAAAGTAATTTCAGGATGGTATTTTGATAGGGTTTTCAGCTGACCATGAAAGTGCCTTTTCTGTCTTCCTGCTATCTAGTAAGCGGACCTCAATTTTGCTAAACCTATTTTCATACTACGTTTGTCATTTCATCTAAAATCACCGCCAATATTTGTGGGGGCCTCTGTCTGCCTTTCGGGGAAATTTCTCTAGAGGTGAGCTAGGACTATATTTTCCTCTGCCAGGATTAGTTAGTCCTCCGGCCGGCGCTGGGCGTCTAGGGATAAAACGCAGGCTACGCTACCCGGCTACTGTTAGTTGTGCGGCAGGTTTAGTTCATGGTCAGTTTAGTTTCCATCCTTCCAAGAGCTAGTTCTTATGTTTGCTGGGCTATGTTCTCTTGCCATTGAGAACCATAACAGTTTGACCGGCCATAAAGGGTTAAATTAATTGACAGAGAAAGGAGAGAAAAGAGAAGTCTGCTGAAGATTTTTTTTTTTTTCCTTCAGTTCTGAGTGTGCTTGTAATTGAATCTCTTGCAAGTCTGCCTATATTGCAGCCTTTCTCTCTCTCTCTCCTTCTAATCCTGGAATGGCTCTGTGTTCACCTGTTTAAAATGGATATTCAGAGTTTAGCTGCAGGTTTGAATAATCTCACCACGAAAGTTCAAAATTTACAAGATTTTGTTGTTCATGTTCCTATATCTGAACCTAGAATTCCT